>NC_136067.1:1487353514-1488554464 GCF_964261635.1 Lissotriton helveticus | reverse complement strand
ATCCAAAAAGGATGATGAAAAATGGAATAAACTGTGGAACCTAAAGAAAAAGATGATACGTACTGAATTACATTCTGAGTTCATTATTCAATACTGTAGGAAGGGGATTATCCCCGTTGGACTTCAAATTAGAAACGAACCAGGGCTGTTCGTGACTAACGAGAAGTTCAAGGAAAGTTGGACCCTAATCGCGAACAGATGTAGTCGCGACTGGATGTTGCTCATAATAGAGACCGCTCAGGCCATTATTATTATAGAAAGAGAGGAGATAGAAACCTTAGAGAAACAACTCAATGAAAGTACAGCATTGGAAGATGCGAAAAAAATATTAGACGAGATTAAGGAAGATATCAGCGGCTATCAAGAGTATATGATAAACAAGAAAACAAATAAGTTACGCAAAGATATAGCTAACTACAAAAATGAACTAGTATACCCATATACTCAAAAAGATTATTATGACCAACCAGCCCCCACCGAATATAATGGCAAACAATACAACTATAACAGAAATAGATACTTCAGGAAAAATGTAACTTTCTCTGATACCTCTTATAACAGCTCGGAATCAGATGGTGAGAGAAATCTTGACTCCAGAAATAGAACAGAGGAAAGAGATGGAGCACAGGGAACCAATAGAGAGCAACAACCGGCTTTTTTAGGGCAGCAACAGAGACGCCAGCAGAGGGGTTTCAGAGCACGGGGGAGGGGACGTCAAGGCAACCAACAGACAGGGGGTACCATGAGGAGACCATACATGCGGACCCGCAGCCACAAGGACTGGGACTAGATCTAGAATACCCAGTAACGCACACAATAGAACCATTGACTCAAAAAGCCCCTATTATAAATCTTTCAAATAAAGTACTTACAGTGCATGAAATTAAAGTTTTAGAGAAAGGCCTTGGCTTTGCACCAAGCACCACCGGTAGTAGATTCAATATAGAGAGGGACGTCAGGGACCTTTTCAGGAAGATCAGGCTAAAGAAGTTCTTCGAAGGGAAACAAAATAGGGTAAATATCAATAAATCAGGCCTTAAACCACCATCACACTGGACACCTAACACGAGCATGGTGGGCCCAGAGGTCGATACTTTTGAAAAAGTGGTGACCACGGGCCTGGAGAAATTACTGGACACACAAGTGTGGACGCAGAATAACCTACCCAAACTAGAAAGGGAAGCATTAAAATCCCTGTCATCCTGTGATGATATTACTATAAAATCTGGAGACAAGGGGGGAAGTATAGTCATCCTTGGTACAGAAGACTATGAGACTAGAATGTATAAACTCCTAAACAATGAAATGCATTACAGACCCAGTAGTGTCAGAGAATGGGAAAACCTGAAGAAAAAGGTTAAAACTGTGGTAGACTTTGCCAAGGAGGACAATGTAATTTGTGAGGAAGAATACCGCTTCCTCATAAATGAAAATCCAAAGGTCCCAGCACTTTACGGACTTCCAAAAGTTCATAAAAACTTGGAAGACCCGCCCATGCGACCCATAGTGTCGGGAATGGAATCTTTGACTGAGCCCCTCAGCAAGTATGTGGACCATTTCATTCAGCCATTAGTGGCAGAATTGCCGTCCTATATAAAAGATACAACCCACATGATCTCTAAGGTAGAAGGTCTCAGATTTAATAAAGATACCCAATGGCTAGTATGCATGGATATTGAAGCATTGTATACTAATATCCCCCAGGAGGACACAGTCAAAATTATGGATGATATACTGAGAAATGACCTGGGAGACTTGAATGCTCAAAGCACTTTTATCCTAGAATGTATTGAGATTATCCTTAAGAACAATATCTTTATTTTCAAGCAAGACTATTATTGTCAAATTAAGGGCACCAGTATGGGAGCCACATGTGCTCCCAGCCTGGCATGCCTTTACGTAGGGAGATTCGAGGCAAAGCACATATACAATGAAATGTGCCCCTATTTTGAGAATGTCAAGGGATGGTCTAGATTCATAGACGACATTTTTTTCATATGGGATGGCACCGAAGAGGATCTAGACCATTTCCTTGAATGGATAAATTGTGGGGATCCGAATTTAAAGTTCACTTTCAACAAAAGCCAATCTGCTGTGGATTTTTTGGACATCAAAATTTACGAGAAAGATCAAGTATTAAATGTGGAACTATTTGTAAAACCCACGGATAGGAACACCCTGTTACACCACACAAGTTATCACCCAAAATGCCAAAAAGATGGAATACCTTTTAGTCAATTCTTAAGAATTAGACGTAACTGCAGTGACAGAAAAAGCTATGAGAAACATGCAGAGACTTTAAAAGAAAAACTGACACTGCGAGGTTACCCCAAACGCTTGATAAAACAAGCTTACAAGCGTGCCAAGTATTACAATCGAGAAAGCCTATTTGAGACTACTATGAGAACCAGCCAACATAGCGATAATATCATCATGGTATCCGATTATAATGGCTTTAGCAACAAAGTCAAGAACTTAATAAACAAAAATTGGGGAATACTAAATAAAACAGGAGTAACACCGTTAGCAAAACCCACGTATGCCTTTCGACGCAATAGAACTATCAGAAACCAGTTAGTGCATACTTACAAAGAACCCAAAAAGAATGGACAGAGAAACATTCTCAATGATGCTCCTATCAGGGGGAATTTGCCATGCGGGTCATGCTCACATTGCAAAGGCATCATAAAAACCGATAAACTGGAAGTGAACGGTATCACCCACTGGATGAACGAGCATGTCAATTGTCGAACATCAAATGTGGTATACCTGATTCTCTGCCCCTGTAACAAATGTTACATAGGAGAGACAGGACGAGAAATACGCTTAAGGCTGACTGAACATCGATCAGCGATAAGGCTCCAGCGAAAAAATGCTCCCCTAGTCGTACATTGGACTACAGAGAACCATAAAATAGACGAACTTAAATGGTTCATTTTAGAGAAAATCAAGATCTCTGTAAGAGGTGGAGATGCTACTAAAAAGCGCAAACTGAGAGAACAGTTCTATATGTCCAAATTCAAATCATATTATCAAGGGCTTAACAACCGTGAAGAATGGGATAAAATAATCAGATAGTCCCTGTTAAATTGATGCTGTTAGAGATACCACAAATACTAAAAACATATAGAGCACAAAGATAAAATGGCATAAGATCCGAGCAATATAAGGAAATAAAAATCTCCCCTGCTCTATTGTACATTGAGTGAACAACGGAATAACTGCATAGCTTTAAAAAACTGTCCAATAAATGTCTATAAAGGTGGGCACCACATTTTATTTAAGGTATGGGGACCAAAAACTGTACAATATGTGTAAAAACTTTGATGACGGAGTGCATGACAGTACATATGGTGGATTAAGAGCATAATTGTTCAACTTATGTACCGAAATGAATAATGGACTGCATTACAGAGTATTTAGAATTCGTGGTGGATTGAAATCACATCTGTTTAACATGTGCACCAAAATGAAGGATGACATTATAGTGTATCCAGTGCATTGTGTTCTTTATCCAGCATCACATTCTTTGTATTAATTGTATATTGTGTCCCTGTGTTTGGGTAATAGTGAACTAGAAGAGGATGTGGCTTCGCATCCGTTTTATCCACCTTTGCCGTCCGGCCACTCCCCTTCCCTTTGATGCATTTAATGAATAGGAAAGTGAGGCGTCAGGAACGTAGTTGGCATTTATATGCGTTTTGGTGCGAAAAACAATCCTCAAGGTTTTTTCACTGTATATAGTTCCCAGTACACTCTGGCTAAATAGGTGGAGCTGAGTGCCGAATGGAAGCTGAAAGTTAAACCAATAATAATAAAGGTGAATAACCAGGACCCAATACTTAACAACCATCGTCAGCAATCTGCCGTAATAAAAGAAACTTGCCTACATCGTAGAGTTTAGATAAACATAAGACGCATGTTTATTCATATCCTGCATGCTCAAGGATACCTAAAGCCATCGTGAATAAATATTCGGCTCTTGCAAAACATCAGCCGTTTTCTGTAGTTTTTTCTAATAACAACAAACTACAGGCATGGCCATTGTGACGCGCCATCCGGTAATACTTCCGGGCCAGAGATACGATATCCGGTGCACAAATCCTAGAAATGTTTAAAAACTACAAGTATGGCGACTAGAGACGCTTTAGCGATTAAGATTGCACAATTAAGTTCGGCTCGAGTGCAATTAATCAATTAGCTCAAATATAAATAGGACCCAGCAGCCCCCGAGTGGTTGTCAGTTCCAGTGCAGCGGAAGCAAGCCACACGAAGGAAGCAACAGAAAACCACGGGTGAGCACGCGCTAATCTCTGTTTACAAAGCAAAGCGGAGTTAGGGTAATTCTAATATCCCAACCAGGTAGAGGAGTAACCTCTAGTCACATTATGGTGACTCAGTGAAAAAAGCGGGTAAATTTCATGCTTAACACAAGGCAAGGGAGTAACTTTTACACATGATATGGTGACTCAGAGCTAAATCGGTCACATTTCCATGCCCAGTACTTAACTAATGGCAAATATGTTTCCGGTTGATTCTAATGTTAACCTGCTTGCCAGAACAATTTATGCCCCCTTCTGAGATTCTATAGGTGACATCATGTACTGAATAACTCTTTAATTAGAAAACTTCTGACGCACTCTTTTATGCCTCACAAACAGCTCTGAAAGTGAAAGAGGAGAGTGTGGATGTTTCCAGGCCAACAATACGAGTGACACGAAGAAATCGCCAAAAAAAACACGGGTGAGAACTCGCTGATTGTGTCGACTACGTGAAGTAGAGTTAGGGTGATTTAAATATCCCAAACAGACCTCGAGTCACAATATGGCGACCTATATTGAAAAATGGTCACATTGCATGTGGATTGCGTAATAAATGGCAACACGATTCCATATGGCTTTAAAGTAAACCTTTTTGCCTGAATAGTCTAAGTCCCCTTCTCAGTTCCCAAAAGTGACACAATGCACTTTAGAACGATTTTAACACTTCTGGTGTACTTCTTTATGCCTCACAGACAGCTCAGAAAGTAAAGAGAAGAGCTTGTATGTTTCCTGGCCAACAAGACCTATGACAACATCTTAAATAGATGTCAGGATCGCCAAACAAATGAGAAAAAGCGGTTAAACCTGACAAGCCCTATACTATTGGTATGTATGAAAATGTGTTTTTGGAGATTAATATCCCACAAATACAGCACATCATCCTAATTATATGATTTTGCTTCATCTTAAGGGTATTGTCACGATAATATTAACTGGAGGTCATACTGAAAGACGCCACTGGGATATGACACCATCTATAGTGCACCATTGATAATGTGCAACAAATCAATTATATAAGTAAGTGCAATACGGCGATTATCGCAAGCCTTATTAAAGTACATAAAATGGTGATAGGAACTAAAATGCAATTATGATTCCAGATCTCTGAGGGCCGTGAACTGACTACGAACGTGCTACCAGATAAATCAAGAATAAAACGTCCAAAACATTACTTGAAGGACGTCTTTTCTTCTAATCTTAAGTAAGAATAGATTAAAATAATCTTGAAGTAAAAGCCCACTACTAGGATAAACTCAAAACAGGGATCCCGCACTAACTATATGCATTCTATTCACTTTTTCAGAAAGAAGAAGTATACCTGCTTTTAATTTATCTTGTCCTGATGAAGGTGCATCAAGCATAACAAACGCACCGAAACGCGTCGACTTTTGGACTGTTTTTAATGTGAAAAAAAAGTTTTTTATTGATTTACTGTATTGGTGTATTTTAAATATTGAGTGCATATCTTAAAGTGGTGATTCTGTGATAGAAACCGTAACACGGAATTGTTAGTTAGTGTATATATACCTGTACCAGAGCACCACAGTGTAAAATTGAATGTGTATTTAAAATGAATTCCTAAATATGCCCTTTTATGAAAATAAACTTTGAGTAAAAAGTATAATCATCCTAGTGTTGGAGCTTAAATTTTGACTTTTTGCCTTCGTCAATTGCAAATGAATAAAACAGCTAATTGACATGGATAGGCCTCATGGTCACCCTTTGAAATAAATACACAGAAAGGAATCTTTTCTTTGAATACGAATTGTTAACCCAGTCCTTTCTGGTCCCTGGGAAACTCTCTTTTTTTGAGAAATGGCTATTAGCATGCCTTTCCTCTTGATGGCCTCTAGTTGGTTTAAATAGCGGCCGCCTTTGTCGACTTGGATCCCAAGATATTTGTATTCAGAGCAGTTTGAAATTGCTTCTGTGCCAAGCGACCAAGTGTGCGACTTTTTGTTCCCAGTTATGGACAGAACTTTTGTCTTGCTGATGTTCACTTCTAATAGGTTTTCAACGGCATAACCATGAAGCGTGTTAATAAGATTCTGAAGACCAACTTTCGTGTGGCTAATCAAAACCACATCGTCTGCGTAGGAAATGCTGGGCAGCCCTTTGCCTCCTAACCGGGGAGCATGGGAATTACAGGCCTCTAGGGCGGGTGGCAGGTCAGCTGTAAATAGATTGAAAATAATTGGAGCTAACACGCACCCCTGCTTTAGGCCCTTTGTGGTAGAAATAGGCCTAGAGAGGTGCGAGCCGTTCCCAAGCTTTACCTGGACCCACGTGATCGTGTGTAATTCGATCAGTAGGCTTAGTAGAGGCGACGAATCCCCCAGGAGGCCAATTTTCGCCAGAGGATTTCACGGTTGACATTGTCGAAGGCCGCCTTAAGGTCAACAAAGCAGAGGTGGAGAGCCTGCTTGGTCACCCTAGCCTTGTCAATGAGCAATGAGATGGCCACCAGGTTGGTTGTTGTCCTCATGTCTTTGCAAAACCCCGTTTGACTAGATGGTATTAAGCTTTGGTTTGCAGCCCAATCTCGCAGCTGGTTCAGTAGAAGACCAGCAAAATATTTTGCCTCAAAATCAAGAAGTGCAATCAGGCGGTAGTTTTTTGGAAGGAGTTTGTCCCCGCCTTATAAATCGGTGAGATGATTGAGCCCTTCCATGAAACGGGAAGGCGCCCAGAGTTATTGATGGATGAATAGAGGGGGATCAAGTTGTCAGCCCAGTATTCTGGTTCAAGTTTGAAAACGGCCGGAGGAATACCGTTTGGACCAGCTGCGCCGTCTTTTCTGCCTTTGGAAATTAATTTAATGATTTGGGCCGCGGAGGGTACCAAAATGACGTCTTCTCGTGCTGAGCTTATTTGAAGTTTTCAGCCCTCCAGAAGATTGTAAAGCACCCTTGTTTTGCCGTCCTCATGATTGAAATGTTCATCGAGAAATGATTCCCAAGACGATTTTGTTATGTAAGATGTTATACCATTGTTTTTCGGGTTTAACAATTTGTTTATGATCGACCAGAACTGGGCGCTGTTATTGCCCTTGGATGCGTAGTGAAGTTTGGCCCAAAAGTCTGCTTCATATGTTATTTTAATTGCCCATTTCAGTTTTTTTAGATCCGCACGATGTTTGTGAATCTCTGCTAAAAGAATTCCATCCCCCGGGATTTTCTTCAGCTGTCTTTAAGATTTATTGATCGCTTTTTTATGTGATTTCATAGCCAGTTTCTGGGTGCTCGAGATCTTCCTTGTGTCACGATGTGCTGGCGGTGAAAGATGCCGTACGGTTGTTGCATAGTTGTTTGCAAACTCCATCGTGAATTGTTCCCAACCTGTTACTGTGTTGCCGGAAGGATAGTTTGAAGTGCTCAATAGAGTTTTTGCAGCTTGAAGTACCTCAGCAGTATTTGCTACTGACGTTTTGATGCACTTGAGATTAATGGAGTGACTATCCTGTGGACCTGTTACGTTCAAATGAATATCATCAGGGAGAGCCCCTAGACTGACTTCTTGAGGGCGATGATCACTGTCACCCTTATCTCCTAAATTGTAGCCCACAACGTAATGAAATAACGTAAGGGACACTAACGTATAATCAATTGAAGAGGTGATCTTGCCTAAGGTGAATGAGGGCACAGATGGTGAATCCTCTGCGAATCTTCCGTTTAAGACCCTCAGGCCCATGTGTTCTAGGTCTTCCAGTAGTGCCTTTGCAACCTTAGATGACTTGCATTGGCTGTTAACTGCTTGGGTTGGTATATTCCAATGGAACAACTGGGCCTGAATGTCACTGTTAACAGAAGACCCTAAAATGCATTAGTTAAAGTCTCCAGACAAAATTAGGTTTGGTGATGTTCGAGTAGTCATAACGTTATGTAAATGGTCCTTCAGGATATTCCCCTCCTGTCTCTTAATTTTAGGGTTGATGTAGGTGTTGGTCAGCTGTAGCTCTTTCTTCTTGCCTCCGAAGTTAAGTAGTAGCTCCACTGTGTTTATGGCCAAGGAGTTTGAGCTGAGTGCCCGGGCATAGCCAATCGTTGATATTTTAAGATAGGTTGCTAGGCCTCCTGACAGACGACCAAACTTACTTTTCCTTGTGGCTGGGGTATGATGGCAGGTATAGCCCTCTAGATGAATCGGCTCTTCCAGCCAAGTTTCCTGAAGGAGGATGATGTCAAACGATTTGACATATTGTAAAAAGTCAGTGTCCGCTACTTTGTTGTAGAGCCCGTTGATATTCCATGAGCATAGATCCATGTGCGATGCGTCCATACTCAGATCTTTCTCTGTTCGGTATCCTTGTCATTGGTGGTTAGCTTGCGAATTGCATATCCTGATGAGCCGATGTTCCATCGTACGGTGCGTATTTGCAAGCCTTGAACTGTTTACCATGGGTGACGCCTGCACTACTGTAGCAGAGGGACCCAATGCTCCCTTCAGCACGGACCGTGTCATTGCGATTGTATTGGGGCGCTGTTGGGGCCTCTCAAGCAGGGGCAGCGGGTATCCTGTGTTGTGGTGGGCAGCTATGTTGGTCCCCCATACTTTAAGGAGGTCTTGCTCCTTAAAGATTTTGTTGACAATTTCAGGAGAAGTCCATATAGCTTTTGTCGCCTCATTCCCATCCAATCTGTCTGTTCTAATGAATTCTATGGACAGATGGTCTGCTGAAGATAAGTCCTTAAGTGCTGGTATGGTCCTGAGTAGCAGTAGTAAGTTCCCTCTATTCAGGATGTCAAATGGGCCCTTCGATTGGTACTCAGGAATAAAGAGGATGCTGGTACAGTGATCCTTTGGATAATACAGCGGAGGGATTAGCTGATTATTCGGGGCTTGAGGATTTAAATTGTTGCGGTCTTAGTGAGGCAGGATTCCAATAGGATTCTCTCCAAAGGTGAAAGTTGCTGAAACGGGCACTGTAAAATCTGTGATAATACTAGCTGTGGTGGGTAAAGACTTAGTTTGAGGGCTCGAGAGCCATGGGTCCGCCAGCTCTTGGGGACGGAAGCTTGCACAGGTGGGCATGGATGAGTCGTCTCGTGCACGATCCGAGTTTTGAGTTGGTTGTACTGTTACAGGATCAGATGTCTGAGGTAGCATAAAGGGGCTTTCCTTAGTCACATTGCAGAGACAATGTTTGTCGGACTTGTGTTGGGATACGGTTCTACCGTCGGATAAAACTCTGCCATCCTCCAACGTGGAAGCAGTATAACTTGCTTTTGCAGGTACCCCATTGGGGGAAAGTCCGGGGGCCATAGGTAGTGGATCCTTTTTGGTACGGCTTACTGCGTTAGGACTCCCGGCCAGCTGTTCAGATTTTTTTCTTGGTTGAAAAAGTGGGTAGACTTCTGGTATACTTATTAATGTTGGTTTATACCGGCCTTTCCTTTTCAGCTGACGCCGCCCTTTCGCGTTGAGGGGTGGCTTGATGGCATTTGGAGGAGGAGAGGAACAAATTGCCATGTGCTACGTGAGAGGCTGTTCCGCCCGGGTTGGTGCACTGGTCTTTTACTGCACCTTCTGGTAACTGTGAGTGGGATCTTATATTGTCCGTTGGGGCCGGATGGCTTTTATCTACAGTCGGCAAGTTGTTTGGGTTGCCTGTGTCATCGCTGCTCAGGGCTTCGTGCCGTTGATTGAACTCCACACCGCTGCTGGTGAAGGAATTGTGCGTGAACCGATTATGTGTCTGACTTGGTGCACATGGGGATAAGGCTGCTGGTACCAGGGTGGCGTTTGGCGCCGTGACAGAGGAAGGTAGATGGGAGACAGATGTTGCCCCCCAGTCTCCTGCTGGCAAAGGTGATGGTCTGCAAGTGGCCTTGTTGGAGAACTCGTGATCGGGCAGGGCCCCAGTTGCCCCTGCTATCACTGGACTCAAAGCCGGTTGACTGACCAATGTGGGCGAGTGAGATGAAGTACAGCTGGCTTGCTGCGGAGGTTGAACAAAAGGCGGCTCCCCCCGGGGTTGGGGAAGAAGTGTATCCTGTAGGCCCTGAATTTTCCCACTGGACGAGAAAATAGTGGAAAAAGGATCTTTCATGAAGTTAAATTTTGATGTAATTTTTGGCTGTCGTAGGTTGGGACGAGAGATCGCAGCTGGCGAGACTCCATCAATGGATATTCGAGGTTCTCCAGGTTCTCCTTGAGTCGCTGCACAACTCCCGCTAACTTCTTTGATGTTTTCTGTTTCGCTGATGCTTGATGTGGACCCCAGCTTTGCCCTTGACTTAGTTTTTGATTTGAGTTTCGGCTTACTTTCCAGGTGGACCCTTTTCTTGCCTGACCTCATGTTGAATTTGCTGAGCCTCTACGGTGCTGTCAAAGGTAGTTGCGCACCTCTCCCAGTGGTGTAAGGGAAATAGGGGGTCAGATTGTAGTGGTGCTGGGTATTCTATGAGATGCTTGACTTTGTCCTTGCTTGCTGCCCAACTTACTGCGCAAAGACTTTGCTCGCTAAGCTAAGCCCCAAGGACTGAGATTGAGGCTTGAGGCCAAGGCTGAGGGTGAGGCTGAGGCTGAGGCTGGAGGACTAGGGTCTAGGGGCCTGGCTTGCAGGCATGACCTGAGCACCTGGGTCACGGCTAGCACGGCTAGCTGGCAGGGTGGGACATAAATCGTTCCGTCCGGGTTGGTAAGTTAGCGAGCCACAGAGAACTGATGAAGCTGTAACAGCCTGTGGTAGTTTAATGACTTGCAGTTTTTGGTCTGGGGCAAGATGGAAGTGGAACGTGATGGAAAGTCAGTATGTGGGGGGGTTTAAGAGAAACCACTAACCTCCCCTTTTAGCTGGTGGTTTGCTGGTCTCCCGCTGTAGTGTTATGAAAGGTTCACAACCCCTGCTGCCTTTTCCGTGGGTCACAGCCGGTGTCTCCGTGGGACTCAGCGGGGCTCAGTGTGGTTCCATGGTTAGTGTGAGTTGCGACACGCCTCCCCCTCCCCTTCCTGACGCCCGTCACCCGGTTTCCGGTTCCAGTTCCAGTACCGGTCCCAGACTCGTCTGCCACTCGTCTGGTACTGCTGCTGTAACACCCCCCGAGTCACAGAGTTACAGAGGAGGGCACTCAATTGAGTTTTCAGGTTGCTCTGGGCGCCCACGAACATCCGACAGTCACTTGTTCTTATAGCCCCGCAGGAGGCTCGTGGTAGATGCTAGGTAGATGCTAGGTAGATGCTAGGGAGCCCTCAGCCCTAAGCTTGCAGGGCCAACCCGTGACGAGCCGTGATGAGCCGGACTGAGCCGGGCCGAGACCGGAGCCCGGGGCTGGAGCAGACCCCCTCACCCCATTGGCTCGCGCGGCTCAACTGTGCGCAGCTTCCTATGCGCAGGAGCCTTGGAGAAGGAGATACTGCCGTGAGCCTCTGCGGCTCAGTGATCCCGGTGAGCGGGTGAGCGAGTGCAGAGTGGATACAGGAACGGGAGGCGTGAGCGGGTGAGCTCCCCCGCAGGCTTCCACAGGCAGCTCCAGTAGTTCAACAAACTCCGGCAGGGGACTCAGGCAGAGGGTTCAGGCAGAGGGTTCAGGCAGCGATTTCCCCACAGCGGCGGGAAGGATCGGTGGTAATGCTGGTCAGCCGTGTTGCTTAGCGCTGTAAAATTCAACTCAGAATGGCGTTCGCTCGTTCACCTCTCTGGCGCTCTCTGGCGTATTCCAAGTTTCAGGCATGAATAGGCCTGCTTGCAGCATTCCGGGAGAGGAATGTACATAGTGTTGGCACACACTGGCTTCACATCCGGGTCCAGAGAGGTTTCAGTCTTGATAAAAAAATGCTCCTGTTTTAAATAACTCATAAATGGGTATAACCTGATGGCAGATATGTGGTGGTGATGGATACCTGGGATAGACGTAGGCTTATGCTCATCTGTGTCTATGCACTGCCCAGCCCAGACTACTATCCCTTGTACTGCTCAAAGTGGCAGACATCGTCCTAGAGACCCCCACATCCTTCCACATGATAGGGGGAGATTTTAATGATGTTATGCGTACATCATCAGACCGGTCAGTGAACGGCGAGAGAACAGAGGGTACCACCCCACTAGCACGGTTTGCTGATACTCTTGGGCTCACAGACACATGGAGGTCCCAACATCCACACAATAGACAATACTATGTTTTCGTCCCATCATGTGAATTGGGAATGATTAGCCAGATAGACTACCTCGCGTGAGGGTTATCAGATCACACACCTCTGTGGGCACAGTAGGGGACTAAGATCTGAGACCCACACCCATCATGGAAATTGAAGGTCTGGGACCTACAAAATCGTGTAATCCTATGTAGTCTTCAGACCGACAAGGAAATCTTTTTCACCGAAAACAAGGGTATGATAGCCTCCGGAGCTACACTGCGAGATAGGGCTCAGAACCTGATAGCATGGGAAAAGAAAAAGGGAAGAGAACCTAGAGTAGATGGAACATCAGATACTTGCCCTTGAGTGACAAGCAATAGCCACATCAGATCAGCTGACCTCCCTGACAATTGGAAGCCCTTAGAATGGAATACCGTGAGTTGGCTCAGGACGATGCAAGCAGGCGGAGGCTAGCCACATAGCACTGACTTTACGAAGTCGGAGACAAAGCCAGAAAATTGATGGCCTGGCACAGTAGTAAGGAATCCAAGGCTAGATGGGTGTGTTCAATCGTAGATGGCCAGGGAGTGACACTCTCCACGATGACCAAATAGTGTTGGCATTTGCCAAACACTGTGAAGAATTCTATGGAAGCAGACCACTTAGCAACACAGCCGCCAATGATGACTATCTAAAAGACAAACAGGTCCCCAGAATAGATGAGGGCAACATGAAAGCACTCGATGGGGAATTGACACTTACAGAAGTGGGAGAGGATGTTGCACGTCTACGACCGGGAAAAACCTCTGGCCTAAATGTAATACCCATCAAGCTTTATAAAAATGGAAAGACCTACTAAGCCCTCCCCTCCTATGTCTCTATCAAAATGCCTATAAGGAGGGTGTCCTCCCAGTAATCTATGGACCACTACCATTGTGACCATCCATAAAAATGGTAAACCCAGAGATAGACTCATATCACCCCGACTCTCTGATGAACACAGAGATGAAAATACTGATGACAATTCTGGCTACTCGCCTCCAACGTGTTATAAATACTCTCATCTATCACGAACAATCCAGGTTTGGACATGCCCGGGCCACTATATGGAATCTCAGCAGATCACACAATTGGATGATGGTGGACAAGAACCGCGACACCAGCATGCTTTTTTGTTGTTATATGCTGAAAAAGCATTTGATGCAGTGCACTGGCCCTTTTGAGACTCCACTTTGGCCAAATTCAAGTTCGGCAAAAAGAAGTACAGGAAATGGTGGACACTACTATATACCTCCCCTAGAGCAGCATTAACGGGTCAATGGAAGGCTCTCTCACACTTCCCGATTGCCCTTGGGACTAGGCAGGGGTGCCCTTTAACTCCACTTTTATTCGCACTAGTGGTTGAAACCCTAGCGTGCGTGATTCAACAACATCCGGGAGTGCAGGACTTCAGGGTTACACTCGATGACCAAATGCAGGAAAAAATATCCCTTTATGCAGACAATATTCTTCTGTTTGTGACAAAACCCGACACAGCGATTCCATGAGTGTTGCAAATAATGGACGGCTATTGCCGGTTCTCAGACTATAGGATCAATTGGCAAGTCGGTATTATACTGCCTGGGCCAAATAACGGAATGCCCTCTGCTGCCAATGGACCTCAAAATTCCACAGAAGGCTTTTAATACATTGGAGTCTTTTTTACCCCCCACACAGAGGTCTCCCACTGCCACAATATCCTGGGGGTGTTATCCAACTTTAGGAAAGCGTTCCCATAATGGGCCGAGCAGCCATGTTTAAAATGGTTTCCCTGTCCCAATTCCTAAATGCACTCCAAAACACATACCACGCTCTCCCAAAAACGATATTCAAGGAAATAGATTACGAACTCGGTCACTGTTGTGGCTTTAGGGCCATCCAAGGATTGGCCTAAAGACACTACAATGCAACCCATATAATGGGGGGCTGGTGCTTCGGGACATTGAAGCCTATCACTCGGCGGACTGTCTTACCCCCCATAAACGACTAGATACAGGTAGCATGGGATCATTCCAAATACAGACTAGAAAGGGAGATACTGACACCACACACGTTCCTACATTATCTATATGTAAGAATGGGGTGCATAGGCTGCTATATTTCAACAACAGGGGGAACCGTATGCGGACAATATTTAACGGGGTCCAGTGTACATGTCCGGACGACTAGCAGCACAAGAAGGGTACAAAGTTCCCCGATAAGAGTGTGTGAGACAAGAGTGCGTGAAGCATAGCGGAAAGGAGAAGGGAAAGGGCATTTCCCTTTTTGGAACTAAAACCCTCACACACCTAGCAAGCTAGATGTCATGCTTCATCATATGGGTTCTGCTCCTCGTCAGACTGGCGCTGCAATGTCTGACGGGCACCCGTAAAGGGGCTCTTTATCGGAGATCTTTTGTTCCGGCCATATGGTGCGTGTGGGTGATAGGGCAAGTGAAGGTGTAGTCGTGAAGTAGTGGTGAAAATAAAAAAGGTGGGTCAGTCCACAAGGAATTTTCTTAGCGTGGCTGACACCCTTGGTTAAAAAGGTGGGAGGGGAGATATGTGCCAAGAAGTGTACTCAGCAAAATACCTACGACCCTCTGGTCAGGTCAACATGTTTCTTGCTCCAGTGGCAATTCTTCAGGACCTCAGTGCTCAGTACTACACAGTGAATAAAAATTAAAAATTAAAAACTCAATGTACAACCTTATTCCAGGAGGTCAAAAGGAAGGCAGGCCGGCAGGTCCTGCTATTGAGTGGCGACCCTAAGAAAATCCCTAAGGCGCCTCGCAGTCTGCTCTCATGGGACCTGCGCCAGTGGTCAGGTACCGGAGAAATGCGCGGTCACAGCCGTCACAACCTACCCCCACGAGCCTGGTCAGGGCAACAGAGTTTCTTAGGGTCGCCACTCAATAGCACGCACCATATGGCCGGAACAAAAGATCTCCGATAAAGAGCCCCTTAATGGGTGCCCCTTTACGGGTGCCCGTCAGACCTTTCCCTCCCTTCTTCTTTCCTCTATGCTGCACGCACTCTTGTCTCACACACTCTTATCGGGGAACTTTGTACCCTTCTTGTGCTACTGTGCATAGGCTGCTCCCTGCTACATGAGTCAACATGAAGGTATGGGAAATGACCACTAGAATCCTGGGTTCAGCCCACAAGATAACTAGAGTGACACCGATGTGGAAGGGAAACTGGCTTAGGGAGGTGGGTGGGCTCTGGGGTTTTGAAGCATGGGATACACTGGGGATAACTGCTGTTGGAAATATCATTGCAAGGGGCGAGTTCAAATCCTTCTCCACCATCCGTATGGATTTTAGGTTGCATAGCTCACAATTCCTCAAATATGTCCAATTACGCCACTCTTGGAAAGTGGAAGGAGTAGGGGAGACAGATCTGACAAAATTTGCACCACTTGAGAGGTGATTACTGCAGGAAGAGCACACAACCAAGGCAGTGTCACTTATCTACAAGATGAAAAATAATAATATGCCTGACCCCCTGGGTAAACTAAAAGAGTTATGTGAAGGACACCTGGGGGAGATGGAAGGCGTAGACTGGGAGACGGCCCTGATGCACCCTAGAGAGGTGGCAATTAAAGTCAGACTGCATCTCATCCAATTTAAAATCCTCCATGGGGTTTACTTTTATAGAGCAAAGCTACACAGAATGGTTTAGGCAGAGACCCCTCATTGTCTGCGCTGTGCTGGGGAACTTCCTATTCACATTGTGGGATCACTCCCGTATACAGTCATACTGGGGTACGATAAATAAACAGCTAAATGCATTATAAAAACATCTTGCCCAGCAGACCCGAAATTCATTCTTTTGGGTATCCCATGTGATGTTGACATTCCCATACCCCAGTTGCTTTTTAGCGCCGTTGGCTTAGTAGTGGCGAAACGTGATCTAGCAAAGCATTGGCGCACACAAGAAACCCCGACACTGCACTAATTGAAACGAGGCATGGACCTGTACATGGCAGCTTAAAGGGTTACATACATGAGGGTGCCCCAAGAAATTTACTAGGATATGGAGTAATTGGTTGAATCACTATATTTTAGCCTGTATTTATGAAGGTTCCCAAATCATAGATGACAGAGTGCAGGACTGACATGAGCAGTTGGTCAAAGGAGACTAGGGAAGGGAGCGAGGTTCGGAACCAGGATGTCTCCAGTGTATAAGGGAATTGTACAGGATGCTATGTGCCCGATATGTATTGAGGACATGTTTGACTACCGGGGCTGAGAAAAGTCGAACTATCATGATTGACACGAGTGGAACTTGTTGTGTGGGTTACATGTTTCTCATGCAACTGAAACAAAATAAAACTATATTTATAAAAAAAGGGCAACCATGAGCATCTAGTCACACAAGTCCAGGGCAACATCGAAAGTTATGGCCATTCGCGATGGAGCGAGTATCCGATATACGAGGTGGTATGGGCCTGGTCTTGGCCTATCTTCAGACTTAGAAGAACTTTTGAAGAATACATTTTCTGAGAAGGTAAATGTCAGTGGAAGCTAGAACAGCAGATGTGACGGCCACAAGAGTACATTATGAATGTAGCAAAATTCCTTGATGGTGTCATTAATTTTATTTAAAAGGTTTTTATATAGCGCTGGCTAGACCCGGAGGTATCAAAGCGCTATACATGGGTTTCAGACAATAAATTGCAGGTTACAGCTTTACAAAGGTTACACAGTTATTAGAGCATGGCAATTTTAGTTACAAGAAAGGTTGAGACAAACAAAAAGGAACATATAGCTAGGGGAAAAAGCTGTCAATGGGAGATATGCCGTGGAGTGGGGGGGGTAAGAGTAGGGGAAGTAATCACAGAGTGGAGGAGGGAAAGAGGAGGGGAGGGTTAGAGACACTGCATGGCAAGAGTAGGGGAGGGTGACAGGGACACAAACGGGTAGGCGAGTCAAAGCTGCGCCCTAAGTCCAAAGCTGTGATCCCAGGTGGAGTGGTATAATTTCCCCATCTCTATTGCGAGAGGCTCCTAAGCGCAGTGGACTCTCTCAGAGGGGTCTCTGAGACTCCAAGGCCTATTTACTGGATCCTTCCCCAAAAAGGGGAGAGGGAGTGCTTTGGCAAGGGGTGCCATACCATACCTCAATTGTGAGTGTCTCCCATGGCGCTGTGGACTCTCTCAGCGGGTATGCTGAGACTCCAGCGTTTATAACTGGGATATTTCCCCAAAAAGGGGAGAAGGAATGCTTAGTCAAAGGGCACAAAAGGACAGGGGGCTAGGTGGTGAAAGCAGGCAAGGGGAGATATTCCGGGGAGTGGGGAGTAGGAGCAGGGGAAGTAGACAGAGCGTGGAGGAGGGAAAGAGGAGGGTAGGATTAGAGACACTGCAAGGCAAGAGGAGGTGGAGGGTGACGGGGGCACAAGCCGGTAGGCGAGTCAAAGCTGCACCCAAAGTCCAGTAAGCTGTGAACCCGGGGGAGTGGTATCATTTCCCCATCTCCGTTGCGAGAGGCTCCCTAAGCGCAGTGGACTCTCTCAGAGGGGTCTCTGAGACTCCAAGGCCTACTTTACTGGATCCTTTCCCAAAAAGGGGAAAGGGAGTGCTTTGGCAAGGGGTGCCATACAATACCTCAATTGTGAGTGGCTCCCTGGGCGCTGTGGACTCTCTGAGCGGGTATGCTGAGACTCCAGCGTATATATCTTGGATCTTTCCCCAAAAAGGGGAGAAGGAGTGCTTAGTCAAAGGGCACAAAAGGACAGGGGGCTTGGCGGTGAAGCGGGCAAGGGGAAAGATTCAGGTGAGAGGGGATAGGAGCAAGGAATTAGACAAAGAACGAAAGAATGCTGAATAGGAACAGTTAGATAGGAGACAAGGAAAAAGCAGAGTCACAGAAATACGAGGGGGGGTGGGCAAGACAAGGAGTTGGGGAGAAAAACTGTGCCCAAAGTCCGGCTGGGTAGGTGACGGTCAGGGGATGAGCCAAGGCCGATCTCCTCAATAGCTGAACTGAGCAGCTCCACCGGGCGTCAGACATAGTGCTCGGACTGTCAGGATGGGGATCAGGAGTATGCTCACAGATTGTCATTGTGTGTTGATTAGGTTGTGGTCACTACCACCCCTCATTCACCTTAGCTCCATTGCTGCCTCTTTGGTAATTTTACTCTTGTAATCAAAGGCAAAGTCGAAGGGGAACGACCAGCGATAGCAGATGTATTCATCTCTCAGCTTGGCGGTGATGGGCCTCAGGAGTTGCCGTCGTGCGAGGGTGGCAGGCAACAAATCATTTGATGATGGAGCACTTGAAGTTCTGGTAGGAGATGTCCGCCTTCTTCTTCGCTGCACTCGCCATGCTAGGTACACTGGATGAGGAGGGGTGTAGAGACCGCTCTCAGCCGGCCCACGCCGATCTCCAGGGATGTAGAGGGTTCAGAGAGTATCGCCCCCTGCTCAGTGGACGCTAGCGAGCAAGCCCCCTCAGGCCAGATCCCATCCACCCTCACCGAGGGTCCCAGGAGGTCGGGGCGCGCAGAGGACCCACCAGCGACAGGGGGGTCAGCTACTGGAGGCCCCTCCTCGTCGGGGACCGTCGAACTCCCAGTGGCACAAGGGGCAGTCCGCTGGAGTAGACCTCAGGCAGGCTCAATGCATTGGGGTGCGTATAGCCAGCGAAGTGCAGGGGTCAGGGGTCGATACGCAGGAAGTCAATTCAGCAAGGGGTGCCCCCATCCCTACACCTCACCTGCACTGAGCTTCGGTGCCGCAGAAGTCCAGTAAGAGAGCAGCGTGGGCCAGGCGAAGAGGGACAAAAGCTCACACCGGCCCGCAGATCCACCAGGGTGGGGGCCGCCACTCCCAGGTCAGGTCACTGTAAAGGCACTGTTAATTTCTCTGAGTGCCCGGATTCACCAGGTGCCCCTCAACATCTTCTCTCAGTCCCTCCAACCGATGCGGGAGGGGGCCGCCACCTCAGGATCTTGTAGAAGCCGCTCTCTGAAGCACGTCAGCTCCTGGGGGTGGGGGGGAAGGCCCAGGAAGGCAGTCCAGAATGTCGTAGTGCCCTGCAGTTCAGCTGCGTCCCAGGCACAGGGAGACCCACACTGGGCCCCTCGCTCCCCTCAGGGCACGGAATCCGCAAGGCATAGCAGCCACACACAGCACTGGGTGATCCAGGATCACCACAGACAAGAGGGATAGCAGGCTATACTAACCTGCTGTTCTGCTCTCCACCATCTAGGCCCCTCTTTCCCTAAACTTTCACGGCTGCCGTGTCTGACCACTCTTACGCCAGCCTGAACTGACTACTTTCAAACTCCAGCAGACTCCCTCAATCTGAATGCAGTCAACGTCCAACTGAAATCATAGACGCACAGTGGCACATGTAGAATGGCTAGAAACCTGAAAATAGTCAAACACACAGTGCAGCTTCAACAACCTTATCCTTAAGTCATCAATTGATGTCATTTTCGGGTAAAGGCATAAACAGATCTTTTGCCTCCCATATGCATAAGTCTTATCATGTTAAGAGCAAGTATGTTTAAAGTGCTCATACTACATTATGTGGTCACAGCAGGAACTTGAGTTTTATTTGCATGCTTAATTTATTCCATCAGATCAGATACTGTGTTATTCATATGTTATTTTACATGGTACAGATTATGGCCTGGAGTTAATGGTTTCTTAGGTATACCAGTTGCCTACAAAAATAAAGCTGCTTCGAAAATATTTTTTTTCATCTTTTGAACTGAGCTGTAAAGAAGGGTGTATTGGTAGCCTACACTAACGTTAAAATCAGTATTGCATGACATAGGTTTTATATGATGTCAAAGGGAAAACCTAGGATTCCAAGGTAGACTCTCACTCTGAGTTATAATTAAATTCACATTAGTCAAGGCCCATGGCCTGTAGTTCTGTTTGGAGGCTCCTAATTTAAACTTTGTTAGAGAGCCAACCACTCGAATGTGCACGTTGAAATGGTGAGAGGACATTCATGCAAAGTTGATTGTGGAAAAACGAATGCTTGTGCCCCTCAGTTTTAAATAAAGCTACTCAAGTGTATGCGAATAAGCCATTGTGATTAGCAGAAAGCGGTGATTTGCTTGGTGTGGGGTTGGTCAGCAGATGGCGTAATCACTTTCATAAGAATGTCAAGTTTTTGTTTTGCAGCAGTTTTACTAGGAAATTCCTTTCTATATAGTGTTGAAATAATTTTTTTAATAAAACCTCTGCTTTGCTGGCCATTTTTTTTATCAACAAGCAATGTTGATTGTGCATGTTATATATGAAAGAAAAATAACCATACGGTAGTTAGCTGATGTAAAAATCTTTTTTTAGGTGATGGATAAATATGGAGAGTTCTATGGTAGAGACAGAATTAGTGAGCTACTCGGAATGGACAAAGCAGCCTTGGACTTTAGCGATGCCCGTGATAAAAGGAAACCAAAGAAGGACAGTTCTCTTTCAGCTGTGTGAGTATAAATGTATTGTATGTGAAAATATTGCATAAATTACTAACCATGGTTAGAAATAAAAAGCCTTCACATATTGGTGTGTTGTTCTGTGCTTACTCAGGGCCAATGAGAAATGTTTTCAACTGTAATTGTTTTCTCTTACTTTTAGCGCAACAAACTGGTTTCTTCTTGGTAAACTGTACTCATGATTGATCCTTACGAAAAACATAACTGTCAAATCACTACTGTGCTAACTAAATACAGTGTTTCCAAAGAGTTTGAGCCAAGGGCAATTAGAAAACGAATTGGAAAATGCAATAATGTCTTAGAATTGTTTTCAGTGCCTTAAATGCATTCATTAAAAACCAACAAATCCTGAATGTTAGTCGCAAATTCTTGAAAACAAAGTTACCTTCAATAACCATTCTCCATGCATGCATATATCTCCATTAAGGATGAATTGACAATTAGAAATGTTGTAATGTGCGTAAATTTGTAAAGGTATTTGTAAAGGGAAAGGTAGGCTTAGAACTAAGAAGCACTAAAAATGGGAGCACAGGAATACCTTTTTGGGATAGTTTGTAAGGAGGTAGGATATTCACATGTTGTGAGACCTGCCATGCAGAGATGTTTTATCCTCTAAAGAAGTAAGTCTTCAGAGGCTTCCTAAACCGTTTGAGGGTTGGGATAACTTTCATCCTGACAAGGGTTTTCTTTCTCCAGGGCCTAAAAGAAGGAGGCGTGGCTTCTGTTATTTTTTCTTTTTTTAAGTTTTTTCCCATTCTGCTGATGTCGTCTCTGATGGCCTTGGCTATCTCAGGAGCCTATTTTTTCTAGCACTTATGAAAGTCTGCGGTTTCAGGTGATCTTGTATGTGATCCAACTGGTCCTGAAGAAGGTGTATGCTTGGGAAGATATGGTTAAATTTCTTCAGGTCTTTTGTAAGACAGGCTGCAGAATGAATGATACTTTTCATGGGAATCAGTGTAGCATTGGGGAGAATGTGGAGCAGGGCATTGCCTCCATCCAAGAGAACCACGGCTTGGAATGCTTTTCTGAAATCAGTTTAGAGGCAAAAAGTTTCACTTTCTTTAGTGGGAAAAGCAGATATCATGCATAACTTGGTTTTCTGGCATATGTGTTTTTTGAAAGAAAGGTCAGTGTTAAGGGTGAATCCAAGTGATTTGGCCTATTGCATGGCTGCTGCAGGGTAAAGCGGATGGGAAGCAAGGGACAGAAATGACCTGCTCCTGATTGCAAACCTTGTACTCCAACCCTCATGAAATACGTGAGAACTGGAGTAGAGACTTTTTATGTCATGTTATACCATATTTGTATAGCACACATACACCAAAAAGGTTTCTTGGTGCGGGGCACTTACTTTCCCACACCGGACCTTGGTGGATAATTACAGAGATAATAATGGAAAGCGGGCAGATAGGGTTTACATTATTGTTACACACTTTGTAAATAACAATTATTACCAATAAATCATTAAGCAAACACAAATTACATTTTGTGTATATAATCTAGTTGGTAACACAGCTCGATCTATGATGCCTATCACGTTGAGAATGTATTAAGAACTATTGAACACATTTAATAAAACACCAGGTTCATGCTCCGATGCAAGGGCAGAATATCATTAATGTTTGCACCAGAAATAAACATGGAAGCACATAGAATGACATTCAAATGATCAGTTGACCTTCACAGAAGCACAAATTCCAGATCAAAATGAAAATAGCTGATTAAAATCTATTTCAGACACCTTTTCCTTATTGGTTACCATCTTCAGCAATGCAAAAAAAACATGAAAACCTTTCTGGGATGCCCTTGTACTGCAGAGATGATTGTTAAAAGCCCATAGAAAATCCTTGTACAAGGTGTCAAATGTTCCAGTTGTATGATCCAAAGCCCAAGTCCGATGTGTACAAATGTTCTATAGATGACTAAAATCATGCTACTCTTTATGCTACTGCCGTAAACAGACACAATACTTTAGTAATCTACCAGATTCTAAAACTATATTTCGAACAGCCATGTTTTACTCTATACATTTATTTCTAAAGGTGTCAAAATATTCAACAAAATTAAAGCTAGGTTTGGAGCAACCACCAACGTTTACGGCATTTTTTAATAACCTGCGGAGCACTATTGGAATTCTACACTTGCTGTAGAGTTCCAAGAATACTCACGTGTATAATGAATGCATGCAGGCTCTTTGCCTTGTAGAAATATTTGCATTCAGATATGTGATGCAAAGGTGCTTTTTCCAATTTACTTTTTGCTCTTGTGTGCCTGCTAGTAGTGGCCCGTGGAGGGAGTTCCGTAAGGTGGTGAGGCGGGGTGGGGGAGGGGCAGGGTGGGGGGTAGTAAACACCGGAATATGGATGAACGGAGGTAAGTAAACATTTAAATTACTAAAATGAATTTTGTTGCGTGCTGCATCGCAAAATGCGATGCAGCGCACGCACCGAAATTTGTTTTATTTATTTAAATGTTTACGTACCTCCGCTCATCCATATTCCGGTGTTTACTATACCCCACCCTGCCCCTCTCCCACCCTGCCTCACTGCCCCACGTAACTCGCTCTACGGGCCGCTACTGGTGCCTGCAGTGCAAATATTAGTCAGAGTGGACCTTCCCCACAACTGCCGTAAATAGGTGGGCTGTTTTTAGTCCCACAAACTTTATTGTGCTCCTTACAACTATAAAGGGTCTGTTTCTACTTCAACACAATGTATTGTGCCATTGGCAATCACTTCCAAGGTGGGAAGCTAACTCTAAGGGTTATGAGAATGCTCAGGAGATTGCAACATTGGCTGTTTGCCTACTTTTCCAGATAGACCTACCCATAAAAACTTACAAACCTGCTGCTAAACCTAAATGACCAATTGAGGAATAGCCACTTTACCCATCAAATTTCAGTAGTCATAAATACCGTTTGCGGAGGTCAAAATCTTCACCAGTCCTGGTTCTCTCTCTCAGGAATGAGAATTTGCTATCTCAACTTGATTCTTTAGTTCTCCTAAATTGATCACAATGTCCTCTTTCTGTTAAATGTTTTTTTGTTTTGCTCTTGTTTAAAACTATGTGTACGCTGACACCCAAATTAGACTCCATATTGTTTACATTTTGAGTGTATACAGAGGAGAGTTTTGGGTGAATTAAGGACTTCTAAGTAAACCCAGGACTGCTTTTGTACTATACTGCTTTGGCACTGCTTAGGTGGAGCACTTTTCCATGCCATTTGCTTCTCTCCTTTGTAAAGATCAATTGGAAACGCTCCTATGAAGATTACGCCTGCAACAAATACACAAACCCACTAAGCTATCTCGTTAAGAATATAACCTGTGACCTTTCTATTCCAGAGAGCAGGTTTCAGCAGGCACATTACTCTCTGAGACTCCTTTCACATTTTTTACCTGAAACCATCAAGCTTTCTGTCAGCTAATACGCTTCTTCGGAGATGTAGCTGTTAAATTAGCTTATTGAGTTAATCTTCATACTGTGGACCTCAGTGAACACCTTGGAGGTCTTGAGTTCAGTTCTCGATTTTAACAACTCAACCTGCCGTCCTTCCAAGGATGCAAAAAAAACTAAAATCATTCAGTTGTGTATAATTAACATACATTCATTAGAATAAAGCTAACCAGCGAGACAGCATGATTGTATGCCTAGTAAAGGAGGACATTTGAATTTGTGTGTCTAGATCTAATGTATCGAAATATAGGTGAATTGTGCTTGCGAAAGCGTCCCTAAACAGAGCAGAAAGGCATCAACTATCCGTCATTACTGCAGCAACTATCTTGCAAAGTCAACACACCTACATTGACTGTGAATGTTAGCTTCAATGCACCCCTAAACCACTCACTTGTTTGAACACAATTTAGCAGAAGAAATCTTATATGTATATGGTCCTCCCTTTTGTTAAAACAATGACTCAATCTGCCCACCTTCTGGAACAAATCGGTGCCATGCTAAGGTGTTAGTACAGAATAAAACACGCCATGGGTCCTCAAACGAGCAGCAACTTTTGGGAGAACCCAGCATGGATCCCTTTGTTTGATCTTTCCTCTTGTTTCATCCATTTCCACTCACAGTGACTTTCCTTGTAACCTCGTGGTTCACTGACCCATGGAATGCTTGTATTAGATTCCTAACAATTGTGATCCTGGAATTTAAAGGTACTGGTGTGACTTGTGATAGGAGCTAACCACCAACTGTCTTGTGACACCCTAAATGCACTTGTCACTCAGCTAATTTTGCTGTTATTTAGCAAAGTTGTCACCTCTGAAATGAGGGATGCACACCAGCGGTAAATCTGCCCAATAAAATAACATTCTAGTGTTCTTTATTATTACGTATTCATGATGGCATCACTGAAAATATTACCCTTGACATTGTACAATAAAACTTAAGCCCCGATTACGAGTCAAACTTGCCGGGGCCTGGCAGTGGCGGTCTCCCGACCACCCTACTAAGAGTCGGGCAGTGACAATGCCACAGCCCACTGCAGCTGCCAGGGAACTGTCGCTCCCTAGAAATGCTGTGGCAGTCAGCAGGTAGTAATATGCTTGGCGGAACTGCGGCGGTCCCACCAAGCATTTTACAAGTTTCCTCTCTGGCAGCGGTGTCATGGATGTTCCTCTTCACTGTGGCAGAGAGAAAACAAAGGGGTCCCTTGCTCCTCCGCGTAGGGATGCACACGGAGGGGGCACATGCATACACCCCAGTTCCAGCTATGGGAACGCCAAAAACAGTTCCTGCACGGCATGGACTGAAAAGAACTAACCCTGGCCACTGGTCAGTTTAAAGGACAGAACCCCAAAGTGCAGGCACCATAAAGGCAAGCAGGTGCAGATCAGAATCAGGACAGGTAAAGCCAAATTGTATCAGGACAGGACCACCACAGGCTAAGACCGGCACCCGCAGTTAAAGTTGCAGCGCCTGCGTTACTCCCTCTCTGCAGCTAACAGCCAGAACCTGTTAAGAGTTATCGATCTTTCCGACAAAGTGCTCCGCCAGCACTTCAGCTTTCAAACCCCGATCTGGGTTTCGAACCTTCTGACAGAGGGCTCCGCCAGCACCTCTGCTCCCGATCACCTTTTGAGTGCGTTGGGTCAGTGACAGGTCAGCTATTCGGACAAGTCGGACAAATTAACTAACTAAGCCTACCCTAGTTATACTATTTTTCAGGTCAGTGTACCACCCCCCAATGTTGCAATTGTAAGGATCCCCAATTTTGATTGGACAAAAGAATGAGGAGAGGTCATCACAACATACCAAAATCAAACTTTTAGAACGAATATTAATGTTTACATTCCCGCTCATCAATTTATTTTCCCATGCACTTTTATTCCAGCCAGCAATGAATGTAACGATATCGAACAATGTATTTATGCATGTACAGTCCAGCTTCTTCTTGTGGGGTTGAAAGTTCACGCTCTCATGAGCATCATCTGGTAGGACAGTAGCTGGCATGGGTTCAATGCCACAGCTTGAGTTTTCTTGCAAACTTTGCACATGCGTGGTGTGGGTTTCAAAATGGAGTCACAGATAAATTTTAGGCCCAAACACGAGCTGATAGTAAAGCAAAAAAGAAACAGTTTTAGAACAAAGAATACATGAATGCACTGTATACCACTTATCTCTACTCTATTCCCATTACTTACCACTGTTCGTAAAGTGATACTTATACCACTTTTTTGATATATGGTTTGAGTGGCCACCGGCCTCATCCATAAACGTGCAACTTTCATATGTTAAACTGTGCTTTTGTTTAAACGCTTATGCTTCTATACTCATAAAGAGTACAGGGGATTATTCTAGTAATTAATACATATATTTTTATAATATATAACTTGTGTGGTGTCCTTTTGTTTGATATTACAGGATTGCATATGGTAAAACAGCTGGCTTCACATGCCCTCTTGAGTTTAGCCTGAAGGCTGCTTAGTCCATGCTACCATTAGGATAGCTTGTCTTTTAAGGTTGACTTACAACCACCACCATAAGGGATTGTTTGAACTGATACAAGGTGCCCCCTGAATACAAGCAAGTCGCATTACGTGTGAATCCTTGCTCCATCAGGTGGGCTGACCTCATATTTGGCAGTGTAGCAGTTGGGCAGACCCGGGGCTGCACTGACAGTCGTAATTAGGCTCTAAATGTTATCTTTCTGTTTCTCGTAGTCAGCAGAAAGGTTTGAGGGGTCTATTTCATTTCCCCACCCGGTATACGCACCTAAATTAGTTTGGGATCAAGCAGACCCAAAGAAAATGAGAAGCTTCCTTACAATTACCCAAGCTAATGATGTCAGTTAATAGAGGAAGTACAGAGAAATAATATTATGAACTGCTAGAGGTATACTTTAAGAAAGAACAAGAGTATATTACGCTAAAGACCTTAGACCATATTTAACATTGTCAAGGATGCATGAAATGGATTATGAAATCCAATTTGGAGAATCATAGTATGATAGCCATCACGATTGTCACATTAATGAATCATAAAATTAGTGAAAAGAGAAACGTAAACAAACCTACTGCAGTATCCTAAAGAATACGGAAGAAAGCAGTGTATCCAATGCCAATCCTCAGTATCAGACATCATTTATGTTTTAGAAACGTTTACTGGAATTAAACGATTTGAATTTTAAATTAAAAGACACAGCAAAAATATGGGTTTGAGGGCCAGATGTAAGACCATTTTTGCAAGTGCAAACGGGTTTGCGAACCCATTTGCAAATGCAAAAAACAGCATTGGCCATATGCAAAGCCTTTTTAGTGAGTCACAATTTATTTGCGACTTGCTAAATAGGTTTTGCGACTCGCTATTAGGAAGGGGCGTATCCTTCCTAATAGCGAGCGTAAGCCCATGAATGAATGTTTTGCATCCGCAATTGCGGTCGCAAAACACTCGCAAATTACCACCCTCTACAAGAGGGTGGAAAATGCACTCGCAAAAGGGAAGGGGTCCCCTTCCCCTTTGCAAATGCAGGGGAAAATATTTTAAGTGTAGGCAGTGGTCCCAGGGACCACTACCTGCCCTTAAAAAATGAAACACATATTTTTTTTTTTAAATGCATCCCGTTTTCCCTTAAGGAAAATGGGCTGCATTAAAAAAAAACTGCTTTATTTAAAAGCAGTCCCAGACATGGTGGTCTGCTGAGCCCAGCAGGGCACCATACCTGGGAGGGCCTGCCATTCCTAATTGGGTCTCAGATTCCGAAAGGCTCATTAATATTCATGAGGCTCTCTATTTGCGACCTTATTGGGAATCACAAACAGTGTGATAGACACTGTTGTACATCCAAAATAGTGCCTCGCAAATTGTGAGTCACATAAAACTAGCAATTTGCGAGGCACTATTTTGCACGTCGCACACCTGGCCCCGAATCTTTTCTTTTTTCAAAAAGGATGAATGTTAGCAGTCCTCTTTCATCAGTGTCTACTGTGGCCTGAGTAGTGAGAAGGAATGCAGAAAAAGACTAACTAAATTAAATGATAGAAGATTTAAAAAATATTGAGATATCAGCAGAAGAGCCAGTGGTGGTAAAGCTGAAGGCAAGAGAAATTCAAAATATTATTTCATAACAGGATGCAATAGGAAGTATGAAGCAGAAAGAGGGTTGGGTAAATGTGTAAAAGAGTGGAAAGCTTAAAATGAAAATCCAAAGGGTCAGTAACAACAGGGAATTATCGTAGTAAAGAAAAAATGAACTAATTTACTATTGAATTTTATTGTGCATCTTGTGTTTTATTCATCCTCCTTAGACCAGGCACATATTTGTCAATCTATTTACCTCATGTTAACATACATCTGCCAAAAATTATTGAAAAATGCAGAAGTGAATGTGAGCATTAAGAAAACTGTTAATGTGGAGTATCTCTTGGAGTGTGTACATCCCTGTTTTATTCGCAGAGGTAGGTTAATGGTTGGTGCATATATCTAAAGAAGGGCTTGGTCCTGCAGCAGAGCACTAGCAGATGAGTCTAATAGTGTCAAGGAGCAAAGACAACAAAAGGAGATTTTGGCAGTAATCCTTCAGCAGACAGGAAGGAAAATTCTCTTAAAAAAAAATCTTATATTGAATTGGAAATTAGTGGTTGAGATGTTGCTTAATCCACTAAAGTCAACAATGATGTATTAACCTTAACTTGGACCATGAATTTTGACTTAGGACTATGAGTGTGGGGATTCCAAGTATGGATAGATATAGATGACTGCTCACTACCTCCCCGTCACCTGCCTCCAGAACACAATTGTACTGCACATATATATTGTGGCTGGAGATAAATAGAGGCTAGGGGCAGAAAAGGGAGAGATACTGGATTCTTATGATGCCCTTGGACCAAAATATCACCTGCTTGAATGGTGGAATGAATACCACTAGTCACTTCAGAATATGTATGGGGAAAGACAGTTTAGTAATAGTCCAATTACAATATTCATATATTATGTAGATATATACACATACATAGCAAGAATGAAATGAGAACCATCCCTACAAACCAATACCAGGCATGAGGAGACAATGCCTTGGAATCCCAGCAACCTAATGTTAGAAATCAATGGTCCAACTGACATAAAGACAGGATTTACCGCTCTGAAGCAACCAAAGTTACTGAACAGTTCTTGTGAAAGGGATAGAGGAAAGTCCCAATAGAATGTAAGACACAGGATATGAAAGACCCCATGGGAGGAGTACAAGAACATTAAGGTGCATGTGGAAGGAGGGCTGGATGCAAACTGACAGAGAGCGGGCAAACAATCCACCAAGAATGCCAGCCAAAGTACTGCTGTGTCCATGCTCCATAAATGACGCACTGCCTAATATGACCCAGAAATTGTGCTTGACTTGACCCCTTGCCATCTTGGCTTAGTCTGATGCTTATTCGGAACTTGTGTCCTACATTTTGAATTTCGACACTTATGACACCATGTACAGAGCCGCCATGCAACTTAAGAATGCCAAAATTGCCAGTCACACATTCGAGAATGGACTACGCTGTGGACCAGTCTAAGATACACAGAAGTATAACGCCCTTCATGAACAGACCCAAATGAGTCTTGAATGCCGCTCTGCCCATGTTTGTTTGCTCCTGGTAGGTAATAGGACCAGACAAAGGGGTGCCAAATGGGTTTCCAAATCAAACTTCCCATCATGTCATGAACAAAGGGAAAAGGATAAGAAGTGATAGGGAAGTAGGAAGAGGCCAACTTCAGAAAGAAGTTGTGCTTTAGCTAACCCCATACACAAGGCTACAACAAATAAAACTTTCTATTAATGCAGAGATGTAGAGCATACAACAATCATGTACTGTCACAATATGTCTCACACCAGCTGTAATGAATGTGACTTCTCACCAATAAGCCACACCCAAACCCTGCACTCCCACTTTGGAGGCAAATATACCACTCCACCTTTAAATAATATACGTTTGAGCAAAACTCCCAAAAGACGATGCAAAGACCCAGCACTCCCTTAAGGCGAAGTAAGAAAACAAATCCAGGTGCATGTAAAATAACACAAGTTTATTACTGCAATATTTTAGAAAAGCAGGCCGAATATAACAGTAATTGCAGACTCCCAAATATCAAGTGATCTATTAAATGAACAATTGAAATAGAATGCAGTATATACAAATAGCAGAGAGTAGAAAATATATATATAAAATGGTTAGGAATACCTCACCGATTGAATTTGCATCATCTTTGCCAACTCAAGCTGGGGAAGCCCGTCAACAGCCCAGGAAGGAGTTCAATCAGGACTCAAGTTCCGTCACCTCCACAGCATTACGTCTACTCTGTGGTGAACTTCCACCAGGCCCCCCGAAAGCTCCCAGCTTTAACACCATTACTCAGCGTGAGGCAAAGCTTCTAGAAAACCTTGCCCCCTTCTCATTAGAAAAAACTGAGCTGGCTGTACCGGTCTGCGTCAATGCCTAGACGGAGGCTGGCCAAACTCCCGTATGTTGACTCTGAGGCAGGATTGTACATTCCACAGGTAATATCCAGTTTCACTCTGGTCAGTGTAGAGCGAAAAACAAGTGAGGAGCAGAAACATGCCCTCCCCACTTTGCACCTACGTGCGAGCACAGAAAAGGATGACATGAGGCCATGTCAAAGCCAATAGTAAGAACTCATAATATAAATGTACTGTTCTACTCCGTCACAGCTCCTACTGAAAGACAGCAAGATTACAAGACAGAAGAGGAGCAGGCATATGCAGGACCGTCCTACATTGAGGCTAGTGTAAAATAATGCACTAAAGTCAGTTAAAATGGTGGCTCTTTCATTACACCAGCACAGAATATTTAAAAGGGCTTCAGGATCCTAAAGAGGCTGACTTTGCCCCTGACAGGCATGCAACGCCCATAGGGTCAAAAGGGCTTCAGCCCCCCCCCCCCCCCATTGTGTGTCTCAGCCCGAGCTGCTGCAGCTCGAGCCGCTGCAGGCTCGGCTGGGCAGTGTCTGAAGTCTTATCTCCGGCATGCCTGAGTTTTTCACAGGTCTTTAAAGACCATTTGCATATTTACATACCTTTGTAAACTGGTTACCGAAGCTTAGTATTTTTTTCTGGTTCCAGTTTCCCCTGGGCCCCCACTCTGCCTATTCCTTACATTGTATTTTACATTTACAGCGTGGTGTGAAAATGCATTTCATGAAAAATGCCAGCTATGTCTTGACACTAAATAGGGTTATAAATAAAAAAGATGGATTCATTTGTAATGTGCCTTTTCTGTCTTTGTTCCCTTTAATTATCAGTCATGGATCATTCAGGTAGCCCTACAACACAATTAAAAGTGTTTTCTATTGATATTTGCTGTTTGAAGTATGCACAGATAAGTGCTGAAAATACACCTTTAGGTCACAGCTTATTCTTGTACTATCTGGGACATCAACATAAGGAGATGGCAACCCTAATCATATGACTGGAAAATTGTTGCAGGTTCAGCACATTATTTATTTCCTCCACAATCGATCCCTGATTAATGCCATATTAGCAATAGTTTAACTTATATCTAAAACCCTACGCCATGGTCAATAACAAGCTGAGTTACTTCAAGTGTCTTGGAATGCACCCTACATTCAGACAATTCATTCCTTATTCTCGCCCTTCACTTTCACGCTTACCCTACACTCACAGCGATTACAACGCACTCACACTGATCACCATGCACTCACACCATTCACCCGCTCACCCTGCATTCAGTGATCACTGCACTCACAATGCACTTGTGCTGTTCACCCTATACCTCACCCTGCAGTCACACCAGCACAATACTCACTGCTCAATCTGAAATCTCACTCATACAAGCCCATCACTAACCATGCATTCATTTGTCCCACTCTACACTTACATCTGCACCCAAAGTCATATGGTCACCTCACTCACCCTGCAGTCCCTCCTCTTACCCTACTCTCACACTGTTGCATCGCTCACTCACATGGGCACTCCTGCCACCCATTAAGCGCAGAGGGTTAATGTACCTGCTACAAAGAACGTGTACCATGCACATCACAGAACTGCATTTGAGTAAACTATGAGTAGCACTATTAAAAAATTGAATGTTTGTCAGAAAGGTGCTAAAGAGAGATGAGGTGCATTTTTGGTGAGTGATAGAGAGAAAATTCGTGGAGAAGGAGAAAATGAGGGAGGGGTGCCAAAAAAGACTGTTGCATCGTGTGCGACCAGTGCTAGGACCAGCCCTGGCTGGGAGTCTAGGCACCCCCCCCCCCCCGAAGTTAAGGTCTGGTTGCGCCCCTGACCCCTCTTTATAGTGAAAAGATGTCGTACCAAATATCACAACCCTACAGAAAAACAAACAATCTGAGTACACAAAGTAATGACCTTACTTTGGGCTACATTGTATGCAACTGCTTTAAGGTACCACCAAAATGCCACAGTGAGGCTGTGGAAGTGTTCCTTCTGCCAGACACACTGGTGCAGGGTCACCCTTTGTCCACGGGTTCAAACAAGTAAGGAGAATCGACAATGGAGTGAAGTAAAGATCAGATCATTTATTAACACTCATGAGCGGGGGCCTCGTCCAACAAGCACCAAGAGATACTCAAGGAGGAAGCCCACTGAGCAATGATTACATGGGCTTTTATAGGAAAAGATGACAAACAGGGGATGCCCAATGGTGTAAATAGAGCTTGAGAAAGACACAAACAATGAGGCAATATAAACACCAACAGCCTTGGTGTTTAAGCAACTTTGAAACTTGGGGCTGCATAACAAGATACGCTATCTATGTACTCTTTAAATATGGATAACCATTGTCTGAAAGTCTGAGCAGACTCCAGCTGTTCTTTTGTGCTGCCTCTGCGTGTAAACATATTTTGCAATACCCCAATCTAGTTTCTTTACACACGATTGTGCAAGGGGAGTGCCAAGGACAGAGCAGAGGCTGGCAAAGAGGACAGAGATAAAATTGATGATGCATAGGTCAACACAGCAACGAGAAGAGGTCAGGTTTTGCATTTTAACAAGGTATCAGAATGCAACAAATGGCTTAAATGACCTTAATGTTAGGTATAGGGTGCTTAAAAGGCAAATTATAATTTTGCCTGGTGCTCTGGAAATCTTTGAATTGTTGGTGGTTGAGCCTATTGTAGGAAGGTGGATATCTGACTATGGTTGCCCCCAACTTTTTGCGTGGTGTTTTGCTGGTTTCTCGACTTAGTTGACCTAGGGCCCTGCTATTCAGGACCCCAGGCCCACTGCTCTCTCTGTAAAATGGATTCCATGTACCCTAGGTAAATACCTAATTGGATACTGAGTCACCTTATCAGCCCCTGTACAGTGTACCTTAGGTACCCAGGGCATAGGTGCACACAGGGCCTACCAGGGGCTTCAGCATGTATTATGCCACCCCTGGATGGCCATCCAAAAACAGACACAACTGGCTGCTTGACAGCTGGGGCAAGGTGGTGTAATCACCCTTTGCTGTAGATATAGTATACCTATATCTAAACCTAAAAATGGGCACACAGATCTCCTATCAGTCACTCCTATGGCAGGCCTTAACAATCCTGGAGGCAGAGTGCTTGGAATCATGTGAGATAGTGCTCTGGCATGAGCTGAGCCTGTCTGCGGCCTTCGGGATCTATCCCTTAGCCGTTCCCATGATAGCGTCAGACCATATACTCTTAAGTGCCTTATAATCCTCGTGGTTATGGTAACTTTGGTCTGACATTATCTAAACATGTTGTGTAAGGTTTCATACGCTTTGGAATACTACCCCCTCGCCAGTTCTGGCGACGGGGGTAGCATTCCACCCCTCTAGAGGGAGAAGACATGTTGGTAGCTGTAACCCCGGTTAAAGTTGAACACAGCCTCAGCTCCACAAAATGGATGCTGCCACCGAGACACCAGTCTGCCCTCCTGCTGCTGGGAGTCCTTCCAGCGAGGGAGGCCTGGACAAAGGGTTTCCTGTCAGGGGCGGTGCCAGCACCATCCCAGACAGGATTTTGTGTATCCCAGGTAGGCAGGGCTGAAAGGAAGGTGACTGCAAGTGGCACCCCGGTGCTCACTGTGCATATGCCGGCTCAAACCAGTTCCGGAGGCACACCAGCCCCTGAGCTGGGGAGAGACCGGACAAAGGAGAGGGGTGTAACCACCCCCCTCCTGGTCCCACCCATGGGCAGGACCTAGTCGCGTGCCAGCCCCTTTTTTTAGAATAAACGTAGGAGCAGGCCCCCTTCCCAAATTGGATAATCTTGAAACTTGAACGACTTTCCACGAAAGGAACTCTTGACTTTCTCTGAAGACTCTCCCTTGTGGCTAAGGAGTAGCCACCCTGCACCAGCAGGCAACATCGAAGCGCTTGCGGTTTGCTGGACGTCCATCCTCCGGATCAAGACTGACCAGCTCGACGAGACCCGGATTCCCTGCCATCTCTTACCTCTACCTGCATCATCAGCCCAGCTGAGATTCGTGGGTGTGACGAGACCAGAGGGACCGGCCATCTTCAAGACCTGCACGACGCTTCACCAGCACGACCACCGAGGGACCCTCGAGTGAGTGCACTGGGGGTTGTGAAGCCCCAACCCTGAGCATCTCCAGCACCGAAGTCCAGCCCCCCAGCATCCACGAGATCTGCGTGGGGCCCTTCTGCTTCCTCGCTGCTTGCCACGTTGTTCGGTCACTTGCCCGTTGGCTAGTGGCCCTCCTGACGACGTACCACGACGATTTCACCGCTGGTCTAGGTCCCCTAGACTGGCCCTTGCTCCTTGTTCAACGAGGAGTGCCCTGGACCCTCCTGGTCCACTCCAGACACCATCTTGACTCCACTGAGTGGGCTTGCCTGGCGCCAAGGTTTGTTGCTCCTATCCTGGATCCAGCATTGCCGACAGCAGACACCATCGTGGGACAGCTCGCACCTCCAGCCTGGTCGCCGACAACGCTTCCTGGCCCGTGTGCCTGCAGAGTCCAGCGTCACCCACTCACCTGATCGCGACGACTTCATCCAGTGCCACCCTGGTGCCCACACAATCACTGGCTAGTGATTAAGAACTGAGTCCCCTCTGCTTTCAGGTCGTCCTCTTCACCGATCCAGCCTTGGATCACACCGAACTTCTTCACTGGTCGCCTGCCAGCAACTTCTTCTTTCAGGCTCCATAGACTACAACGAGGATTCCCGACGTCACTTGAACCCTATGCAGCCGCAGCCCCTGGGCTAGGTAACTTGAGTATTTCGGTGCTCCAGCACAGGTTCACTATCCAAGTGTCCAGATCCTTTTTCGTTTTAAGTCTACCTAGTCGGATTCGTCCGGAAACAGTAACTTTAGAATTGCTAGCATCCATAGACTTTGCCCCGCATCCCGCGTAAGAGTTCCCACTCTGCACCCGGGTTCCCTAGGCCTCCTGCTCCTAACCTAAGGGTTCAGTAAGGTAGTCCTAGCGGTCCTGAAGTCTCTGGATCGTTTTACTTACCTGCTAGTATTTCGCATTCCACTTTTAGAGTATATGGTTTTTCGTGCCCCTCGGGCATTTGTGTAAATTGTGCGACTTGCAGTATTTTCGTAAGAGTTTTGTGTTGTGCTTAGCTCCCTGACTCATAAAGAGTTCAGGGTAGACTTGTTATAAATAAATATACTTTATTTTTCATAACAACTTGTGTGGTGTCCTTTCACTTGGTGTTCAAGGGGTATATGTGATGGTAAAACAGCTTGCTTAACGCGCCCTCTAGAGTTTAGCCTAAACACTGCTCTTGTCCATGCTACTAGGATAGCTGGTCTATCAGGTTGACTTACAACCAATCATCAATAAGGGTTGTTTGGTATGATACAAAGTGATCACTAGAATAGTGAGCACTATATATCAGGCCAACTTCTCACATTGGTGAGCAGCCGTTGGGATTTGAGCTTGCTGTTCTTTTACCACACACGTATCCTAAGAATATCATTTGAAAGATCACTTAAGTACCTAGGTACATATAACTTAGCTTAGAATACTCTGAGTTCTACTGAACCAGCTGTTGTAGTGTAACAGGGCTTAGCACACCCTAACTACAACTCTAGCAAGTGATCAGTAGGTAAACCCATAGTGTAGGTAGGTGCATCACTTACACCACACTAGAAGCATGTCTACCCATGGAGAGTCTTCAGAGACTCCCCTAGTGGTTAGTGACCCTCCACAGGTCCTTTCCAGATATGCAGCTCTCAGTTTCCAGGAGATGAGACAATTGTGTACCTCCAGGAAATTGAAACAGGGTTCTAACCCTACCACTCCTTTTCTGTTAGGTCTCTTAGAGACATATGATGCTAGAAAAGCTTCTCATACAGATGGGACCATGCCAGCCTTAGAGGGTACCCTTGGTGATCCAGACCTCCTTGACACTGAAAATGTAGCTGAGGAGGAGGATGAAGAAGATCCTTCTGGGGATGAGGCAGACAACAGGCCTGAGCTAGTCAGCAGACTTACTAGGGCCAACTTAGACCTACATAGGGAAGGATCTGGGGGACCCCCAGTACTGACCCTAAGCAGGCCTAACTTTGGAGTTAGATGAGATAGATCTCATTCTAGGGACTCCAATAGATCTGTGCACTCTCATGCCTCTTCCCAGAGGAGAATGACTTCTCCCCAGAGGAGAATGACTTCCCCTCAGAGAAGAGAACATGAAGCAAGGATGAAAGAGGCTAATCTGAGGATCCAGAGGGAAGAACTTGCCCTTGCCAAGGAGAAGCTTGCCTTTGCTAGAGAGCAACAGTTGTGTGGGGTAGTCCCCACTGGTGGCAGCATTATCCCTAGAGATAAAGACAGGAGTTTAGACACTAGACACCTGAGGAAAATAGTGCCCCCCTTTAAACAAGGGGATGACATCCACAAATGGATGACTGCTTTGGAGAGGGCCTGCACTGTCCAGTGCATCCCCCAGAGTCAGTGGGCAGCTATATTGTGGCTCTCCTTTGAAGGTAAAGGTAGAGATAAGCTCCTCACTACTAGAGCTGAGGATGCTAACAATTACCAAGTCCTGAAGAATACACTGATTGATGGGTTTGGCTTAACAACTGAGCAGTACAGGTTGCTGTTCAGGGACACCCAGAAAATTCAGTCTCAGGATTGGGCTGACTTTGTTGATTGTGCCACTAAGGCTTTGGAAGGCTGGTTACTGGGTAGTAAAGTTACTGATTACCAAGGATTGTATAATCTAATTATGAGAGAGCAAGTCTTAAATAATTGTCAGAACCAGTTATTACACCACCACCTGGTAGACTCTGATCTGACCTCTCCACAAGAATTGGGTAAGAGGGCAGACAAATGGGTCAGAACCAGGATTAGGCCTAAGAACCAAGGTGGTGACCAGAAGAAGGAATCAACCAAGCCTCAAGAGAAGGGTGGGAATAAATCTACAGATCAAACCACATCAGGGCCCCAAAAATCCTCTGAGGGGGGTGGGTCCCAGAATCCTTCCAACACCCAGAAGAAACCTTATTGCTATACCTGCAAACAGGTAGGCCATTTGAAAACTGACAGCAGTTGTCCAAGGGCCAACATCAATAAGGAAAACATACCCCCAAGTAACACTTCCAAGCCTCCTGTTACTACTAGTAGTAATCCCCCAGGTGGTGGGAGTGCCCCCAAGAATTTGGGTGGATTCACTTTGGGAGTTCCTGGGGACTCTGGCCTAACCAAGTCCCCTAACTCAGATACTCTTGTCTGTGAGACTGGCATGGGGTTTGCCAACTTCACTGATTGTCCCAACACTTTGGGCAAGTACAGACAGGAGCCCCTCATCAATGGTCTGAAAGTTGAGGCCTATAGAGATACAGGGGCTAGCATCACCATGGTGACTGAGAGCCTAGGCCCCTCAAGGCAACTTATAACTGGTGCCACATACCAGGTGACAAACATTGATGGAGTGCAGAGAGATCATCCCATAGCAGTAGTAAATCTCAGCTGGGGAGGTGTCACAGGCCCCAAGAGAGTGGCAGTGTCATCAAACTTGCCTGTAGATTGCCTACTGGGGAATGATTTAAAGATCTCAGCCTGGGCTGAGGTAGAGCAAGAAACCCATTTCAGAATGGTAAACCTCCATGGTAAGGTTAGTGGGGCAGTGATAGCCACAGCCCCAGTCCAAGATGTCCTCCCTGAACAGGTCAGGAGGGCTGTGCCAGTCACAGCCTAATCTCAGACAAATTCCTTCCCAGAACAGGTTGGCAAGGCTGTGATGGTAACAGCCCATACCCAAACTGAGTCCCTTCCTGAAAAGGTTGGTGGAGTTGTGATGGCCACAGCTCAAACTCAAACAGATAATAGTGTTGTGAAGCCTGAAACTATGGATCACTCCACTCAGACAGAGAGCATTGAAGAGGAAGAGAAATCTCCCCCCCACCAGACTTTAGAAAAGGATCAGCCTCCTCAGGGAACTGATCTGACCTCTTGTGAAGAAACTGCCCCAGAGTTAGTCAGGCCTAGCCTGGCAGAACCCCTGATGTCAGTGGACCCTTCCAAGGTGGGACCCAGTCTGGAGCAGGTAACCTGCCCCTCTCTACCCTGCCTCAGTCAGCCCAGGGCTGTAGAGGTCAGGGAGGCCAGTGGTGGACCCCAAAGGGCCCCCTGTCCAAAAGAACTCCCCAATCAGCAGATTAAGGGCACTGAAGCTAGTAGTCCTAGCCAAGTGAAAATAAAACAAACTCCTGAGGGATCCCCCTTAAAATTAGTTAGGGACCTCCCACAGATGGACACTGTTGGGCACAGCCAAACCTGGGACCTAAGGGCCCCAAACCTGACCTGTCCCTCCAGTAAGCCAAACAGAGGGACCCAGCCTCCAGCTTTAGGTAGCCAGAGGTTGACCCTGAGAGCTCAACACAACTCAGTCTTGGAAAGAAAGGCCTCTATGGTGGATAATGATTGGAGGAAGCTGAGCCCAAAATTAGTGGAGCCTCACTTAAGTACTCCATCTCAGCACCAGCCTTTTACTTTGCCAAAGCACACCACAGGTAGAGATTCCCTATGGTGGAGACCCTCAGATACCCTTAGGGTGAGGGATTGCTTAGTGGACCATGAGATAGGGGGTAACCATGTCAGTGCATATACCACCTCATATGGCCACCCAGGCAATATAGGCTTACCTGGTCAAGGATAGCCTTATCTCCTTTCGTTTGGGGGGGGGTTATGTAGGAAGGTGGATATCTTACTATGGTTTCCCCCAACTTTTTGCCTGGTGTTTTGCTGGTTTCTCGACTTAATTGACCTAGGGCCCTGCTATTCAGGACCCCAGGCCCACTGCTCTCTCTGTAAAATGGATTCCATGTACCCTAGGTACATACCTAATTGGATACGGAGTCACCTTTTCAGCCCCTGTACAGTGTACCTTAGGTACCCAGGGCATAGGTGCACACCGGGCCTACCAGGGGCTGCAGCATGTATTATGCCACCCCTGGATGGCCATCCAAAAACAGACACAACTGGCTGCTTGACAGCTGGGGCAAGGTGGTGTAATCACCCTTTGCTGTAGATATAGTATACCTATATCTAAACCTAAAAATGGGCACACAGATCTCCTATCAGTCACTCCTATGGCAGGCCTTAACAATCCTGGAGGCAGAGTGCTTGGAATCGTGTGAGATAGTGCTCTGGCATGAGCTGAGCCTGTCTGCGGCCTTCGGGATCTATCCCTTAGCCGTTCCCATGATAGCGTCAGACCATATACTCTTATGTGCCTTATAATCCTCGCGGTTATGGTAACTTTGGTCTGACATTATCTAAACATGTCGTGTAAGGTGTCATACGCTTTGGAATACTACCCCCTCGCCAGTTCTGGCGACGGGGGTAGCATTCCACCCCTCTAGAGGGAGAAGACATGTTGGTAGCTGTAACCCCGGTTAAAGTTGAACACAGCCTCAGCTCCACAAAATGGATGCTGCCACCGAGACACCAGTCTGCCCTCCTGCTGCTGGGAGTCCTTCCAGCGAGGGAGGCCTGGACAAAGGGTTTCCTGTCAGGGGCGGTGCCAGCACCATCCCAGACAGGATTTTGTGTATCCCAGGTAGGCAGGGCTGAAAGGAAGGTGACTGCAAGTGGCACCCCGGTGCTCACTGTGCATATGCCGGCTCAAACCAGTTCCGGAGGCACACCAGCCCCTGAGCTGGGGAGAGACCAGACAAAGGAGAGGGGTGTAACCACCCCCCTCCTGGTCCCACCCATGGGCAGGACCTAGTCTCGTGCCAGCCCCCTTTTTTAGAATAAAGGTAGGAGCAGGCCCCCTTCCCAAATTGGATAATCTTGAAACTTGAACGACTTTCCACGAAAAGAACTCTTGACTTTCTCTGAAGACTCTCCCTTGTGGCTAAGGAGGAGCCACCCTGCACCAGCAGGCACCATCGAAGCGCTTGCGGTTTGCTGGACGTCCGTCCTCCGGATCAAGACTGACCAGCTCGACGAGACCCGAATTCCCTGCCATCTCTGACCTCTACCTGCATCATCAGCCCAGCTGAAATTCGTGGGTGTGACGAGACCCGAGGGACCGGCCATCTTCAAGACCTGCACGACGCTTCACCAGCACGACCACCGAGGGACCCTCGAGTGAGTGCACTGGGGTTTGAGAAGCCCCAACCCTGAGCAGCTCCAGCACCGAAGTCCAGCCCCCCAGCATCCACGAGATCTGCATGGGGCCCTTCTGCTTCCTCGCTGCTTGCCACGTTGTCCGGTCACTTGCCCGTTGGCTAGTGGCCCTCCTGACGACGTACCACGACGATTTCACCGCTGGTCTAGGTCCCCTAGACTGGCCCTTGCTCCTTGTTCAATGAGGAGTGCCCTGGACCCTCCTGGTCCACTCCAGACGCCATCTTGACTCCACCGCGTGGGCTTGCCTTTGCCAAGGTTTGTTGCTCCTATCCTGGATCCAGCATCGCCGACAGCAGACACCATCGTGGGACAGCTCGCACCTCCAGCCTGGTCGCCGACAACGCTTCCTGGCCCGTGTGCCTGCAGAGTCCAGCGTCACCCACTCACCTGATCGCGGCGACTTCATCCAGTGCCACCCTGGTGCCCGCACAATCACTGGCTAGTGATTAAGAACTGAGTCCCCTCTGCTTTCAGGTCGTCCTCTTCACCGATCCAGCCTTGGATCACACCGAACTTCTTCACTGGTCGCCTGCCAGCAACTTCTTCTTTCAGGCTCCATAGACTACAACGAGGATTCCCGACGCCACTTGAACCCTATGCAGCCGCAGCCCCTGGGCTAGGTAACTTGAGTATTTCGGTGCTCCAGCACAGGTTCACTATCCAAGTGTCCAGATCCTTTTTCGTTTTAAGTCTACCTAGTCGGATTCGTCCGGAAACAGTAACTTTAGAATTGCTAGCATCCATAGACTTTGCCCCGCACCCCGCGTAAGAGTTCCCGCTCTGCACCTGGGTTCCCTAGGCCTCCTGCTCCTAACCTAAGGGTTCAGTAAGGTAGTCCTAGCGGTCCTGAAGTCTCTGGATCGTTTTACTTACCTGCTAGTATTTCGCATTCCACTTTTAGAGTATATGGTTTTTCGTGCCCTCGGGCATTTGTGTAAATTGTGCGACTTGCAGTATTTTCGTAAGAGTTTTGTGTTGTGCTTAGCTCCCTGACTCATAAAGAGTTCAGGGTAGACTTGTTATAAATAAATATACTTTATTTTTCATAACAACTTGTGTGGTGTCCTTTCACTTGGTGTTCAAGGGGTATATGTGATGGTAAAACAGCTTGCTTAACGCGCCCTCTAGAGTTTAGCCTAAACACTGCTCTTGTCCATGCTACTAGGATAGCTGGTCTATCAGGTTGACTTACAACCAATCATCAATAAGGGTTGTTTGGTATGATACAAAGTGATCACTAGAATAGTGAGCACTATATATCAGGCCAACTTCTCACATTGGTGAGCAGCCGTTGGGATTTGAGCTTGCTGTTCTTTTACCACACACGTATCCTAAGAATATCATTTGAAAGATCACATAAGTACCTAGGTACATATAACTTAGCTTAGAATACTCTGAGTTCTACTGAACCAGCTGTTGTAGTGTAACAGGGCTTAGCACACCCTAACTACAACTCTAGCAAGTGATCAGTAGGTAAACCCATAGTGTAGGTAGGTGCATCACTTACACCACACTAGAAGCATGTCTACCCATGGAGAGTCTTCAGAGACTCCCCTAGTGGTTAGTGACCCTCCACAGGTCCTTTCCAGATATGCAGCTCTCAGTTTCCAGGAGATGAGACAATTGTGTACCTCCAGGAAATTGAAACAGGGTTCTAACCCTACCACTCCTTTTCTGTTAGGTCTCTTAGAGACATATGATGCTAGAAAAGCTTCTCATACAGATGGGACCATGCCAGCCTTAGAGGGTACCCTTGGTGATCCAGACCTCCTTGACACTGAAAATGTAGCTGAGGAGGAGGATGAAGAAGATCCTTCTGGGGATGAGGCAGACAACAGGCCTGAGCTAGTCAGCAGACTTACTAGGGCCAACTTAGACCTACATAGGGAAGGATCTGGGGGACCCCCAGTACTGACCCTAAGCAGGCCTAACTTTGGAGTTAGAAGAGATAGATCTCATTCTAGGGACTCCAATAGATCTGTGCACTCTCATGCCTCTTCCCAGAGGAGAATGACTTCTCCCCAGAGGAGAATGACTTCCCCTCAGAGAAGAGAACATGAAGCAAGGATGAAACAGGCTAATCTGAGGATCCAGAGGGAAGAACTTGCCCTTGCCAAGGAGAAGCTTGCCTTTGCTAGAGAGCAACAGTTGTGTGGGGTAGTCCCCACTGGTGGCAGCATTATCCCTAGAGATAAAGACAGGAGTTTAGCTTGCTTATCTGAAAGAAACAGGTTAGTATTAGATTCCTTACCTTAGAATATCCCCAGGCGTCAGTCTGGATCCGGAAACTTTTGCGTAGCAGTACCCCTGCGCGTCGGTAGGCGTCGTCTGCAGGCGTCCCCTGCGGCTCCGCGTCGTGGGCGGCGTGCGCCGTGATGACGTCGCTGGAGTATATAGACGCCGCCTCCGCGCGCTGACGTCAGTTCTTCTTTTTTCCGCGCCAGTTAGCGCAGATCCGAAGAGCAGTACTCCGGTCTTTGACCTAAGTTTTTTGTTAACTCTAACTATTCAGGTGCCGGTAGGATGCCCGGTTTTAAAAGTTGTGACGGGTGCGACAGCCTGATGTCGGTCACCGACCACCATCGACTCTGCCTCCGGTGTCTGGGCGCGGACCACGACGTGGAGTCCTGCGTCGACTGCCGGGCCTTGACGAGTAAGGCTAGACGGGAGCGGTCCCGCAAGCTACTCGAGCTCCGGGTGTCGGCCCCGCGTCGAGAGCGGTCCCGGTCCGGGCGGAGGTCGAGGGAGCGGTCAAGAGAACGGTCGCAGAGCCGCCACGAGCGCTCCGGAAGTCGTCACCATTCCTCCGGTTCCTCAGGTAAGCGACACAAGAAGTCGGGGCGTCGTCATCGTACCCCCGACTCCCCCCGACGCCCGCGCGATGCGGCCGGGGATTCGGGTGGCCCCACCCCCGCGGCCCCGCGTGGGCCGACGACGCCGTCTGCCCCATACCCGTCGGTCCCTGGGGAAGGCGCGTCGCGCGAGGAGATTGAGGAGTTCCTCATGGCCATGAGGGCGCTGTCTCCTCCGGCGGGGCCTACGACACATGCGGGCCCGTCGGTCCCGTCTGGGGGCCCGAGCGGTTCGGGTGCTCCTGCCCCGACGCCGCCGGCGGTTCCGGCCCCGGCGCCGCTGGGCCCTTCAGGGTCGGCGCCGGCTGGTCAACCGGCCTCTCCGGCGCCGATTCCATCGGGGCAACCCGTGGTGCCGCCTCCGCGCGACGCCGTGACTCCGACGTCTTTTCCGGCCGGCCGGCGTCGGGGCTCCGGCGCCGGCGCCGCGCGACGCCACCCCCATTCCCTCTCCGAATCCGGACGCGGAGTCGGACCGGCATCGTCCGACGCCGAGTCCGGCGCCGTTAGGGCCCATTGGCTCCGAGGAGCCGGTCTATATCGTTGAGTCAACCTATGGCGATGAGGACGATTATGGAGAGGGTTGGGAGGGGTCTGAGGACCCTCTGTCACGTGACTGCCAGTACGACGTGGACTGGGCAGGTGACTTGGGTGATGCCAGTGGTCTGGACGAATCTCCTAACCCTGGGTTTGTCTCGCCTCCCACTGTGGCGTCGGAGGCTGGGGCTGCCTATTCTGTGGTGCTGATGAGGGCTGCCAAGGCCTTGAGCCTTGAGCTCCCCGTCGCTAAGGTGAAGCATAACATCCTCACCGAGGTATTCAAACCGCAGTCATGCCCACAGGAGCCTCTGCTGCCGTTTAATGACGCCTTGACGGATGTCCTTTTGGGCACGTGGTCCAGGCCCGCTTCCGGTTCACCTGTTGATCGGAACGTTGCCAGGCGCCACCGTCCGTGTTCGGACGACCCTGCCTTCCTGTCCACCCATCCCTCCCCTGAGAGTCTGGTGATCCAGGCCTCTACTTCCCAGACCGCATTCCCGTCGGCCCCGCCCGATCGGGAATCTAAGCGGTACGACCAGTATGGCAAGAAGGTCTTCTCGTCTCTGAGTCTGGGACTGCGGTCTTGCAACACCGCATGCCTCTTGGGCCGCTACACCCACACTCTGTGGGATACGGTCGCAGAGTGCCTGCCGCAATGCCCGCAAGAGGTACGGGACAAGCTCGGCCAGGCCTTGGTTGAAGGCCGAGACGCGGCGAGGTATTCCATAAGGTGTGGTCTTGATACGACCGACTCGCTGGGCAGAGCGATGTCCACGACGGTGGCGATTCGTCGCCATGCTTGGCTGAGATCCGCCAACTTCTCGCCGGATGTCCAAAATGCCTTGATGGACATGCCGTTCGATGGCACTCGCCTGTTCGGCGACAAAGCGGACAACGCGCTTGAGCGCTTCAAGGACTCCAGGGTCACGGCCAAGTCCTTGGGTCTCTCGACCCAGCGCCAGCATACGGGTTCGTTTCGCCCCTTTCGTGGCCAAGGAAGGGGCGGTCCCACACGTGCTGCCAGCCACGCACCGCAGAACGCTTCTCAACGCGGTGGCGGCTGTGGATTCCGCCGTGGTGGCGGTCGGGGACAGCGGCGAGGTCAGTCCACACCTCCCCCCGCGGCAGCCTCCAAATCCTCCTAGTCCGAGCTTTCAGGCCCATGTGACGCCAGTGGGTGGCAGGGTTCACCATCACCACTCCCGCTGGCGCACTATCACGTCGGACAGGTGGGTGCTGCAGCTCGTCCGAAGGGGCTACTCCCTCCCCTTCGAGACCACTCCTCCAGCCATGCCACCGCAGAACCACCGTGTGTCGGGGGACCACTTGACACTTCTGCAGGGGGAAGTTACGGCCCTCTTGGCCAAGGGGGCCATCGAGCGCGTTCCTGGACCAGAAGTAGGGTGTGGTTGCTATTCTCACTACTTTCTGGTACCCAAGAAGGACAAAGGGGGCCTACGTCCTATCTTGGATCTACGGAACGTCAACGGCTTCCTCCGGAAGGAGAAGTTCAAGATGTTGACTTTGGCTCAGGTCTTGGCTGCTCTAGACCCACAAGACTGGATGGTAGCGTTGGACTTGCAGGATGCGTATTTTCACATCCCCGTCCTGCCGGCCCACCGGCGTTACCTGCGGTTCACGGTGAGCCACGAGCACTTTCAGTTTATCGTGCTCCCATTCGGCCTTACCAGCGCCCCACGGGTGTTCACGAAAGTGATGGCGGTGGTCGCAGCTCATCTGCGCCGGTTAGGGGTTTCAGTCTTCCCCTACCTCGACGACTGGTTGTTGAAGGCGGGCTCGCCCCAGACAGTCGTCCACCACCTTCAGATGACGGCAGACCTCCTGCACGAGCTGGGGTTTTCCATCAATGTGCCGAAATCACACCTGTGTCCCTCCCAAAAGCTCCTTTTCATCGGAGCGGTTCTCGACTCGGCGCAGTTTCGGGTTTATCCTCCGGAACGGCGGGTCCGGGATATTCAGGCTCTGATTCCCATCTTTCAGCCGTTGTCCCGGGTTTCGGTCAGGTTGACGCTGCGGCTTCTGGGGCTGATGGCCTCCTGCATCCTTCTGGTGCATCACGCCAGGTGGCGGATGCGGGCTCTGCAGTGGGGCCTGAAGTTTCAGTGGGCCCAGCATCAGGGCAACCTGTCCGACCATGTCCTGATCTCGGAGGGCACTGCGAGACAGTTGCAGTGGTGGCTTACGGACCGCGATTGGGTCAGAGGCAGATCCCTCTCCATTCCCCAACCGGAGCATGTAGTTGTGACGGACGCGTCCCTCCAGGGCTGGGGAGGCCACTTGGGAGAGGCGGAGATCAGAGGCATCTGGTCTCCGGCGGAGTCCCGGCTCCATATCAACATGTTGGAGCTGCGGGCGATTCGCCTAGCACTGAAGGCATTCCTCCCCTTTGTCAACGGGAGTGTAGTGCAGGTGTTCACGGACAACACCACCGCCATGTGGTACTGCAACAAACAGGGCGGAGTGGGGTCGTGGACCCTTTGCCAGGAGGCTCTGCGCCTCTGGCAATGGCTGGAACGTCAGGGCGTGACTCTGACGGTTCAACACCTGGCAGGTTCTCTGAACGCCAGGGCGGACGAACTCAGCCGTCGGTGCTCGGTGGATCACGAATGGCGTCTGAACTCGGACGTGGCGAAAGGCCTCTTTCTGCAATGGGGAGAGCCTTGGTTAGATCTGTTTGCCACAGAAGAGAACGCGCAATGTCATCAGTTCTGCGCGTTGGAGTTTCCAAGACGGCACTCGCTCGGCGACGCCTTTCGGCGCGAGTGGAGTTGCGGTCTGTAGTACGCCTTTCCGCCTATACCACTTCTGCCCAGAGTGCTGAAGATCAGGCGCGACCGGGCCCAAGTTATCCTTGTGGCTCCGGACTGGGCTCGAAGGTACTGGTATCCCGAGCTACTCAGCATGTCAGTCGGTCCCTCGATCCGCCTGCCCCTTCAGGAGAACCTTCTGTCGCAGCAGCAGGGGACGGTCCTCCACCCGAACCTGTCCAGTCTCCACCTCCATGCTTGGAGATTGAGCGGCGACAGTTGAGGCCATTTGACTTGCCTCCTGAAGTCTGTGATGTGATTCTGGCAGCCAGGCGTCCCTCCACAAAGTCGGTATACGCCTGCCGGTGGAACAGATTTGTGGCATGGTGCACAGCAAAGGCTGTGGATCCTCTCTCTGCTCCCCTTTCTGAGGTTCTCCTCTTCCTTCTTTCTCTTGCCCAGCAGGGCTCTGCTCTGGGCACTATCAAGGGCTACCTTTCTGCCCTTTCCGCCTTCTTAAGGCTACCTGATCAGCCATCTTTATTCAAGTCCCCTATTGTGCTGAGATTCCTGAAAGGCATCACGCACATGTATCCACCTGTTCCGTTTGTGATGCCTCAGTGGGACTTGAACCTGGTTCTGACTTTCTTGATGTGCGCTCCCTTTGAGCCGCTTCATTCCTGTCCTCTCCGTCTTCTCACTTTAAAGACGGCCTTCCTGGTTGCCATCACCTCTGCCAGGAGAATGAGTGAGCTCCAGGCTCTTTCTGTGAAACCTCCTTTCTTGTCCGTTCATCCTGACAAGGTGGTTCTTAGAACTAGACCTTCTTTCCTGCCCAAAGTAGTTTCTGCTTTTCACATCGGGCAGTCCATCACCTTACCCTCCTTCTTCCCGCCTCCGCATCCTTCAAAAGATGAAGAGCGGCTCCATCGTCTGGACCCAAAACGTGCGCTTTCATTTTATATGGATCGCACACGCCAGTTCCGGGTGGATGACCAACTGTTTGTTGGCTATGTGGGTGAGAAGAAGGGAAGGGCGGTACAGAAACGAACCATCTCTCGGTGGGTCGTCCTGTGCATCAAAGCATGCTACTCTTTGGCTCGGAAGGAGCCTCCTGTTGGGCTGAGGGCCCATTCCACTCGGGCCACGGCGGCTACTACTGCCCTGGGCCGGGGAGTCCCTTTGCAGGACATTTGCCAGGCGGCTACGTGGGCCTCGCTGCACACCTTTGCGAGGCATTACTGCCTGGACAGTCAAGTCCGGAGGGACGGCTTCTTTGGCCGTTCGGTCCTCCAGGATTTTCTGGTGTAGGATTGTATTGGTTCGCAGACCCACCACCGGGGTTGGTATTGCTGGGGTATCTATTCTAAGGTAAGGAATCTAATACTAACCTGTTTCTTTCAGATGAACAAGTTACTTACCTTCGGTAATGATATATCTGTAAGAAACAGTAGTTAGTATTAGATTCCTTACCGCCCCACCCATCCTCCCCGTTCTGCGAACTGATACCTAGGGTTAAGGACATCCCTTTCAGGGCCCTAGTTTCACATGGCACCAGTGTTGGTTCTCACATGTCTCTGCGTGTTCTGGCGCGGAAAAGCTGTGTGCAAAGAACTGACATCAGCGCGCGGAGGCGGCGTCTATATACTCCAGCGACGTCATCACGGCGCACGACGCCGACGACGCGGAGCCGCAGGGGACGCCTGCAGACGACGCCTACCGACGCGCAGGGGTACTGCTACGCAAAAGTTTCCGGATCCAGACTGACGCCTGGGGATATTCTAAGGTAAGGAATCTAATACTAACTACTGTTTCTTACAGATATATCGTTACCGAAGGTAAGTAACTTGTTCAACGCGCCCTCTAGAGTTTAGCCTAAAGACTGCTCTTGTCCATGCTACTAGGATAGCTGGTCTATCAGGTTGACTTACAACCAATCATCAATAAGGGTTGTTTGGTATGATACAAGGTGATCACTAGAATAGTGAGCACTATATATCAGGCCAACTTCCCACACCTATTTCCACTTACATACGTTTGCACATGTTTTTAATTGGCCTTTTATGCAATTTGTCATGAACCACAATTCCTCTATTTTATTGGTGCGTTGCTGCAATTCATTGTTCATTTTACTTGTTGTGGCACAAACTAAACAGTGCTAATCTAATTATTCGCATCAGGTTTTATTTGGATTTGGAAAAAATACATATCTATATATATATTTTAACGAATGTTTTGGGGATAACTGCTTATTTTAATTTATTCTCGGCAGAACCTTTATTTGAACCAGTACTTTTCTTCTCAAATATGGCATTCGAGCAAGTTAATTCTTCTTTCTTACTTCAGAAGGGCAAATGGAGGAAGTTAGCAATTTATTCCCCATGGAAAATCAAATATTTGTTGAAATTGCATGTTTTTCTTGTTGTCATCAAACCTTGTTTTAATGGAAGGAGCACTAACTGGTAAGCTACGCTCTGACGCTTGGAATGCGATTTGATATATATTTCTGTGATAGTGTCTGGGGTATGATGAAAGGGAAGAACATTTGCATTTAGGCTTTTGACTGGGCTTTTTAAATCTTCTTTGCTTTTGCTTATTGGTGGCTTGACAGCCAAATCTTCCATCATATAGAACAAATGAGACTCGGTGATATCACTGCCGAAAGATGCATTAGCAGCGCGTGATGGCCGTATGAGAGCCTAACCACCCCTCCAATTGGAAAGGAAGGTCAGTCGACAGTGTAATGTTCTCCTTCGTGAGACGTTGATTGAACCGACAGAGACTTCATTGATTCTCCCTTGCCTGCAAAATGGCCTGGCAAATGAAGCACGCGGTTCTTAATTTACCGTGTCGCTTTTCCTTACCAACTGTCCTGCATGCATGCGCTTGGTCTGAAAGACAATGTGCCAGTGCCTGTGCGCATGCGCACGAATTTGCCTGAATTCCACTTCTTACTTTTGCTGCCCTTCGCATGCTGTGTTGTTTTATAGACGCCTCTGAATAAAGAAATTAGTCAGCTTTGAATTATTAAAGGACAAAAGATGCAACAGCCGATACACGGGGCCAGGTTACTTAAAATATGCAGGTAATCATTTACTTTGAGAAGTTATAAGTGTCAGGGCTCTGACCAGGAGGCCGCTGCTGCTTGCATCACCCACCACCCTTATCACAGCTGCCAAAACAACTACTAACCATCTGACATGTAAATGCGATAGTTCAGATTATTTCAGGTCTCCAAAGCTAAAGGAATGGCTGGGGAGGCAGGTATTAGCAATTTGTTATGTATATTGTATTCCTACACAACCGTTGTTCCGCTCATCTCTAAATTAGATGAGCAACTCCACCATGTGGTACACTGTTCTAAGTATGATGTTGACAATTAGGTGCCGGTGCTGAGCACCAGAAACCAACAAAGTGCAGGTGCCGAGCACCGGAAAAACCCGCTCAAATTAAGCACTAATTATGTGCCGAAAAGTAATATTGATTTACATAGGAAATAGGGGAGGATGTAGCCTTGCGGCTAGAGCGGTTTATCGCGAAGCTGGGGAACCGGGTTCTTGTCTCGGCAATGACGATCAACATCCTGTGATTCTGGGCAAATCACTTAAACTCCCCGTGCCTAACAAAATGAATGTGTCCATCTCTAACGAAACTGGTGCTCATGTAAAGGGCCCTGATACCCAATGTCTCGGGTCTAGTTTGTGCTGTATAAAACTCTAACAATATAATATATATATATATATATATATATATATATATATATATATATATATATATATATATATATATAATATTTATTATTGAGTCCATCAGAGCAAAAAGAAATAAAAAAGCGACCTATATATACCATACACAGCACCTAAAACATGTTCACAACAAATTTGATAGCATACGAAATCCATCAAAATACAGATCAGTCTTGAATTACACAAGAAATATTGTTTTCAACTATTTTTGTTTGCTACAGGCAATTTTTTTTGTGGAAACAAAAATCACTGTTTACATCTATATTTTGTATGTGTTTACAAAACATAAACTTTGTTCTTTTGCTAAATCAAAAAATAATGAGCAAAACTTTACATTATGTGGCATTATTTTAAACAGTACTATTTTTTAATTATAAGCATCGCCTTGATTATTTACCGTTAATCTTCATTGCTTTAAGACCTATCCTTCCTGCTCATAGTTCAGATAATTGAGGTTAATCTTCACAAGGACAAGCAAGTGGTAATCCTGTTTAATACTTTCCTAAAGACAAGTTTAGCTGTCTCGTCTCATGTTTTCCCCAAAAATATAATAATAAAAGCACAAGTATATATCTAGTATCTGAAAGAGAGACGTTAGTGATAGATTCCTTACCTTAGAATATCCCCAGGCGTCAGACTGGATCCGGAATTTTTTTGCGTAGCAGTACCCTTGCGCGTCGGTAGGCATCGTCTGCGGCTCCGCGTCCGTCGTCGTGGGCGCCGTGATGACGTCGTCTGAGTACTTAGACGCCGCCTCCGCGTGCTGACGTTAGTTCTTCTTTTTTCCGCGCCAGCAGCGCAGATCCGGAAAAAGTGGTACCTTTGTCACTTTTTGACTATAACTTTTTTGATCTTTTGATCTTCCTTTTCGAAGTCTTCAAATCCGAACGGTGCCCATAGGGATGCCAGGTTTTAAGCCCTGTGAGGATTGCGACCGACTGATGTCGGTCAACCGACCCTCACCGTCGGTGCCTCTACTGTCTCGGCGTCGACCACGACGACAAGGCCTGTTCTGACTGCCGGGCCCTGACTACGAAGGCTAGACGGGAGCGGTCCCGTAAGCGGCTCGAACTCCAGCAGTCGGCCCGCGCCAAGAGAGGTCCCGGTCCTGCCGGAGGTCGAGGGACCGGTCGCGGGAGCGGAGCCATCATAGCTCCAGGAGTCGACGTCACTCCTCCAGGTCAAAGTCGTCAGGTAAGCACAAGAAGTCGAAGAGACATCATCGCTCTTCTGACTCCCCCCGACACTCGCGCGCCGCGGCCGGGGGTTCAGGTGACACCGCCCACGCAGCTCCGTCGGAGTCGCCGGCGCCGCGTCCGGCCTCATACCCTCCGGTCCCTGGGCCTCACGCGACGCCGGAGGAGATCGAGCGGTTCCTCATGGCCATGAGGTCTCTCTCTCCTCCGACGGGCTCCGCGGCGCCTTCGGGCCCAGCGGACCCGTCTGGGGGCCCTAGTGGGTCGGGGGCTTCGGCCCCGACGCTGTCGGGTGCTTCGGCTCCGACGCCGCCGGCGCCTTCGGGCCTGGCGCCGCAGGGCCTCACTGGATCCGGCTCCGGATCCGGGTCATCGCCGGTGGATTTAACAACCTCCCCGGCGCCGGCTCCACAGGTGTCACCCCCGGCGCCGTCCTCGGGCGGCGCTGTCCCCGAGACCTCCCTCGACCCGGTTCCGGCGCCGAAGAGGCGCCGCTCGGCGACGCTTCAGACGCCGTTCGGACAGTTTACTTTCCATGAACCGGACGCACAAGTTACTACTTTTGTAACGATATATCTGTAAGAGACATTAGTTAGTGATAGATTCCTTACCTTAGAATATCCCCAGGCGTCAGACTGGATCCGGAATTTTTTTGCGTAGCAGTACCCTTGTGCGTCGGTAGGCGTCGTCTGCGGCTCCGCGTCCGTCGTCGGCGTCGTGGGCTCCGTGATGACGTCGTCGGAGTACTTAGACGCCGCCTCCGCGTGCTGACGTCAGTTCTTAGACACAGCTTTTCCGCGCCAGAAGCGCTGAGCCATGTTAAAAACCAAAACTGGTGCCATTGAAACTAGGGCCCTGAAAGGGGGTAACCCTAACCCTAGATATCGGTTCGCAGAACGGGGAGGATGGGCGGGTCGGTAAGGAATCTATCACTAACTAATGTCTCTTACAGATATATCGTTACACAAGTAGTAACTTGTGCATCTGAAAGAGACACGTTAGTGATAGATTCCTTACCTTAGAATAGATACCCCAGCAATACCAACACCGGTGGTGGGTCTGCGCACCAATAATCACACCAGAAAGTCCTGGAGGACAGAACGGCCAAAGAAGCCATCCCTCCGGACTTGGCTGTCCAGGAAGTAGTGTCTTGCAAACGTGTGCAGCGATGCCCACGTAGCTGCCTGACAGATGTCTTGTAAGGGCACTCCCCAGCCTGGGGCAGTTGTAGTTGCCGTGGTTCGGGTGGAATGAGCCCGTAATCCAACAGGGGGCTCCTTTTTAGCCAAGGAGTAACATGCCTGGATACACAAGATGATCCACCGGGAGATGGTCCTCTTGTGCACCGCTTTCCCCTTCTTAGCGCCCACGTACCCAACAAAGAGTTGGACATCCACCTGGAACTGGCGTGTGCGATCCAAATAGAATGAGAGCGCACGTTTTGGGTCCAGACGGTGGCGCCGCTCTTCCTCTTTAGAGGGATGCGGTGGCGGAAAGAAGGTTAGCAAGGTGATAGACTGCCCGATGTGGAAGGCTGTGACAACCTTGGGCAGGAAAGAAGGCTTAGTGCGCAACACAACCTTGTCCGGATGGACAGAAAGGAATGGTGGAGTACAAGAAAGGGCCTGGAGCTCACTCACTCTCCTGGCAGAGGTGATGGCAACCAGGAAAACAGTCTTCAGAGTAAGAATGCGGAGAGGACAGTTGTGAAGTGGCTCAAAGGGAGCGCACATCAGAAACGTAAGAACAAGGTTCAAGTCCCACTGAGGCATCACAAACGGAACAGGAGGAAACGTGTGTGTGATGCCCTTTAGAAATCTATTTACAATAGGGGACTTGAACAATGAAGGTTGATCAGGCAGCCTCAGAAAGGCTGAAAGGGCAGAAAGGTAGCCCTTGATAGTGCCCAGAGCAGAGCCCTGCTGGGCAAGAGAAAGAAGAAAGAGGAGAACCTCGGAAAGAGGGGCAGAGAGAGGATCCACAGCCTTTGCTGTGCACCATGCCACAAATCTGTACCACCTGCAGGCGTATACCGACTTTGTGGAGAGACGCCTGGCTGCCAGAATGACATTACAGACTTCAGGAGGCAAGTCAAATGGCCTCAACTGTCGCCGCCCAATCTCCAAGCATGGAGGAGGAGACTGGACAGGTTCGGGTGGAGGACCGTCCACTGCTGCTGCGACAGAAGGTCCTCCTGAAGAGGCAGACGAACCGGGAGATCGACTGACATACTGAGTAGCTCTGGATACCAGTACCTTCGTGCCCAGTCCAGAGCCACAAGGATGACTTGTGCCCGGTGGCGCTTGATCTTCTTCAGCACTCTGGGCAGAAGTGGTATTGGCGGAAAGGCGTATAACAGACCGCAACTCCACACGCGACGGAAAGCGTCGCTGAGCGAGTGCCGCCTTGGAAATTCCAACGCGCAGAACTGATGACATTGCGCGTTCTCTTCGGTGGCGAATAGATCTAACCAAGGCTCTCCCCATTGCTGAAAGAGGCCTTGCGCCACGTCCGAGTTCAGACGCCATTCGTGATCCATCATGCACCGACGGCTGAGTTTGTCCGCCCTGGCGTTCAGAGAACCTGCCAGGTGTTGAACCACCAGGGTCACGCCCTGCTGTTCCAGCCACTGCCAGAGGCGCAGAGCCTCCTGGCAAAGGGTCCACGACCCCACCCTGCCCTGTTTGTTGCAGTACCACATGGCGGTGGTGTTGTCCGTGAACACCTGCACTACACTCCCCCGGACAGAGGGGAGGAATGCCTTCAGTGCTAGACGAATCGCCCGCAGCTCCAAAAGGTTGATATGGAGCCGGGACTCCGCCGGAGACCAGAGTCCTCTGATCTCCGCCTCTCCCATGTGGCCTCCCCAGCCCTGGAGGGACGCGTCCGTCACAACTACGTGCTCCGGCTGGGGAAGGGAGAGGGATCTGCCACTGACCCAGTCGCGGTCCGTGAGCCACCACTGCAGCTGTCTCGCAGTGCCCTCCGAGATCAGGACGTGGTCGGACAGGTTGCCCTGACGCTGGGCCCACTGAAACTTCAGGTCCCACTGCAGAGCCCGCATCCGCCACCTGGCGTGATGCACCAGTAGGATGCAGGAGGCCATCAGCCCCAGAAGCCGCAGCGTCAACCTGACCGAGACCCGGGATAAAGGCTGAAAGATCGGAATCAGAGCCTGAATATCCCAAACCCGCTGTTCGGGAGGATAAACCCGAAACTGCGCCGAGTCGAGAACCGCTCCGATGAAGAGGAGCTTCTGAGAGGGGCACAGGTGTGACTTTGGCACATTGATGGAGAACCCCAGCTGGTGCAGGAGATCTGCCGTAGTCTGGAGGTGGCTGACGACTGTCTGGGGCGAGCCCGCCTTCAACAGCCAGTCGTCGAGGTAGGGGAAGCCTGAAACCCCTAACCTGCGCAGATGAGCTGCGACCACCGCCATCACCTTTGTGAACACCCGTGGGGCGCTGGTAAGGCCGAAGGGGAGCACGGTGTATTGAAAGTGCTCGTGGCCAACCGTGAACCGCAGGTAGCGCCGGTGGGCTGGCAGGACGGGGATGTGGAAATAGGCGTCCTGCAAGTCCAACGCTACCATCCAGTCTCCTGGGTCCAGGGCAGCTAAGACCTGAGCCAGAGTCAGCATTTTGAACTTCTCCTTCCCGAGGAAGCCGTTAACGTTCCGTAGGTCCAAGATAGGGCGTAGGCCCCCTTTGCCCTTCTTGGGTACCAGAAAATAGTGGGAGTAGCAACCACACCCTACTTCTGGCCCAGGAACGCGCTCGATGGCCCCCTTGGCCAAGAGGGCCGTAACTTCCTCCTGCAGAAGTCGCAAATGATCCCCCGATACACCGTGGTTCTGCGGTGGCATGGCTGGAGGAGTCGCCTTGAAGGGGAGGGAGTAGCCCCTTCGGACGATCTGCAGCACCCACCTGTCCGAAGTGACAGTGTGCCAGTGGAGGTGGTGACACATGGCCTGAAAACATGGATTAGGAGGGTTTTGAGGCGGATGCTGCGGGGGGAGGTGTGGACTGACTTCGCCGTTGACCCCGACCGCTGCCACGACGGTTTCCACGGCCGCCACCACGTTGGGTATTACCTAGCAGAGCTTGGCTGGCAGCACGTGTGGGAACACCCCTTCCGTGGCCACGAAAGGAGTGAAAGGCAGCCGATTGCTGGCGCGGGGCCGAGAGGCCCAAGGACTTGGCCGTAGCCCTGAAGTCCTTAAAGCGCTCAAGCGCATGGTCTGTCTTGTCGCCAAAAAGGCGACGGCCATCAAACGGCATGTCCATCAGTGTGTTTTGGACATCGGCCGAAAAGTTGGCGGACCTCCACCAGGCGTGACGTCTGACCGCCACTGTCATTGCCATCGCTCTACCTAGTGAGTCGGTGGTATCCAGCCCACACCGGATAGAATACTTGGCTGCATCCCGGCCCTCCACAAGGGCTTGGCCGGGTTTGGCCCGTACCTCCAACGGACACTCTGGCAGCACTTCCGCAACCGTATCCCACAGAGAGTGGGTGTAGCGGCCCAAGAGGCAGGCGGTGTTGGAAGACCGCAGTCCCAGACTAAGGGAGGAGAAGATCTTTTTACCGAACTGCTCGTACCTCTTGGATTCCCTGTCCGGCGGAGCCGACGGGAATGCGGTCCCGGAATTGGAGGCCTGGATGACCAGGCTCTCGGGGGTGGGGTGGGTGGACAGGAAACATGGGTCGCCCGGAGCCGGGCGGTGGGGTCTGGCCACGTTCCTATCTACACGTGCTGCCAGCCACGCTCCTCTAGGTAATACCCAACGCGGTGGCGGCCGTGGAAACCGCCGTGGCGGCGGTCGGGGTCAACGGCGAGGTCAGTCCACACCTTCCCCCGCAGCATCCGCCTCAAAACCCTCCTAGTCCATGTTTTCAGGCCCATGTGACGCCAGTGGGGGGCAGGGTTCGCCATCACCACCTCCACTGGCGCACTGTCACTTCGGACAGGTGGGTGCTGCAGATCGTCCAAAGGGGCTACTCCCTCCCCTTCGAGGCGACTCCTCCAGCCATGCCACCGCAGAACCACCGTGTATCGGGGGATCATTTGCGACTTCTGCAGGAGGAAGTTACGGCCCTCTTGGCCAAGGGGGCCATCAAGCGCGTTCCTGGGCCAGAAGTAGGGTGTGGTTGCTACTCCCACTACTTTCTGGTACCCAAGAAGGGCAAAGGGGGCCTACGCCCTATCTTGGACCTACGGAACGTCAACGGCTTCCTCCGGAAGGAGAAGTTCAAAATGCTGACTCTGGCTCAGGTCTTAGCTGCCCTGGAACCAGGAGACTGGATGGTAGCGTTGGACTTGCAGGATGCCTATTTCCACATCCCCGTCCTGCCAGCCCACCGGCGCTACCTGCGGTTCACGGTTGGCCACGAGCACTTTCAATATACCGTGCTCCCCTTCGGCCTTACCAGCGCCCCACGGGTGTTCACAAAGGTGATGGCGATGGTCGCAGCTCATCTGCGCAGGTTAGGGGTTTCAGTCTTCCCCTACCACGACGACTGGCTGTTGAAGGCGGGCTCGCCCCAGACAGTCGTCAGCCACCTCCAGACTACGGCAGATCTCCTGCACCAGCTGGGGTTCTCCATCAATGTGCCAAAGTCACACCTGTGCCCTTCTCAGAAGCTCCTCTTCATCGGAGCGGTTCTCGACTCGGCGCAGTTTCGGGTTTATCCTCCCGAACAGCGGGTTCGGGATATTCAGGCTCTGATTCCGATCTTTCAGCCTTTATCCCGGGTCTCGGTCAGGTTGACGCTGCGGCTTCTGGGGCTCATGGCCCCCTGCATCCTACTGGTGCATCACGCCAGGTGGCGGATGCGGGCTCTGCAGTGGGACCTGAAGTTTCAGTGGGCCCAGCATCAGGGCAACCTGTCCGACCACGTCCTGATCCGGGAGGGCACTGCGAGACAGCTGCAGTGGTGGCTCACGGACCGCGATTGGGTCAGTGGCAGATCCCTCTCCCTTCCCCAGCCGGAGCACGTAGTTGTGACGGATGCGTCCCTCTAGGGCTGGGGAGGCCACATGGGAGAGGCGGAGATCTAAGGACTCTGGTCTCCGGCGGAGTCCCGGCTCCATATCAACCTTTTGGAGCTGCGGGCAATTCGTCTAGCACTGAAGGTATTCCTCCCCTCTGTCCGGGGGAGTGTAGTGCAGGTGTTCACGGACAACACCACCGCCATGTGGTACTGCAACAAACAGGGCGGGGTGGGGTCCTGGACCCTTTGCCAGGAGGCTCTGCGCCTCTGGCAGTGGCTGGAACAGCAGGGCGTGACCCTGGTGGTTCAACACCTGGCAGGTTCTCTGAACGCCAGGGCGGACGAACTCAGCCGTCAGTGCATGATGGATCACGAATGGGGTCTGAACTCGGACGTGGCGCAAGGCCTGTTTCAGCAATGGGGAGAGCCTTGGTTAGATCTATTCGCCACCGAAGAGAACGCGCAATGTCATCAGTTCTGCGCGTTGGAATTTCCAAGGCGGCACTCGCTCGGCGACGCTTTTCGTCGCGTGTGGAGTTGCGGTCTGTTATACGCCTTTCCGCCTATACCACTTCTGCCCAGAGTGCTGAAGAAGATCAAGCGCGACCGGGCACAAGTCACCCTTGTAGCTCCGGACTGGGCACGAAGGTACTGGTATCCAGAGCTACTCAGTATGTCAGTCGATCCCCCGGTTCGTCTGCCTCTTCAGGAGGACCTTCTTTCGCAGCAGCAGGGGACGGTCCTCCACCCGAACCTGTCCAGTCTCCACCTCCATGCTTGGAGATTGAGCGGTGACAGTTGAGGCCATTTGACTTGCCTCCTGAAGTCTGTAATGTCATTCTGGCAGCCAGGCATCCCTCCACAAAGTCGGTATACGCCTGCAGGTGGAACAGATTTGTGGCATGGTGCACAGCAAAGGCTGTGGATCCTCTCTCTGCCCCTCTTTCTGAGGTTCTCCTCTTTCTTCTTTCTCTTGCCCAGCAGGGCTCTGCTCTGGGCACTATCAAGAGCTACCTTTCTGCCCTTTCAGCCTTTCTGAGGCTGCCTGATCAACCTTCATTGTTCAAGTCCCCTATTGTAAATAGATTTCTAAAGGGCATCACACACACGTTTCCTCCTGTTCCGTTTGTGATGCCTCAGTGGGACTTGAACCTTGTTCTCATGTTTCTGATGTGAGCTCCCTTTGAGCCACTTCACAACTGTCCTCTCCGCCTTCTTACTCTGAAGACTGCTTTCCTGGTTGCCATCACCTCTGCCAGGAGAGTGAGTGAGCTCCAGGCCCTTTCTTGTACTCCACCTTTCCTTTCTGTCCATCCGGACAAGGTTGTGTTGCGCACTAAGCCTTCTTTCCTGCCCAAGGTTGTCACAGCCTTCCACATCGGGCAGTCTATTACCTTGCCAACCTTCTTTCCGCCACCGCATCCCTCTAAAGAGGAAGAGCGGCTCCACCGTCTGGAACCAAAACGTGCGCTCTCATTCTATTTGGATCGCACACGCCAGTTCCGGGTGGATGACCAACTCTTTGTTGGTTACGTGGGCGCTAAGAAGGGGAAAACGGTGCACAAGAGGACCATCTCCCTGTGCACAAGAGGACCATCTCCCGGTGGATCATCTTGTGTATCCAGGCATGTTACTCCTTGGCTAAAAAGGAGCCCCCTGTTGGATTACGGGCTCATTCCACCCGAACCACGGCAACTACAACTGCCCCAGGCCAGGGAGTGCCCTTACAAGATATCTGTCAGGCAGCTACGTGGGCATCGCTGCACACGTTTGCAAGACACTACTGCCTGGACAGCCAAGTCCGGAGGGATGGCTTCTTTGGCCGTTCTGTCCTCCAGGACTTTCTGGTGTGATTATTGGTGCGCAGACCCACCACCGTGGTTGGTATATCTGGGGTATCTATTCTAAGGTAAGGAATCTATCACTAACGTGTCTCTTTCAGATGCACAAGTTACTACTTGTGTAACGATATATCTGTAAGAGACATTAGTTAGTGATAGATTCCTTACCGACCCACCCATCCTCCCCGTTCTGCGAACTGATAACTAGGGTTAGGGTTACCCCCTTTCAGGGCCATAGTTTCAATGGCACCAGTGTTGGTTTTTAACATGGCTCAGCGCTTCTGGCGCGGAAAAGCTGTGTCTAAGAACTGACGTCAGCACGCGGAGGCGGCGTCTAAGTACTACGACGACGTCATCACGGCGCCCACGACGCCGACGACGGACGCGGAGCCGCAGATGACGCCTACCGACGCGCAAGGGTACTGCTACGCAAAATAATTCCGGATCCAGTCTGACGCCTGGGGATATTCTAAGGTAAGGAATCTATCACTAACTAATGTCTCTTACAGATATATCTTTACACAAGTAGTAACTTGTGTGACAGGCGCTTTCAGTCAGTCCTTTTATCCATTGGCCTTTTCAAGTGTCGTTCCCATTTTCTTCCCTTGCTGTCCGTATCATACTGGGTATGCAGTTGATGTCCTTGACCTGTGGTTGATAACATGTGTGCAGGTTCTCGTGTGTACAGCTCCCTGAAAAGGAGTCTAAGTGCTAGGGATGGTGAGTTTGAGTGGCTGGATGACTCCTTTATTTGAAGGTATATTTTGATTATTTCCATTTTTCGCAAGTTTTTACAAAGGATAATTAAAAAGTGTTGCCCTCTTGCCAAGGCCAGTCCTATTGGCTTTGACAATGCTTGTTTTAAACAGCTCTGTCTCTGATAAGGCCCCCTAATCTATAAAAGGAGTAATAACCATTAAGCATTCTTGAACTACCAGGGGCTGTCGTACTAAACATACACCAGGGCCTAGTGCCTCTTTGGGGATAACGGAGGTAGAATTAATGTTGGACTGTGATGAGGAAGAGTAGGACTCGTTGTACTGAAGAGTAGTCTAAGTAATCCGAGTATTCCCTCCTTATCCTATCTTCCTCATCACAGGAAGCAACCAGCGAGTGGTCAGTAACAACAAACACACTGACCATGATACACAACCAAACATAGTAAGTGTTTACTAAAGGTCGAATCCTAACACCAAACCAACACATCAAAAATCTATGGAATGTCGAAACACTAGTAATACCGACGAAGCATTAGTGGAGAGCACATTGAGCACAGTAGCCACCAAAAGAGCTGCAGACGCATCCAAATTATAGTGTGAAACAAATACATTCAGGGAGGTCCAAGTCACAGATTCGAAATTATCAGAAAGAAATGCATCCTTACAATCACCCAACACACATCCATCCCAGGCTTTTCCATACCATTCTGAGTCTGGGAGGCGCGCCCACCCCCTCCCCCCCAACCTCGCAGTTGCCTCCCTTTTCACCAAAACTACTCAATAACTCCCATGCTCACTTCCCGGGACCTTCCTCATGCGGATCGTGGAAATCGATACCCCCGTGGTCCAGAGCCTGTGCATGCATCTTACAACCTTCCTTTCGCCTTTGGGTTTGTGGCTGCATCCCCCCTCTGACTCTACTCAACGGAATCCTGCTATCTGGGTTCCTCTTCTGGATTCTTGACTTTGGTGACTTTTGTGCATACCGCCATTTTTGGAGATGGTCTCCAGCTATATCCACGACCCGGACCCGCCATTTTGTTTGACCTTTGTTCCGTTCCTTCTTCCCTCCCCACTCCTCCTGATGACCCTCGATAGTTTTTCTCTTTTTGCTGAACTGCCTTAAATATATATATATATATATATATATATATATATATATATATATATATATATATATATATATATATATATATATATATATATATATATATATATATATATAGGTTTGGGCAATCACGTGATTGGGGACAGGTGTGCGCTCTCACCTATTGGAGAGCGGCAGTAACATTTTAAGGCGGGGCTGTGGCTATGTTCCTGGCAGGTAGAGGCGTCTGAGGAAGGTCACTGACCGAAATGCATTAATGCCTATCTGCTGTCCTGAATAAAGTCTCCAAAGGGATCCTCGTGTGGCCTCCTCCTTCTGGGTGCTGGAGGGGTTTATGCCAATATATATATATATATATATATATATATATATATATATATATATATATATATATATATATATATATATATATGACACACGTAACTCGGAGTTCCTTCGAGCACTCGGGTCAAAATACACACGACACACCGTCCCTTAAGTCAAAAAATCCTGGTTTATTAAAGTCATAAACCAAACGTGACGCGTTTCGCGCTTCAAGAGCGCTTCTTCACACAATTTGGACAAATAAAGTTACTCCTTTTAACAACTCACATATCGTAACACCGGTGAGTGTAATCATAGAAAGCGGACTGAGGTAGTCAACATGGGCGCCATCATGGAGTATACAGGATTACATATTGTTGGTAATAACATACATTTATAACAACCAAAATAGATTATAGACAAAAGAGATAATTCCCACCACTCAGGTGGAGTCATTTTGTGTAGGCTTGGTAGTGCCCTATCTCTATGATGGAAGTCTCCATCATGTCTTATAATCATATCGAAACCTGAAGTAAACTGCACAACATGGAGAACTTGATAAGTAACCAGAACTATGTAGATATACAGTGCACCAAAATAAATATGTGTTGTAAAAGTGCATAAAGTGAAATGAACAGGGAGACGACGATGAAAGGATTAGGGTGGCAGTGCCGCAGTCCTGAGGCATAGTCCCTCCCTTACATCCTGTAGTAGAGAGAAAAAGAAGAGAGAGAGAGAAAACCAAAAGTTAGAAAGATATGTACAAGTAGCTTATCAATGTAAGACATTTCACAATAATCTACATTACTTTTGTTATATTTACATTCATATACCACAGTTCAATATCTTATACATTACAGGCTGGGAATGGCTAAACTATTCATTTAGTGTCCTGTATATGTATGGCCATCTCCTCATCCATATTGTGCCCTTTGGGATATCTCGTGCACATACTAATTAGGTGTCTAGATTCTTTTTGTCTGAGTTTCAGAGTGCGGTTCCCCCCTCTCACTTGCAAGGGCACCTGTTCAATAATGACATAATTCAGTTAACTAGGATCAGAGAAATGATATGCCTCAAAGTGTCTAGCCACTGGATATAGCTGATCTTTTTTGCTGATGGCTCTTGTATGTTCCAAGATCAGTTTTTTCGCCATATGAGTAGTACTACCCACATACATCAGATTGCATGGACAGACTAAGACGTAGATCACAAATGTGGTAGTGCATGTTAGAAATTGTTTTATGGGTTTCATGCTGTTAGTGCTAGCATTCCAATATTCTTTGACCATGTGGCTGTGATTACAGGCTTTACAGTGGCCACATGGATAAAACCCTTGGAGATCCACCCCTCTATTGCTGATGGCTTTGCCTATGTTGTTATGAACAAGGAGATCTCTGAGATTCCGCCCCCGTTTGTACGTTATCATAGGTCGGTCAGAAAGTTCAGGACCGATTATGGGGCCTCCTTTCAGGACATGCCAGTTTTTGTTGATGCATCTGCGTATCTGGTTACTATTGCCAGTATAGTTGAGAATAATAGGACTGACTGGCACTTCAATGGATTCTTTAGATTTAAAGGTGTTACTAAGTAAGGAATTACGATCTAACATTTTCACATTCTCGACAGCTTTCTTAACCACCCAATTGGGGTAGCCTCTTTGTCTGAATCTCTCTGTCATGAGCTTTTGTTCCTTAAGAAAGTCAATTTCTCGGCTACAATTACGTTTGGCCCTGAGCAGCTCACCGTACGGAATACTCCATTTTAGAGTTTCCGGATGGCTGCTCAGGCCATGTAGCAGAGAATTGCCTGCTGTGGTTTTTCGAAAAAGAACAGTCTGTATAGCGTTGTTTTTGATCTGTACTTTGGTGTCAAGATATTCTACCTCTGTGTTGCTGATATTGCTAGTTAAGACAATGTTGAGTTTCTTATTATTAAGTCTGGCTATGAAGTCAAAGGCAATTTGTAAAGAAGGGGGACCCCTACTAATAATGCATTCACTACTTGTAGGGAAACATATACACTATTTTTTGCAAGACAGTAAGTAGTGAGCTATGTTAATGAGCCATCTAACCCAAGGACAATATACAACTAACTAAATAATTATTGTGACATGTAATGAAAAGCAATAGAACCAACTCGTATTGTTATATTATAAATTGATTTTTTTGGTTTATTTCAATCTTATTCATCATTTTTGTTGAACATGTTTTCTATATAGATATACATATATTGCTTTAAAAGTCTGTGATAAACATATTTGCAATAAAAAATATATGTGAGGACATACTATATCACACATAGGAAAAATGAAAAGTGAACAACACAAATGACTTCGATGTTAAATGGGGCTAGTGGAGTAAGCAAAGCGGTTGATGGAAACTCTACACGCGTTTCGGCATTTGCCTTCTTCAGGAGTCCGTCATTTGCAGTGGAACATTTAGACACAACAATAGAATTGTGAAGGCACACTATTTTCGTGGTGATATTCGAACTAGGCTGTTCAATTAGGGGTTAACATTGCCATTACTTTACTTGTTCTCTTGTAGTTCTTATTTATGCACTTCTTGGGAGACTTGCTGACAAATTGGCGTTGATAAATAGAAGCAAGGCGCTTGTCTTTGGTTAGCTGTAGCTTGATATTTTACGATGTCTATAAAGGATGAGGATAGCACTTTGCTGGAGCCTACAGCGACTGTTATATCCAATAATTGATATAGTATTAACAGCTATAGTAAATAAAGGTAAATCTTGATAAGTAGCTGAAGGGCTCAAAACCTCACCAGACCTATAGATTGCTTAACTCACAAAAACGACGTGTATAGTCAGGATACTCGGTCTTGTTAATATATGGACTGGAAGCGCTGGCAGTCCTTATCGTCAGCAAGATGCCATGATGTAATGGGGGTCAGATCGTGTCCGTCGTCGTGGCCGAAACGAGGGAAAGGATGCCCTATTTTCTTATTGTTTATATATCCCCTGTGTGGTCAAATGGAACCCGGTGTGGTTGCTGACAGAGAGTCAAAGGCTTCATCTTTGGTACCTGCCCAAACAATAAAAACATTGTCAATATAACGGAGCCAAGAAACGACTCTCGTAAAATCAGTTTTGAAGACGTCCCTGTTCATGATGTCATTTTCCCATGCGCCCATATAAAGATTCGCAAAACTGGGCGCGAAACATGTTCCCATCGCTGTACCATGTCTTTGAACATAGATCTCATCATTGAAAAGAAAAAAATTATTAGTTAAACAAAATAACATCATATCCAATATCATGCTGGTATGTTCTAAATAGCAGATATTTCTTTGTCTCAAGTATCTTGCATAAGCTTCTGTTCCCTGTTCATGTTCAATTATCGTATAGAGGGAATTGACATCCATCGTTACCAGTAAAAAGTTACTTTGCCACTTAATGTCATTTAATTTTTCTAAGAAGTCCTTGGTGTCACGAACATACGAGGGTAATGTTGTAACAAATTCTCTAAGGAAGTGGTCGACATACACTCCCTTTCGATGAGAATATTGGTCTGCCTGGAGGATCAATTCTACATTTGTGAATTTTGGGAAGTAGGTAGAGCAAGGGTAAAATCGGGTGGGCATTTTTTAAGAAACGATATTCTTCCCATTCAATGAGACCCCTGTCTTTCCACTGAGAAAGTTTTTCCCATATAATGTGAATACTGTCATTATATTCCCTATGATTGGATTTATTGTAGGTTTTTGTATCATTAAGCTGTCGTTCATCTTCTTTAATATACAGCTCCCTTGGCATGATGATGATATTGCCCCCCTTGTCGGCAGGTCTCACCAAGATACTCTCATCTGCCGCAAGATCTTGAAATGATTTTTTCTGGGATAGAGTCAGATTATGTTGTAATTTTTTCATCTCTTTCGACCAATGTTTACGTCTGAGGTCAAGCAGGTCTTTACCCACTAACTCTTGGAAGGTGTCGATGCTGTCATGGTTCATCTTAGGGACAAAGGTAGATTTAGTTTTGAACTCAGTACAGGCTGCTAGATCATGTTTTATTTCCATAGCATCTAGGGTCTGTAAGGAATCAGTACTACAAATAGTGTCAGAATTTACGTTATTCAGTTAATCAAAAGCAACCAGTGCATCGATGTCACCAATAACCATTTCATGTTCGAGTTGGGCATTGTCATCTTTATTACTTATTCTATTTTTGGCAGGTTTCAGTTTGTGCCACTTTTTTAATTTTAATTTCCTAAAAAATTTGAAAAAGGCAATTTTTTCATCAACGTAATTCATGGGTGTAGAGGGACAAAAAGTCAGACCAAGGCAAAGAGTGCGTTTATCCTTAATGCTAATGTCTTTGCTGGACAGATTGACAATAGTTAAGTTTACCTGTTCGTCATCCATGCTTATTTCCTCTTGTGTTGAGCCTGTTTGTTTCCCACTTGCTCCTGAGCGTTGTTTGGCTTGTTTCTGCCTCTGTTTGCATTTCTTCCGCCTCTTGTTCTGGTACCCCTTGGTCTTCCTCTTGGATTCACTCCCGTGGAGTTTTTCCTTTCTCTGATTCTGGAAGATGATCTGGTTGCTTGCCGGCTCTGTTTCATGAGCCGGTATTCGTCTAAAAAATTCAACGTCGTGTTCCAATTTCTACTTCCGAATCCGATTTTTCCGATCTGCTAGTAATTTCTGAGTTTTCAGTATTGGTGTCGCTGGTACTTCCAGTTTCTTCATCCTATTGTGTGGTCTGGTAATTCTTACTCGTTCCAGTTGCTTCAGCTTCATAAAGATGATCGTATTTCCGACTATGTGTCAGGATACGTCCTGTCTCATAATCACCACAGTCCCTGTGTAATTTGTATTGTTTCCTCTGTTTAATCTCTTCTTCTATTGTTTTCAATCTTTTTTTCATGTCTTCAATAAATTTGGTGATTGTTTCCTGATCTGTGTGTTTATCGAGTGTGTCAGTCAGTTGTTCAATTTCTTTTTTGATATTAACCCTATCCGACCAGGCGTATTTTACCAAGATTTGCAACATGTTACGGGAACTTGTGACTGAATTTTTTGACCAATCTTCAAGCATTTGTGGATCGGGAGAATCGTAGGAAAGAGTTAGGTAAATTCTCAGCCCTCTGGGAATCATATTTTTAACCAGGTAGTCTTGTAGTGAGGTGGCTTCCCACCACTTTGAAATCTCAAGTTTATGCAATTTTTCAAATTTCCTCAGTGTTTCCATAATTGTTTTGTCCACCGTTGAGGATATGGGAGTGTTTTTGCCCACTCCCGGTGCTCGAGCAAAGAGCACTTGCGCTGCTTCTCTTCTCTCTTTGTCGTCTTCCATAATGCACTTGGATCATAAAATCGATCCGTTTGACTTTATCAGGATGGTAGACTTGTGTGTAATGACCCCTCTGTTAGATATACAGAGTTCCCCTTTGTCTCGTATTTTGGATATGTCCTGTTAGTATTGCAGTGAATTTGTAGTTCGGGTAAAGTAACACCACGTTCAAAGAGGTAGTTCAAGACTCAGCGTTTCCCTTGCAGAGTCTAGATGTAACAATATAACGTGGTATACTATGAGCCATGGATCGTAACGCATTCAAGACTTGTATATCAGTCAGTCTGTACGGACTCCACCTGAGCTGTGGGAATTTTCTCTTTTGTCTATAATCCTTGAATCTACATGAGCAACACACTAGTTTACACAGAAACAGCACGTATAACATACTCCCTCTATTAACTGTTTCGATTGTGCTAAAGCGGACTCATTCATGATTAATTGGGCTGTGAACTATATTAACCAAAATGCATTGTGGCGGACATTTCTCTCCCGCCAATGCATTTGACCTTGGCCATGGTTCTAATACAGATCAATTGCAACCTCCGTAAATGTATACACTTATATTGTGTTGTGATACTATTTTGGTTGTTATAAATGTATGTTATTACCAACAATATGTAATCCAGTATACTCCATGATGGCGCCCATGTTGACTACCTCAGTCCGCTTTCTATGATTACACTCACCGGTGTTCCGATATGTGAGTTGTTAAAAGGAGTAACTTTATTTGTCCAAATTGTGTGAGCAAGCGCTCTTGAAGCGCGAAACGCGTCACATTTGGTTTATGACTTTAATAAACCAGGATTTTTTGACTTAAGGGACGGTGTGTCATGTGTATTTTGACCCGAGTGCTCGAAGGAACTCCGAGTTACGTGTGATATTTGAACCGGCTGCTCCACCGGTAACGAGCCACCCCTACAAAGACGAGGGATCCCCCTGAGGAGCACCTTGCCTGTGTGATATATATTCGGGAGGCTGGATGGCGGCTTGAAGCGGGAGGATCCAGTGCGAGCACGCGACTCCGACCTCGCACCCGGGATGCAGTAAGAACAATGCACCCTGGGACTTGGAGGCGCCATTGGTAAAAGGCGCGCCAGGAGGAATACAGGTGGTCAACATCACCACCTGGGGCGGAGCAGCTCGAGATGCAGGGGAGGAAACAGGATATTTAAATCCGTCATAGAAATCCCTCCCCTGTGGACACAAATGGCGCTGATGAGGCGGGAGCCGAAATGCATACGCCGAAGAGACATTTGTGTTGTACTCCCCTGTGAAGCCAGCAATAAAGCCTTCCAAGCAATCCTCTTGTGGGTCTCTGCCTTTTTGCAAGAAAAGGAGTTTGGATATACATTTGCGCGAGTGACCAGAATCGCGCTTTGGGACCTCCACACCACAAGCAGTCCGGCTGTACTGGTCACCGCTTCATGTGGACTTTTTCTCCAGGGTACTGGATTTGCCGAGAACTCACCTACAGACATTGGGAAGGACGGAGGCGAGATGGCAGATTGTCTGCACGATGGGTAAAGCATTGTGCTTGGGCCCCCGCGGACATAATTTCCGATGGATCTGGAGGTTGGTGTGCTGAGGATTCGGGAGGCTGGATGGCGGCTTGAAGCGGGAGGATCCAGTGCGAGCACGCGACTCCGACCTCGCACCCGGGATGCAGTAAGAACAATGCACCCTGGGACTTGGAGGCGCCATTGGTAAAAGGCGCGCCAGGAGGAATACAGGTGGTCAACATCACCACCTGGGGCAGAGCAGCTCGAGATGCAGGGGAGGAAACAGGATATTTAAATCCGTCATAGAAATCCCTCCCCTGTGGACACAAACGGCGCTGATGAGGCGGGAGCCGAAATGCATACGCCGAAGAGACATTTGTGTTGTACTCCCCTGTGAAGCCAGCAATAAAGCCTTCCAAGCAATCCTCTTGTGGGTCTCTGCCTTTTTGCAAGAAAAGGAGTTTGGATATACATTTGCGCGAGTGACCAGAATCGCGCTTTGGGACCTCCACACCACAAGCAGTCTGGCTGTACTGGTCACCGCTTCATGTGGACTTTTTCTCCAGGGTACTGGATTTGCCGACAACTCACCTACAGACATTGGGAAGGACGGAGGCGAGATGGCAGGTTGTCTGCACGATGGGTAAAGCATTGTGCTTGGGCCCCCGCGGACATAATTTCCGATGGATCTGGAGGTTGGTGTGCTGAGGATTCGGGAGGCTGGATGGCGGCTTGAAGCGGGAGGATCCAGTGCGAGCACGCGACTCCGACCTCGCACCCGGGATGCAGTAAGAACAATGCACCCTGGGACTTGGAGGCGCCATTGGTAAAAGGCGCGCCAGGAGGAATACAGGTGGTCAACATCACCACCTGGGGCGGAGCAGCTCGAGATGCAGGGGAGGAAACAGGATATTTAAATCCGTCATAGAAATCCCTCCCCTGTGGACACAAACGGCGCTGATGAGGCGGGAGCCGAAATGCATACGCCGAAGAGACATTTGTGTTGTACTCCCCTGTTGTGAAGCCAGCAATAAAGCCTTCCAAGCAATCCTCTTGTGGGTCTCTGCCTTTTTGCAAGAAAAGGAGTTTGGATATACATTTGCGCGAGTGACCAGAATCGCGCTTTGGGACCTCCACACCACAAGCAGTCCGGCTGTACTGGTCACCGCTTCATGTGGACTTTTTCTCCAGGGTACTGGATTTGCTGAGAACTCACCTACAGACATTGGGAAGGACGGAGGCGAGATGGCAGATTGTCTGCACGATGGGTAAAGCATTGTGCTTGGGCCCCCGCGGACATAATTTCCGATGGATCTGGAGGTTGGTGTGCTGAGGATTCGGGAGGCTGGATGGCGGCTTGAAGCGGGAGGATCCAGTGCGAGCACGCGACTCCGACCTCGCACCCGGGATGCAGTAAGAACAATGCACCCTGGGACTTAGAGGCGCCATTGGTAAAAGGCGCGCCAGGAGGAATACAGGTGGTCAACATCACCACCTGGGGCGGAGCAGCTCGAGATGCAGGGGAAGAAACAGGATATTTAAATCCGTCATAGAAATCCCTCCCCTGTGGACACAAACGGCGCTGATGCGGCGGGAGCCGAAATGCATACGCCGAAGAGACATTTGTGTTGTACTCCCCTGTGAAGCCAGCAATAAAGCCTTCCAAGCAATCCTCTTGTGGGTCTCTGCCTTTTTGCAAGAAAAGGAGTTTGGATATACATTTGCGCGAGTGACCAGAATCGCGCTTTGGGACCTCCACACCACAAGCAGTCCGGCTGTACTGGTCACCGCTTCATGTGGACTTTTTCTCCAGGGTACTGGATTTGCCGAGAAGTCACCTACAGACATTGGGAAGGACGGAGGCGAGATGGCAGATTGTCTGCACGATGGGTAAAGCATTGTGCTTGGGCCCCCGCGGACATAATTTCCGATGGATCTGAAGGTTGGTGTGCTGAGGATTCGGGAGGCTGGATGGCGGCTTGAAGCGGGAGGATCCAGTGCGAGCACGCAACTCCGACCTCGCACCCGGGATGCAGTAAGAACAATGCGCCCTGGGACTTGGAGGCGCCATTGGTAAAAGGCGCGCCAGGAGGAATACAGATGGTCAACATCACCACCTGGGGCGGAGCAGCTCGAGATGCAGGGGAGGAAACAGGATATTTAAATCCGTCATAGAAATCCCTCCCCTGTGGACACAAACGACGCTGATGAGGCGGGAGCCGAAATGCATACGCCGAAGAGACATTTGTGTTGTACTACCCTGTGAAGCCAGCAATAAAGCCTTCCAAGCAATCCTCTTGTGGGTCTCTGCCTTTTTGCAAGAAAAGGAGTTTGGATATATATATATATATATATATATATATATATATATATATATATATATATATATATATATATATATATATATATATATATATATATACGTATGTATATATATATATGTATGTATTATATAATTGTCCAAGCCTAATCGCTGTTAAAATGTAACCTTGTGTGAATATACTATTTGTATATATAGAACTCTAACCACTAAAATATGTAGTAGACCTTTGTACTTACTACCATTCCTATGTGATTTTAGAGTTTATCTGTTTGTATCTTTCCTTGAGTGACTTTACAACTTGTACATGTGAAATTTTTTCCTGTTTATATCTCTTCTTTGAGTGACTTTAAAGCTTGTACATTTGCAATTTGTTTCTGTTTGTATCTCTTATGTAACTCATGTAATCCAAATTCCTCATGTATCGCAACTGGTTCTTTTGTAAAGCGCTCTGACACCTTCGGGTAATGTTCCGCTATATAACATCACATTAAATAAAATAAATAAATAAAATAAATCATATGTTAGAGTGAAGCATGGAAACGCCAGCATGCCACCACAAAATTAGGCTCGAATGTTTCATTTGAGGGAAAAGTTGTGACATCAAATTAATGGCCACCTTCTACTTAAAGAAAGCGATTGAATTACACCTGCTTAATTGAATAAGATGATTTTGCCTTGGAACCATAGGCAACTTCACACAGTAAACGCAGCAGGCCGTCCCGAGCTATAGCAAAATACGCCCTTAGTGGGCTGACTTTAATATCTACTAGCTGTGCATAGCTATTTCTTAGCTTTTTGTTCTTTGCAGCTTGCATGGAGAGGGCTTTCAATTATTTATTGGAAGTTCAGCTACGTCATTTGGTTGAAGGAAGAATCCTATAGAGGAAATAATCTATTAAGAATTGTAAGTAGGTTATAAAGCAGGAGGGAGAAAACTTCGTTATGATGGAAATTGTGATTTCTTTTTAATCTAATAGAGTTCTGGACATTATGCTATTGTATCCTTTCTCATGTACCATCAAACTGTCAAATTCTCTTGACATGTTTCAGAAACTTATGATATCACTAGTGCCACATGCAGCTCATGCATAAGGTATATGTAGGAAATCACCATCTTTTGTGTGATGCTCCCCAGATTTTTTCCCTCTCTGTTTTGCTGTCTTTAGAACTCTGAGCACTTTAACCTTGGCCACCAGTGGTAAAGTGCATGTGCTGCCCCATTGAAAATGGTCAATTTGGCAGACTCCTAATTACTATATTTAACTAGCGTACCTAGGTCCTGGAAGTTAAATGCCACTTGTGGAAAGCAGCACCTATTATGCTATTATGGCATCCACTACAGTGGTAGTGCAAACATGGCTTCAGGTCTACCTAGTGTAGCCTGACTGTTGCAGCGTAAACCTGCTGTGCAAACTGTTCAACTATCACTTTTCACAGATAAAAACCTCTTTTTTAAGCACTAGTTAGTCATCCCTATGCAGCCCACAAGCAGGGTGTATGGTAATTAAAAGTATGACAAGTAGAAATGTAATATTACCATGACCATACAATGACAAGGTTCTAAAAGCTAATTTTCACTGTGGCAGACCTAGCAGTGGCGTAACGAAACTTGAGGGGGCCCCCCTGCAAAGTACATGGATGGGCCCCCCCATTCTCCGTGCCACTCAAGTTCTCTCAGGCCAGCCACCTGCCTTACTGCAGGGGCTATTGCTACTCCACTGGTACCAATAGGACTATTATAAGTAACCCTGGATGGTGGAGGTAATAGGTGGGCTTTGTTTGCTTGCAGTCTATTTAGGTGGTGGTCTATCCACTACAGGGTCCCTGCCATCAGTAGGCTGGGGAAGTGTGCCCTATTTTAGGTGGGTTTCATGATGCAGACTCCTGTCATGATATACAACATCGGGCCCACTCATCGTTTAGTTTTGGCAAAAGTGCTTCCACTGCTCCTTCTCTTTAACACCTCCTTCCTCCCCCCTGCTTTCTGCCTCTTCCTTTCTATTATTTCTGAGCATCCTATCTTTTCTTCATTCTCATCCATGCCTTTTTCTTTCTATTCTCTATCACTTAATCTCCAATGTTTTCTTTCCCATCCCATCAAAATCATTCCACTATGCTTTTCCTATGTCCTGTGCAGTATTTCTCTCCCTTTCTCTGCTCTTATTAAGCTATTTTCTTTGTATTCCCTTTGTCCATTTTCTCACCCTCTCCATTCCCTGCCTCTCTTTTTTCTTCTTTTATACCCCAGCTGACCTTGTCCCTATAGCACCTTGTGATTTCTTTCCTTCATACTTTCTCGCTGGGTCCCTTGATTAGCACTTGCAGTGCATTCTTATGCTCTTCATCAATCACAGACCTTATTGCCCTTCTACTTTCTCATACTCTCCCAGAACCCCTAGCCTCAAAGGTTGTATTTGTTTACTCCAGAGTCTTCACTGGTGTCTCTATAGAGGCCAGATGGTACCTGTTTCCAAGTGCTATTTGTCCTGGCCCCCGTAGTGCCCTCCACCACAGCTGATTAATGTATTGGGTAATGACACAGAAAAAATAGACAATGCACCTTGCCACACACATACATTGTCCAACTACCTTTTGTAGCAAATCAGTGCTGTTTGATTACATTGTTTGAATCTCTCTCTCTCTCTCTCTCTCTCTACCCATCTACGTACACACACAAAAACACACACCCACTCACATACAAAAAGGCCACTGATGGAGGAGAGGATTTTTCTGGAGTGGGGGACACATTCTTACCTCTGACCCACCACAAGCACTTTTTGTTTTGGACCATGTATAACAGCCTTGTTCAAACCCCTTCACTTCCCTTATCACTCATACAGCATTCTCGTTGTATTCTGTATAGTTACAGAGCAATATTGCTGTGGACTCTTATGCAAACAAGAAAAAGATCCCCCACCAGATCAATACTTCATACCCAGAGACATCCACATTGACACAGCTCCCAAAATCCCCCAGGCATATTCCAACAGATGAAAATATAAAACAGAGTATATTGCATGAGGTGCATCTATTAGGTCAGTACATTGACTTAAAAGTGATGTACACTTTTCTTTTGGTCAGAATTTGTTTATCAACATTTTCCATCACCTGTGACGTTGTGACATTAGTGAATCTGGTCTTGGAATCCCACCCGGCTGCCTTTTAATGTTGCTAATTCATTGATGTTTACACTCCAATAATAAATTGTAAAGACCAGGCAGGGCTACGATTTTTAACACATGCAACTGTCTGTTACCATTCTTGGACAGATGTATTTAAACAGTACATTATAGTATTTCCTGGATGTTAACTACTCGCTCTTCCTGTTTTTTCAACCTCCACTCCACTACCTCACAAAGCCATTTACTGATAAGCACCACTATCGATCAAGGACAACATCACCCCAAAAAATAAGCTATGTTCCAACCCCACACCACCTTTCCAATAACTCACTTTAAAATACTCCGTAGAGGTCTGATCCATTTAATGTTTGACCACAGCCCTTGAAACAGACTTCCTGTAGAGCATAAACACCCATCCTACCTGCTACTGTTCAGAGAACAACTCAAGGATCTCCTGCTAACACCCAACCTACCAACTCAAGACTCATAAGTTTTCCCAACTCCTGCCTTGTTGATCATCAGCCCAAAAGTAAGACCTACCTCTTTCTTCAACCTACTGTCCTGCAGAAACAATTCAAGGTGTCTTCCCCAAATTTCTCTAAATCAATAAAGACAAAGACAGCCAGTCACAAACATAACCTTTCACACTGTGCAGCTTTCTCCTCAAGGGTGTCTTGACAGACTGACAGACACACGTTCACTGTAGACTGTGTCCCAGCACTTCCATTGTCAATTGACAGAGACCTTGCATTTGATTGAGTGCACAGGCCTTTTTCTGTGGAAAATACTAGATAACGTGGGTCTGGGTACACAATTCAAAACATGGGAATTGTGCAACTATTCTTGCCCCGCAGCTCTGAAGCTGAACGGAACTTTCACTTCATCATAAAGAAAAGGACTGACATCCTCCACAAAGTGCACACCTCCTCATTCTGTACCTCAGGAAAAGAAGCAATGCTTAAGGTGACACACTATTGGTACTACAACCCAGCCAGAAGGTGAAATGGAAACTCAACAGTCCTAATGGCTGTTAACGCAACTTTGGCCACCCAGACACACGTACTTGTGTCCTCTGGTTCTGTCCCAAACTCAAACTCTACTTGTAGGCCCTCTGAAAGATATCAATGAAATGTTTGCAACAGATATACCCTGTCTTTCTAGCTTCGTCCTACTGAGCCTCACCAATGCCCCAACGCACCCTCTAAACTCTAACAAAGGGAAAGCAATAATAATGGGTTTGTGTGGGGCTAAACATCTCATCAAAACCAAATGGGGCACAGATACATTGTCGTCTCACTTTGACTGGCTGCATAAACTGTGGGACTTCACAGGGATGGGCAAGCTTACTGCTTTCCTGCAGAACAAGTTGCCACACTTTGACAAAATGAGGGCCCATGCATCAAATATCTGGCACAGGACTTTTGGGAACTTACTAGTCCTCTTTACTTATGAGTTCACCAGCTTACAGGACGAGGGGGCACGCCTGATCAGCAAGACAAGGACTGACCACAGCGGGTATGACGCACTAAAAGACCCAGCCTGCTGACACTGAATATGTTGCGAAACAGCTAATTCTGGTGAGAGCGGCTATGCTCCCTGGGTGACAACCTCTGATATTTTTTCACTTCCCTCTTGCCTTTCCCAGCCCCCCTTGTATCTTACCTTCCTCTCCTTCTGTTCTGCCACTGTTCTACCTCGGCAGCCTTTGGATGTAGGTAAGAGTATCTTTTCCTGGATAAATTAGTAAAAAGTTCTGAACCATAAAAGATCAATGGGTCGGCAAAATATTGACATTTTAACATTATTAATATAACATTCCATCAACACAAGTAAACTTCGAAGTGGTGTACTAACTCGCAGCTGCTGTCACCTCCGTCTTTCAGAACTACGTGCCTGCTGTTTTTGAGAACTACACCACGAGCTTTGAGATTAAGTAGCAGCGGATAGAGCTGAACATGTGGGACACCTCAGTTAAGAGCGTTGGCATCCTGTCATGACGGCAGCCCTACAGTGTCATGGATAGTGTGTGCTTCAGCCAAAGCGACAATAACTTCCGGTGTCTGCGTGTACCCAGAGGGACCCAAAGGGAATGCCTGTCTGAACCAGTACTCCATTTATTATTCCATTATGACTGCCTGGGAGACACCCCCTTTTAAAAAAGAAATATTTTGTTTCTTTCCATTCCTATCCAACCGTACACCACTAAGATAGAAGGGGTTAAACAGAGTCTCTGATGTCAACATATCAATGCATTGAATATAACAGGAGGCTCTTGGTTTTACACAGAGTAGAAAGAAGCCTTCAAGCTGCCTATGTGCACATGCATGTGACTGGTACCCAGGAGGATGAACACAGACACTGGAATGTAGAAAACATCTGCCGTCATCCCTAGTTTACACAGGTTCATCTGTGGCCCTGGGAGTTGTACTTAAAAGCAATAAATGCGGAACACGTATGTACACGTGCACACAGGGCTCTGAGACTTGTACACATAGAACTGTTAAATAGGTCACATTCACCCCAAGACTACAGCCTGCGTGTTAAACCAAAGCAGTTAATGGGAAAGGGGCAACTATCCCTCATGTGTACACATGCTTGTGGATATACAGAGGTCAGCAAGAAAAGGAACTTTGGGACCTATCTCCGCCTTCTCCCACTCTCCTCCTCACATTTACCTGCATTAACAGGACGTGTTTTAGAGTGTGACATATCGGTGGTGTATCTCTTGTTCCCTGAAGAGATAGTAGGAAGCTATGGTCATAGCAGCTATAAAGTGACCCCATCACAAAAGACCCCTTCAGGCATCACTTTGGGTGTTGGGACTTTAGGTCTGCACTCAGCTGAAAGCCTTTCCTGGTGGCCTATGTCAAGCTTTATTGGTCCATCTTAGCATCTCCAGTACTTCGTGTTTGGCACCCAGCATCCACTGTGTACTCTAGGGGGCAGAGGTCGTGCCCTCTCACCCCCTCCTCCCTAGGCCCTGCTGTACTAGATGCTCAGCTGTCAGCATGTCACTGACTTTCAGCATGCCCTGATTTTTCCAACAGTGCCATACATGCTGGAAGAAAAGTCTAACTCTGAAACTTTAACCTGGTTTCCTAGCCCCAAAGTAGCAGCATAGCTCTGCTTTTTAGATCTGAAAGAGACACAATAGTGATAGATTCTTTACCTTAGAATATCCCCAGGCGTCAGACTGGATCCGGAAATTTTTGCGTAGCAGTACCCTTGCGCGCGTCGGTAGACGTCGCCTGCAGCTCCGCGTCCGTCGTCGACGTCGTGGGCGCCGTGATGACGTCGTCGGAGTACTTAGACGCTGCCTCCGCGTGCTGACGTCAGTTCTTCTTTTTTCCGCGCCAGCAAGCGCAGATCTGGAAAAAGCAGTACTTCTAGTCACTTTTTGACTAACTTTTTTGGATCATTTTGATCATCTTTTCGAAGTCGAACAACTCCGATCGGTGCCATAGGGATGCCTGGATTTAAGCACTGCTAGGATTGCGACCGCATGATGTCGGTCAGGGATCCTCACTGCCGGTGTCTACTCTGTCTAGGCGTCGACCACGACGACAAGACCTGCCCCGACTGCCCGGCCCTATCTTCGAAAGCCAGGCGGGAGCGGTCCCGCAGGCGTCTCGAACTCCGGCAGTCGGCCCCGCGCCGCGAGAGGTCCCGGTCCCACGGGAGGTCGAGGGACAGGTCGCGGGGTCGGAGCCACCACAGCTCCGAGAGTGGTCACCACTCCTCCGGGTCAAAGTCGTCGTCAGGTAAGAAACACAAGAAGTCGAAGAGGCGTCATCGCTCTTCTGACTCCCCCCGACGTTCGCGCTACGCGGCGGGGGGTTCAGGTGACACCGCCCACGTGGCTCCGTTGGCCGCGTGGCCATGAGGTCTCTCTCTCCTCCGTCGGGCTCCGCGGCGCCTCCGGACCCAGTGGACCCATCTGGGGCCCCTAGCGGGTCTGGGGCTTCGGCCCCGATGCCGTCGGGCACTTCGGCCCCGAAGCCGCCGGCGCATTCGGGGCTGGCACCGCAGGGCCCCGCGGTCCCTACGCCGCCGGCGCCTTTGGGCCCGGCGCCGCAGGAACCTACTGGGTCCGCATCCGGATCTGGGTCGTCGCCGGTGGACCTTACGGCCCCCCCGGTGTCGGTCCATCAAGTGTCACCTCCGGCGCCGTCCTCGGGCGGCGCCGTCCCCGATGCCTCCCTCGACCCGGTTCCGGCGGCGCCGCTGGGCGCCGCTTTCCACGCCGCTTGGGGAGTTTACCTTCTATGAGCCGGCCCCATCAATTGACAACCCTGATTATCAGGAGATGGGTGATGAGGAGTATTGGGAGGGGTCGGAGAACCCTCTGACCAGAGAGTGTCAGTCTCAAGAGGACTGGACAGGTGGACTTGGGGATGCCAGTGGTCTGGACACCTCCCCGGACACTGGTTTTGTCTCACCTCCTACCGTGGCTTCGGAGGAGGGGGCAACCTACAGTGTGGTGCTGATGAGTGCAGCCAAGGCCTTGGGCCATGAGCTCCCCGTGGCGGCCGTGAGGACTAACCTCCTCACTGAGGTCCTTAAACCGCAGTCAAGCTCGGCTGAGCCTCTGCTGCCCTTTAATGAGGCCTTGACCGACGTTCTTTTGGGCACTTGGTCCAGGCCCGCTACGGGTTCGCCCGTAGATAGGAACGTGGCCAGACGCCACCGCCCGGCCCCGGGCGACCCATGTTTCCTGTCCACCCACCCCACCCCGGAGAGCCTGGTCATCCAGGCCTCAAATTCCCAGACCGCATTCCCGTCGGCTCCGCCGGACAGGGAATCCAAGAGGTACGAGCAGTACGTTAAAAAGATCTTCTCCTCCCTTAGTCTGGGACTGCAGTCTTCCAACACCGCATGCCTCTTGGGCCGCTACACCCACTCTCTGTGGGATACGGTTGCGGAAGTGCTGCCAGAGTGTCCGTTGGAGGTACGGGCCAAACTCGGCCAAGCCCTTGTGGCGGGCCGGGATGCAGCCAAATATTCTATCCGGTGTGGGCTGGATACCACCGACTCACTAGGTAGAGCGATGGCAACGACGGTGGCGGTCAGACGCCACGCCTGGTTGAGGTCCGCCAACTTTTCGGCCGATGTCCAAAACACACTGATGGACATGCCGTTTGATGGCCGTCGCCTTTTTGGCGACAAGGCAGACCATGCGCTTGAGCGCTTAAAGGACTGCAGGGCTACGGCCAAGTCCTTGGGCCTCTTGGCCCCGCGCCAGCAAACGGGTGCCTTTCGCTCCTTTCGTGGCCACGGAAGGGGCGACCCACACGTGCTGCCAGCCACACGCTGCGAGCTAACATCCAGTGCGGTGGCGGCCGTGGAAACCGCCGTGGAGGCGGACGGGGACAACGGCGAGGCCAGTCCACACCCTCCCCCGCAGCATCCACCTCAAAACCCTCCTAGTCTGTGCTTTTCGGCCCATGTGACGCCAGTGGGGGGCAGGGTTCGCCATCACCACTCTCACTGGCGCACTGTCACTTCGGACAGGTGGGTCCCGCAGATTGTCTGAAGGGGCTACTCCCTCCCCTTTGAGACGACCCCTCAAGCCATGCCACCGCAACACCACCTCGTGTCGGGGGATCATTTGTGGCTTCTGCAGGAGGAAGTTTCGGCCCTCTTGGCCAAGGGGGCCATCGAGCGCGTTCCTGGACCAGAAGTAGGGTGTGGTTGTTACTCCCACTACTTTCTGGTACCCAAGAAGGGCAAAGGGGGCCTACACCCTATCTTGAACCTACGGAACGTCAACGGCTTCCTCCGGAAGGAGAAGTTCAAGATGCTGACTTTGGCTCAGGTCTTAGCTGCCCTGGACCCCGGAGACTGGATGGTAGCGTTGGACTTGCAGGACGCCTATTTCCACATCCCCGTCCTGCCGGCCCACCGGCGTTACCTGCGGTTCACGGTAGGCAACGAGCACTTTCAGTTTACCAATGCTCCCCTTCGGCCTTACCAGCACCCCAAGGGTGTTCACAAAGGTGATGGCGGTGGTCGCAGCTCATCTGCGCAGGTTAGGGGTTTCAGTCTTCCCCTACCTCGACGACTGGTTGTTGAAGGCGGTTTCGCCCCAGACAGTCGTCAGCCACCTCCAGACGACGGCAGGCCTCTTGCACCAGCTGGGGTTCTCCATCAATGTGCCGAAGTCACACCTGTGTCCCTCTCAGAAGCTCCTTTTCATCGGAGCGGTTCTCGACTCGGCGCAGTTTCGGGTTTACCCACCCGAACAGCGGGTTCGGGATATACGGGCTCTGATTCCAATCTTTCAGCCTTTATCCCGAGTTTCGGTCAGGTTGGCGCTGCGGCTTCTGGGGCTGATGGCCTCCTGCATCCTTCTGGTGCATCACGCCAGGTGGCGGATGCGGGCTCTGCAGTGGGACCTGAAGTTTCAGTGGACCCAGCATCAGGGCAACCTATCCGACCATGTCCTGATCTCGGAGGGCACTGCGAGACAGCTGCAGTGGTGGCTCACGGACCGCGATTGGGTCAGCGGCAGATCCCTCTCCCTTCCCCAACCGGAGCACGTAGTTGTGACGGACGCGTCCCTCCAGGGCTGGGGAGGCCACATGGGAGAGGCGGAGATCAGAGGCCTCTGGTCTCCGGCGGAGTCCCGGCTCCATATCAACCTTTTGGAGCTGCGGGCGATTCGTCTAGCACTGAAGGCATTCCTCCCCTCTGTCCGAGGGAGTGTAGTGCAGGTGTTCACGGACAACACCACCGCCATGTGGTACTGCAACAAACAGGGCGGGGTGGGGTCGTGGACCCTCTGCCAGGAGGCTCTGCGCCTCTGGCAATGGCTGGAACATCAGGGCGTGACCCTGGTGGTTCAACACCTGGCAGGTTCTCTGAACGCCAGGGCGGACGAACTCAGCCGTCGGTGCATGATGGATCACGAATGGCGTCTGAACTCGGACGTGGCGCAAGGTCTCTTTCAGCAGTGGGGCGAGCATTGGTTAAATCTATTCGCCACAGAAGAGAACGCGCAATGTCATCAGTTCTGCGCGTTGGAATTTCCAAGGCGGCACTCGTTTGGAGACGCTTTTCGTTGCGTGTGGAGTTGCGGTCTGTTGTACGCCTTTCCGCCTATACCAATTCTGCCCAGAGTGCTGAAGAAAATCAGGAGCGACCGGGCACAAGTCATCCTTGTGGCTCCGGACTGGGCACGAAGGTACTAGTATCCCGAGCTACTCAGTATGTCCGTCGATCCCCTGGTTCATCTGCCTCTTCAGAAGGACCTTCTGTCGCATCAGCAGGGGACGGTCCTCCACCCGAACCTGTCCAGTCTCCACCTCCATGCTTGGAGATTGAGCGGCGACAGTTGAGGCCATTTGACTTGCCTCCTGAAGTCTGTAACATCATTCTGGCAGCCAGGCGTCCCTCCACAAAGTTGGTATACGCCTGCAGGTGGAACAGATTTGTGGCATGGTGCACAGCAAAGGCTGTGGATCCTCTCTCTGCCCCTCTTTTTGAGGTTCTTCTCTTTCTTCTTTCTCTTGCCCAACAGGGCTCTGCTCTGGGCACTATCAAGGGCTACCTTTCTGCTCTTTCAGCCTTTTTGAGGCTGCCTGATCAACCTTCTTTGTTCAAGTCCCCTATTGTTAATCGATTCTTGAAAGGCATCACGCATACGTTCCCTCCTGTGCCCTTTGAGATGCCTCAGTGGGACTTGAACTTGGTTCTTACTTTTCTGATGTGCGCTCCCTTCAAGCCACTTCACAACTGTCCTCTTCGCCTTCTTACTTTGAAGACTGCCTTCCTGGTAGCCATCACCTCTGCCAGGAGAGTGAGTTAGCTCCAGGCTCTATCCTGTAAACCTCCCTTCCTTTCAGTCCATCCGGACAAGGTTGTGTTGCGGACAAGGCCCTCTTTCCTGCCCAAGGTTGTCACGGCCTTCTACATCGGGCAGTCCATCACCTTGCCCACCTTCTTCCCGCCTCCGCATCCCTCGAGAGAGGATGAGAGGCTCCACCGTCTGGACCCAAAACGTGCGCTCTCGTTCTATTTGGACCGCACACGCCAGTTCCGGGTGGATGACCAACTCTTTGTTGGTTACGTGGGCGCTAAGAAGGGTAAAGCGGTGCACAACCGGACCATCTCGCGGTGGATCATCTTGTTTATCCAGGCGTGTTACTCCTTGGCTAAGAAGGAACCCCCTGCTGGGCTGAGGGCTCATTCCACTTGGGCCACAGCGACTACGACTGCCTTGGGCCGAGGAGTGCCCTTGCAGGACATTTGCCAGGCTGCTACGTGGGCCTCGCTCCACACGTTTGCAAGACACTATTGCCTGGACAGCCAAGTCCGGAGGGATGGCTTCTCTGGCCTTTCCGTCCTCCAGGACTTTCTGGTGTGATTATTGGTTCGCAGACCCACCACCGGGGTTGGTAGTGCTGGGGTATCTATTCTAAGGTAAGGAATCTATCACTAACGTGTCTCTTTCAGATGCACAAGTTACTACTTGTGTAACGATATATCTGTAAGAGACATTAGTTAGTGATAGATTCCTTACTGACCCACCCATCCTCCCCGTTCTGTGAACTGATATCTAGGGTTAAGGTCATCCCCTTTCAGGGCCCCAGTTTCAAGGCACCAGTGTTGGTTTTTAGCATAGCTCTGTGTTTCTGGCGCGGAAAAGCTGTGTCTAAGAACTGACATCAGCACGCGGAGGCGGCGTCTAAGTACTCCGACGACATCATCACGGCGCCCACGACGCCGACGACGGACGCGGAGCCGCAGACGATGCCTACCGACGCGCAAGAGTACTGCTACGCAAAAATTTCCGGATCCAGTCTGACGCCTGCGGATATTCTAAGGTAAGGAATCTATCACTAACTAATGTCTCTTACAGATATATCGTTACACAAGTAGTAACTTGTGCATCAAGGTTAGAGTGAGAGCGCTTTCCACTCGCTCTCTGCTGTGCCATTCAGAAATGCTGGCCCCCTTTTGGTGGACTGCTTTCCAAAGTCCCACCCCAGGCTGCTTGGTTGATGCCCAGGCGATTTCACTAAGAGAACAATGTTGTTGGCCATGATAGTACTTTCATGGTTCCTCCTGTTACAGTGCTTAATAGTCCCTCCTCTTATCTGCATTACGTCTTGCTAAAGCCCCGCCTCCCCTGTTCCTCACGCTTCTCGTGCAATGGAATTCCGTCACCATAGTTTTGAAAAGGTTAATAGGTTGCGCTATGTTTATGGCTGATTAATCACAGATAAATACCGACGCTATCTTTTTAAAAACAGAGTACTAGATATCATGAGAACAGTTTAAGTTTTTGTATGTAGTTTGACACAATCCCACTCCAAATAATTCCAGGACACTTAATACCACATAATTACTATCCACATAATTCCACAGCACCCATGCCACATAATTCCAATACACAAATTCATTCCACACCACACAATTCCAAGTCACACAATTACACAACTAACTAATTCAATTAACCCACATGGTTCCACAACAAACCACATGCATACACTCTGAAACAAATAAGTAAAAAACATTGCCCAATTACAATGCCAGTATCTCCAACACAAACAAATGCGAGGACTATTTGCATTTCCAACGCTTGCTTACCTTCCAATACGACTCAGCAGAGTCCTATTCCTGGAGCTGCATACCTTCTCCTGGCCAGAAATGTTTTAAGGCATGGGCAAAGTGGGCTCTGGCCCTGGGCCCTGGACTTTCATAGAGCCATCTCGTTTCTGCGGAATCTTGTCCTGGTGACCTTGAGTAATGCTTAGCCAGTTTGTTTTATATACCATTTTTCTTTAATTTATGTTTAATGTGGGTGATGTGTGAAAGTCTATTACAGACATTTTGCAGAGAAATGTTCTGTTTATTTTATTGCAAACTCCATAAAAAAGGTTTTTTTTTCGATCAAAAGGACTTGAAATATGAGAAATGCGATGGTGACACAGAGGTTATTAGCAGTAACATTAATGCGCTGCTGATGTGTTACTATATTGAAAACACAAGTTACTACCCCTTAATATTAGATGTAAACACATTTAGAATTTGCAATGGTGTGCTTGTGCACTGTCAGTGACCTGGCCATGGGGTGCATGAAAAAGCTGAAATAGGAACATCAATTCAAAGCTGTTTCTAACAGGAGCCCCCAAAATAATTTGGCCCAGGGCCCCCAAAATTCTTAAAATGTGCCTTCTCCTAGCCCTGTCAGCTCTGTGCTGCCTCTTCTCAGAGGAGCAGTGCTCGTTGCGGCACGGCCAAGCATATGAGGAGTTTCCTCACTGCCACAGTTTTCATGGCGGTCAGCCCCCCATGAAAAATGTTGTGGTGAGAAAACATGGTGCCTCTGCGCCAGGGGATGTATTCAGGGAGACACACGTTTTTCCCCCTGGCTGCATGCTCCCCCAGTTTCTGCAGGGCATGGACTTGGCAGTCTATGCCATGCAGGAATGTTCAATGGAGTTCCATTGTCATGCCATGCTAAGGCTCACATATGAGCTATTGCCCTGCATCCTTTGTGAAAAAAACACAGTTGATGGACAGAATGTAGAACAATGTCATACATTCACCCCAGACAAGGATCTGGGCCTAAATCCATAGTTTTTTTGCACTCCACACCACCCTGGGCTAGACACTGGCTATATGCAAATCAGCTCTGACCCTGTGCCTCATGGGAACAGTCCAGTCCGAACTACCAAACCATGTCTTTCCCAGACCGGAATCAAGCATCCAAGGACCGGTTTCTGGCTATCAGCCTTCATCAGCCTGAAAATTGCAAAAAACACTGTTGATGGACAGAATGCAGAACAATGTCATACATTCACCCCAGTACAAGGATCTGGGCCTAAATCCATCGTTTTTTTGCACTCCACACCACCCTGGGTTTTTTGCAATTTTCACCCCGAGTGGGCTGGGTATGCTCAGACGTGGATCCCAGGCTCTCCACACCACTGGAGTCAAGCTATCCAGGCTGATGAAGGCTGATAGCCAGAAACCGGCCCTTGGATGCTTGATTACGGTCTGGGAAAGACATGGCTTGGTAGTTCGGACTGGACTGTTCCCATGAGGCACAGGGTCAGAGCTGATTTGCATATACCCAGTGTCTAACCCAGGGTGGTGTGGAGTGCAAAAAAACGATGGATTTATGCCCAGATCCTTGTACTGGGGTGAATGTATGACATTGTTCTACATTCTGTCCATCAACTGTGTTTTTTGCTGCATCCTTTGTGAGCCAGCCACTCAGGAATGCCGGACCGGGATTCCTTTCGGAATCCGGCAGGTGGTTGCCTTATGGCTTTGGCGGTGCGGTAGTGGGAATCTGGCATGGCGACCTGTTGCCACACCACCAAAGTCATTATTATCTTTTGGCATTTAGTTGTGGGATCTTGGGAGCTAGTGCTTGCCTCTCTTAAATATTTTGGTAAATGCCTTACTCAATTTCCATGAGATTTGCAGCAGGAGGGTTGTGTTTCCCTACATTCATAACACAGTCATCTTTTGTAGTGACCCTCCCATAGCAAGCATTAGCGTAATATTTAGTATATTTCCAATTGATCGTTTCTGTGCTTGTACTTTCTTGGCTATAGTGTAGCCCATGTGAGGGAGTAATTGTTTTACTTTCAGTTACGTAATGTATCTTGCTCTGTGTGTCATTGTGTTTGAAAATTGTGTTTTATTACAAGGAATTACATGTTTATAATGTATAATATATTTATTATCGACATACAAAATTATGGTGCTTGTTTCCTATTTTATACTTACATATGTTTTCTTAATGGAAATGACAGTCTTTATTTACAGGTTTACAGTGGGGGTATGTTGTAATGTGGGTCAGGAGGATCCTTTTCGGTTGGGGAAATAAATTATGTTAGTTTTATTTTAAATGTTTCTTTGTTAGAATGTAGTGGGGGCTGAGTGAGTTTAATTTTATTGTACCATTTTAGGGTGAGTTGGTGCTTAGCATTTCTTTAATTAACTTATGTTCTGTGTACCACTTTCCTGTTTTGTGATTGCTGTTGTGTTTTTCAGTAGATTAATAGTTTATTGATGTAGTAATTTCTTTGTAGTTTCACAACTTTACAACATAAAAGCAGTAGAGTGTTTTGTTAGTTATTTGTTATTTGACTTTTTTGAAATACATGTTTTATAAGTTAGTATAAATACAGGTTTTACTTACTTTGGAAGGTATTTGTATATATTTTCCCACTTCTGTTGTCAGATTGTGTTTGGAAAATCCATAAGTGTCTTCTTCTTGTACCTTTTATAGTTTTTAGAGTAGTAACTAGATACATTTTGTGCACCCTTTATATCGTTGGTTTAATTTATTGTATAATTTTATTGGTTAATTTTGTATACAGTTTGTTTTTATTGGTTATTGGTATTTGCCGTTCATGGTGGATGCTAATAAATTATTTTGTATAATGTTGAAACTGTATTTTTGTTTTAATTTGGATGTAATATTTATGTATTAATATATAATTATTTTAGTTTAATGTTAAATGTTAGTACTTTAATATTTATTCATTCATATAATGATGTATTGAAGTGTATATTTCTTTGGGGCAACATATTTATTTTAATAATGCAAGATTGGTATAATGTTGTTAGAATATTTTTATATTGTCTAATGTTTATTTTTTATTTTTGTTTAACGTTAGATGTTATTATTTCTATGTAATGAAACATATTTGTTTTTGGCAATATTAATGCAGTCATTATTGTGTGCTGCAATACTTTTAACTATTTATATATTTCTATCTATTTTAGTCATGCTATTTTTTTTGATCAAATATTTTTTAATGCCTTTTTGTTTCTCAATACTTGTATCTCTGACACTATAATGGCAGATGTTTTATGCTTGCATCATCATGCAGCGCGAGTTGCTCTTTTAGGTTTTGTGGCACAACTTCTTATACAGAAGCCACATGGACCCTTGAAGTTAGGACTTAATTACAAGTCTGCCAGTGCGGCTGTGGTGGTCTCCCGACCGCCCTATTATGATAAGGGGGGGTCGGACCGGCATTGCTCCTCTGGAGCCGCCAGGGGACTGCCGTTCCCTGGCGGTGTTGTGGAGGTCAGGAGGCAGTAATATGCTTGGCGGGACTGCTGCGGTCCCACCAAGCATATTACAAGTTTCCTCTCTAGAATTGCCATGAAAACCGTGGTGGAGAGGAAACAAAGTGGGCCCTACTGAGCCCCCTTGTGCCTCTGCACAATGTGGATGCACACAGGGGGCACAATATATTGCTCCCCTGTGTGCATGCACACCAGTTCCTGCATGGTGTGGACGTTACGCTGCTATTAATCCTATTACTACTATGACTTCTACTAATACTTCTACTAATACTACTACTACTACTACTAAAAGTAATAAGATTTATAAAAATAAGTTTGGAGGACAAGGGTAATTAGAAAAAATAATTTTTAATCTAATGTTAATTTTTGACTATTACTGAGTATTTTACATTTGAAATCTTGCCATTTTACAAGGCGTTCAGCACAATGCTTACCCTCAACCCATATCAAGCCAGTATCATGTGCAGAGCACTAGAATAGAGCCCTTATCATACTATCATTCACGCTATTGTGTTTTAAATGGGACTGCCTTCCCTAGTTTATCTAAAATGCCTTGTGCTTTTCTATGACAACATAATGCCAAGGATTTTGGAGATGAGAATAATCAGATGTTCACTTTTACACAATTGCTCTTTTCATCCCTCTTACAACATTAAAACACAAAGGCCCTGGTTATGATTGTGGTCGGTTGGACCGCCGACTGCTATTGCGGTGGGGAGGAGACTGCCCAGGAAGCAGTGGGACATCTGACTGCTGTATTTCAATGTGACCGCCGGGCTGGCGGTTGCAAAGCTCTCTGAACTGCGGTGGTGGCATGCTGCAGCCGATGTAAATGGCAGCAGCACATACCTCCGCCTTGCACCATCACCAGCAGGTGAAATCCACTGTGTGCCGTGTACCATGCACTGCATGGCACATGGTGCAGGGAGGTGAGTGAGGGGCTCTACATGTGCCCCCATTGCCACTTCTCAGTGGCCCACAATGCCATGGGGCCGTGTTTGGTGCCACAATATCACTTTCCGTCGGCCTTTTTTAACGGCGATGTTCCCACCATGAAAAGGCTGTTGGAAGGTCGCCCCGTAGGGATCTAAGATGCTGGTGGAGCCGGTAGTGTGGATTCGACCGCTGTGGTTGGGCCACCAGCATCATAATGCGGCTGTCGAACTGACGGCCATCGTAATCAGCCCCAAAGAGTCAACTTGATCACTAATTATATGGTAATGTGAGCTGCCTCTCTTCTAGCATCCTGTAACTAATATACTTAAAGGACTTTTCAGTTACATCTGTAGCTACACAGTTGAGAAGACCTTATAAACAAACTTTATCAAAATTTTAGATATCTGAGAACCTTGACAACTCTAAATTTCCAGAATGTTTGGACTAGTTAGTCGAAGCCCACAGGTGGAAAATAACAATGTTTAGGTTCTTCTGGTACTCAAACAGGTAGCGCAGAACCAAGATGTCTGGAAAGTTAGGCATTCCATATTCTTGGCCTATTATATTCACAGTTCGAGAGAGTGCATGCCATGCTTTGATTGTGATTGTTACATTTTCCTACTTGCTGTTGTCTTTAATGTAAGTTATGGTCCTTGATTTTACATCCACTTAAGACAATTGCAGATATACACTGATTTAGCACTTAATCACGCAGTAGATGATACTTTACTTCTAATAACATGCATTTCAAAAGAGAAGGGCATTTCTTTTAATTGGGAAAGCACCTCCAAAGCACACCTGAAAGATCACATATCAAGACTTAGGGGCTCATTATGATGACGGGCAGACTTGATCAGCCCGCCACCATAGCAGTAATTGGGACCGCCCGCCAGACATGCAGCGGTCCCACCACTACTATTAGGATGCGCCTGTCCGCAATGATAAAGGTGCCTGCACCGCATTTTCCTGCACCACGTGGCAGGCACCACAGGTTTCCTGCCACTTGGTGCATGGAACTGTACCCCCCAGTGCACCCCCAACACACACAAAGGGGGCCAGCAAAGGGCCCCCAAATCCAGTCACCACCTGTCTTTTTGTGGTGGGATATTCCCCGCAAAAAGTCAGGTGGAAAGGGATAGCATAATACCTACGGCGGTGCCTGCCCGGCACCGCCGCAATGTTACCCTGGCGGCAGGAAAGGACCGCCTTGCAGAACCATGGTGGACGGACTTTCCGTCTGCCGCAGACTATTGTGATTCCCACCGCCATCCAAATTTGGCAGTGGGAATTTCTAGTATGATGGCGGAAAGACTGCCACCTCTGCTCAGCGGTGGTGGTCAATCTGCTATCATAATGAGCCCTTTAATTTAATGATTTTATGAAAGTACACATCTAAAATGCCTGTTCCATGATGTCATTTAATGCATTCTGTGCAACAAAGTTTAATGAACCATCTATCTACCGGTAATCATCATTATTCTTAGGATGTTCTTCTCATTATAGTGATTGCTGAGTGAGGCTCTTCCTACCTCCGACAAGCTCCCCAAGCTTTAATTTATGTTTACACAAAAATTGTTCCTTAGGTATAAAGGACCCTCTGTCCAATTGCACCTGTTAGTACCAAGCAAATATAACTGTGTGAGATAGGAAAAAGGGAGGGAGTAATGTCAATATGACAAGGAGAACATCCTTAGGGTAATAAAGATTACTGGTAAGTGAATGGTTCATTACCCCCAGTTATGTCTTCTTCTTTACAGTGATTACAGAGCGAGGATATGCTCCAGCAATAAATTGACAGACATATTTATATGCTGCTTAATTGCTGTATTTGCAACAATTACGTCATTGCTGTTTTGATAACAGAAAGCCCCAAATTATCCATATGGTTGGAAAACAAATCCAACTTATAATATGTGAGAAAAGCATTAGAGTTCTCCCCAGTTGCAGCTCAACATAATTTCTGATTCAGCCCAAGAAGCAGCCAACGCTCTTGTTGATCTTGCCATCACATTCCTAGGTAAGACTGGCCCAGGGAAGAATATACTTTTGTAATAGATTGCCACCTCTCTGCTAAGTGTGGGAATTTGCACTATGTTATCCTTCCCAACAAAATCATAGGGGACAAACAGCGAAAGGGAAACTCAAAATTATTTTGCCCTCTCCAAGTATATCAAAAGCACCTGTCTATTATCTAAGGATGAAGGCACTTCTTCTGAAGTTTCAACAATAGATAAAATAATTTGTTGTGATTAATGGAACAGACATTGTACCTTGGGCTTAAATTTAGGGTCAAGACTGAGAACAATCCTATTGTGGAAAATATCTCCACTCCAATCTAAATCAATTTGTGGAAGGTGTGAGACTTTAAAGGGGTGAAATGTACTATTCTCACCAGAAACCTAACCATATTGGGGAAGGTGTTGGACACCAAATGGGGTAACATTTACTATTCCAACTCCAATCTAAATAAACTTGGGGAAGGGGTTGGACACTAAACGGGGTGACATTTACTAATCACACTCCAACCTAACCATATTGAAGGAAGGTGTTGGACACTAACGGGATGAAACGTACTACTCCAACTCCAATCTAAACCAATTTGGTGAAGGTGCTGGACACTAAAGGGGTGACATTTGCTATTCCCACTCCAATGTAACCATATTTGGGGATGGTGTCAAACACTAAAGAGGTGACATTTGGTATTCCAACTTTAATTTAACCAATTTTGGGTAGGTTTTGGACACTAAAGGGGTGACATTTACTATTCCCACTCCAGTCTAAACCAATTTTGGGAAGGTGTCAGAAACTAAAGGGGTTACATTTACTATTCCCACTCCAATCTAAACATATTGATGGAAGGTGTTGAATAGTAAATGGGTGACATTAATGATTCCCACTCCAAATTAACAAATTTGGGGAAGGTGCTGTACACTAAAGGAGAGGCATTTACTATTTCTACTCCAATTTAACCAATTTGGGGAAGGTGTTAAGCACTAAAGGGGTGACATTTACTAGTACCACTCAAATCTAACAATATTGCGGGAAGGTGTAAGTCACAAAAGGAGTGACATTCACTATTCCCTCTCCAATCTAAATCAATTTAGGGAAGGTATTGGACACTAAGGGGGTGACATTTACTATTTCCACTCCAATCTAACAAAATTGGAGGAAGGTGTGGGACACTAAAGGGGTGACATTTACTATTCCTACTTTAATTTAAACCAATTTGGACAAGGTGTTGGACACTAAAGGTGTGACATTTGGTATTCCCACTTTAATTTAACAAAGTTTGGGAAGGTTTTGGACCCTAAAGGGGTGACATTTACTATTCCCACTTCAATCTAAACCAATTTGGGGAACGTGTTGGACACTAAACGAGTGACATTTACTATTTCCAGTCCAATCTAAGACTATTTGAACAAAAGTGTTGGACAGTAAAGAGGCGAAATTAACAATATCCACCTTTATACATGGTAATACACATGAAACATTTTACATACACAATCAATATTCCATAATCACACATACTCTTTTTATATACAAATAACTAAAATGTTATCTCAAAACACACTAATCTAAACCACAAACCTTTATATACATAGTTCCATTTTAATATATAAAATATATATTGCAATGGCTATTAAGAATTAATATATATATTAGAAAATATTTACTACCATTCATAAACTTTAAATAATGCATTGCAAACAAAATCATGATACAAATTAACAATCTTCCATTACATTTTTTAGTTAAATTGTTTATTTTAAACATTTTAAAAACAGTAATTAAAATGAAAATTTTGAAATAACACATTCAATTTTGTATATAATTGAAAATATTTTTAAAAGAAATATAAAATGTTAAATTTGAACATATTTTGTTTTAAATATTCAACTTTATTAAAAAAGTAATGTGTTTAAATTTTATATTTGATGTTTTATATTATTTATTACCATTACTACATATTTTAATTAACATCAAATTAAACTATATTAAACATATTAATATAGGAACATAAATGTAAACATTGTAAATTATAAATTTGCAAATCTTGAAAAGTATTAATTTTGAATTTAAATTTGAAGCATACATTTTTTTTTAAACTCCCCACTCTTATCTCCAAAAACCCTATATTCCGCTATTAAAAAAAGGTATTCAACAATTAATTATATAAATTAATACAACTAAAAAACACTTTTTATCATTTTCCTAACTATAAAAGTATCTAACTAAAAACACTAATAAAAATAATACACATATACAATCAAACACACTACAATAAATTGCATACTAATTAACACTTACAAACGTTATTAGATATAATGATATTTTGTACATCAACATTTTTACAACAATATTAAAAAGAAAACTAATAAAAATATTATCTGAAAGAAACAGGTTAGTGTTAGATACCTTACCTTAGAATATCCCCAGGCGTCAGACTAGATCTGGAAAGTTTTGCGTAGCAGTACCCCTGCGCGTCGGTAGGCGTCGTCTGCGGCTCCGCGTCCGTCGTCGGCGTCGTGATCTCCGGGATGACGTTGTCGGAGTACTTAGACGCCACCCTCGCGCGCTGACGTCAGTTCTTCTTTTTTCCGTGCCAGCAAGCGCAGATGCGGGAAGAGCAGTACTCCTAGTCAATTTTTGACAAAAATTTTTGATCTCTTTTGGATCCTTCTCGAGTCGATTCCTCGACTTGCAGTGCCGATAGGGATGCCCGGGTTCAAACCCTTGCGACGATTGTCACCGCTTGAGGTCGGTGACCGACCCCCACCGTCGGTGCCTTTACTTTCTCGGGGCCGACCACGATGACAAGTCGTGCCCCGACTGACGGGCCTTGACCTCGAAGGCTAGGCGGGAGCGGTCCCGTAAGCGTCTCGAGCTCTGGCAGTTGGCCCCGCGCCGCTCGAGGTCCCGGTCCAGGAGGAGGTCGAGGGACTGGTCGCGGGGCCATAGTCATCGCCGCTCGACGAGTCAACACTTCTCTTCGGGCTCAAAGTCCTCAGGTAAGTCGAGGCACAAGAATTCGAAGAAGCGGCATCTCTCTTACGACTCCCTCCGACGCTCATGCGATGCGGCCGGGGGTTCGAGGGAGACCGCCCACGGGGCTCCACCGGAGCCGCAAGCACTGCATCCAGCTCCACACCCGCCGGTCCCTGGCCTGCACGCGACGCCGGATGAGATTAGCGCCTTCCTCACGGCCATGAGGTCGCGCTTCCCTCCGTCGGAACCCGCCGAGGTGCTTTCGGGCCTGGCAGGTCCGTCTGGGAGCCCAAGCGGGCCGGCGGCTCCGGCCCCTTTGCCGTCAGGTGCTACGGCCCCGGCGCCGTCGATGACTCCAGTGCCGATGCCGCAGGGCCCCTCAGGATCCAGGCCTGGATCCGTGACAACGGCGGTCGACCTTACGACCCCTCCGCTGGCGCCATCACCAAAGGTGTCGCCGACGACGTCATCCCCGGTCCAAGCCCCGGTCTGGATCCGGCTTCGGACAGGCACCGCCCGGCGCCATCTTCGACGTGATCAGTGAGCCCTTCACAGACGACCCGGCTCCATCATTTATTCCTGACTATCAGGAGATAGTTGACAAGGGGGACTGGGAGGGGTCTGAGGACCCTCTTGCAGTGCCAGTTGAGCCAGGACTGGGCAGACAAGCTGGGGGAGGCCAGTGGTCTGGACACTTTGCCCGACACTGGATTTGTCTCCCCTCCTACAGTGGCTATGGAGGGGGGGGCTGCTTACAGCGTGGTGTTGACTAGCGCAGCCAAGGCCTTGGCTCTTGAGCTCCCGGTCGCAACAGAGAGGACTAACCTCCTCACTGAGCTGCCCAAACCACAGGCAAGCTCCTCGGAGCCTCTCCTGCCATTTAACGAAGCCCAAAATGACGTTCGGTTGGGCACCTGTTCGAAACTCTCTACAGGCCTCCCGATAGATCAGAACGTGGCCCGACTCCACCACCCGGCTCCGGGCGACCCCAGCTTCTTGTCCGTTCATCCCACCCCCGAGAGCCTGGTGATCCAGGCTTCTACCTCCCAGACCGCATTCCTAAAGGTTCCTCTTGATCAGGACTCCAAAAGGTACGCTCAGTTTGGGAAGAAACTATTCTTCTCACTGAGTTTGGGGTTGTGGTCTGTCAACACCGCCTGCCTTTTGGGCCGTTACACCCACTCTCTGTGGGATGCGGTTGCGGAAGTTCTGCCGCAGTGCCCGATGGAGGTCCAGGCAAAGCTTACCCAAGCCCTAGCAGAGGGACAGGATGCAGCACCCTATTCCATTCAGTGTGGACTTGATACCACGGACTCGCTGGGTAGGACGATTGCGACTACGGTGGCGTTTGCCGCCATGCGTAGCTGAGGTCTGCCAACTTTTCGGGGGATGTCCAAGTCACCCTTATGGACATGCCATTTGGTGGCCGTCGCCTCTTTGGCAACAAGGCGGACAGTGCGCTGGAGCGTTTCGGGGACTCCAGGGCTACGGCCAAGTCCTTGGGCCTCGGCCAACGCCAGCAAACTTCCGCCTTTCGTCCCTTTCGTGGGCAAGGAAGGGGCGCCCCCACACGTCCAGCTATCCACAGGCTGCAGAACCGACCTCAGCGCGGTTGCAGATGTGATAATCACTGTGGCGGTGCTGGGGAACACCGGCAAGGTCAGTCCACACCCGCCCCGCAGCATCTGCCTCAAAATCCTCCTAGTCCGAGTTTCAGGCCCATTCGACGCCAGTGGGGGACGGGGTTCGCCATCGCCGTTTGATGTCCGTCGCCTCTTTGGCGACAAGGCAGACAGTGCGCTTGAGCGTTTTAAGGACTCCAGGGCTACAGCCAAGTCCTTGGGCCAGTCGGCCCCGCGCCAGCAAACTGCTGCCTTTCGCTCCTTTCGTGGCCAAGGAAGGGGCACCCCTACACGTCCTGCCAGCCATGGGCCGCAGACGAACATCCAGCGCGGTGGCAGACGTGGTAACCGCCGTGGCGGTGCTAGAGGACAGCGGCGAGGCCAGTCCACACCTGCCCCCGCAGCATCCGCCTCAAAGCCCTCCTAGTCTGAGCTTTCAGGCCCATTTAATGACAGTGGGGGGCAGGGTTCGCCATCAACTACTCAACTGGCACTCCATCACGTCGGACAGGTGGGTGCTGCAAATCGTCCGAAGGGGCTACTCCCTCCCCTTCGAGGCGACCCCTCCAGCCATGCTACCGCAGTACCACCGCATGTCGGGGGATCACTTGCGACTTCTGCAGGAGGAAGTTACGGCCCTCTTGGCCAAGGGGGCCTACAAGCACGTTCATGGGCCAGAAGTAGGACGTGGCTGCTATTCCCACTACTTTCTGGTACCCAAGAAGGGCAAAGGAGGCCTACGCCCTATCTTGGACCTACGGAGCGTCAACGGCTTCCTCTGGAAGGAGAAGTTCAAGATGCTGACTTTGGCTGAGGTCCTAGCTGCCCTGGACCCAGAAGATTGGATGGTAGCATTGGACTTGCAGGACGCGTATTTCCACATCCCCGTCCTGCCGGCCCACCAGCGTTACCTGCAGTTCACAGTAGGCCACGAGCACTTTCAGTTTACCCTGCTCCCCTTCGGCCTTACCAGCGCCCCACGGGTGTTCATGAAAGTGATGGCGGTGGTCGCAGCTCATCTGCGCAGATTAGGGGTTTCAGTCTTCCCCTATCTCGAAGATTGGTTGTTGAAGGCAGGCTTGCCCCAGTCAGTCATCTCCCACCTCCAGACTACGGCAAACTTGTGCACTCGCTGGGGTTCTCCATCAACGTGCTGAAGTCACACCTGTGCCCCTCTGAGATGCTCCTTTTCATCTGAGTGGTTGTGGACTCCCGAACAGCGGGTTTGGGATATTCAGGCTTTGATTCCGATCTTTCAGCCTTTATCCAGAGTTTCGGTCAGGTTGATGCTGCGGCTCCTGGGGCTGATGGCTTCCTGCATCCTTCTGGTGCATCACGCCAGGTGGCGGATGCGGGCTCTGCAGTGGGATCTGAAGTTTCAGTGGGCACAGCATCAGGGCAACCTGTCCGACCATGTCCGGATCTCCGAGAGCACTGCGCGGTCTAGTCGTCACAAGGACGCTAGACCGGTACTTAAGCCGGGTAAATCAGACGGCCAGTCATTGGAAACTAACCTGAATTGCAAGGATACAGCACAGAGTGCAGCGCGCTCAGAGGAACGATTAAAAGCTCATTTTAAACTCCCGTTTTCGTCATTTTTGTTGGTGCTTAATTTAGCCTTAGACCCTGTTCTTAAATATTGGCCACTTACTTGCATATAATTGTTGAAGCACACCGTGTTTGGTGCGGGTCCTTTTTCCCTTTCCCTCGAGCAGCTTAGCGGCAGACATCTTGGGTGGGGGGTGAATGGCCTTGACGCTTCGCGCGGTCTAGTTGTCACGAGGACGCTAGACCGGTACTTAACCCGGTCATGCAGACGCGCAGCGGTCACACGCTGCGGGCTCGCCAGAGCATCGCCGGAGTCACGCCAGAGTCCTGCCCATCTGCGCCCGTCCGCGCACGAACGGGCGCAGGGGCCAGGCTCCCTGGCTATCGGCTAGCGTACTCGTCGGAGGAGCTCCATCAACTCGATAAGGGTGAGCTGCTACTAGATTCTGCTGTCCTATCAAAACTGGATGAGTATGCTATTAAATGTCTTGGTAACGACAAGCCCGGAATCCGGTCTTCTCGGCTGAAGTTAGCCAGTCTAAATACTAGGTCACTCCATAAACATTATGTGGAGATTTTTACACTGCTTCAGGATAATGACATTGATGTCCTTACCCTGACTGAGACTTGGACGAATGATAATTCCATGCCAGATATTATTGCGGCTCTCCCAACTAACTACGATGCTTTTTGGCATAACCATGCAGGAAGTGCACGGGGTGGGGGGGTAGCGATTTTATTTAAAAAGAATCTGTCAGTGGGGAAATTACTGTCAGAAACAGTGGACCTATCCGACCTGCTAGGGGTAAAGATCACCCTGAATAACTCCTGCTTGCTAGTCTTGTCGGTTTATCGTCCACCTAATTCGACCCCGCTATTTAATGATCTATTTGCTCCCATTATGTCCGATCTCTGCACGCGATATAAAAAAATCGAGGTTGCAGGTGATTTTAATCTACACTGGGATAATCCCCACAGGGATTTGGCTACACGTCAATTGAACACCACAATGTCCAGCCTAAGTTTTAAACAACTAGTGGAAGTACCCACACATATTAAGGGTCATACCCTTGATCTTGTATGGACTTCAGATTCTAACATAACACTTAGTGGTGTTCTCCCATGTGTTTGGACCGATCACTATTTAGTGAATTGTGAGGCCCATATCAATGGTCATTCAAGTGATCAGCCTCGGAGAGTCAGGAAAACCCGTAATTGGGATGAGATTGACTTAAAAACCCTGACCGAAATACTTCCGAAAGTGGCTCGACCATTGGTTGGAACTGATTTGGACTGGGAATATACAGACCTAACGCGGAGTTTGCGTCAAGCTATTGATCAGATAGCACCTGAGAGGATACAACTAATGAGAGGCTCAGGTAAAGGAGCTCCATGGTTTACTCCTCTCCTGAGGGAGCACAAACGAAAGCTTCGGGCTCTGGAGAGGTCCTGGAGGAAAACTAAACAGGATACAGCCAGGGATCAGTATAAAGCCTCCCTTTATAGGTATAAAAAACTTATACTACAAACAAAGGCGGAGCATTATGAGTCTCGTCTGAATAAGGCTGGAAATATTCAGAAAGAGACCTTTAAAATCTTGGCGGAGCTTAGCAAGAAATCGGAAAGCTCAGAAATTAATATAGACTGTAACACCCTGCAGGGATACTTCCTAGAAAAAGTGGAGAACATCATCTCGGAAATAAAAAGTAATACGGTGATTGGATTTGTTCCATACTCTGATCCTCATAACTCCATGGATTGTACCATCATGGAGTTTCCAGAGATAGATGTGTTGAGCCTGGAGCATTTGATGAGTAAAACTAAATCTGGTTCCCCAGCGGACCCATGCCCCCCTAGGGCATTTCGCGATGTGCGTCCCATCTTGGAGGAGAGTATTATTTCCCTCCTTAACAGATCTTTAAAAATGGGGTATCTACCTGTCAAATTTAAGGAAGCGCGTGTTAGGCCGCTATTGAAGAAACCCGGCGCCGATCCTGCGGTCTTGAAGAATTATAGACCAATCTCCCAGCTGCCTTTTCTTTCCAAGATTTTAGAACAGCATGTCCTGAAATTCCTGTCCCTTTACGTGGAGTCTCATGATCTACTCCACGGGCGGCAGGCAGGGTTTCGAGCTCATCACAGCACCGAATTGGTGATGCTTTCGGTGCTGGATGAATTAAGGGGCATGGCTGACCTCAAGAAATCGAGCGCCCTGATTCTTTTAGATCTGTCAGCGGCATTCGATACTGTCAGCCATGCTATGCTCCTGGAAAGACTCAACAGCTTCGGGGTCAAGGGCGTGGCCTTTAAATGGCTGGAATCCTTTCTTTCCGGAAGGACACAGAGGATACAACTTGGGGACTTGACATCAGAAGTGGGGACTTTAGGATGTGGGGTGCCCCAGGGCTCTGCTTTGTCCCCACTGCTGTTTAACTTATATCTTCAGCCCCTGGTTGTGTCTTTGGCCAGCATGGGCTGCGGAGTTTTCAATTATGCTGATGATACTCAGCTTGTGCTGAGTATTGATAACTCCGAGGCCGTGCAGTCCCAAGTACAGAATATCCTGAGGTACACGGTTGGGTGGATGACGGGAAATATGCTGAAGATCAACCCAGATAAGACTGAGGTATTGGTAATTACATCAGCCACCTCACCTTGGAGCGATCTTTACTGGCCTCCGGAGTTAGGTCCAACTCCGAAGCCGAGTGCAACTGTAAAGAGTTTGGGGATCAAGCTGGACTGCGATTTGTCGATGGGCAGTCAAATTTCCTCTGTTGTGGGGAGCTGTACGAACATCATCAGGCAGCTACGTAAGCTAGCCCCAGTTCTATCGCAGGCTATGCTGCGTACAATCGTAGCGGCAACCATCATCTCTAGATTAGATTATGGGAATGCCCTCAATCTTGGCCTCCCAAAAACTCTGACAAATAGGTTGCAGGTCGTGATGAACGATGCGGCGCGACTGATTTTTGGACTCCCCAGAAGGACTAAAGCTTCTCCGCTACTGCAGAGCCTTCACTGACTCCCTATAAAGGAGAGGGTAGAGTTCAAGAGTCTATGCACGGCCCATAAGGCATTTTATGGCCAGGCACCTGCCTACATTAAAGATCGTTTGGTTGTGTACAACCCAAAAAGAACACTTAGATCCTCCGCCTCTCAGCTGCTGATCTGTCCTCGGTACAGATTGGTGACTAAGGGTGGGAGAGCTTCCTCTGTGTTGGTCCCTCAGTTATGGAACAAGTTGCCAGAGGCATTGCGCAGAGAGGGGACTCTCTTGAGGTTCAGAAAGTCTTTAAAGACATGGCTGTTTGGGAGGGCTTTGGGTGCAGTGTAGGCTGGTGCACTATTACTTTGTGTTGTATGCGGTTATGGTATATATTCCATCGTTTTCCGCGTGCCTAGAGACCTGTAGGTGATTGGCGCGATATAAATCCAACATACAAATACAAATACAAGACAGTTGCAGTGGTGGTTCACGAACTGCGATTGGCTCAGCGGCAGATCTCTCTCCCAACCGGAGCACGTAGTGGTGATGGATGCGTCTCTCCTGGGATGGGGGGCCACATGGGAGAGAGAGAGATCAGAGGCCTCTGGCCTTCGGCGGAGTCCCGGCTCCACATCAACCTTCTGGAGCTGCGGGCGATCCGGCTTGCACTGAAGGCATTCCTTCCCTCTGTCCGGGGAAGTGTAGTGCAGGTGTTCATGTCCAACACCACCGCCATGTGGTACTGCAACAAACAGGGCGGGGTGGGGTCGTGGACCCTTTGTCAGGAGGCTCTTCGTCTCTGGACATGGCTGGAACACCAGGGCGTCACCCTGGTGATTCAACACCTGGCGGGTTCCCTGAACGCCAGGGCGGACAAACTCAGCTGCCGGTGCATGATGGATCACGAATGGCGTCTGCACTAGGACGTGGCGCAAGGCCGCTTTCAGCAGTGGGGAGAGCCTTGGTTTGATCTATTCGCCACTGAAGAGAACGCGCAATGTCATCAGTTCTGCGCGTTGGAATTTCCTAGGCGGCACTCGCTCGGAGACGCTTTTCGTCAGGAGTGGAGCTGCGGTCTGTTGTACGCCTTTCCGCCTATACCACTTCTGCCCAGACTGCTGAAGAAGATCAGGCGCGACCGGGCCCAAGTCATCCTTGTGGCTCTGGGCTGGGCACGAAGATGCTGGTATCCTGAGCTACTCAGCATGTCAGTCGATCCCCCGATTCATCTGCCTCCTCAGGAGGACCTTCTGTCGCAGCAGCAGGGGACGGTCCTCCACCCGATCCTATCCAGCCTCCACCTCCATGTGTGGAGATTGAGCGGCGGCAGTTGAGGCCATTCGACTTGCCTCCTGAAGTCTGTGATGTGATTCTGGCAGCCAGGCATCCCTCCACAAAATCGGTATACGCCTGCAGGTGGAACAAATTTGTGGCATGGTGCACAGCAAAAGCTGTGGATTCACTCTCTGCCCCCCTTTCATAGGTTCTCCTCTTCCTTCTTTCTCTTGCCCAGCAGGGCTCTGCTCAGGGCACTAATAAGGGCTACTTCTCTGGCATTTCTGCCTTCTTGAGGCTTCCTGATAAGCCTTCTCTTTTCAAGTCCCCTGTTGTAAATAGATTCTTGAAAGGCATCATGCACATGTTTCCTCCTGTTCCTTTCGTGATGCCTCAGTGGGACTTGAACCTTGTTCTAACCTATTTGATGTGCGCTCCTTTCGAGCCACTTCACCATTGCCCTCTATGTCTTCTGACACTTAATACTGCATTCCTGTTTGCCATCACCTCTGCCGGAGAGTGAGTGAGCTCCAGGCTCTATCTTCTAAGCCTCTTTTCCTTTCTGTCCATCCGGACAAAGTTGTCTTGAAAACTCGTCCCTCTTTCCTGCCCAAAGTGGTTACAGCCTTTCATATCGGGCAGTCCATCACCTTGCCCACCTTCTTTCCGCCTCCGCATCCCTCGAAGGAGAAAGAGTGGCTCCACCGTCTGGACCCAAAACGTGTGCTCTCTTTTTATCTAGACCGCACACGCCAGTTCCGGGTGGACGACCAGCTCTTTGTTGGTTACGTGAGCACGAAGAAGGGACGGGCGGTGCACAAACGGACCATCTCTCGGTGGGTCGTGTTGTGCATCAAGGTCTGTTACTCTTTGGCGAAAAAGGAGCCTCCTGTTGGGCTGAGGGCCCATTCCACTCGGGCCACGGCGGCTACCTGCTGCCCTGGGTCGGGGAGTACCCTTGCAGGACATCTTTCAGGCAGCTACGGGAGCTTCGCTGCACACGTTTGCTAGGCACTACTGCCTGGACAGCCAAGCCTGGAGAGATGGCTTTTTCGGCCGTTCCGTTCTCCAGGACTTTCTGGTGTGATATTGGTTCACAGACCCACCACCGGGGTTGGTATTGCTGGGGTATCTATTCTAAGGTAAGGAATCTAACACTAACCTGTTTCTTTCAGATGCACAAGTTACTTACCTTCGGTAACGATATATCTGTAAGAAACAGTAGTTAGTGTTAGATTCCTTACCGCCCCACCCATCCTCCCCGTTGTGCGAACCGATATCTAGGGTTAAGGACATCCCTTTCAGGGCTCTAGTTTCATGGCACCAGTGTCGGTCTCTGGCATGGCTCTGTGTTCCTGGCGTTGAAAGTTATGTACAAGAACTGACATCAGCGCGCGAGGGTGGGGTCAAAGTACTCCAACAACGTCATCCCGGCGATCACAACGCCGACGACAGACGCGGAGCCGCAGACGACGCCTACCGACGTGCAGGGGTACTGCTACGCAAAACTTTCCGGATCCAGTCTGATGCCTGGGGATATTCTAAGGTAAGGAATCTAACACTAACTACTGTTTCTTACAGATATATCGTGACCGAAGGTAAGTAACTTGTGCTTCAACTTCAATATTCCCATTGACAATATGTTCCCAAGCTTCCTGACCAGGTATCTCCATGCAGAAGCGACGGAGAAGGCATTGGCAGGGGATGTAAATAGGCCCAAAGTTGGAAATCCCATCTTGGTTATTACAAATTGAAAGGCTGGATAACTGAAATGAAAGTCTATTGAAGAAGGAATTTTTTAATTTAGACTGTCTGCCTGAACATTGACCACTCCTGGGAGGTACATTACTCAAATGGAGAATTTATTCTTCTCTCCCCAATCTAGAATTGTGGATGATAGAACTGTCGAGGCATGAGACTTTATGCCTTTCTGCCTGTTTATGTTTGATTTCACAATCTTTTTGTCTGTTATGATCAGGCACGGTTTGACGTACGGACAAGTTGCAAAATATAGAAGCACTTTCCCTAACGCTGCAAGTTCCCTCCAAATTGATGAGTTGTGGGATTCTTGTTTTAACCAACTGCCCTGAGCCTCTTGATGCTCCAGGGCTGCACCTTACCCCCGCTGACTGGTGTCTGTTAAAACCAGTGGAAGAGGTTCCACCATGTCTACTCCTTCATCCAAATTTTGAGCTTGATCCACGTTTTGAGAACACAGCCACCATTGGAGTTGTTAAATTATGACTGTGGAGACAGAGATCATCATGTCATAATCCTTCAATGCTGTGGATCAAAGTACCAGAGCATGCTGAAACTAGGGCTTTAAATGGAAGCAGAACCATGGAATTACTGCTGTGCATGATGTCATCACCCTTGTACTCTCAGTCAATCTCAGGCTCATGCAGAGGGTCTCTGTAAGAGGTTGTATTGGGCCAACTGAAGAGTCTTTGTCCTGTCCTGAGGCAGAAACACTTTGACTTTCTCCGTGTCGACCAAGGCCCCGATAAACTGCTTCTGCTGAGAAAGCACAAGGTGTTGTTTTTCTTCTTTCATGATGAACCCCAAGGACAGTAGAACCGTGCGAATATGCTGTACATGGCCTTTTTCCTTTGAAAGGGAAGATCGTACAATTAGCCAGTCATCCAGGTCTCGATAGATATCGTATGGTAGCCAAGATGGCCGACAGGAAGGAGCTGCTTGAAGAGCTCCGGGTCGGAGGATCACAGTGGCGTGAAAATCTCCAAGAAGCCCCATGCAGGTACACAACCATTTGGCACGTCAAGACAGAGTACAGAAATAACAACAGAAATTGCAAATCAACCAAGGCGGAGAGGCACGCAACGAGGGTGAAGCACGTATGCTTAGACTCCCAGTGATTGCATAGAGCAGCGCTCTCCTACCCGAGCCGCACTGGCCACTTCTTCCCGCTCCCCTCTAATCAAGATCAGAGAGTGACTTACTGGAGGTATTGTCCACAATGTAGAGAGCTCACAGTAGCAGTGGAAGAGTGACAAGGAGCCAAGACCACCAACTGTGATCTCTCAGATAGAAGCGTGCGAGATAATTGGGAGCGCACTGTACATGGTGCGTGTACTGCACGGTTGTCCTGGTCGGTATATTGGTTCAGGTTTTGACTGTGGGCTTAGAGGGACACGAGGGGACCGAGGAGAGCGCCAACAGGATCTGGAGTCAGCCAATGGGCAGCTGGAGCCAACCAGATAGGGAGGTCACAAAGCGAAAGCCACCATCTCAGTATATAAAAATGGCAATATCCTGATACAAGCATCAGACAATAACTGACAAGCTTTTGACTTTTGACTTTTGCGCTTCCCCTACTAGTTACTCATCTCATACCCAAACTCCTAACCACTATCCTAATCCGACTAACACCACTCAAAGAACTTCACCCAATAGTATTAGTAGCCCTGCAATACAGGCAGCTTCACAAAGTCCCCAACCAACCACAAGTAAACCTTCCAGTGACCTGTCTCATATCCCGGCTCCTAACCTGCACCCTATAACTAAAAACGTGGCTCAAAGAACTACACCCAATGGCAGTTGTAGCCAGATAATCTACACAGTTTCTCAGAAACTCCAACCAGACTCTATTACAATCAGCCCTCTCACCAAGAGAAGCAACTACCCAAAAATGGAAAATGGGTCAGTACCCAAGAAACACCCACTAGGCAAAGAGCAAGTGATAGAATCAAGACCACAGACAGGGCACAACAATGTGCAAACTCTCACACAGTACGATAATGTAGCATGTCATTGCTGTGTACACTAACTTCACATAAACCAAATTAATATAACTTACAACTACTCAGGGAAGACATAGATTGGGTCAGGAAGAAAGTTAGCAAACTTCTACTCACACTAGAGAAGATTTACATACCCACTGCCAGCGCTCCGACACTCCGTTTACCAGAAACCGATTTACAGCAGCAGACTCACTACTCCCCGAGACAACAAGCTTCACCAGCCAAAAAGAAATAAAATCACCTCTCAGAAGAAGAGATAAGAACTCTGCTAATTTACTGTCAGGGCACACAGAAAACCTCCCTCGACCCTACATCCAATATCCCGATCGTCAAGCTATCCAACCACAAAAAACTGAGACTTCCCCCTCTAGAAGTCAACCACAACAACCTGATCCCAATAGTTATGAATACTATAACAACTCACAAAACAGATACAAACCTGAAATACATGCTACACAATTGCAGATCAGCTGCAAAACACACAACTGATATAGCAGATGTGATCTTAGCACATGATCTGAACATTCTCTTCCTAACTGAAACCTGGCTGAGCCCAACAGTAGCCCCAATACTGGACCTCCTCATACCCCCAGATTTTGTAATCCTGCGACACAACCGAAAATCATATAATTTACTTGCTATAATTTACAAAAACTCCCTATCCTTAAACCCTCTCTCGCTATGAGAGACATCATTGTTTGAACTCATGGGGGCTGAAATCAAGCATGATAAGTAACTGCTAGCAAGAACACTCCTTTTATACCATCCACCGGGCGACAACACTGTCTTCCTGGAGCAACTTATGGAAATGATTACAATTAATGCCACTTTGCTCTCTAACACAATATTATTAGGAAACTGCAATGTTCATTGGAACAAAGATAAAGACCTGACAGTGGCTGCACTCAGCAACCTGCTCGAGGGTATGAACATGATTCAAGCATGGAAGGAACCAACCCATAACAAAGGTGCCAGTCTTGATCTCATCTTTGCCAAACCGGATCAGTAAACATGATAGACATCACACAGCAGACTGGTCCGACTACCTCCAAATTCTTTTCCAAATATCCACACAAGAAACTAAAATAAATGCCAAATGAGAAAGTAAAAAACCTGGATGAGGGATTACAGCAGAGTAGACATACCAGAATTGGTGGGTTTAAGCCAAACCGCCTCATCACAGCGAACTTACAAAACATCTGTTCCAGAAATGACGCAGCTCTACACTAGTAATATAGCCAACTTAGATATCGTATGGTAGCCAAGATGGCCGACAGGAAGGAGCTGCTTGAAGACCTCCGGGTCGGAGGATCACAGTGGCGTGAAAATCTCCAAGAAGCCCCATGCAGGTACACAACCATTTGGCACGTCAAGACAGAGTACAGAAATAACAACAGAAATTGCGAATCAACCAAGGCGGAGAGGCACGCAACGAGAGTGAAGCACGTATGCTTAGACTCCCAGTGATTGCATAGAGCAGCGCTCTCCTACCCGAGCCGCACTGGCCACTTCTTCCCGCTCCCCTCTAATCAAGATCAGAGAGTGACTTACTGGAGGTATTGTCCACAATGTAGAGAGCTCACAGTAGCAGTGGAAGAGTGACAAGGAGCCAAGACCACCAACTGTGATCTCTCAGATAGAAGCGTGCGAGATAATTGGGAGCGCACTGTACATGGTGCGTGTACTGCACGGTTGTCCTGGTCGGTATATTGGTTCAGGTTTTGACTGTGGGCTTAGAGGGACACGAGGGGACCGAGGAGAGCGCCAACAGGATCTGGAGGCAGCCAATGGGCAGCTGGAGCCAACCAGATAGGGAGGTCACAAAGCGAAAGCCACCATCTCAGTATATAAAAATGGCAATATCCTGATACAAGCATCAGACAATAACTGACAAGCTTTTGACTTTTGACTTTTGCGCTTCCCCTACTAGTTACTCATCTCATACCCAAACTCCTAACCACTATCCTAATCCTACTAACACCACTCAAAGAACTTCACCCAATAGTATTAGTAGCCCTGCAATACAGGCAGCTTCACAAAGTCCCCAACCAACCACAAGTAAACCTTCCAGTGACCTGTCTCATATCCCGGCTCCTAACCTGCACCCTATAACTAAAAACGTGGCTCAAAGAACTACACCCAATGGCAGTTGTAGCCAGATAATCTACACAGTTTCTCAGAAACTCCAACCAGACTCTATTACAATCAGCCCTCTCACCAAGAGAAGCAACTACCCAAAAATGGAAAATGGGTCAGTACCCAAGAAACACCCACTAGGCAAAGAGCAAGTGATAGAATCAAGACCACAGACAGGGCACAACAATGTGCAAACTCTCACACAGTACGATAATGTAGCATGTCATTGCTGTGTACACTAACTTCACATAAACCAAATTAATATAACTTACAACTACTCAGGGAAGACATAGATTGGGTCAGGAAGAAAGTTAGCAAACTTCTACTCACACTAGAGAAGATTTACATACCCACTGCCAGCGCTCCGACACCCCGTTTACCAGAAACCGATTTACAGCAGCAGACTCACTACTCCCCGAGACAACAAGCTTCACCAGCCAAAAAGAAATAAAATCACCTCTCAGAAGAAGAGATAAGAACTCTGCTAATTTACTGTCAGGGCACACAGAAAACCTCCCTCGACCCTACATCCAATATCCCGATCGTCAAGCTATCCAACCACAAAAAACTGAGACTTCCCCCTCTAGAAGTCAACCACAACAACCTGATCCCAATAGTTATGAATACTACAACAACTCACAAAACAGATACAAACCTGAAATACATGCTACACAATTGCAGATCAGCTGCAAAACACACAACTGATATAGCAGATGTGATCTTAGCACATGATCTGAACATTCTCTTCCTAACTGAAACCTGGCTGAGCCCAACAGTAGCCCCAATACTGGACCTCCTCATACCCCCAGATTTTGTAATCCTGCGACACAACCGAAAATCATATAATTTACTTGCTATAATTTACAAAAACTCCCTATCCTTAAACCCTCTCTCGCTATGAGAGACATCATTGTTTGAACTCATGGGGGCTGAAATCAAGCATGATAAGTAACTGCTAGCAAGAACACTCCTTTTATACCATCCACCGGGCGACAACACTGTCTTCCTGGAGCAACTTATGGAAATGATTACAATTAATGCCACTTTGCTCTCTAACACAATATTATTAGGAAACTGCAATGTTCATTGGAACAAAGATAAAGACCTGACAGTGGCTGCACTCAGCAACCTGCTCGAGGGTATGAACATGATTCAAGCATGGAAGGAACCAACCCATAACAAAGGTGCCAGTCTTGATCTCATCTTTGCCAAACCGGATCAGTAAACATGATAGACATCACACAGCAGACTGGTCCGACTACCTCCAAATTCTTTTCCAAATATCCACACAAGAAACTAAAATAAATGCCAAATGAGAAAGTAAAAAACCTGGATGAGGGATTACAGCAGAGTAGACATACCAGAATTGGTGGGTTTAAGCCAAACCGCCTCATCACAGCGAACTTACAAAACATCTGTTCCAGAAATGACGCAGCTCTACACTAGTAATATAGCCAACTTAAATTCAGAAGGTTGCACCACTATGTCTAAAAAGGCAATAGAAAAAACAGTCAGCACCATGGTTGACCCAACACATTAACAATGAAAGGAGACATCTAAAGCACAGAGAATGACTATGGAGGAAGGAACAAAACACCACCCATCTCGAACAGCTGAGAATACATAGAATGTCATGCAAAAAAGCTATCTTCAAAGCCTAAGCAACAGCGATCAGATCTCATCTAGACAAAGCGAAGAACAGGCCCATAAAACTCTTTGAAATAATAAAACAACAATTATGAAAACTTGCAGTACCCACAATTACAATCAATGTGTAGGAAATCTACAATGCCTTCTCAACTTTCCTCAAAGATAAAATCGCAACCATCAGCAACTCTATTCCCAGCTGAACTAGCGCACAACCTAGAGACTCTACCAACCACACTCTCACAAATCACAAAAGGAATACTAGTCAACACACCCCAACTGTCCCAAGGAACAGCGGAGCCTTCCCAAACAGTTTCAGATCTCTATCCGAGGTATAAATCATGAAAACTATTCAGTCTATAAAACCTACCACACATTTTGACAATCCCATTCCCTCCCACCTACTGAAAGAGACTCTACAATCCATCACTCCCTTATGGACGAAAATTGTGAATGCATCTCTCCAACAAGGAGCCCTACCACAATGCCTGAAGATGAGGCAAGTATCTCCCCTACTAAAAAAACTGGGCGCGGACCAGAAAGACTTAAATAACTTCAGACCAGTATCCAGCCTGCCTTTCCTAGCTAAATTAATTGAAAAATGCACCAATAATCAGCTCGGTGAGAGCATCAAGACTTTTGACCTATTCGACGAGTACCAGTCAGGCTTCACAATGTTGGTCACCATTCTAAACATCCTAGAGGATATATAAACTTCACTAGACCAAAACGTATCCTGTCTCCTAATACTTCTGGATTTATCAGCAGCATTCGACATAGTCAGCCATGAATGACTCAGAGAAACTCCCAAAGTCAGGATGGGACTATCAGGAGCCGCCCTTAACTGGTTCAATTCCTTTTTGTAGAACCGACACCAGAGTCAAAATCGGCAACTCTCTATCTGATGTAGCAGACATCAACAGGGGCGTTCTGATAGGATCTTCAATTTCATCAATGCTCTTTAATCTATATATGGAACCACTCACTGAAATCCTTAAACAATCAACAATCTCATATCACCTGTAGGCAGACGATACACATCTCCGCACTAAACTGTTCTCTCAAGAGGATATCCGTAGACTGGATGATGCCCTCAGAAAAACACAAGGCTGGCTAGCACACAAACATCTAAAATTAAATCCACTGAAAACCAAATTAATTATCTTCTCCCCACCTGGTAGACTCCAACAACCTCAATAATGGTCCCTTAACATCAGGTTGCTAAACTGCACCCCAACCATCTTCTGTCATGCCATCTGTGACAATCCCTAGGCATGACAGAAGACTCAAATCTAAACATGTGAGCACACATAGAAGCAGCAACCAGACACACTATCCTACATATGCACCTTCTAAGAAAACTAAAAACATTTTTACCGCCAGGAAATCTACAAATTGCAGTTCAATCTCAAGTGATCTCCAGACTGGATTATGGAAATGCCACGCTCATAGGTCTACCTAAAACAAGCCTAATCCCAATGAAAGTGACAAGAAATGCAGCAGCTAGAATCTTAACAGAGCCCTCACCTGACTCCCAGTTGAAGCTAGGATCCAACTGAAGGTTGCTTGCATAACACACAAAGCTCGCAACAATTCTGGTCCTAAATATCTGACAGATATAATCGAGCTATCAGGAGGTGAAAGGGTATCTAGAAGAGCGAAATCCCTTACGCTAGACCCACACAGATTAAAAAAAGAAAACCAGAAAAACACATGGCCGTAGTTTCTCAGGATTATCTCTAAAAACGTAGAACTCTCTATTACCTTCAATTACACCTCTCAGGATCTTCAAAAAAGAGGTTAAAGCAATACTGCTAAAAAACATGTGTCTTAAGAGAACTCCTTGGAAATTGTAACTCACCCTGTTGTATATTGTATTTTATTGTTTGGGAACCTGATCTCTAAATACTATGTACAGCAGATCATAAGAGATAAGTGTTTTTACTGTATAACAACTATTTCTTCAGATCTCTCTTTGTACAGCTCTCTGATACCAGTATGACCATGTTCACCCTTTATAAAACACAATAAATCAAATACATTCCCTACAAATGAAACTTAGCCGCAATAGGAACAAGTACTTTCTTGAAAATTCCTGGCAAAGAGAAAGGCCAAACGGTAAGGCTTTGAACTAGAAATGCTCTATTTCCACCGTAAAAAGTGAAAAAAGGAGTCCTGTAAGTTCAAAGGCATTAAATAATCCCCTTGTGAGACCATTGGGATTATCTGCTGTAATTATACCAAGAGTCACAACTGTAGCTGGGATTTTCAACTTGCTGCATTACCCCAACCACGATCCCAGCCAAGAAAGGGCTGCTTGTTAGACAATGACTGAGTAAAATACTTCTGAATTAAGGTTTTTTTGGCATTGAAAGGATGGAAAGGTTATATGGCTTTTTTGCAGCCTTTTTAACTAACATGGAGATGAGAACAGTTTTCCCCCAAGAAGTAGCTAACACAGAATCAAAGGCTCTTGTGCTTGTTTCAGTTTTCACAAATTGTGCTAAAATCTACATATTCTCTAAAAGTTGAAAATACCTAAACATTGTCTTGGATGATCATGCAGCATAGGTTTTGGCACAAATTGCAAAATTAGATGCTGCATATGACCTCCCGAGAGAGGCTTCCACCATCTTATCCAAAGGATCTGACAAGAAAGCCTCCTCTGAAGCCAAAGGAGAGGGTGATGACATGCCTACCAATATGGTATTTATATTTGGAATTTGTGGAAATTCTACCTCAAAGGAGTATAATGGATATCTTTTAGCCAGGAATCATGGGAAATGTGGTCTTGTTGATTTCCTTCCATTCTTTTAGATACTTAGGGCCTTATTACGAGTATGGCGGTGGCAGTCCAACCACCGCAATCACTGTGGGTCTACTCACAGTATAATGAGTGTGGCGATCACACTGCCCCGTAATTGCCACATCTGCTGGAGAGCCAGGACCCTACAGCGGTCACCCAGCAGAAGGAGGCAGCAATATGCTGGCAGTGCTGCAACCCCAACCCTTTTCTGGCGGTGAGCCTGTCATGTATATGTCATGTATATGGTGGTATAAAGGCAATCAGGTTGGCCCTAAGAGAGCCCCTGCCACTCCTGGTCCTAGGAGTGCATGTGGGGGGCACATTTTGTGCCCCCCTGGAATTGCACCTCAGTTCCTGTATGGTGTGCAGGCATTTGCTACAGGTGCTGTCACGGCAGCAGTCTGCTGGAAAGGCTCTTCTATGAGCCTAACACAGCTGTCGCTGTGAGACCACCGCAGCACAACCCGTCCGACCTGGATTCAACTCTGAATCTGGTGGGCAGACGCACCACGGCCTTGGTGGTCCTCCTGAGGACGGAGCAGTGTCGTCGCCGCCGGTGGACCGCCTAAGTCCTAATAAGGCCCATAAACTCAATGACCTCATGTAACAGCCTCTGGTGTCTGACATTTTGAGAGGAACTCTTCATTCTGAACATCTTTTTGTTCAAATTCCAACAAACTTCTGATATGCTTAAGCATGTTTTGCAAATGGACCCCCTGTACATATCTCCTTTTTGGGGCAGAATCAGTCATAATCATCATACTGCAAACATTTAGATCTTTTGAAGGAATTTGGGCCAAAGCAGAAGGAACAGCCTCATTAGTCATTTCCTGGAGGTCTGTCCTAGAAACCTAAATTACTTCACCTCACCATTCGGGCAGCGACTTCTGTTTATAAAGGTTACCTAGCAACCCCATCTCTTCTTGCAAGAAGAGAATGAGAGCTAAAATAACTTGTGCATGCGTCCTCCTGCAAGCACTGCAATGGGGCCAGTCAGAATTCTCCAAATCTGCTCCTCAGCACAGTCGTACATGCGTGCAAGTCCCAGCTCCAGCTGCAACACCTGAATGGGAAGCAAGTACTGCTAAAGCACTTCTCAGCAGTCACTCAAGCAGACCGCTGAACTGTAAGTAAGCAACACAACAAAGAACCTTACTTGTACTGTAGTAGCAGCACAGCGCCCTGCAGCCAGAATAGAAAAAGAAAACAGGAAGTTCCAGAGGAGGGAGGATCCTTTATACCCATGACACAATTCTTGTGTAAACATAAAAGAAACTTCGGTTTTGGCAGGAGTAGCCTCACTCTGTTATCATTATAATGAAGAGAACATATGTAGGTGGCATTGGTCAGCTCTGCATGGCGTCGTCAGCATCGTCTACTCCGGAAGTGAGTCCACATCACCTAGATAGGTTCCACCTTGGCGCGCTGATGTCAGGTCTTTTCTTTCCACTACAGCTACCACAGATCCGTGAAGAGAGCTACACTCACTTTTTGACAGCCTTTATCTGATAGAGACTACTAACCGCAGATTCCTTCACGTAGAATTATCCCCAGGCGTGAGACTGGATCCGGAAACTTTTTGCCACAGCATCCCTGTGCGCTGGGGACAGGGTGGCACTGGCATCATGCGACTCCGCCCTGGCGTCGTCCGTGTAATTGACGTCAGCGAGGTCACATTAGCCCCACCCCAGTGAGCCTACGTCAGTTTTTACCTTTTCCACGTGCAACGCGGATCCAGTCTTGCTACGGGCCTGTTTTGGGCACCTTTTTTTCTTCATCATTGTCTCTTCTTTTGGGGAACAGTGTGCGAATGCCTTCAGGCTTCAAGACTTGTACATCGTGTGGGCGTCTTATGTTGGCGACGGACCCTCACCTCATTTGTATGTTGTGTTAAGGGGAGGATCACAGTACCACTGATTCTGAGGCGTGCCAACTGTTGAAGCCGAAGTCGCGGCGGGAGCGCCAGATGAAACTACTCTTGGCGTGTCTCTCCAGGTCAACCTCCTCTCCTGGATCAGCCTCAGCAGACGGCTTCAGATATGGCCGTGGTCGTCGTCCTCGCCCTTCTCCGATGTCGCGAGATCGTTGCTCCCCAGTGGGTATGTGTCGCAGTTTGTCCCCGGGGGCTGTTGTTCGGCCTGCCGGGGGCGTGGATTCTCCACAGTTGATGTGGCCCCACGTGTTGTCCTAGCCACCGTTTCCTGGTGATGGGGCGTCGAGAGTGTAGATGGGGATATACGCGGTGGCTTTGCAGGCCTCGCTGGCATCTCCTTCTCCTTCCCCTCCTGGGGCATCAGCGGATCCCTTGCCTTGCGCTGGGCCCTCTGTGGCACCGCCAGTGGCTCTGGCCCCGATGCCGACTGGTTTGGATCCAGTCTTGGAGGATGTGGTGCTGTTGGGGTGCAGCCCCTCGGGGGTCCCTCCTTCAGACCACGGCGCCTCTGCCGCACTGCAAACTCCAGCGGGAGTCCCTGTGGTGTCGCAGGAGGTCCCGGGGCTCGGGTCGCATCCCCAAGCCCCTCTCGGTCCTTTGACAAGGTGGTCCTGTCTAAGGCCGAAGTGAGGCAGCTACGGCGCCACAGGGGTCGGTAGACCCTCCTCAACCCACTCTGGGTCGAGGCTGGGCCGGGACCCTTCGCCCTCCTCCGGGCCTTTCTCGTCCCTCCACACAGGTGGCTGCTTCGTCGGAGGGCGAGTCGGAAGTTGAGTCGACCCTGGCAGCGCCGCATGGTTCACCGGGCCACCTTCATCACATGTTGGGCCGAGGCTGGCGGAGGGCTTCGGGTCACTCCCCTGGTCCCTCTCGTTACTCCTCGCAGGCGATTGCCTCGGTGGAGATTGAGTCGGCGCTGTTCCGATGCCGCCCCCTGACCCCTTCGAATCTAGCCCCGCTCCGGTCCCCGCCGCGGTGTGGCTTAGAGGAGCCCTATCCGGCGTTTCCTTCAGCGCTGGATGGCGTTGCCGTCCTGCCTCAGGCGGCGGACTCTACGGCTCCACACAGGCGTTGTGTTCTGGATTCGTCTTCGGACCATCTTTTGGAGGTTCTCCACCAGGGCTCTGGTGGGAGGGAGATCTTGCTTCCCTTTGAGGGTTCGCTTCTTTCTTCCCTGACGGGGCCTTGGAGGCGTCCCGCCTCAGGGGATCCGGTGCCTCAGCACCTTCTGCATCGACATCTTCCGGCACCGTGTGACCCGGCGTGCCTTTCCCACCACCCCTCTGCTGCCAGTCCACTTTTGCGGACTGCTTTTCGCTCCCTGCCGCCACTGTTGACGCCGCCGTCCCAGGAGGCCCGCTCGCTGGACTCTTGGGGGCGCAACATGTTTGCCTCGACCAGCGCTGCACTTCGGGCCCTTAACACCTTGTGTGTATTGGCTAGGGCCTCCTCTTGTTTGTGGGGGATCCGCAGCTTCTCAAGAGACTGTTCAGGTGGACTTACGACATCATGGTTTAGATGGCTGGGAGCTTGCGGCGTTAATTCTCCGCTCCGCTCTGGACTTCTCGGAGTTGCTGGGCTGGGCCATGGCTGCCTCAGTCGCCCTTTGTCGCCATGCTTGGCTTTGGGACTACGTGTTCCCTGAAAATATTTGGAAGTGGCTCATTCATCTTCCGTTTGATGGCAGCCTGTTGTTCCATGCCCAGGCTGACTCCGTCATCCAAAGGTTCCTGGCAGGGCTCTGTCCTCCTCCTCCTTCCCCTCCTCAGTGACTGCTGCATTGGGCTGGTTCAGGTCCTTCTTAGGCCGGTTGTTCTGGCTGTGGAGTGTGTTTTCTGGCCATTTGAGTCCTCCTTGGGACTTTGGCATTGTTGGCTGCTGAACGGTCCTTTGTTGACTATGTGTGTGTTTTGCTGGTGTTGTTGCGCAGACTTGGCCCTGAGATTAGGCCTTCTGCTTTGCTTGGGCTGCTTGTCAAGCCTTCCGCTGGGGTGTTTCCCCATGGCCCTTTTGTTTTTTCCTCTGCTGCGGAAGTTCTTCCAAAGATGGTTCCCATGTCTTGGGACTTAACGTACCATATGTGGGGTAGTGGTAGCTGTTATATAGCTGAGCTCTGCTGGGAGTCTGGTCGCCTTCGGGTGCCTGTTCTCCATGGCGTTTCTGTATGTTGCTATTTCTTCTTGAGGTCATGTGCGCGGCCCCTTGTGGTGGTGCGCCTGGCCTTTTCTCTTCTTCCTGCTCCTGTCCTGAGGGCTGGGATGCTTTTGTGTTCTTCCTTGTCAGGTGTCACCTGCCCGTTTTCTTCTGGGGCCCCGGGCTGTTCTTCTTCCTTCTGGTGGCTATGGCTATCAGTGCCATTCTGACTGCCCTGTTGCCTTCCTTCTGGGTGGGCTCACCTTTTCCCTTGTTTCCTTGGGCCTTCTAGGCTTCTTCTTCTTTTTTTTCTTGTTCCTCTGCCTGCTCTGGCATTGAATGGAAGCTCTGTTGCCTGGGGGGGAGTGGGGTGCTTCGGCCTCTCCAGCCTTGCCCTTGGTTCCTCTGTTGTGACTGTACGGGCCTCTTCAGTCTTCCCTCTTCCTCCTACCTCCCTCTTGGTGGTGTTCGGGTTGTGGGGGCCTCTTACCTGGAAGGGACAAGGTTACTTCCCTGGTCCGCAGGTCTGGTCCCCTGTGGGACCCTCTGTCCTGTCCAGACTGGTGGGGTCCTTTTGCAGGCATCCTTCACCATGGGTATTGCTAGGGTATCTATTCTATGTAAAGGAATCTGTGGCTAGTAGTCTCTATCTGATGTACGAGTTACTTACCTTCAGTAACGATGTATCTGGTAGAGATGATTCTACCCGCAGATTCCTTCACCGCCCGCCCTTCCACCCCGTTCTGCGAGGATCCTTGGGCTGGTCTTCGGTACTCGCCTACCGGTGGGGGGCTGTGTCTCCTGTGAGTGCTTTCTTTTGCTCTTGAAGGTGGCTCCGTCTTGTTGCCGTTCTTTCCTCCTCTTGGTTCTTTGGTGGATGGGGTTACAGTGCTCCTGTACCCTGCTGCTCTGGCTGGTCCGGGTTGGGGAGGTTTGCCTTCAATCTTTGCCCTCCCCTCCATTCCCTTCCTCGTGCTGCTGGGGGTCCTGGCCCCTCTGCTAACCTCTGAGTTGGGGTCATTTGGTCGTGCCTCAACCTTATTCCTTGGGGGGGGGGGGGTTGCACTCTATGCTGGTATGGCTTGGATGTTGGTTGTTCCTGTCTGTTTTGGGTCTGACTCCCCTTCCTTGTTTCTGAATGAGGGTCGTAGGCCTGCTACATGTGTTTATGCAGGTTCCTTGCCTCCTGCGGAAGGGGGGGGGGCTGTCTACGTACTGGCAGGGTGGCTGCTCAGAGCTCTGCTCTGTTCCTTCTTCTGACCCTGCCTTTGGACACTGCAGTGTTGCACTGTTCTGTATGGTGTCTTTTTTTTACTTGTTCACACACTGTTCCCATGTTCTCATGCTCCCACAGTTTTTTGTCTGGTGGCTCCACGTTGTGTTGCGGAAAAGTTCTAAGAAAACTGATGTAGGCGCGCTGGAGTGGGGCTTATTTGACCTCGCTGACGTCACGAACGCAAACAATGCTTTGGCAGTGTCTCATGATGCCGCCCTGCCCCCGGTGCGCAGGGATGCTGTGGCAAAAAGTTTCCGGAACCAGTCTCACGCCTGGGGATAATTCTACGTGAAGGAATCTGCAGCTAGAATCGTCTTTACCAGATACATCGTTACTGGAGGTAAGTAACTCGTACTTTTGACATTTTGTCAAAATATTTTGGTGTGTAGGGTTTTCCTTGATGTCGAAGAAGACTTCTGGATATAAACTGTGCTGCGTTTGCCATCATGCCATGTCGGTGACAGATCCACACTTAATTTTTCACTGGTGCATGGAGAGTGACGACAACTTGGAGTTGGGCTCTGACTACCAAGCCCTGGCTTTGAAGGCTTTGAGGGAGTGGTCCCTGAAGCTGCTTGCGGCCCAGCGTTCAACTCCGTGCAATTCACCCCTGAGGTCCTGTTCCCGGTCAAGGGGTAGGTTCCAACAATGCTCAAGGAGTCCTGTGTCCTCCTCCTCCCACTCTAAGTCATTGAGTCGGTTATGTAAGAGGCATAAGAAGCACAAAAAGTTCAAGCATGTTTCAGCATCTCTCCATCCGTCGGCTGACGTGATGGAGGAGCCTCAGCGCCCTGTGCTTTGTTCTGTGGAACCTGTGCATGGGTCAGCGCCACACTTTCCTGCGTTTCCTGGAGCCGAAGCAACCCCTGCCCAATTTAAAAACTTCTATGATGCCATGTGCCTCATATTTGGATGCTCTGCTGATGCTCAGAAGTGGCAGAATCGGGATCAACGCTGGTGCTGATGCCCCCCATATAGATCCAGTGGCAGATCTGTACCAGTTATCACACAAAAGAGGGGGGGACCTAGGAGCTAATAAAGGTCCAGTGTCCATGCTCCTAATGCATACGTGTATACCAATGAAAGGACACAGTTCCTAAAGTGGGGTGCAAAAAGTCACCCACACTTACGGGTGCAAGAAAAGTCACCCATACATTTAAAAAGAAAAAAGTACAAAGGAAAGAAAGGAAAATCTTAGGTAAGGATACCCACTGGTGAGGGGAAAGAAACCTTTGTCCTCTGTTGCCCTCACACACCCCAAGGGATGTCATGCTTCATCATCGGGCAGTTGCTCCTCGTAGGGCCGGCGCTGCAATTCCCTACGGGCCCCCGAAGGGACACTTTGTCGGAGATCTTTTATAGGACTGCCGGATGGTGCATGGGGGTGTGCGGGGAGTGGGTTCAATGAGGGTGAAAAAGAAAGTGCGTGCAAAAATGATACATGAGATAAAAAGGGTCAACATGCAGCGACATTGTAACTGTTGTACCCTATGCAGTCCGAAAACCGCAGAAATAAAATTGCCCCAAAGGCACACTATGCCTGGGTGACAAAAGGTCATAGGTCGACATGTTTCGCGCTTGTGTCGCCCATATAGGGTCGTTTGCGCTTCTTCAGGACCAAAGTAATTCAAATAAGTGAAGTGCACGTGAATAATGTCTATAAAATAAATAAAATACCCTCTGTCTCAATCAGGGTGGAACAGCAATAGGGTTACCCTCAATGTGGCAACGGCTGTATGTTGGAGACCACTCATGATTGAATACCTAGAAAAGAAAAAACAAGATGAACCACAGAATTGGACACCAGTTCAACTTGATGCCACAAAATATGCCACAACTATGTGCATATTGGTTAAGTAACAAAGAAAAGAAGTAACCAAGCACACGAGCCCTGTCCATCATATTAATGGGGTCCTATCTTATATTGGCGTGCTACTCTGTAGTTAACAGCCTGCTTGGATTCCCACCATGATGAAGGCTGGAAACGCACACGATTAGTAAAGCCCGGGGTTTGCTTACCTAGCCATGCTGAGGCAGTTCATAAAGATGCAAGCGTAATATACGCCCGCCGGTGGCCGGAGAGTTAATGCATGGACTGCCACCGCCGTGTATCACCCTTCAAAGCGTGTACCGGTAAATGATCTGCCGGCATCCGTTCAAGTAGGATAGAAGGGAGCTGGGCGGCGTCCTTTTCCGGCTCCCGGTTCTCCGCCTGCCCATCGGATGTCTGAGCCACAGCGCATGCGCTGCAACAGTGGCAAAGTGCGCACGTGCAGACTTCGGGACCACTAATCCCCTTGCCATGCACGTTTAACATTCCAGATCGCTCAGCGCTAATAATGAATAATTATCTATAGTTATCTCCTCCACACCTCTCCCATCATTTTGGATTGTTGGTCAAAAAAAGGGGGGGGGCGTGTTTACACACTGTAATACTAGTGTGGGGGGGGGGGGCGCCAAATATAAATGCAAGGTGCTAACGTTCAGCACTAGTAAATTTATACATATGCAACTGTTCAGAGTTGAGGACTCCCTGTATCGATGTGACTGGTGCTCGTGTGCCTGGGAGAAAATTAAGGGAAAATATAAAATAGTAAGGTCCCTCGGCTGGGCCGCCGTACAACATCTATCACACAAAAGAGGGGGGGACCTAGGAGCTAATAAAGGTCCAGTGTCCATGCTCCTAATGCATACGTGTATACCAATGAAAGGACACAGTTCCTAAAGTGGGGTGCAAAAAGTCACCCACACTTACGGGTGCAAGAAAAGTCACCCATACATTTAAAAAGAAAAAAGTACAAAGGAAAGAAAGGAAAATCTTAGGTAAGGATACCCACTGGTGAGGGGAAAGAAACCTTTGTCCTCTGTTGCCCTCACACACCCCAAGGGATGTCATGCTTCATCATTAGGAACTGTGTCCTTTCATTGGTATACACGTATGCAATACCAGCCGAGGGACCTTACTATTTTATATTTTCCCTTAATTTTCTCCCAGGCACACGAGCACCAGTCACATCGATACAGGGAGTCCTCAACTCTGAACAGTTGCATATGTATAAATTTACTAGTGCTGAACGTTAGCACCTTGCATTTATATTTGGCGCCCCCCCCCCCACACTAGTATTACAGTGTGTAAACACGCCCCCCCCCTTTTTTTGACCAACAATCCAAAATGATGGGAGAGGTGTGGAGGAGATAACTATAGATAATTATTCATTATTAGCGCTGAGCGATCTGGAATGTTAAACGCGCATGGCAAGGGGATTAGTGGTCCCGAAGTCTGCACGTGCGCACTTTGCCACTGTTGCAGCGCATGCGCTGTGGCTCAGACATCCGATGGGCAGGCGGAGAACCGGGAGCCGGAAAAGGACGCCGCCCAGCTCCCTTCTATCCTACTTGAACGGATGCCGGCAGATCATTTACCGGTACACGCTTTGAAGGGTGATACACGGCGGTGGCAGTCCATGCATTAACTCTCCGGCCACCGGCGGGCGTATATTACGCTTGCATCTTTATGAACTGCCTCAGCATGGCTAGGTAAGCAAACCCCGGGCTTTACTAATCGTGTGCGTTTCCAGCCTTCATCATGGTGGGAATCCAAGCAGGCTGTTAACTACAGAGTAGCACGCCAATATAAGATAGGACCCCATTAATATGATGGACAGGGCTTGTGTGCTTGGTTACTTCTTTTCTTTGTTACTTAACCAATATGCACATAGTTGTGGCATATTTTGTGGCATCAAGTTGAACTGGTGTCCAATTCTGTGGTTCATCTTGTTTTTTCTTTTCTAGGTATTCAATCACGAGTGGTCTCCAACATACAGCCGTTGCCACATTGAGGGTAACCCTATTGCTGTTCCACCCTGATTGAGACAGAGGGTATTTTATTTATTTTATAGACATTATTCACGTGCACTTCACTTATTTGAATTACTTTGGTCCTGAAGAAGCGCAAACGACCCTATATGGGCGACACAAGCGCGAAACATGTCGACCTATGACCTTTTGTCACCCAGGCATAGTGTGCCTTTGGGGCAATTTTATTTCTGCGGTTTTCGGACTGCATAGGGTACAACAGTTACAATGTCGCTGCATGTTGACCCTTTTTATCTCATGTATCATTTTTGCACGCACTTTCTTTTTCACCCTCATTGAACCCACTCCCTGCACACCCCCATGCACCATCCGGCAGTCCTATAAAAGATCTCCGACAAAGTGTCCCTTCGGGGGCCCGTAGGGAATTGCAGCGCCGGCCCTACGAGGAGCAACTGCCCGATGATGAAGCATGACATCCCTTGGGGTGTGTGAGGGCAACAGAGGACAAAGGTTTCTTTCCCCTCACCAGTGGGTATCCTTACCTAAGATTTTCCTTTCTTTCCTTTGTACTTTTTTCTTTTTAAATGTATGGGTGACTTTTCTTGCACCCGTAAGTGTGGGTGACTTTTTGCACCCCACTTTAGGAACTGTGTCCTTTCATTGGTATACAGATCTGTACCAGTGCCAGTAGTTCCCCTGTGATCTTCCCTGGTGCCAGCCCCCACACTGAGACTCCCAGCGCTGCAGGTGGACCCCTAGTGGTGCCAGCCCCTTTCTCATCTCCGATAAGCCAGATCAGCACCTATCAACGCAGGGTCCTAGGTCGATTCTTCAGCCTTCTTTTGAGGCGCTAGGATAGGGTATGATGGGGAGAAGTGGCTACACCCTTTCCAAGCCTAGCCTAAGCACAAAACTGACTGGTATGAGGAATTTAATGAGGCCAGTGGCCTGGATACCTCCCCATATTCTGGCCTGCTTTCTGCCCCTACCCTTGCAGTGGAGGAGGGAGTGTCATATGCAATGGTAGTGAGAAGGGCAGCCAAGATCCTGGACCTTCAGCTCCGTCCAGTGGAAGTCAAGACAAACATTTTAACAGGGTTCCTGCAGCGGGTGTTTCCTCCTCAGAACTCTTCCTGCCTTTCAACAAAGCCTTGGCTGACGTCCTTTTAGGAACCTGGTCCAAGTCCAGCATGGGGCCCCTGTGAATAGGACAGTTATCTGCTGTCATCATCCTGCTTCAGGCGACCTGAAATACCCTACCCCCGAGAGTTTGGTGGTCGAGGCCTCTACCTCAAAAGAGGCAGGATAGTTGGAGCAAGAAGATTTTTTCTTCTGCTAGCCTTGCATTATGTTCGATGAACACTGCATGCCTATTGGGCAGTTACGCTCATTCCTTGTTGGAAATGGTTGCGCAGGTGCTGCCACAGGTCCCATAGGAGGCCCGGGCCATTCTCTCCCAAGCACTGTCAGACGGGAGAGATGCGGCAAAGTTCACTATTCACTGTGGCCTTGACACCACTGACTCGCTGAGCAGAATAATGTCATCAACAGTGGCCATTCTGTGCCACGGAAGGGGCTTTCAGTCGTGCAATCAATATCCTGCCCTCAAGAGCAAGCAAGTTCAGCAACCTCTGCACGGCCATGGGCATGGCTGCTTTCGACCCCATGGGTCAGGCGGCCAGAGGTCCAGTAAGTCTACTCCTCTCCTGCAGCCTCTAACAATTCCTAGTCCGGCCCTTCATGATCATGGGCAGCCAGTTGGTGGCAGGATCAGCGATCAACTCCACCATTGGCAAAATGTTACATCAGATAAGTGGGTTCTTCAGATAGTCCGAAGGGGCTACTCCTGCCCCTTTGAGACTACCCCTCCTCTATGCCTCTGACTTACAACCGGCTAACCGAGAACAACCTGAACTTGCTTTAGTAGGAAGTCAGGACTCTGTTGGCCAAGGGAGCCATAGAGAGGGTTCCAGCACCAGAAGTAGACTGTGATTGAGTGGTGCTCAGGCCTCCTGTATGCCTTTCCACCAATACAACTCCTGTCCAGAGTGCTCATGAAGAACAGAAGTGATAGGGCCCAAGTCATTTTTGTGGCTCCGGACTCGGCACAGAGACTGGTATCCTGAGCTTCTTTAACTGAGCATTGATCCTCCGATCAGGCTGCCCCTTCGGAGGATCATCTGTTGCAGCAGCAGGGGAGTGTCCTCCACCTAAAGGTGTCCACTCTAAGTGTCCACTCTCAGCCTTCTTGCGTGGAGATTGAGTGGCGGCAATTGACAGCATTCAGCCTTCCTCCAGAAGTCTATGATGGGATTGTGGCAGTCAGGAGTCCCTCTACCAAGATTGTTTATCTCTGCCAGTGGCAGAAGTTTGTAAACTATTTTACAGAAATGTCTATTGATCCTCTTTCTACTTGTCTTTCACAAGTCCTTCTCTTTATGTTGACCCTTGCCCAGCAGGGAACTTCTCTGGGCACTCTTAAAGGCTGCCTTTTGGCCTTGTCTGCCTTCTTGAGGTTGCCAGACCACGTTTTTTATATTTAAATCCCCTATTGTGAGCAGATTTCTTATGGGGTAGGTGGGGACATATGTACAAGCGTACATATGTTCCACCTGTCCCATTCATCATGCTTCAGTGGGACCATATTTCGTTCTCAGCTTCACCCTTCAAACCTCTACACAACTGCCCCTTCCAACTGCTTTCCATCAAAACAGCCTTTTAAGTGAGAATAACTTCTGCCAGGAGGGTGAGTGAAATGCAGGCTCTGTCATCAAAGCCTCCTTACCTGACCATCATTCCTGATAAGTTGGTACTTCACACTATGGTTTCTTTCTTACCGAAAGTGGGAATACCATTCCACGCAGGGTAATCTGTCACCTTGCCCACTTTCTATGCTCCTCCACACCCCTCTAAAAGAGGAGGAGCGACTCCACCGTCTGGACCCAAAAAGATTGTTTTCTTTCTACCTTGACAGCACTAAAGAGTTCCGGATGGACGACCAACTCTTTGTATGGAACATTGAATCAAAGAAAGGTTGTGTGCGGTGCAGAAGAGAACTATCTTCTGATGGGTTGTCTTCTGCATCAACATTTTCTATGCTCTTTACAAGAAACAGCCTCCTGAAGGCTTAAGAGCTCATTCCACTAGAGCTAAGGCTGCGACCACAGCGTTACAACATGGTGTTCCAGCACTTGACATTTGTCAGGCAGCAATTTGTGTGTCACTTCACACGTTCACTAAGCACTACTGGCTGAACAGTTAGGTTCACAGCAGATGGCCTTTTTGGCCGCTCTGTCCTGCAGGACTTTCTGGTCTGAATTTTTCCACAGTCTCTCCATTGGGCATGTTATTTCTTGGGTATCTATTCTAATGTAAGGACTCTATGGCTAGATGTCTCTATCAGATGGACAAGTTACTTACCTTCGGTAATGTTTTATCTGGTAGAGACATAATCTAGTCACCGATTCTTTACCAACCCATCCATCCTCAGTGCACTGCGTACAGGTTTTTAGGATCAGGGCTCATCCCTTTTAGGGTCCTAGTTGTTCTAAACACAATACTGTCAGTGCACTTCATGGCTCCGCACTCCTGGCGTGGAGAGTTCTTAAACGTGACTGATGTCAGCATGCCGAGGTGGCACCTATATAGATGAAGCAGACGTCACTTCCTGTGTGGATGAAGTCACACAGAGCTGACCAACACCAGCTGCCCGTGTGCAAGGGTAATGCTCAAGCAAAAGTCTTCTGGAACCAGCCTGACACCTTGGATATTCTAAGGTAAGGAATATGTGGCTAGATTATGCGTTTAACAGATAAGTTGTTACTGAAGGTAAGTAACTTGTCTGCTAATAATAAATGGCACCTAAGTGCAAATTAGCAACTGGTCCACACATAACAAGTAATCCAACATGCAGTGGTATATCCATAGAGGACCTGTTTTTTGGTAAACATGCTTTCCTTATGTATGGTTATGTGACTAATTTTACTCACCTTCAGTTGGTCATTTCTTGGGCATCATTTAAATTACAGTCATAAAAGCCAATTGTACATGGAACGGCAATCAGTCACATTTTGAAATTGTGTCTTGTTGTTTTACTTGTACCTTGCAGTATCAAACCTGGCAGAAAGATTTCTCAAAAAGTATTCAATCTTACCTTTGCAGGCTTAATTCCATTGATGTAAAATATCAGATGTGGAAACTGGGAGTTGTGTTTACAGACAACGTAAGCTGAATTATTTGCACATAGCATGCAACCAATTGTGTTTTAAGTAATGTAACTGTAATATATTCTGCACTTTAACATGAGGGGGGCTCATGCACAGCTGGGCACAATGATAACTGCTTCGAAATACGTGGGATTTTGTAATGTTTCTATAGTAAAATATGTTCATAGTTTGATGACCATTGACCAGCAGGCAAATTACCCTGCTTTCCTATAATTTGTTTAGCAGTCACAAGTTCCAAAGCCCGTAGACAAAATCGACAAACACCCTTACATTAGTTGACATGAGTGCATATTTTGCAAAGCTGTTTTAGGTCATGCTAAAAATAGTATGCAAAATGTGCACGAGTGAAATTGTATGTGCTTCTGTGGATGAATGAGTGAGTGTTTGTGTGTATATATAGTTACTGCCTAAAAATGTGCATAGCTTGTTGATGTAGCTTTCCATCAAAATAGTAAAATGCAAGGATGTATGTTCCTCAGCTTATCAAACATTGTTGGAAACTCCCATCTGCACATTTATTTGTATGCCAATGGATGCTGATGATATATCACAAATTGTCACCAATGTGCCATGTCCTGCATTATGCCAGGGTGAGCACCAATAAATGAAAGATGCCAAGAAGAGGCCAAGAAATACCACTATTTTCTTAGAACAGTGTTACCCAGATGTTAGTATCATCAGGAGAAGAAGTCAACATTATGCTAAGAATTACACCACTAGGCCAAGGCCACTTCTTTACCTGATGTAGGTTCCCTCACGCATTTGGTACCCATATTATGTCAAGAACTTCCACTTTGTGATGTATAGCTCTAGCTGCAGATTCCTTACCTTTAGAATATTCCTATGCCACAGACATGATCTGGAGAAATGTTCCATCAATGCTCCTGTGTGCTGACAGATGGCACTGGGTCGCTCTGCAGATCCCGAGCTCTGCTACTAACTGTGTTGGCCTTGAATGACTTCAAAATTCTTCTACAATAAGGTGCAAGGGAAAATTTCTCCACCAAAAACAACTGCCGATGTCAGTCATTGACCCACACTATGTGCCTGGGGTGTGGTCATGGCTCCAAGTCATATGACAAATGTGTCCTAATGCACCCAAACGCAATCTGGGCAAATCTTTACACTGGGGAATATAGGACTAGGTTGCAATCAAAGCACAAGACCGAGTCCCATTCCCAGCAAGACATGGTCTCAATGCTATTCCTGCCAAAAGTCAACTTATCATCTGAAGTCTTACCGTATGTCCAAGTTTAAAACAAATCATAAGCGTGAAAAAGCTAAGCAGGACTCAACCCTATTGAGGAAAATGATATTTTGCCTGACCTAAAATGTCCACTACATATACCCTATGTTACATATATGTGCATGTCACCCATGCATATTTCCCGTAGTGGCCTGAATCACTAGGCCTCTGCAAACATGTCCTGCAAGTCAAGTCATCAAGTCTCCCAAACGTTAAGTTAACGTGTAGGCCCATGTTTTTGCATTATGCATTGTGCACATTTAAATAAATATCGTACTGAACCCTTTTTTGTGGTTGAGCTTGAAACCACTTTCTGAAATATTGTTTTCATGATTCCTGGCACACTGAGAAATTGCAGTCACGTCAGCAAGAAGCCTGCCAAGACAGTATTATGAATAACAGTTATCTGTTTGCTGTACAGAGTGGCATCCCTGCCCGGTGAGGAAAAGTAAACAGAACCCGTCCGAGGGAGATAGGGCCTAGCCATTCTGTCTCCATCTAAGTGAATTACAGTGCTTGCACCCTCAGAAAGCTCATGCAATGAACGAATAAATATGCTTTTTCTATATTTCTAGTGATGAACAACCTTTTGCTTCAGATAATACATCCCCTATCATATCAGATTGGACAAAGACGTGCTCAAGTCGCCTTGACACAAGAGATCTCTTGCTAGACTGAAAGTCAGCTCTCCTCCCAGTTACACGTCAATTGCACGTCATGTCCAAGTTGCACATAAGTAGGGCAGAGTTCCAGCTGGTCATGCAAACTCCTCCTAAGTACCCACCCACCTATGACACCTACCTATCACCTACTTATGACTCATCAAAGTGTACACCCACATGTTCTTATCTCATTTTCTGTCTTGCTCTGCCTCGAGCTCCCTATGTACAAGGAGTAAAAAGTATATATATGATGTTTTGTTATTAAATGATTAGAAGACTCTTCCTGAACCTCAGAGGTGATGGAACATATTCTCCCTTTGACTCGAGTTATTGGAATAAAGCCCATTTAACTTGGACACCACGGATCCTGTCTCTCATTTGATGCATGATACTTTGTTAATGCCTAGAAATTCTGCCAGGGTAATATTTTATTTACCACATAATTTGGCGCCCGAATAGGTACATATCCCTTTCCCCACTCGCCGGAGTTGTGGGTCTAGTCTTTGCCCCCTTCTACAGCCGTGACGGACTTCAAAGTGCGCACGCCATCGGGATTTCCCGCTACTCCCTCAGGCCCAGGAGGAGGACGGACTGCGACCAGGCATCCATGCGAGGCGGTGAGGAACGCGGATCGTCTCAACCAGAGCCCAGCCCGTGAGAGAGCAAGGTCCGAGGTCTCCAGAGGTCCACCTGTTCCAAGGCGCAAGCGTAGTCATGTCAAGTTTCCGAGGCCTTCAAGTTTCAAGATTCTGCTTTCCCGGTGAGTACCACTATGGGGAATGCATCAAGTTCAAGACGGGCTCATTTTAAATGAGAACGGTCAAGACGTGTCCATGGTAAACGTGGGCACGGTCAAGACGGGTTCACGCTATTTGTGAATCCGGTAGAGACGTGCCTCATTTTTATGAGCACGGTCAAGACGGGCCCAGGGTAAAACGTGGGAACGGTCAAGACGGGTCCACGGTTAAACGTGGGCCCGGTAAAGACGTGTCTCATTTCTGAGACCGGTATGGTTGTACTGTATTTTCAGTGCACAAACTGTTTTTCAAGTACATGTTTAACTCTCTGTATCAGTTTAGGTTGTATCTGTATCTGTTTCAGTGTTTAAATTGTTTAGTGTGAATGATTGTTGATTGTTACAGTCTATTTTTTGTGTATTGTGTTTCCATTGTGTTGATTTCAACATGCCACTGTTTTCAAAGTTGCGTCAGATAGGGACCAGGAAAGGTATACTAGAAGAATCAGTTAACCTCCCGCCTAGAGACACACCTGGTCATTTTATGTATAATAAGCATGGGCTAGACGCCATTTGAAAAAAAAAAAAGTCAAGACCCTCTCAGAAAGATGCCATTGGGTTATGGCGCAAAGAGTCACATAGGAGAACAGAGAAAGAATTCAACAAAGTAGAGAGAAATAAACTAGCAGAGGAAAAAGCCAAAGAAAAAGAATCACGTCCTCTCAGAAGAACTAGCTAGAGTTAGAGTTAGAGCTATATGTTTACTGTGGAGTTCCTTGTAAATAGCGCCTTGTAAATATGTCATTTGAATAGCGTGTCATTTCTGTGACTTGTTGAGTTTCTTGTAAATATGGCTTGTGAATAGCGCCATGTGGTTATGTTTTGTGCAGAGCATGTTATCATTATGTTAGGCAGGAGAGAGCTGGATCTCTTTCAAGTACTTGGAGAAAATGTTTTGAAGATGTGCGTATGTGTTATGTGATAACATGGAGAAATGAGTTCATGACTTTCCCATGTACTGCAGTCATTGGGGAATGATTGTGCTTCAGCTGCCAAAGAGTTAATATCTTGTATTGAGAAGGCAGTATTTGTTTTAACATACTGTTTAACAAGGTGTTGAGGGATTTTGGCGTATTTTGGTGTTTGCGGGGGGCGTGTTTTTGAGCGGAAATTCGTACCCGTTCCAGTGGAGGGATTTGGTTGTTTTTTGGTGAGGATTTAGGGAATAGCTTGGACTACTGTGATGCCAAATTTGAAAAGGATCTGAGCTGTGGAAGTGGTGGAAAAAGCATGTTTTGTGTGGAGGTGCGATTTGCCATGTTATCCAATGAGCGTATTCAGTTTGCAGATTGAATGGTAAAATGTTGCATGGAGAGTAAAGAAGTGTATTTGTAAAGGGTTTGCCTTGGAACACTTGATTTAATGTGTTTGACTCAGAGGTCGGTAGTTGTAAATAGACCAGTCGAATTGAGATAAGGGTTGGCACCACGAAGAGTGCTTTAATGTTTTCACGGTTGAGAAGAAATTATAGAACAGACCCATCTTAGAATGTGCTTTTAAATTAGTGTAATGCAACAGTGTTTTTTGTTTAAATAGGAATGTTTCTACAGAATATTTTTCCCAATGCAAGCTGCCCTTTAGAATAGCGTTGTGACAGTTAATAGACTCAATTAGAAAACATGTTTTTTTTTTTTGTTTGAAAAATTATGAATCTGGCCCTTTGAATAGGTAGAATAGAGGAGCTTGCACACTTAATTAGGAAAAATGGCTATTTGTAAATAATGAACGTGGCCCTTTTTGATAGCTATAATACACTACCATCTTAATGCATTGCTATGTGTCCCCTACATTAGTTCAATTTGCATTTAGTTTCAAGGCTCACCTATGTACTTTGACAGGCTGCTGATAGAAAGGTAATATCTTGCACGGTAAAAGCAGTATTCATTAAACAGACTTGGAAAATAGGATTTATTATGTCTGATTCAGAGGTCAGTTAGGCTACAATGCTTACACAGATGGTTTCAGATAAACATTTAGTGGAGACACTTCAATTGATGTATGCAGAGAACAGTCCCAACCCAACAGTCCATGATAATTCGTTTTTTCTCTCAACTACAAAATGCATAGCCTTGTGTGCAGAAGCACATTGTCCCATATTTGTGTGTTAATTTGCCTGCTAAACAAATGCCCATGTTTCAAATGTCTTGCCTTCTAGCTGAATTAGTTAGACAAAAGTGTTTTTTTAGAAAGTGGGGCTTTTAAGCAGCAGTACATTGTAACAGAATTATTTTAAAATACTAGCATGTCACTCAGTTACAGAAAAATACATGTCTTTATTAATTTACTAATGGTTCTGGCCTGGGAAGAGATATGTTATGACGTACAAGGAATGTGTTTTTCGACCTTGAGACAGTCCGTCCGAGACCGAGATGGCCTGGCTCCCAGTAAATGTTTATGTAAAGGGAGGGCTTTTCCCTCTTGGAGCGAGCAGTGCCTGTCTTGTTGATATTGGCCATACTCCAATTCCTTCCGCGATCCCTTTGTTTATGTAAAGGGAGGGCTACTCATCCGGCTGACACTAGCTTCCTTCGCATGTAGAGGGTGGAGGCTTGCAGCTCACTCTTTAGGAAACTTGGCAGACGCTTGACTCTTTCAATGAGCTCAGCGTTGGCTGCGACCCAATTTTAGTGAAGCAGAGACGAGTGAGAGGCTTGTCTCCTATTTGTTATGTTTGACACTGAGTCAGCTCCTGGCTCTGAGGGGAGGGGTAGGTGAGCAAGGAGTGAGTTCGCAGCGAAGGTACCTCCCCAGCCCCTCTGACTTGTGTACGAATAGTTGCTCTTCCTTACAGATAAGTCACGCTTGAAAATGTATAGTTTAAAATAGTGTAAACAGAATAATTGGCAGGAGTCTTGCTCTTGCGATGGGTTCAGCATCTGGCAGTCATTCAATTTTAGATCACAGTGTAGCCCGGCTTGGAATTGATTCAAAACTCAGAGCGCGAACATAATTCTAGAGGGAGGGGCTGCTTCTCAAAGAAGTGAGGAGTGGCGAGGCTCTAGGCCTTCTGTCTATGACAAGAATACTTTGGTTTTATTCAAATACATTTAGAGAGCATATTGTAGGTGATATGGTCATACTATTCCCAAGATTTAGAGTAGGATTCTAGTATAAACTGTAGAGCTTTTGGAACGAGGCTCCACTTAACTTAGAGGTTAACAGAGGTTCATGGGCGTTTGTTTGAGGTTCCCTCAAAATAAAAATAGTGCTTTTGAATTGAGAATATTTATTTATTTATTTGTTTTTATGTAATTCCTTTTTGCTAGGTTAATGACAGATAGTCCTAGCATTTGCAGTCAAGCATTAAAGCGACAGCTAGACAGCCTGTGAAAAGCAAGTGGTGTACAACACTTGCTTTCCAAGGAGGGTAGACAGCTAACACGGTAGACAGCTAACACAAGAACCTTTCCCTAACCTAACCTTTCACAGCCCAAGACACAGAAGGAGGTTCATGCATTTATTGGCCTCACTTCTTACTGTAGGCAATGGATTCCCCAGTATGCATATCTAGCCAAACCACTCATACAGTTAACTACACAGGAGGCAACTACTCCAACTGTCCTCCCTGGACATAAGAACATACCTTAGCTTTATGTCAAGCGCCAATTTTAGCGACTCCATGTTACAGTAAAAGTTTTATTTAATTATTTTATCTTATTTTATTTTTTTTATTCTCTTAAACAGGACACAGACTCAACACTTGACTGTAGCAAGACTGACAAGATATGAATTGACATTATTTCAACCACACATAGAGATCAGACGTCGTAACATTCTGAATCCTGCAACACTTTTGCCCTCAAGTACAGTAAATACACCACCACATGGCTGTGTGGACGTGTTGAATATAGTGACAAGACCAAAACAAGACCTGACAGATATTGTACTCCCAGACCCTGACCTGACACTCTATGTAGATGGTTCATGCATGAGAACAAGTACAGGAGAATTAGTAGCAGCCTATGCTGTGACCACTGCTACAGAGGTCATAGAGACACAGAAAATAGACACATTGTCTGCTCAAGCAGCAGAGCTCATTGCTCTGACACAAGCCTGCATAAGAACAATGCACTTGAAAGTAACCATTTATACAGACTCACAATATGCCTATGGCGTAGTTCATGATGTTGGGGTCCTGTGGCAAGAGAGAGGTTTCTTGACCTCTCATGGTGCCAAGATACAGCATGACCAGCTTATTCAGGCCCTGTTAGAAGCCATACATTTACCTACAGCCATTTCTATCCTGAAATGTAAAGCTCACACCAAAGTTACAGACACCATTTCCCAGGGTAATGACCTGGCAGACCGAACAGCTAAACTTACTGCCCAGACACCAACAGACACGACAAGGACAGAGGTACCATTACTGACAACATGTATGACAGTCAGGGATCCCACTCAAGATGTACTCGACATACAGACACATGCCACCACAGATGAGATAAAGAAATGGACTTTACAAGGAGGGGTCCAGACTGACCAAGGTTGGATGACTAAGGGAAAAAGCACATGGTTTCTTTCAGATTCTATGGTACAAATAATCATAAACACAACACATAGTCCCGCACACTTAGGAGAGAAGGCAATGATAGACAGCTTACAGAATATTTGGTTTAACAAGCACCTACGTGCAGCAGCGAAACAGAAAGTGTGAACATGTATGATCTGTTGCCAGTTCAATCCAGCTAAAGGCATTCCGGTGGAACAAGGCGGATTTCATCCTCCTGACCACCCTTTTGAAGTTCTCCAGACGGATTATATCCAAATGGACAGATGTAGAGGTTACAAGTATGTCTTAGTAGTTGTGTGTGCACTGTCTAGATGGACAGAAGCATATCCAGTTCCAGATTATACTGCTGTGACAACAGCCAGACAGTTAGTGCGTGAGTACTTCCCTAGGTATGGATTACCTCGTGTGATCTATTCAGATAACAGTCAGCCATTCTCCTCTGAATTAATGAAACAAGTGTCACTTCTGTTAGGATATAAGTGGAAGTTCCATTGTGTACGACACCCAGAAGCAGCAGGCCTTGTAGAAAGACATAATCAGACAATTAAGACAAAAGTTGCTGAGATCTGTACAGAAAAAGGCGTGGATTGGATGGTGGCCTTGCAGGTTGCCCTCTTTTACATGCATATGGTAGCTCATTCCAGAACAGGCCTATCCCCTTATGAAGTATATATGTGGGGTACGCCTATGCCTAAAAAAAAAAACTAACTGATGTTGACAGTAATATGCTGACAGATTACCTGGCTTCCTTGATGTCTGCACTACTCTCTTTTCATTCACAGGTTGCTGCCGCCTTCCCTGACAACACCCAGTTCAAGGAACATGCCATAGCACCAGGAGAATTTGGACTCCTCAGGATCTTTGATCGTTCAAGCCCCCTCGAGCCTCGTTGGAAGACGCCGAAGAAGATGGAAGGACGTAAGGGGTGGATCCACGCCCATCATTGGAACTTTTTGTGGAACTTTGGAACTTTTATAGAGAAACATTGACACTAAAAGACGATACAGACTTTGTGCCGCCTTTGCTAGAAAAGACTCCACAGAAGGAGTATAGGTCCAAGCTAAGATCTAGTAAGTCAGACGTAGTTTAATTGTTTAAGCCCACCCGGTGGTGAATCGGTTAGACTAAGATTTCTGACATGTATAAGATCACATATGAGAATAGCAAAAAGATAGAAATGAAAGAGAAGTACTGCAAGATATTACGCAGTAGATGTATAGTTACCTTGATCATCCTTTTCATTCTGTGCATTGTTATAATTGGTGTTAGTTTATTGCTACATGTTTTCTTTCCCATTTCCTCACATATACACTCTTCCAGTAACAGCACCGCAGAGCATACGTTCAGTGACCTGCCACCTCATGAATTGTCATATCGACTAGCATTACGTAACAATACGTTTATTTGAATGTTACACCATTCTCACCAGACCAGCAATGCAACAGATTGCTGGGTATGTGGCCAACTGCCCCCTTATCATGAAACGAAGGGAGTCTTGCCCTTCTACCCTTTACCGTTCTCACACAATGGTTCATGTGGAGCATGGTTTGCCTTAATGAGCTCAATAGATAGAAGGTACATAGATTATCCAGGTGGCTGGATATATGGAAACCTGAATAAAGTAATGAATGAAGCATGCTTTCCAGACAAAGACTGATTCCCCCAAAGAAAGGGAACCGATTTAGAGAATGAAGAGTACGAGCAGGGAAATGCATCCGTTAATTTTATAATGTTAAATGTTTAGCCCAAGCAAAATACAGGTCCACCGTTTATATCAGTCCTGCCAGCAAAAGGTGATTTATGTGTTAGTAAGAAAGGCTCAGTACATATGGGACACAGCGAGTGTAACACTGTAGTAGAGTTTAACGATAAAGGACTTTCTTCTTTCAAACCATCACGCCATACCTATTTCATTTGCGGCCAGACAGCCTATGTACATCTGCCCTTAGACTGGGGTGGGACTTGTTATATAGCATTTTTATTGCCACCTGTTTTTCTAGCCCCATCCAATTATCATAGAGATTCACGACTAGAACATGTTAGACAAAAGAGGCAGGGATTGATCAGACTGAAACAGCTTGGGAGCAATATACAGATTTCAACAAAGGATTCTTTTTCTTCATAGGTCCCGTCCAAAACAGTAAACTGATACGCAGGTTAACAAGGACTCTTGAAACAGTTGTAAATATAACTGCATCTGCCCTGGCGAACTTGACCCAGGAACAGTCTGCTATTAGACTTGTCGTTCTTCAAAACCGCCTCGTTCTAGACGTCATCTTGGCGGATAGGGGCGGAGCTTGTAGAGTCATCCGATCTAGTTGTTGCATTTTCATCCCAGATAATGCACCATCTGTGTACTAAGCAATAACAAGACTCCACAAAATTGCTCATGCCATACATCAAGACCCAGGCACATGGACCTGGTCCAGTTGGCTCTGGGGTATAATATCTGCTTGGGGATGGAAAGTTATGTCCTTCCTAGGAATAATTCTACTTATGATATTTGGTTGCTGTCTCTGTTTGCAGTGTGGCCCGGCGATTTGCGGCCTGTGTGCCACTGCCTGTGTTCCCCATCCACGTAAACAAAGAGTTAAAGATGAACAAATGATTCTGTATGATGAACTATACGGTCTCATGAATATAGATGTATCCTAAAGGGTTATGTAGGGGACAAGGAGGGAATGAGGAAAATGATATTTTGCCTGACCAAAAATGTCCACTACATATACCCTATGTTACATATATGTGCATGTCACCCATGCATATTTCCCGTAGTGGCCTGAATCACTAGGCCTCTGCAAACATGTCCTGCAAGTCAAGTCATCAAGTCTCCCAAACGTTAAGCTAACGTGTAGGCCCATGTTTTTGCATTATGCATTGTGCACATTTAAATAAATATCGTACTGAACCCTTTTTGTGGTTGAGCTTGAAACCACTTTCTGAAATATTGTTTTCATGATTCCTGGCACACTGAGAAATTGCAGTCACGTCAGCAAGAAGCCTGCCAAGACCGTATTATGAATATCAGTTATCTGTTTGCTGTACAGAGTGGCATCCCTGCCCGGTGAGGAAAAGTAAACAGAACCCGTCCGAGGGAGATAGGGCCTAGCCATTCTGTCTCCATCTAAGTGAATTACAGTGCTTGCACCCTCAGAAAGCTCATGCAATGAACGAATAAATATGCTTTTTCTATATTTCTAGTGATGAACAACCTTTTGCTTCAGATAATACATCCCCTATCATATCAGATTGGACAAGACGTGCTCAAGTCGCCTTGACAGAAGAGATCTCTTGCTAGACTGAAAGTCAGCTCTCCTCCCAGTTACACGTCAATTGCACGTCATGTCCAAGTTGCACACAAGTAGGGCAGAGTTCCAGCTGGTCATGCAAACTCCTCCTAAGTACCCACCCACCTATGACACCTACCTATCACCTACCTATGACTCATCAAAGTGTACACCCACATGTTCTTATCTCATTTTCTGTCTTGCTCTGCCTCGAGCTCCCTATGTACAAGGAGTAAAAAGTATATATATGATGTTTTGTTATTAAATGATTAGAAGACTCTTCCTGAACCTCAGAGGTGATGGAACATATTCTCCCTTTGACTTGAGTTATTGGAATAAAGCCCATTTAACTTGGACACCACGGATCCTGTCTCTCATTTGATGCATGATACTTTGTTAATGCCTAGAAATTCTGCCAGGGTAATATTTTATTTACCACACTATCCCCACCATTCAAAGGCTGTTGAGAAGTTGTGAGGGTGTCTAGCTAAAGATCACACACTCTGGTCTCACCCCGATTGTTCCATGAATGTTCAAATTATGCCAAGAATTGTCACCACCATTATGCCACGAGTTCTTAGCATAATTGCCCAATCCATCATTATGACAGAGGGGAGAACCAACATATCGCGGGTACCACCACTGGGCCATGAATTACCACCGTTAGTATTTCACCAACATTACACTCATAGCAACCACTGTCAGGACATAGATGTCAACATAATAAAAATATATATATAAAAAAATAAAATATATATATATATATATATATATATACATATATTATGACAGTGCTTATCACTTGTTTTCCCACTCTTAAGCTCAGCACAGTGGTTGCCATGGCCTACAGCCCCTACATGATAGAGACACTGCAGCTGAACACAGAGGTCCCTCCTGTGCACAGCAGACTTTTTCCCCTGGAGGAAAGAATACTAGGATCAGGCTGCTGTGGCTTACCACTTGGGGACCCCATAATGCCATTGGTGAGCAGTTGGTGAGGCTCCAGCACGGGCAAGCCACGCAGGCACTGCTCATTGAGATACAACAGACTGGGTGCAATAGCCTCCTGAAGGTTGCTCAATGCTATCTTATTCAATATGGAGGCCTACACCTCTTGAGTTATGGCAGGAATACATTGTTTTGATCTCTGAGATGCTCAAAAATCTTCTAAAAAGACTAATCTTAAAATGAGCCAGCTTCAGCAGTTTCATTCTGAGAATCCTGAACCAAAATTGCAGTGAACGTTTTGTTAACTTTAAATCAATGTTCTCAGTCTTAAAATATATGTGAAGTTAGCAATACAATATTATTTAGCTGTCTGGTCAAAATATAATATTCTGATTGGCTAAAAAATGAACTCAAACTGACACTGCCTCTACAATTGTGACCAACCACAGAAAAATTATGAAGGGGCTGCACTTCCTTCACTCTTACCATCCTGTAGAACACAATTTCTTTTCCAGCGCTGCACCAAGATCAAAGCTTCCTGTTGCTTCCATCCACAGTTCTGAGCCCCCACTAGTATTGCTTATCCCACTTCTGAAGCGACATCCATTTGATGTTGCTTACAAATTTGTCATAGTGCTAAACCTGGAGAAACATGTGTAATATCTAATCTTGCTCTGTCAAGGAATCTTGGGAAAGACTTCTCAAAGAAAATCCTTTGAGTAGTGAATGTTCTATTTAAGGGTGCCTACTGCTTCAAGGTTACCTTTTTATATGAAACAGAACATTTCTCCAGTGCTTTGAAAGATATCACCTTCTCCAATTGCCTTCCACTTCCCTGTATCAGTTCCAACCAAACATTTTAGAACAATGTTTTCTAGGCATCGGTGTTCTGGCAACAGTGTCACACCTAACCTATGAGCATAACTTCCTAGGACAGCCAAGCATTGCGGTTGCACAACATTCATACATATAAATTAAATAGGCAATTAAGAAGGGGCACATTCGAGGAGGAGCCTAGCCGGCAACCGCAATGGCTGCTTAGTCCCTCGACTCCGATCACCATCTCATCCTGAGACCACATCCTGTATGCACTACCGCAGCAAGACGGTGTGCGCGGGGACATGAAAGCGTCCGCTTGCCGAGGGTGAAGCCCCGAGGTCCGTGCCTGCTTCTGGAGGCGAGTTAGGATCGGCGAAGTTCGCGGCCCGCGACGGCCCTGAGACCGGGGCCTCGGCTGGACTGAAGCGGGTCCCTGAGTGCATAACGACGGCCGCCGGAGACCTGGAGGGACTGGTCAGCTCCGTGGTGGTGTGTAGCGGCAGTTTTTCTGGCGGGCCCATATTGGCGGACTGTGCGCAAGTGGGAGGACCGTGCATATCATTCTGCTTCCATGTGGACGGATGGTGCGACACGGTCTTCGATTGTTCTCCGCCGAGAAGTGTTTTGTCCCGCTCCTGGCGGGAGGCTCCCGAATTTCCACTGAGCCGCCGCCCAGCTGAACTAACCCCGGCGGTGCCTTTTAATTGCTCTTGGTTACACCGCTTGCCGCCTTGCTGCTTGTGCCGCGGCCCCGCTCCGGCCCTGCTTGGCCCCGTGCAACTATGGAGAAGGGGTGCATGATACACAGGGGGCACGGACCGGATCTACATCTTGGCGATTTGATGGCTTCCCTAGCTGCCCTCCGTGACACCTTGGTTCAGGGCGCCCGATTACTGGGGGACAAGTTGGACGGGGTGGCCCTCGCGGTGGAGCGAATGAGATCGGCTGACCCGTTAACACATGGCGAGACGCCGTCTTCGTCACCCAGAAGCTTCAAGATGGCGCCCATTACTGCACCCGGAGGATCAGAAACACCGTGCCTCGCAACATTCCATGATCATGCCTTTGGATGCACTGGACAGTTTAGCGGCGCTGGACTGAATCTGACTTATGGACCCTTTTCCTGCGACCTGCTGCCGGAGATCCTGGTGCTGCTCCTGTCGTTTTCGGACATTGCCATGTTGTTCTCCTGTGTTACCTCGTTGCATGATGTGTGGGAGGTCTGTTTTCAAGCCAGGTCTTGCCCGTCGCACTTGCTGGAGTTTGGTAATGTTGCTGGATCCGGTGATATACGTAAGACTGGACAGGGATGACTAACTCTCCTTCGGGTCCTCGTCTTTTGGGCTGGGGGCTGTGAGGGTTACGCGAAACGTTGCCTTCCTTAATGCTGCGCTGGATTGATTTTGTCCCTTGCGACTTGTCTAATCTGATCTGACTTTTGCTGCTTTGGTTCCCATCTTGTGTGACTATAATGATTCTGTGAGGAGAGGCCGAGGGACTGCTGTAACTTTGCTTTTCATTTTTGTTTTTTGGTTTATGCTGCAAGGGGTACTGTTTTCATAATGTGGTTGCTATAGTGGATGTTGCTGCTATGGGGGGCGGAATGTGCTGTTTTTTTTTGGTCAATCCTGTTCCATGCTCATTACTGCTTCCGCTCCGCTCGCAATAGTCCCGTCTGTTTACATTTTGCTCAATGATGACCCCTTGTATGTTTAGGTTTTGATTGCCGGCGGGGGGCGCTGAATGCCCGGGAGCGAGTCTGTCTCTCTCCTCCTCCACTCTTTATATTTTTCCCTACTGTGGGGCAGTTCCGGGGCGACAGGCACACTGTTAGTGGGTTTGGCCATAGCCATTACAGGGGTGCGGGGTGGAGGGTGCGGGGGGGGGGTTGTTATTTTAGTTTGTTTTGTTCTATGGTCTCTATCGCTCTTTTCCGGCTTTGGGAGGGTTCTTTCCTCTTTAATAGGGTTGGCTGTCTCTGGGTCGCACACCTTCTTCTTTCCTGTGTCTTCACGAGCCTTTCTTTCCTGTTCTTGGGGGTGGGCTCTCTGGGTTTACACCAAGAAATGTTGCTTCTGTACTGCTGCTTGTTGTCCAGTCTTATCGCTGCGGCTGCTCAAATTCTATAGTTGCCGACCTCATAGCCTATCTCTGATGGTCAATGGGGTGATTCCCCCTTGTTTCTACTGTATCCCCTTATGTACGGTGTGTAGTCCTTGTTGTCGCAGCCCCCTCTCTTCTTCTAAATTTAAAATGAAACCCTCATATCTTGTGTAGCGCACCCCGCAATCACGTCTGGTGTATTTTATAATATCCTGAGTGTAGATTTGTCTGCGGTTATCCTGTTTTTATTGACTGTCTTTGTGGCCGGCCACGATGGTTGTGGGCTTACGCATGTATATCCTATTTTTACAATAAAGGTTTTAAAAAAAAAAAAAAAAAAAAAAAGAAGGGACACATTCAACACGCCCCTTCCAAATGCTGGATTGCAAAACCCAAAAACTTGTAGTTGGTGGTAATTAGCTAATTCTTTTACAAATGCACTTTTTGGCATTTGTAAAGGTGCCATGTGGCACTCATACATGCCCTTAGGGCATGTATGTGCGCCATATGCGCACACATGTAAATTTCAGGGGTGCTTTTGCACCCTTGAAATAATTCTCAATTTGCGATTCGCAAATTGCGAATCGCAAATTGAGAATACCTTCCCATTCCTTCTATGGGCCTCATGGCCCATAGAAATGAATGGGAAATTATTCCTTAATTGCGATTAGCAATTGGCTAATCGCAATTAAGAAATTTTAAGAAATCGATAAAAAAATAGCGAATTTTTAAATACATACCATTTTGCAATTCTCAAATAGCGATTCGCAAAAAATCGCTATTTGAGAATCGCAAATAGGTATTTTGATGCATCTGCCCCTTAGATCCTTATTTAGAGTCAGGTGGTAACAGAAAACTCTGTAATGGAAATAATTTCCCCCACCCTAACACCCTAAGTAAGGCACAGGGAATTCTAACAGTAAATCTGCTTCCGAATTTAGCAATTACTCAGAAAACCTAATTTTCATTAGCAATCAAATCTAAGTCATGTTCTAAGTGGTGAGTGAGTGGAAGCACAGAAACCTACATGTTCAAAATTGTTCTAATTTGCCTTTGTCTGTTGTAAAAAGCTATTTGTTTATCTGGTTACTGAGAATGGGTATTTCTCTAACATGCTCTTTTTTCCAATTAGTCCTATCTCTACCTGGCCTGGTACATGACAATGTCTATCCTCGGCCATTACAATAACTTCTTTTTTGCGGCTCATCTCCTTGACATCGCCATGGGCTTCAAGACACTTCGAACCATTCTATCATCAGTGACCCACAATGGCAAACAGGTATGTAGCTCATTTTGGCACACTGATGCATCCATATTTTCAACAGTAGGGTTGTGCGGGCAGCGCAATCACATGATGCTGCCATCTGTTTGACAAGGGGAGTGTCTTATTGTGGGTATGTATATTATTGCCAGTTTGTTAGTGCCAACAGGACTTAAAAGTCAATAGAAACAATGCAGTGAATGGAATTTTATTTAATTGCACTTTGAGTGTAATGGAGTCCTGTTCTCTAGATGTCATCTGTTAGACAAGGGGGATAGCTGATTGCGGGTAAGCATATTATTGCCAGTTTGTTACTGCCAACAGGACTTAAAAGTCAATGGAAACAATGCAGTGAATGGAACTAGATTTTGAGTGTAATTGTCTCTTTTCCTCTACACTTCATCTTTATTTGACGGAGCATGTTTACAAAGCAATGTCGGAGTGTGGGGCTATGCCAAATTTGGCAACGCTGTGCTCTGACAATTTTTAAATCCAAGGATGCACCGTATTCAAAAGAATACATCACACCCCTGTGTTTCCCTTAGCGCTGGTGAAAAAAAGCTGCCTAGGCAGGGTGCGCAGGCACCCTGCTGTCATGTTGCAAAGGTGCCTGCACTGCAGAGCAGATAGTTTATGTGCAGGAAGGGACATATTCCTGCACATAAACAATCAATAATGGCAATTTGCTCCTGCTATGTGTACGCATAGAAGAAATTAATAGTTTCCCCTCGCATCGCCATGCTAAGACCTGGTATTCCCTGGTGTTAGTGTGTGGCACTGCCTCATCCTTGTAAATCTGGGGCAGCGTCAAAAAGCAATGGGTGTTGCGGTGGAACGCCCACTGCAAGATCCATGGCACGCCCCTCTGTGACAGAGGACTGCTTCGGAAAGGGGCATATTTACAAGGTGGTGGCATTAAGCCATGGTAAGTGACTTAGTGTCACCGTGTAAATATGGGAATGGAGCTATGCCACCGGAGTGTCAAAAAAAGTGATGCTCCGGTGGCAAATGGGGCTTGTAAACATGCCCCAACATGTGAACAGTGTATGAGTTATGGCTTACTGAGCGTAAATGTCACTTGATTAAGGATCTCTATAGTAAAATATAATGGCAAGGCTGATACAGTTGCTTTCCCCAATGTTGACTCTTATTTAAAGATGTGTTTTGAGGAAACCGTGATTCATTCTCCTGAGAGGCATTTCCCGAAGTCCCTATTCCATTGGCTTACGTGATAGTTACACCATGGTGTTTCTAATGTTGCGGACGTATCTGTAATTATTTTTACAAGTATGCTAGACATGGGTGAGAGAAAATAGTTGCAAATTGAGAAGTTATATTCATCAAATATTAAGCCGAGGTTACACCGAGGTCACGATTTCAAAAATACAGATGCAAGAAACGTGGTACCTACGTATTGGAGAAGTGAAATGAACCTTTTCCATAAAATGATGAGTACATTGTTGTGTTTTATTTTCTTTCAGCTCAGGTTGAGATTCTCAGTGCTACTTCAAGTTGGCCTTTTAGATTTCTCTACAGCTGCACCAAGTTCCAATCATGAAATGATATTCTGATTTTTCCGGCACAGAGTTTAGATCTCACGTCCATTCAGAGAAATGTGAAGTTCTAACTGGTCCTCCGGCAGGACACATTGCGTTCTAGTCCAGAAGCTGCTTCACTGTCCATCCACAGTAGATAGCTTTTACACTAAAAGAACAAGCAGGCTTAATTGGCAGTCCGTATTCCACAGTGTCTTTGATGGTGAGCAAGAGGCTAGAACACATACCCTTCAAGTAGGTTTCTAGTCCCAGGTACACAAGACAAAAACTCTCCACTTGCCTCGATTAGATGTTCAGTGAAGCATCAGGAAAGTTCTCTTTTTTTTGGTTCTGGACAGCTTTGTACCAGAAGCATGCCAAGCAGGGTAAATAAAAGGTGACATACAGCCAGTAATTGGTTATAACTTCTAAGCATATCAAACAGGGGCGTAACACAGGCCCCCGCAGCCCACGCGGTGCGGGGGGCCTCAAGCTCCAAGGGGCCCCCTCGGCACTGCACTCTGGCCAGAGAGCTCATGATTGAGCCCGGAGGGGGCCCCTCTATGTACCGTGCAGGAAGGCCCCCTCAGTTTTCGTTACGCCAGCAATGTAATCATATTTCCTAACTAAGGATATGTTTTCAGGCAAACTCAACCCAAACTTCAATTTTAACATTTTGGTGGCATCTTTGGATTTTGTGCTGATAGGGAAGAAGAGACATATTCAGAAAGGAACAACTACTCCTACAGAAGATAAACAAGCATTGACAAAGCCAATTGTCTCACGTTGGCTGCTAGCCTTCTGGCAATTCTTGTTTTGTTGTGTCATGTTTTATGTACAACTTTATTGTTAAAAAAGCTGCCCAGTTCTCATCAATCTAAACAAATTAAAACATTGAGTAAGGGCAAAAAATGTACTATTCTCAAAAAACCCATACACTACCATTTTTACTCTAGTCACTGAAGGGAACTACTTTGTGTGTGTGGATGTGCTCCTTGTCAAATGGCTCATGCCATAAGTAATTGTGAAGGCAGCCAGTTACTGAAATGGTTTGATGCATTGCCTCCTTAATGCATGCTGGAGAAGGTGGAAGAAAGATGTTAATGAAGCAACAACAGACTAATAGATGAAGTCTAGCTGTAAATCCGTATAAGTAAATGTGCTATACACATAATATTTGTAAAATCAAAAGGTCTTGGCTAACAAAGATCCGAAAATACGAATTGGTTTGGCATTGGCTGCAAGCCTCTTGCTCTTGAAAAAGAAGGCAAGTAAGAACGAAGGCAAGAAAGATAGAAACAAATCAATAAAGAAATGCAGTTGCAATAGAGCACACTGATTAGGTTGAATTCTGAGTTTATTGGAGCTGAAGGCAAGCAAGAAAGCAGGCAAGAAAGAAAGAAAGAAAGAAAGAAAGAAAGAAAGAAAGAAAGAAAGAAAGAAAGAAAGAAAAAGAATAAAAGGCAGAAAAAAGAAGGGGGAAAGAAGGAAAATGGAGAAAAGAAGGAAAGAAAGATGAAAAAGGGGAAAAGAAAGAAGCAAGGAAAGAAAGGAGAGAGAGAAAGAAAGAAAGGAGAGAGGGAAAGAAAGAAAGAAAGAAAGAAAGAAAGAAAGAAAGAAAGAAAGAAAGAAAGAAAGAAAGAAAGAAAGAAAGAAAGAAAAAGAAGGAAGAAAATAAAGTAAAGAAAGAAGGAAGAATAAAGATTGAAACAGGAAAGATAAAAGAAGTAAAGTAAAAAAGAAAGAAGGAAAAGAAGGGGAGAATGAATAAAAGAAAGGGGAGAAAAAAGCAGGAAAGAGGAAAAAGGAAGAAAGAAGATAAGAGAAGAAAGAAGGAAAAACGAAAGAAAGGAGGGAAAGAAAGAAAAAAGGGAGGAAAGTAAGAATGAAAAAGGAAGGAAAGCATGAAAGAAAGAAAGGTAAGAAGTAGTAAAAATAAAGAAGGAAATAAGGCATGAACGAAGAAGAAAAATGAAGGAAAGAATGAAAAGAAGGTAAGAGGAAAAATGCAGGAACAACAGAAAGAAACAAAGAAGGAAAGAAACAAAGAGTGAGTGAGTGAGTGCTGGTATTTGTAAAGCGCACTAATGCCGAGGCGTCTTGGCGCTATGCAGGATAACGTACTGAAGTACTTGCCACTATCCTATCTAGTAAAAGCCATGTTTTAATTTCCTTCCTGAACCGCAGATGATTGGAAATTGGATTTAGCTGTTGAGGTAATGCATTCCAAAGCCTAGAAGCCAGATGGGAGAAGCTCTTCCCTCCCCAACGTTGTCTATTGATCTTAGACACCAAAGCCAGCCCGCGAGAGGCAGACCTCAGCGGGCGGGTTGGCATGTACCTTGAAAATAGATGTTGAAGATCGGAAGCCCCCACTCCCGCCAGTGCTTTGTGCACTAAGCACATCGCTTTAAAGTCAATCCTCCTCTCGACTGGGAGCCAGTGTAGCTGCCTGATGGCCTGTGAGATGGAATGATATTTGGGCAGACAGAGTAGCAATCTGGCAGAGGCATTCTGGATAGACTGCAATTTGGCCAGTTGTGCACACCCTGCTCCCAAATATAGGGCATTGCCATAATCTATTCTTGAAAAGATAGTGGCGATTATCCAGTATTTGGGTGTCTTTCATAGATTCACATGCCTGAATCATTCCCCGTCGTCGAGACGGGAGCCTCCGGTATATAAAAAAGTAATGTCCTATAGACATACATAGAAAAGAATAGGCCTAAGGGTCTCACCTTAGTGTCCTATCCACGTCCTTATGTAAAAAGGACCAAACCAGAGTAGGCCCAATGGTCCCACCTTGGTGGCCTATCTGTGTCCTTTTGTTAAAAGGACCAAAGTAAAGAGAACCAACCAATCAGCTACCACCTCCTTCTAGAACCTTCCTGTCAGGAGCCCAAGTCTCTCAGATTTTCTACTGCACTTTGTGCTAGGGAGTCTCCACCTGAGTTCTCCTCAGGAATCTTTTTCTTACAAAAAAAAAAAAAACGACTTTATTCAACTTCTATCATTATGGCTGATAGCCAGAAAAAAGGTCTCTTTAGAGCCTGTTCCTCTTGTGGGAAGAAAAGGCTACATGTAGAGGATAAACATGAAACCTGTTTATATTGCCTCTACCCTCAACATCAAGCCAAGGACTGCAAGATATGTAGGACCTCCTTCAACAAGACCCTCAAGGACCGAGAAGGACGCCTACTACTCTGGCTAAACAGGCTGAAGGACAAAACAGACGACTTGGTGTCAGAAGGTGAGAGTGTTTCTGGCATTTCGCATTTTTCCTTGAAGAGGCCAAGGGTTACTACCCCTAGCCCCTCAGGCACCCCTCCTAAGAAGACTTCCAAAAAGTCCTCAGAGGGCAACACCTCAGTGTCTGGCAAGGATCTTCCTGTCACCAGGAAGCAGCCGCTGGTTTTGACGACGACGACAGCGTCGATGGTCTCTTCAGCGCTGAAAACTGTTTCAACGTCGACGACGACAGTGTCGACGACGACAGCATCGTCGGCCACCTCCTCGACGACGAGGACGACGCCTTCATCGTCGGCGAGTAAGCCTGTGCCGTCGACCATTCCAGTCACTCCATCGACGACGAAGATACTACCGTCGACGTCGAGATCGACGTCGAAGACGTCGACGACGACACCGTCGTCGAAGACCGTACCGTCGACGAAGCCTACCTCGTCGACGAGGAGCATTCCGTCGACGACAGGAAAACCGTCGACGACGGGAAAACCGTCGACGGCGGAGAAATTGCCACCGACGAAGGCAGCGTCGACGAGGACACCGTCGACGGAGACACTGTCGACGACGGGTAAAGTACCGTCGACTAAGGTAATTTCAACGACAGCACCGTCGACACAAGCGTAGATGACCGCAGGGACATGGAAAGAGTCTGAGCTACTATCGCATGCCATGGATGCCTTCCCACCTCAGACATCCCATGTCATCGTTAAGATTACGAAAAGGCCAATTACGCCAGTCCTGACGTCGCCCAGTAAGGTGCAACAACTACCTCCAGCCTGCATATTACAAGGTGAAGAGTCGGAGGAAGAGTTATATACACAGGCCACTAGCCCATCAGACTTGGTGCTTAAGTGCCAAAGCACAGACGAGGAGCCGGAAGAGGAGGAACATGTGGAGCAATCAGTCCACACTCAAGTGCCCACACAGGTTACACCAATGGTGTGCCTACCAGCATCCATTGTCTCAGACCTGCAATTCCTAATAAAGGACTACAAAGAGCGGTTTCCGGAGAAACCCACTACGCCTACACTTCCAGCCACACAGGATCCTACTCCTTTGTCTCGACACAAGCCATCTCCACTGGTGCTTGGTAAAGACCAGGAGCCATCACAAGACATTCACTCATCTGACGAGGAGGAGAGAGACCAGGAAGAGGGCGAGGTCCGTGACGACGAGTCAGACCCAGATGCAGACCAGGACTATGTTGCGCATTCTCCGGCCTCTCCAGAACCACAATCTTCTTAATCACCACCCGCATACATCGGTGGATTCCATAATCTTGTAGAGCGGGCTGCCAAACGATTCCATATGTCTATGGAAACTCAGGAAACTGAATGCTTCCTTTACGATTTCAAGGAGCCCACTAGAAAGACAACCAGGTCAATCACCATCATTGACTTTATCTGGAAACAAGGCAAACAACTAATGCAAACGCCAGCTTCAATCCCAGTGGTAGTGCCCAGGCTCGATAAAATACAAGGCAACCTCATCGGCGCCAGCATGCCTCGCAGGTCACCCCAAGGCAGACTCTGTGGTAACCCAAGCGGCACAGAAAAACTCGCGTAATCCAGCATCGCCTCAGTCGACGCCTCCTGACAGGGAAGGCAGAAAACTGTATACCATCGGCAAACGTTTCTCCACCACGTCGGCCATGACGGTGAAAGTGGTGAATTCAATAGCACTTCTGGGCCGTTACAATCGTCAACTCTGGGCAGACATTGCACCGTATCTATCTAATCTGCAGAATATTTAAAGGAGGAGGCTCATTCGCTTCTCTTAGAAGGCCAAAAATCTGCCTCCGAACTCATTGACTGCGCAATGGATGTCGCCATGACTGGTTTCAGGCAACTGGCAGGTGCTGCCGTACTAAGAAGACAAGGTTGGCTCAAGGCCACCTCTTTCCGCCAGGAAGTGCAAACGAAAATCCTCGATATGCCCTACGACGGCCAGCATCTCTTTGGCGAAAAGATTGATGAGGCCCTCACCACCATTAAAAAGGACAAGGACACTGCCAAAGCTCTTGGAACTCTGCAATTCCGGAACCAGTCCTTTCGTGGAAACAGGGGAAGAGGACAATCTTCATATAGGGGTTCCTACCAGAATAGGTCTTCCTATTCGTACACCCAGAACAAAACGCAATACCAACCGCGACAAAACCAGCAAGGACGTCAGACTTCCTACGGCAAGTCAAACTCCAGGGGAAAAAAACAAAAAAGACCTGCTGGCAACCGCCAATGACTCGTTTCAATGGCCAGTCCATCCACCATCGCATTTTTTAAAACTTGGAGGGAAACTCACATACTTCCTAAACAACTGGCAGAAGATAACAACAGACCGGTGGGTACTCCAACTCATTCAATTCGGACATTCTCTAGAATTTGTCTCAATTCCCCCAACAACACCACCTTGCAAACGGTCCCACAGGCACCTACGGTTGCTTCTTCAGGAAATCGCTTCCATGCTCCAAAAGGGAGCGATAGAGAGAGTTCCACAGGCCCACAAAGGGAAAGGTTTCTACTCCCACTTCTTCCTAATCCACAAAAAAGGGAAAAAGTGGAGGCCAATCTTCGACCTCAGGGCACTCAACGTGTTCCTAAAGAAACAATCGTTCCGTATGGTAACACTACAGGAAATCCTGGGTCTCCTGGAGGAAGGGGACTACATGACGTCCTTAGACCTCCAGGACGCCTACTACCATATTCCTATCCTCAAAGGGCACAGGAAGTACCTCAGGTTTGCGGTAGCAGGACAACACTACCAATTTCGTGTCCTTCCGTTTGGCCTCAAATCTGCTCCACGGATATTTACCAAATGCCTCTCCCCTGTGGCAGCCTTCCTTCGTCAACAGGGTCACCAGGTCTTCCCATACCTGGACGACTGGTTGGTAAAAGCACCATCTGCGACCGCCGTAGCCACATCCTCCAGCGCTTGTCTGAATGTTTTCCACCGACTAGGTTTGACCCTCAACCGCGAGAAGTCGGCACTGGAACCCAACAAGGTCATTACATTTCTTGGAGCGACCCTGGACACGGAACGCGTCAGAGCTTTCCCCTCTCAGGAGAGAAAGGTCAAACTCATCTCCCTGGCCACGTCAGTGGCATCACGGAAGACTCTGCCTGTCCGCACCTTCAAGTCCCTCCTCGGCATGATGTCTTCATGCATCATGCTCATTCCCCACTGACACCTCAAAATGCGCCCTCTCCAGGAGGAACTAACAAAGCAATGGACACAAGCTGCGGGATCATTCGAGGACCGCATACGTGTCACTCGAACCATGGCCAACCACTTACAGTGGTGGGGATCGCTCAAACACCTGTCACAGGGACTACCGTTCCTGCTTCCAGCAGAGCCACACGTAATCACAACGGACGCATCCCTAGAAGGCTGGGGAGCGGTCCTCCAAGAACTCCAGATCAACGGCAAGTGGACGACACAGGAAACCAAGCTCCACATCAATCTACTGGAGTTAAGAGCGGTCTTCCTAGCTCTACAAGCGTTCCTCCCACGCATTCGAAACTCCCCAGTGCTCGTCAGGACAGACAACACCACGACGATGCACTACCTGAACAAACAGGGGGGGACGCGATCTCTCTCTCTATCTCGAGAATCGCAAAGAGTCTGGAACTGGCTTCTGGAACATGGAATAACGCTGAAGGCGGAGTACGTCCCGGGCAAGGACAATGTCTTGGCGGACGCTCTGAGCAGAGAGAGGTCCCCATCCCACGAATGGGAGCTGGACACGGAGGTGCTGGAGCACATCTTCGCGGAGTGGGGAACCCCGCGAATAGAACTTTTTGCCACCAGAGAGAACGCCAAATGCCCAAGCTTCGCAAGCAGGCATCACCACCCAGGAACCCTCGGAAATGCATTTTCCATCGCATGGCGCAACGTATTTGTGTATGCCTTTCCGCCATTTCCACTGATACCCAGGGTTCTCCGTAAGATGAAGTCGGAGCCCTGCACTCTGATCCTGATCGCTCCATCCTGGCCCAGGCAGCACTGGTTCACGGACCTTCATCGCCTCTCTGCCCGGCCACCTCTTCGCCTGCATCATCATCCAGCCCTGCTCACAATATCCCAAGGGCAGGTTCTCCACCCGAATCTGAGCTCTCTAAAGTTGTCAGCTTGGCTCCTGAATACCGCAAATTCAGCCACCTAAACATCCCGCAGTAGTGTAGAGACATCCTTGCAAAGGCTAGAGCGGACAGCACTAATAAAACCTACTCACTAAAATGGAAGCGGTTCTGTTCTTGGTGTGAGGCTAAAGGCTTGCACCCCTTCCACGTCACTCCACAGCAACTGCTACCATACTTACTGCATCTAGCGCAATCGGGCCTCGCACATGCATCCATCAAAGTGCATCTAGCGGCGATCTACAGATTCACAAGGACTTCGAAGGGTCCATCCCTGTGGGCGGACAGACTTATAAAACAATTCCTTAAAGGCCTCTTCAGGTCCTTCCCACGACCAAGACCAATCCCTCCGTTGTGGCACCTCAATGTGGTCCTTCACCAATTAATGAAGCACCCCTTCGAACCCATCCATAAAGCGGAGATCAAATTCATCTCATGGAAAACGGCCCTCCTCCTGGCTTTAACCTCTGCCAGAAGGGTCAGTGAGTTGCAGGCTCTCTCAATCCAAGATCCTTTTATGCAGTTCAGGGAGGATAGGGTCATTCTACGAACTAACCCTCGGTTTATCCCGAAAGTCCCCTCGGACTTCCACCTTAACGAACCAGTGGTACTCAGATCCTTCTTTCCAAATCCTACTACTGCAGCCGAGAGAACTCTGCATTCATTAGATCTGAAGAGATGTCTTAAATTCTACATCGACAAGACACAACACTTCCAAAAGTCATCTCAACTCTTTATTGCCTTTAGTAGACCATGAAAAGGCATGCCCCTGACAAAACAAAGTATTTCAAGGTGGATCTCTTCAGCAATCGCCTTTTGTCATGACAAGGCCGCGCGGCCTTTGGACTCACGAGTCAAAGCTCATTCGACAAGAGCCATGTCCACGTCTGCGGCGCTGTTTGCTGGAGTGCCGGTATTGGACATCTGCAGAGCGGCGACCTGGAAGTCCCCGCATACCTTCACCAGGCACTATTGCCTGGATACTGAGCTGATGAAGGATGCAGCAGTGGGCCGAGCAGTGCTTCGCCATCTATTCCAGTGAGGTGAGCCTTCCTGCATCCCTCCATCCTTTACTGGTATGCACATTCTTTTACTAATATTTACATAACAATGCATTTTGGTGGTTTGCAGTCGCATGATATGTATTATCTACAGACTCATATATGATGTTCCATCAAAAATGTGCATAATATATTGCTTGCTACTTTGATTCAGGCATGTGAATCTATGAAAGACACCCAAATACTGGATAAGAAATGCATTACTTACCTGTAACTGCAGTTATCCAGTATTAGTGTCTTTCATAGATTCACATGCACCCTCCCGCCTCCCCTGGAAGGACTCACCTATCTCTCTAATAAGTTTACGCCTAACTAACTTGGTGCGTACGAAAATCTGAGAGACTTGGGCTCCTGACAGGAAGGTTCTAGAAGGAGGTGGTAGCTGATTGGTTGGTTCTCTTTACTTTGGTCCTTTTTACAAAAGGACACAGATAGGCCACCAAGGTGGGACCCTTGGGCCTACTCTGGTTTGGTCCTTTTTACATAAGAACACAGATAGGACACTAAGGTGAGACCCTTAGGCCTATTCTTTTCTATGTATGTCTATAGGACATTACTTTTTTATATACCGGAGGCTCCCGTCTCGACGACGGGGAATGATTCAGGCATGTGAATCTATGAAGGACACTAATACTGGATAACTGCAGTTACAAGTAAGTAACGCATTTCTTATAACCGTTGTCCTAAGATGGTAAGGGATAAACGGCAAGATCTTTCTCAGCCCCTTAAGCACAAAGAAACATGCAGACACTACCTGGTTCACCTGTGGCTTCCAAGCCAGATCTTTGTCAAAAATGAACCCAAGGTTCCTTGCTTTCACCACTGGAACCGGACAGGCTCCCGCCGTCATAGGCCACCAGTTGTGGTTCCAGATGGATGCTTTATGTCCAAATTCCAGGACTTCTGTCTTCTCTGTATTCAATTTTAAAAAGTTCGAATTCATCCACCGCATGACAGCCGACATACAGCAGGCAAAATCAGCGGGCTTGAAGTCTACAGAGTGGGAAATGGAAACAATCAGCTGGGTGTCATCAGCGTATGACACCAGCTTAAAACCCAGGTTCTTTAATATCTTGGCTAGAGGGGAGACGTAAATATTAAACAGGGTGGGTGATAACGCAGAACCCTGAGGAACTCCTCCCGGCAGGGTAAAGTTGTCTGACTGATGACCGTTCCAGGAGACAACTTGCTCCCTGTCCGACAGGAAGGATGAGAGGAGATCTAGCGCTAGGCCCTTGACACCGATATCCTGCAGCCGTTGGATAAGTACCTGATGGTTTACGGTGTCAAAGGCCGCCGTGAGATCCAGTAAAATCAACGTGACCCTACCCTACAAAGAAAGACAACAACAGATAGAGCACATTGATTAACTTATATTCAGAGTCTGCTGATGTGTAATAGCACCAATCAGATCAGAATTTACAAAAGCAGTGGCAGTAGATGGGATTTGATGAAGCTGTAATGTGTCCTGTCGTTGCATCAAAAGTGGCATGCTGTCACATTAGGCTCTAAAAACAAAGATGAAACTACATTTTTTATAAAATAAGAACAAAAACACTGGAACTGAAGGTAACTATCTTGTGTGTTGAAGAGCAAAATGCAGTCACTCAAACTGAAGTTAACCAGTGTCTTACATAGGCTTGACCATTGGGTAGGCTGAACCATTGCCCCGTGCTATATGCTGTGGTGAGCAGATGCAAAATATGAATGACACAACAGTGTTTGTACCTAAGAATAGTAAGGTGTCCTCACTTACTTTGTGGAAAGTCACCAAATGTACTGAGATATGCAAAATTGCTTCATTTTCATGAACCACTTTTACTGTTTATCCAATGGAAAAGGAGCATACAGCATTAAAAAGGCAAAAGCGTATATGCACATTTTAATTTTAAAGATACACCTCCTCAGCTTGGTGAAGGTAATTTAATCAACTACCATCTGACTCAAGAGGGACGCCTGATAACCACTTGAAGTACTGCAGATTAACGAAAGAATTTCCAGGGTTCAGCATCTGACTTAAGAAAGAAAGACCTCCAGTAATGATTTGTGGTACTGCAGGTTTACTATTATCTTCTGACTCAATAGGACATCTAGTAAAGTCTTGAAGGGCTGCAGCCTTATTGAAGATACCAAGCTGTTGCTTCATAATTTAGAAGACCATCTAGTAATAACATGCTGTACTGTAACGCTATTAAAATGTCCAGACCTACTGGCTTTGCCAGTGCTTGTTTTTTGTAGGATTTGGGTGTCATCTCTGTGGAACAGCTCCCCAGGTTCTGATAGGTCTCAAGGATTTACGGCTAAGGTTCTCAGCCAATCTGTGGGCAACCTATCCTGAGACAGGAGCAGTGCCATCACAAACATTGGGGCACCATGCTGTGTACCCACACCGTGGGTACACAACATAACATAAGGAAGGAATCACAAGTCAGACTTCGAGGCACAGTACGAATTCCTAGGTGTAGCAATGCCTCGAGCCAGGTCTGAATATCGCTGGCAAGAACCGGATGCTCTAATGTGCAAGAATTGTCAGCTGAGAAATGCCTGTGGGTCCATAAATTGCAGCCACACGTTGGCAAAGCATCCCTTACAATGTGTGGCTGACTGTACTTTTTGAATCCGGTCCTTCACGCCTCATATAATCAGAGACTGAAAGAATGGAAGTAGATTGTCAACGCACGCTTATTCTGATAAGTACATATTCAACAAAAAGGTGTTCACATATTCCTAATTAACATTTAAAGTATTGAGATGCACAGAAATTGCATCAGTTTCTTAAAAACCACGGAGTGCATGAAGGCGCTGTGCAGGGATGCGAGTTCACCAATAGATGGTTTTATGTCAGTGCCTAAACCATGGTCACAGCACCTGAGAACCAGGTTAGGAACTTTTACATGTCTATTACTTTTACAACTCCTTTTTAAAATACTTATCAAATGACTTGTACATTTCATTTTCGTTGTTCGCACACAGAATATCACTTAGGACTTTATACATTCAAATTAATGGCATTTTAATGAAGTACTTACAGGTAAATTGGGAACTGAATAGTGATTGGTAGGAGCACTCTCTACTTACCATATCTTTGGAGAGCAACATCTTGCCACAGGAAATTGAAAATCACTTTTGACGAGTTTTTAGAAGCCCAAAGGCAGTCTTTAATGTGCAGGACATGAAACAGAAGAGATGCATTGTCATTAGGCGGAAACAGTATCCTTAATGCTCTGCTTCCATGATCTGATGCTGGTCGCTGGGGTACCTGAAAATGCAGCCCCATTAAATCCTCATTAACTCACACCGAGTTCTGAGTTGCTTTTCAGTAGTAGCTTGAGGTATTTTAAATGTCATTTAACACTCCCTTTGCAAGTTTGTCATTAGATTCTAATTTGTACTCGTCTTCAAATAATAAAATGTATGCACTACTCCGTTTAATTAAACTGTCTCAATTTCATGGCTTGACCATGTTGTAAAATCCGTTCTAATTCTCGATCTGACATTATAAACCAATGTCCACAGAGAAGCACACCATGTTAATCTGTTGTATTAGGACAGGACTATAAGTACCATAGCTGTTTTCCTTCTAAGTTCTCTGTTTATAGCACTTATAAGAGTTCTCATGTAGTAATAAAGGGCAGGTGAATTTTGCCTTAATTGGGTTGGGTATCTGAAAGAAACACGTAGTGATAGATTCCTTACCTTAGAATTACCCCCAGGTGTCAGACTGGATCCAGAAAGTTTTCGTCAGCAGTACCGCTGCACGTCAGAAGGTGGCGTCATGCGGCTCAGCGTCCGTATGGTCACCGAGAAGATGTCGCGACAGCTACTTAGACACCGCCCTCGCGCGCTGACAACAGTTCTTTCCTTTTCTGCTCCAGCAAGTGCAGATCCAGAAAGAGCAGTAACCAAGTAATTTTTTGAGTGAGTTTTTCAAGGCCTTTTTGTCTCTATTTTTGAGTCGATCGACACCTGGTGCAGTAGGGATGCCCAGCTTCACGTCTTGCGGGGGACTGTCATCGCATGATGTCAGTGACGGACCTGCACCGCATTTGTCTTTAGTGCCTAGGGCGCGACCACGACCCCAAGTCGTGCCCCGACTGCCGGGCCATGGCGCTTAAGACTTTGCGAGAGTGGTCCCGAAAGTTGCTTGAAGTCTGGCAGTCGGCTCCGCGCCGCTCAAGGTCCCGGTCCGTGGGAGGTCGAGGAACCAGTCGAGGAGCCAACACCATCGTTCGTTGGGATAGAAGTCTTTGCACTCGGGTCAGGTAAGACAAAGCATCACAAGAAGTCGAAGAAGCTTCATTGTTCTCTGACTTCCCCTCACCTGTCGGGTCACGCAGCTGAGGGTGCGAGCCTACGCAGTCGCCGTCGGCCTACCCACCCTTCCCGGGTCCGTCGTCGACTCCGGACCAGCTGCAGGAATTTCTGTCAGCCATGGGCCCGACTGGGGGCCTTCATCTTTACTGTCGGTGGCTCCGGCATTGCTGTCGGCACCGGCGCTGCAGGGCCCCCAGGGATCCAGGCCTGCATCCCGGTTGACGCTGGTTGACCTTGTGACAGCTCCACTGACGTCGACCCCACTGGCACCACCTCCAACATCGCCCGTGTCCCCGGTTTCAGCCCTGATGTGGACATGTCGCAGAAACGGCTTCGCTCGACGTCGATTCCAACGCCGATGGGGCCTTTCTACCCCTAGGTCCAGCCTCCCTATTTTCGGCCTGTTCATCAGCTTTTGGAAGAAGGAGATGACTGGGAGGGGTCTGAGGACCCTCTCACAGCGCAATGTGAGTTTGACCCGGACTGGGCAGAGGAGCTGGGCGATGCCAGGGGTCTTGCTACCTTTCCTGACCTTGGCATTCTAAATCCTCCTACCCTGACTATGGAGGAGGGTGCAAGTTACGAAGTGGTGTTGCGAAGGGCAGCCGAGGCTCTCCACCTCGAACTCCCTACAATGGCTGTCAGGACTAACCTCCTGACAGAAGTGCTTCAGCCGGTGGCTATCTCTGCGGAGCCACTGCTGCCTTTTAATGATGCACTTTCAGGTGTTCTTTTGGGCATCTGGTCCAGGCCCAACCCAGGGGCTCCTCGGATAGGAACTTGGCCCAACACCATCGCCCGGCCCCGGGCGACCCTATTTTCCTTTCCCAACAACCCATCCCTGAGAGCTCGATGTCCAAGCCTCTGTGTCCCAAAGTGCATTCCCTACCGCACCTCCGGACAAGGTATCCAAGAAAATGGAGCAGTTCGGAAAGTAGATTTTTTCTTCCGCTAGTTCAGGGCTGTGGTCTGTGAACACTGCCTGCCTCTTAGACCTTTATTCCCACTCTGTGAGGGATATGGTGGCGCAGGTGCTGCCTCCGTGTCCGGAGGAGGCCCGGACAGTGCTCTATCAAGCTATTGCTGAAGGTAGAGATGCAGCAAAGTTCACGATTCGATGTGGCCTTGACACCACCGACTCGCTGGGCAGGGCGATTTCCACAACAATGGCGCTCCGTCGCCACGCCTGGCCGAGGACTACTGGTTTCTCTAGGGATGTCTAGAACACCCTGATGGATATGCCCTTTGATGGCATTTGCCTTTTTAACAACAAAGCAGCTAGTGCGTTGGAGCGTTATAAGGACTTGCAGGCTACGGCCAAGTCCTTGGGCCTTTCCGGCAAGCACCCTCCTCTGCCTTCTGCTTTTTGCTCCTTTCGTGGCCATGGAAGAGGCACCCCAACATGTTCACTTCAGAGCCACAGGCCTGCGCAGCAACAGTCTCAGTGCGGACATGGGACCCTCCAAGGTGGGTCAGGGGGCAAGCGGGCAGGTTAGTCCACCTCGGCCACCACTGCCTCCAAATCTTCCTAGTCCGGTTTTTCAGGCCCATCAAAAGCCAGTGGGCAGCAGGATTCACCATCACCTCCCCCACTGGCGCCCCATCACTTCAGACAGCTGGGTTTTACAAATAGTCCGAAGGGGCTACTTCCTCCCCCTCCAGCTATGCCACCCCAGTACCACCGCATGTCGGGAGATCACTTGGCACTTCTTCAACAAGAAGTCGGGCCCTCTTGGCCAAGGAGGCCATTGAGTGCGTTCCTGTGCCAGAAGTAGGACGTGGTTGTTGTTCCCACTACTTTCTAGTGCCCAAGAAGGACAAGGGCCTACGTCCTATCTTGGACCTCAGGGACGTCAATCTCTTCCTCCGGAAGGAGAAGTTCAAGATGTTAACTCTGGCTCAGGTCTTGTCTGCCCTCGACCTTGGAGACTGGATGGTAGCGTTGGACCTGCAGGATGCATATTTCCACATTCCCGTCCTGCTGGCCCACAGGTGTTATTTGCGGTTCATGGTAGACCACGAGCACTTTCAGTTTACTGTGCTCCCCTTTGGCCACAAGAGCGCCCCTCGGGTGTTCACGAAAGTGATGGCAGTTGTCGCAGCTCATCTGCCCAGATCAGGGCTGCCAGTCTTTCCCTATCTCGACGACTGGCTGTTGAGGGCGAGGTTGTCCTGGACAGTCACCTCCCACCTCCAGACTACAGCCGACCTCCTGCATTTGCTGGGGTTCTCCATCAATGTGCCAAAGTCTCACCTGATTCCCTCTCAGAAGCTCCTCTTCATCAGAGCGGTCCTGGATACAACGCACTTTCTGGCCTTTCCTCCCGAACTGCGAGTCCTGGATATTCAGGCTATGATTCTGATCTTTCAGCCTCTCTCCTGGGTTTTGGTCAGGATGACCCTGAGGCTGCTGGGCCTCATGGCCTCCTGCATCCTGCTGGTCACTCATGCCAGATGACATGTGGGCTCTGCAGTGGGACCTGAAGTTCCAGTGGGCGCAGCCTCAGGGGAACCTGTCCGATTATGTACAGGTCTCGAAGGGCACTGCACAACAGCTGCAGTGGAGGCTCACGAACCGGCATTGGGTCAATGGCAGATCCCTCTGCCTTCCCCAACTGGAGCACACAGTGATGATGGATGCGTCCCTCCTGGAATGAGGGTGCCACATAGGAGAGGTGGTGATCAGAGGCCTCTGGTCTCCGGCAGAATTCAGGCTCCATATCAATCTTCTGGAGCTTCGGGTGATCTGACTTGCGCTGAAGGCATTCCTTTCCTCTGTCAAGGGGAGAGTAGAGCAGGTGTTTACAGACAACACCACCGCCATGTGGTACTGCAACAAACAGGGCGGAGTGGGGTCATGAACTCTATGTCAGGAAGCTCTGCGCCTCTGGACATGGCTGGAACCTGCCTGGTGGTTCAACACCTGGCAGTGAACCTGCCTGGTGGTTCAACACCTGGCAGGTTCACTGACTGCCAGGGCAGACAAACTCAGCCGCAGGTGTTTGATGAATCACGAATTGCGTCTTCACTCGGACGTGGCGCACGGCCTCTTTCAACAGTAGGGAGAGCCTTGGTTAGATCTATTCGCCACCGAAGAGAACGCGCAATGTCAGCGGTTCTGCGCATTGGAATTTCCAAGGCAGCACTCGCTCGCCGACTCTTTTCGTTGCGAGTGGAGTTGCGGTTTGTTGTATGCCTTTCCGCCTATACCAATTCTGCCCAGAGTGCTGAAGGAGATCAGGCGCGACCAGGCCCAAGTCATTCTTGTGGCTTTGGACTGGGCTTGAAGAGTTTGGTATCCCAAGCTACTCAGTATGACCATCGGTCCCCCGATCCGGCTGCCTCTTCGGGAGGATCTTCTGTCACAGCAGCAGGGGTCGGTCCTCCACCCAAACTTATCCAGTCTCCACCTCTTTGCGTGGAGATTGAGCGGCGGCAGTTGATTCCTTTCGATTCGCCTCCTTAAGTCTGTGATGTTATTCTGGCAGCCAGGCGTCCCTCCACTAAGTTGGTATACGCCTGCAGGCGGAACAAATTTGTGGCATGGTGCACAGCAAAGGCTGTGGATCCCCTTTCTTTATTATTATTATTATTATTATTAAATGAGATTTATTGAGCGCGCTGACACCATGAGTTTCCTGGCGCTATGGGACATCGAATTCCGGGACTGAGGTAAAGTGCAGGGTTAGCAGAGTGAGGGAAAGAGAAAAGTTTTAAGCGACTTCCTGAAATGAAGGAGGGAGCTGCTTGATTTGATGTTCAAGGGAAGGGAGTTCCAAAATTTCGGAGCCAAAAAGGCAAATCTTCGACCACCAAATTTGTTTGTTCTAGTTTTGGGTGTGGTAAGTGATTTTTGATAGGTGGAACAAAGATTGCGATTTGGACAGTAGGGAGTGATGAGGGAACTCAAGAAGGCAGGGCTAGGGCAGTTGAGGGCTTTGTACGTGAGGCAGCCCAGCTTGAAAGCTACCCTTTGTTCCATTGGTAACCAGTGGAGTTTGTACATCATGGGTTTGGCAGATTGCCATTTTGGTGATTTAAAGATAATCCGGGCTGCCTGCATTTGGATCACTTGAAGGCGGTGAAGGAGGGTTTTTGGGAGTCCGTGATAGATACAGTTGGAAAAGTCCAATCGGGAGAGCACAAGGGAAATGATAACCTGGGTCAGGGCAGGTGTGGGAAGAAGATGACTGACCTTCCGGATCTTTCTGAGCTGGAAGGAACAGGATGAGATCACGGAGCTGACGTGGGGTCGGAGGGAAAGTTCGGCGTCAATAACTACGCCCAGACTTTTTACAGAGGTGGAAGGAGTCGGCGGGGGGCCCAGTTCGGGAGGCCAGAACTGGGTACCCCAAGAAGAGAGGCTGGAGCCCGGGAGAAGGAGCTCGGTTTTCCCGGGGTTCAGCTTCAATTGGTTGGAGTTCATCCAATCTTGGATATGGAGCATGGCAGAATGAAAATTGTCTATTGCATTAGGAGAATTGAGTGGAAAAATTATCTGCAAATCGTCGGCGTAGTTAAAGACTGTAATGTCCCAGGTACGGAGTGAATGGAGTAGGGGCCGGAGGTACAAATTAAACAAAAAGGGTGACAGGGAGGAGCCCTGGGGGACTCCGCAGGTTGTGGGGGTTTTGGGTGCTGTGTAGGGGCCCAGGCGGACGGCTTGGGATCTGTCAGACAAAAAAGACCGGATCCAGCTGAGGGCAGAATCCTGGATGCCAGCCTGTTCTACACGGTTGAGCAAGATGTTATGGTCAACCGTGTCGAACGCGGCCGAGAGGTCCAAGAGAACGAGAGCCTGGGGGATTCCTGAATCAGCATTTTTCCTCAGTGTATCGAGGACAGCTAGGATAACGGCTTCAGTGTTGAATGAAGGCCTGAAGCCGGCCTGATTAGGCTCCAGATAGCAGGAGGACTCAATGAAATTGGAGAGGCATCTGGTGACATGTGTCTCGAGGAGTTTAGAAAAATAAGGTAGAAGCGATATGGGGCGATAGTTGGAGAGTTCTGCTGGGTCCGCGCCAGGTTTTTTAGTAGCGGGACAAGGATGGCTTCTTTGAAGGATCTCTGGACAGTGCCTGTGCTGAGTGAGCTGTTCAAGAGAGGTAATATGCATTCAGGTAAAGAGTGACATACTCTACGCAGGACTGAGGGCGGGCAGCCATCATTCGGGGAACCTGATTTTAACCGGGATGCGAGCTGTACTAGGGAGATGGGATTGATGGGGGGGAATTCAGTGAAAACAGAGGAGTTGTTGGAGGAATATTCCAAGGGGGTGATCAGAGGGACAGTGGGGATCGATGCCTTAATTTTATTAATTTTTTCGACGAAAAAGAGATTGAGGGCGTCACAGGTTGCTTGGGTGGGAGTCTGGCCTGGGAGGGTTCTATCGTCAGATGTCAATTCATTCATAATTTTGAAAATTTCTTTGGCTTTGTTGTCCGAGGAGGAGATTCTGTCTGAAAAGTGAGTAGATTTGGCAGAAACTATGGCCATTTTATAGTCTCTGCGAGCTGAGATGTATTGTGATCTAGCTAGTTCAGAGTAATTACGTCTCCATACCATTTCATATTGACGTACCTTCAATTTCAGTTTTTTGAGGTCATCCGAGAACCATCTATGGGAGTTTTGATGTCTAGTCGGGGGGAATTTGATGAGGGGGGCAAATTTGTCACTGGCTGACTGCAGCCAGAGAGAGATGTCGTTTTCAAGTTTGTCCACATTGGAACCTAGGATACAGGCAGGGCGGGAGTCTAATAGGTTCGCAAGAAAACCTTCTGCGTCATAGGTATTCCATTTGCGGGATAGACCTGCGGCCATCAATGAGATGGGGGGTTTGCCACTGATCGTGAGAGTGGTGTCTATTAAATGGTGGTCTGACCAAGTACAGGGTGAAACAGAGGGGGGGAAAGAGTGAGGTTTTGGGTCCATATTTGGTCTAAAATGTGACCCTTGATGTGTGTGGGCAAAGTAATTTGTTGAGACAGATTGAGACTGGTGAGGGCCTCAAAGAACTCCGAGGCATGGGGTCCGGCCTTGGTGTCATTAAACCAGTAGTTTAAATCGCAAATAGGGCGAAACTAGGATGGGAAGTGAGGAGGTTAATTAACTGATCAGACAGAGTGGCCGCAAAAGTTGGCATCGGTTGGGGGGGGGCAATAAAGAAGAAGGAAAGTTAAGGCCCCGCTGTCCATATTTAAGCTGAATATGAGGTTGTCGACTCCCAAAAGGGAGATGGATGAGGTGGGAGTGGAGTTCAGGTGTTTAGAAATTATGGCCGCTACCCCGCCCCCCGGGCGATTTCCTGGCCGATCGGCGCGGAGGATGTAGTAGTCTGGAGGGAGGGCTGCCAGGATATCAGGGAGTGAGTCCACCGTCAGCCAAGTTTCAGTAAGCAGGAGGACGTCGGGTTTTTCATTAGAGAGGAGGATGAAAATATCGACGTGATGTTTTACTAGGGATCGAGTATTTAAATAGAGGACTCTGATGGTGGTATTGCTCTGAGTAGGATGACTGAAAGATACGACCGAATCGGTGAGGTGCCGATCTGGTTGGGCAATGTCGGCCGTGAGAATGCGTCTGATGGTAGAAGGGGGGGGTTTGAGGTTGGGAGACTGTAAGTCCCGTAAGGAGGAGGCAGAATATGTAATAATATGGCCAGCCTGGCTGGTCCCTGGGCCCGGTCTGGCGCGGACGGGCGCAGACGGGCTTGCTTTAGGCGCGCCTTCGGCGCGCAAACGGCGCGCCCACTGCGCTCGTCCGCTGAGACTCTGACCGAGATACCGAGACGCCGGTCAGATTCATTTCCCCGTGCGAACTTCGACGTACTTGAGCGGCACGCCGCCCTAGATAATAAGGGGGAGACACTGATTATTACTACCCCCGCACATGTGCAGCCGACAATTTCGAGCGCCTCGCCGCCACAACAATATGGGACGACTTTGATTTCATTCTCAACTCTGGCTTCAATAATCTCCTTGCGCCCCACGTCCCCGGGCCGCCCATGATCCCCGCTTGCACGCGGTTGGCATCGACTTACGTGTATGTCCAACCTCAGGAAAGCCTACTCTCTCAACTAAGATGTCCTGCGGCTATCCGCTAGGTTGATAGCCCCTCTCCTGTCCTGAAGAAGACCCCGCCGCAAGGGTTCTACGAATTCCTGCTCTTAGTGGGTCGAAACGTCGACAATCAATCCCCTGGGACAACTAATTCCCTGGATTCCAGCCCCTATCTCCATAAATTGCTACATTGATGTACTGCTTTGGGCATGGGTTGCTCAATTGATTCGATGTGATTTGTGTTCATGTGTACTTTCCAAATCAGGATACAATTTTTCAGATTATTGTCTGTTTTTATGGTCACTTTCCCTACCTGCACTTACCTCACTTGACCACTTCCCCCTCCTGGGCACTAATCAACCGTCTTTATAATGCAAAATGTTGGATACTATATCCTAATGGCGTCTGCTGTGTGAATAAAACATTGCAGAATCTTGAATTGTGTTATTAAGATTTAATTGTGTGTTAAGTAACTTGGTTCTACATTGGGACCCCCTTCCTCTAGTACGCGCTTCCTAAAATGGCACATTTTTTATGGGTGCCGGAAGAAGGCAAATGGGGGGCGTGGCCTAAAAAGGGGCGTGGCCAACGATCTCGCCGGTGATGGCGGCGGGGAGTTTCCCTTTCCCCAGAGTCTGACACTCTTTCAGAAGTCCTTCTATTCCTTCTTTCTTTGGCCCAACAGAACTCTGCTCTGGGCACTATCAAGGGCTACCTTTCTGCTATTTCGGCCTTTCTCAGGCTCCCTGATCAGCCTTCTCTTTTCAAGTCACCTGTTTTAAAGAGATTCCTCTAAGGCATTCTCATCTTTTCCCTCCTATTCCCTTCGTAATGCCACAGTGGGATTTGAACCTGGTTCTCACATATTTATTGTGCACTCCCTTTGAGCCTCTTCGCAACTGTCCTCTTTGTCTGTTAACTTTGAAGACCGCTTTCCTGGTTGCCATCACCTCTACCAGAAGAGTGAGTGAGCTCCAGGCACTTTCTTGTAAACCTCCTTTTCTGTCCGTCCATCCGGACAAGGTGGTGCTCAGAACATGTCCATCCTTTCTGCCAAAGGTTGTCACTGCCTTTCACATCAGGCAGACCATCACTTTGGTTCGCAGGCCCACCACTGGGGTTGGTATTGCTGGGGTATCTATTGTAAGGTAAGGAATCTCTCACTACGTGTTTCTTTCAGATGAACAAGTTACTTACCTTCGGTAATAATATATCTGTAAGAAACATTAGTTAAAGATAGATTCCTTAGCGCCCTACCCATCCTCCCCGTTCTGCGAACTGATTTCTAGGGTTAAGGTCATCCCTTTCAGGGCCCTAGTTTCAATGCACCAGTGGTCAATATCTTGCATGGCTCTGCGTTCCTGGCATGGAGATTCGTGTACAGAACTGATGTCTAAGTTGCTGCTGGGACGTCATTTCAGCGACCACGACGCCAACTATGGTCGTGGAGCCACACAACGCCACCTTCCGACGCTCAGGGGTACTGCTGACAAAAACTTTCCGGATCCAGTCTAATGCCTGGGGGTAATTCTAAGGTAAAGAATCTATCACTAACTAATGTTCCTAATGTTATCATTACCAAAGGTGAGTAACTTGTTTATTATTAAAACAGCACTTATAAAATGCTATATCTGATCACTACAATGCAAACAAGTGGCATGTTTAATAAACATAAAATTGTTAGTAAACAGTCCATTTGCTTGTCTGGTTGCCATATTTTAGATTCAGGAGGGCATTTCTTTTAGACAGATTAGTATGAGTAGTACAAACTACGAAACCATTTTTCTTTTACCACAATATGACTATCGTCAAACAATTATTGAAGTTAATTCATAAGTCAGTCAACTTAGAACATCCACCATATATAGAAACGGTTCAGTCAAATGTTTTGTATGGTGGTCCTAATATTGGGTTGTTTATCATAAATTCAAACACAAATGGATAGGAAAGGGAAAATATGAGGAAACTGCCATTTTCAAGCCACTCTACAGGATGTGAAGTTCTCTCCTAATACACTTACAAGATTGCTGCCTCTCTCCTAAACTTCAGAAAACTACAAGAAACTGAGGGAATAATTTACAAACTTTTGGCTTACGGCAGCACTGAGAGCCTTTGTGCTGCACTGCCGTACATCAAAAGAAAAGGGCAGGAATGTGCCACATCTGTGAGATATGGCGCATTACTGTCCTCTTCCCCAGTGCTGGTGCAAAATTAGCTGCCATGTGCCAACACAGGCACCCTTGCTCCATGGGGCTAGAGTGTCTGCGTAGTGGAAATTATTGTTTTTGTGCAACCAGAAATAAAGTTATTTATCCTCATTGTTGCCCCCCTACGCCACTCCTTGGAAGGTGTATGCTTTTGACGAATTCCCAGGTTAACAGAATGTTGTAAATCTGGGAATGTGTCAAATGACATTGGTTTTACGTGGGAACATTCACCATCACGCCTATGGGATGCCTCCCCATTGCAGTGTGAGTCAACAAAGCATCTTGCGCCAAATTGCCTCACTCCATATCTACAAGGCCAGAAAAGTCACGCAGGATGGATTTACGTGGCCTTGTAGATACGGCAATTCATTGTGCTCCGCCAGAACGTCAATATAAGTGACATTCAGGCAGGACACATGGGCTTGTTAATAAGCCCCTCACTCCTTCAAACAGAGCCTTATTCACCACTATTAGCCACGCAACTCACCAGCTTAAACCAAAGCGGCACCCGTTTGATCACCGATTTCCTCTATTATATTCCTCTGGCGTACATGATACAAAAATATGCATTCTCTCTTGTACAACTCGTTATTGTTACTGTTTTAGGTTTATACAAAATTAAACTGATATGTTCTTACTACAACAATTAAAAAGGAAATGATCCAAATCTTGCTAACAGCTTGAATGTTAAACCCAATAGGTCTGTTTCCTTAACCCACATTCAGTAAGGGAGTAAGTAGTTAGCGAGCAAGTGAACATGTTTTATTTGTGCAGATAGGTTGATAGAGTTGGGACAAAAATATGTGTTTTCTTCTCTTCCTTCATAGCTGGTGTTAACAGTCGGATTGCTAGCTGTTGTGGTATATTTGTACACAGTGGTGGCTTTCAATTTCTTCAGGAAGTTCTACAACAAGAGTGAGGATGGAGAGTCCCCAGACATGAAGTGTGATGATATGCTCACGGTAAGCTTTTACAATGAATACATAGTTTTTCTCAGAGTCACTTTAAAGATGCGCTATTAATAAGAACCCCAAATGCAAGCTCCTATAAATTCTCATATGTGTAACTTTTGGCTATTTAGTTTAATATTATTGACAATGGAGCAAAGCATCATAACTTCAGCTTCTATATTTTGATATCACCACAAAAAATATTGCAACAATAAGTATTGACAAAAAGATCGAGGACACAACTATTGACTTTATATACTTACTAGCAGCCCGTCCCGACGTTGTCTGGGTACGAATTGCTGCCGGCCAGTAGTATATTGTTTTGTTGGATTTCGTTTTGATAGCATTTCTTATCTGTGACAGGCCTGGGAAACGCTCCGATTCACAGTGTACTGCTGATGCACTTAAGAGTGCGCGTTCAGCAGTGTGTGAACTCGAGTTTTCCTACTTTATTTTTCCTTGCAATATTATATAGCGCAAAATCGACAACATGGCATGAGAACAATTTACATTACAGAAGAACACATTCATTTGTGGTAGGCACGTGGAGTCAAAGCGATTTGCCTGGAATCACAGGATGCCGAGATTCGAACGTAGCTCCCCAGCTCTAAAGTTCGCAATTCTAGAACTTGTGGCTGGAGGTGTGTCTAAAAGTGTATGTCGGTGCTGGCCATCAATGAGAGAGACCTGTGCATTTTTCAAATGGGTGGTGAAAAAATATGAGTATGTTGCTGGAGATGTGGGCCGCCGTGCCACCAATGTACTTACCGGTGGAGGGTAAACAGCCATTATTCGGCAACTTTCTTTCCGCATACCATCACTCTGCATACTTTCATTACGAAAGTACCATGACTCCGCAATGCCATTATAACGCATGGCATTACATTTTATATGCTTTTAGCCGCGCATACATTTACAACGAAATTCGTTGTAAATGCATAAATGGTAAAAGCATGTTTTTTTTAATGTTTGGATAAGGTAAGTATGGGTATAGGGGTATATGTTTTGGGGTACTGAGGTATATGTTTTGGGGTGTTTGGGTATTTTAAGGGTTCAGATATAGTTTTGGGTTATGGGGTACAGGGGTAGTTTTAGGGTTTAGGGATAGGTATGGGGTTTGGGGTACAGGGGTATTTTTAGGGTTCAGGGCTAGGTTTGGGTTTTGGGGTATAGGGGTATTTTTAGGGTTCAGGGGTAGGTTAGAGTTTTGGGGTTCAGGGGTATTTTAAGGGTTCAGGGCTAGGTTTGGGTTTAGGGGTACAGGGGTATTTTTAGGGTTCAGGGCTAGGTTTGGGTTTTGGGGTACATGGGTATTTTAGGGCTCAGGGGTAGGTTTGGGTTTTGGGGTACAGAGTTATTTTTAGGGTTCATGGGTAGGTTTGGGTTTTGGGGTACAGGGGTATTTTAAGGGTTGAGGGTTAGGTTTGGGTTTTGGGGTACAGGGGCATTGTAGGGTTCAGGAGTAGGTTTGGGTTTTGGGGTACCGGCGTATTTTTAGGGTTCAGGGGTAGGTTTGGGTTTTGAGGTACAGGGGTATTTATAGGGTACAGGGCTAGGTTTGGGTTTTGGGGTACAGGGGTATTTTTAGGGTTTAGGGATAGGTTTGGGTTTTGGGGTACAGGATATATTTATAGGGTTAAGATGGGTTAGTGTTTAAGGGTGTTGGGGTATTTTAAGGAGTAAGGGTGGGTTATGATTATGGGGTGCAGGGGTATTTAAAGGGAGCAGGGTGGGATTAGCACACGATATAAGACATGGCATGAAGGGCGGAAGGTACCACACGCCCCCAGCATTTGTCACACCCCCAGCACACGCCCAAAGCACAATGCAGGCACGCCCACAAGGGACTACTTTGCTGGCACAGTTCTTTTACCTTCTAAATGTATATGGTGGGCGTCTGCATAGCCTATGTCCTTCTGCTGCAACTGCCCTTTCCAACGCTGTATTGGGTGTTGTGATTGGTGCTGTGGTTCCTGAGATTACCCACCTCAAAGGTTTGGGCTCTCTCTTTATTATGTTAGTATGGATTATCGAAAGTGCAAAAATATCAACTACAAAAATAAAGTAGACCCCAACGGTCCACAACGTTTCCGTTAAATAAGTCAGTATATAGAATTTCAAATATTTAACACTGCGTTAACTTTGGAAATAGATAAACTTTAAATACACTTAAAAACATACACAAAACATTGAAAGGATTTAACTAAATTTTATAATGTAAATAATGTACAATTAAATATATAATGTTAAAATACACTTGGAAAACAAAAATATGTGAACAATAAACCATATAAAATTAATATATATATAGTAAAAAATACAAATAAAAATTACAAATATTTTACAAAGCTACACAATCAAATCTTATACCAATATACATTCAAATGATTACAATGCAAATGTGATTTAAAAAACTAATATTCCTCAAAATGTAAAATAGGTGAAATTATGCAACTAAAATCATTAACATTAATTTCATATTAAAATTAAATCACACAAATAGTTTGGCAATCAGTAGCTTTATTCGATCTCTATTCGATCATTAAAACAAATATTCATAAAAGCACATCATCACATCAGAGATATATAATGGTAAATAGCAGATCCAAGTAGAAATAATACTTATAAAATGAGTTAAAAAGTAGATATTTTACAAACTAAAACAATAAAGAGCACATTTAGGAAAAGTAGCAACTCAAACGCATGCCTTGGGTGAATGAAGCATCTGCAAGTATAATAGCATCTGAGTATATCTGGTCACCAAAGCACTTCTGAGTAACGGGATTAAAAGAGAATGAAACAAATGAGAGGGACCAGGGGACAAGTTTAATGAGGTCCAGCATACATGCCCCGTAGAGACAGTGTACAAAGAGGGTATGAAGTTCCTCAAGGTCTGAGTAAATAACGAGAAAATGTAGGAGGGGAATTAACACCACAAGGTGGTCTTTCCACCTAGGAGGCAAAAAAAGGAGGGGGAATTTCCCTTGTTGGAACTAGGACTCTCACACACCTAGCAAGCTAGGTGTCCTGCTTCTTCATATGAGCCTGCCCCTCGACCTGCACAGGACATCACATAGATTTACAGTCCTACATACTAGCATTTGACCGTTATCCCCTGGGCGCACGTTTGTATCCCTTGCAGCAATGTCCCAAGAATGAGTCTGAGGACATTCCAGAGTGATAATAAGTGGGTATGATCACTTAAGATGCTAGGGCATACTTTACCATCCACAATATGATTAAGAAGGTTCTTGGTGGAAAAAATGTAGTCAATTATTGACATATGCACCCCCCCCCCCATTAAAATAGCAATCAGCAGGCTTTGAGGTACTACTGTTTCAAATGTGTTACAAATGTCAAATTTGAGCAGATAGGGATGCAACATCATTCATCTACAATTGGTAGATTTGACAGGACTATCCAAGGAATCAAGCACGAGTATGTGTCCCTCTGGTGCTACTACCCTGTAGCCCAGTTTTGCAATACAATCCCCAGCAAGAATAGTCTTCATATCAATACCTCTGTTGTGCTCAAGCCCACCAATAAAATCAAAAAGGGATGCAAAAATTGGGGTTATGGTTGGTAGAGAAGTCGTCATTATACAAATTGATTAGAAAAACACCAACAGCTTCAGATCATTTTACTTCAAATGCCTGGATAAGTCCACTATCTGTAGGGATGAGCAGTACAGTACAATCAAGTGTAGTTTTTAACCAAATCGGTAACCCTGCATGTGCTCTCCCGGCCACACAGACTGAAAGGGAATACTCTGACTGAAAAATTGTTTTTGCATAATACATTATTTAAGGCCCATGTCTCCTATAGCATTACTGTGTGATAGGAAGCAATACATTCCACACAGTTTTTTATTCGAAGTTTGGCAGCAAGCCCTGCTATATTCCAGCTCAGCAACATAACCATTTTGGCCAGACGGAATGGTTCCAGTTGAGGGTTAGCTACAAACAAATTACCTTCCTTCGCAACCACATCATTGTCAGAAGGCCTCACAGTCACACTCTGGTAGAGACACCAGTGATTGGTTTGACTGAAGTGAAGTGACAAAGTTTATTGTTTCAGATCATTAAAACCATAACAATACATTTAAAAAAAAAAGAATAAAGTACAGGGATCAAGGCTCTTTATATTTGACCGCATTCTCCTTCTTTTGATCTAAAAGCATTCTGAGTCTAGTACATTCTGAGTTTTCCTTTTTTTAAATGTGAGCATTTTGGTGAACATAATATACAAGTTAAAAGAAAGAAACAGTCAAGAAACTATTGTTAACACATATAAAATGTGGTTCCAAGAGTTCTGGTATTATTCTTTGTTAAATTCGAGAGGGCCTTTGTTAGTTCAAGTGAGCCTTCTTCCACTGAGGCCACCGACATGTGTCCCTTGTTCAGGGAGGGTACCAGGTTGTGGTTCAACGCTTGAGCATGAACCAGCAGGAACTTTATTAATAGGCAGTTCAGGCGGGTGTCTGTTGGATTTAAGGCTGCCATAATCGCCGATCTGCACGTTCTGATGCCTCGTTCATTCATGGCCTTTTTTAGGAAGATGGCTCGAGCGTGGGCCAAATTCGGACAAATGCAAACGAGATGAATGAAGTCATCCTTGCTGCAGCCACATAGTCTGCAAGTTGTGGGTCCGTCATGCTCCCAAATTGGCTGGTCCATGGTAGAGGGAAATTTCCCCAGACGTAGCGCCATTAGCTTTTGTTTTCTAGGGGCCGGAAATGTAATTGTTAGGTATGGGGCTGCAGTGAGTGTTTTGTATTTGGAGATAACCATCCAGGCATGTTTTCTTGTACTGAAACTAGCCTTGTCAGTTACAAGTGAATGGAATTTTGTTGATTTGTTTTTGGCTTTCCTAAAAGCTGTATAAGGCAAAGGTTTCTTGTCCCGGTGTCAGTTAAGGCCTTCTCGAGAAACTGATTGTATGGAGACTTTACATCAGTCTTTATTTCGTCCCACAGGGCTTTGTGCATCTCTGAAGCGAATATGTTCTGTTTCAGGCTGTACCAGTACTATATTGTTGCGTACTTCCTTCCCACTGTTTCGTTTATTACCCCAAATTCTAGTCTTGTCTGAGCTGGTGAAGCTGCCCGGTGAATTTGGAAAGTGGATTTGTACATAGCCGTCTGTAATTTGTTCAGCAGGTCCGCGTCTTTCCCATAAAGGGCTGCACTGCCGTAAGACAGCGTAGGAAGCACCTTGGCTTTTAATGTTGCTAATAATGGTTTGTATGTTGGCCCCGTAAGCTTTTTTGCAAAAGACATGAAGGCAAATGAAAGTGCGTTTGCTCTCTGGGCGATGTACATTTTTTGCTGCTGGTGGTCATGCCGATTGTCAAAATAAAAGCCCAAGTGCTTATAGGTTCAACTGTAGAGAATGAAGTTGGATCCATTGTTGCCCCCTCCAGCCAGTACAGAAAAAAAATTGTTGGTGGGCACTGGAGAAGGCAGACCTCTTACGCAGGTCTCTATAAAAATATCCCATTGGCTTACCTTGACTCTACTTTAATGGGTAAGATCCAGATAAGATGACTGAATCAATTTGCATGCAACAAATGTGTTTGAAAAATTAATAATGGTGCAATCCCCCACATATTTCTTTGGTCCCACCCATCCCACACGGTGAACAAACAATATGTCTGAAAATAAGTGAACTTCGCATCGGATATTAGAATGTAGCCAGTGAGTGACCTTATTTGTTAACTGTTCAGCACTCTCGGTCACCTGGGGTGGCTGTAGAGAGGCATTCGCCAAAAAAAGACAAAGGGCAAGAGTCGTGCATTAATGGCACACTGAATTACTCCCTTCAATACATCCAAGGGTGGCATTTTTAGACAGTAAACCAGGATTTGGATTTGCTTATGAATCTCAGAACATGATGGAGATAAGCAGACCCTCCAGTATTTGACAATTTCAAAATCGGCACTTTTGTAGTATTGCCGTGATTTTTACAAAAGTGCCTGCAAAATATGTGAAGAAAAACTGCTGTTCACCCTCTCTTTACTGGCTCTGTGCTTCCACTGAGCCATTAAAGAGAGGGTGAACAACAGGCAGGCTGCATAGGTGATAAATTCCTCTGTCGCCTGCCTTTGAAATGTACCTCGCCCCCCCCATAAGCCTGCAGACAGCCTCACACCTTTGAGTACCCCCTGCGGACCCTGCAGGTGGGCACTGATTTTGGCCAATGCAAAAATCCTGTGATGTTTGAAGTTTTGGGCTGCATATGTGGCTTTTTTTGGCCACAAAATTTGCCACTGAAAGCTGCAAAATCCTGGGGGGGTCTGGATAAAGGTGCTCCAGCTACCAGTTGGGGTTGATGAGAGATCATACAGGAATGCTGGGAGACCGTGGATTTGGCCGTGGCGTAGGGGTAGAGTCTGTGTTGTAGTGGTAGAAAAAATGATACTGTAATCTTCCCTCCGGCGTGCCACTGAACCCAGGCCCATGAGCTCAATCAGTTTACTTTCAATTGCCTCTACACAATCATTAAGCTGGCAGAGGCAGTCAGTCAAGATGGATTTACGTCTATCTCACATACAAATAGAAAGGTCCATGGCATCATAATCTATCACAGACGGGTCAGAGGGTAGTCACAGGGTTGTAACACTGATCCACAACCACATCCATCAATATTGACTGTTTCCCACATTTTTTGCATTCTGCAGATGGTGAGCTGACCACAAGAGGCAGTGTAGCTCCCTTTGGCAAAGGTTTGAAGTATTATTTAGGGAAAATTCTGACCTACTACTTTGAGCCTGTCCTGGTATGGTGAGCAAATCACTGCGGCTGATACATGGACACTGTTCATGGCTATCAACAGCAAGGGAGAGCCTCCTCTCTGTGAGCTGAGTTTCTTTGTCAATAACTCTCACAGCTTGCTCAAGGAAGCCATCAAGGGTTAGGTCTTTAGCTTTGTTTGAATTAAATGTCCTTAACTTATGCTTGCCCATTTTGTAACCTCACATTCCTTCATTAGTAAAAAACCAGGCATATAATATCGCAGATAAGCTGCCACCTCACTAGCTGCAAAGGTACTAAGAAACAGAGATGCATAAAAAAAAAAATATGGCAAAGTACCCACTCCAACCTCACAGATGTAAGTTGAGCCTAATGGATCGAAAAAGGCAAGAAACCATGAGGGGATGCCCAGCCTGACCTCCTCTGATTGCTGAGTGGCAAAGACAGGGCCACCCTGGGCCCAGGCTTTCCTGGGTATGTCCCACGTAGCAGCATTGCTGATGGTGTTATATAGCGCTAGTGAGAGTGGCCCCGCATTGTGCCCTCAATACACCTTGGCTGTTTGTTAGTGTAACATTGCGGCAGTCTGAGGTAAACTTGATTCCCCAGGATTTAAATCTGTGACAGTGCTCCATCTTGATACAATAAACATAAATGAACTTCAGTCTAGTGTTTCTCATGAACCTGTGTCATTTTTCATACACTTGGTGGCACCAGAAATATTGTTCCCTGAAATAATTAATTTGAGATGGATGTGAATTTTCTGACTTTATGATTGAAAATCATCCTTTCGATCCAAGTTGGAATCATTATATGCTACAAATTCATTTATGTGGGTGCTCTGAAAGTATTTATATGTCCTGATGATGACCTTACAAATGACGAAGGTCGAAACGTCATCAGCGCTCCCTCTGGCGAATCAGGAGGAAGCATTGATTGCACTATGTTCCTGCTCTAATACAGTCAAACTGTTTTATTGTTATTTCCTCTGCCTGTGCCAGTGTATATTTTATATTTACATTGTATATTTTTCTGTATATGTTTTGTTTAGAGATGAACATTGTGAGCACAAATTGTTTGTCTGTCTTTATATTGGTTGTTGTATTGAATTATTTCTGTATTTCAATAACACATTTTGTTTTCGGTTTTAAAAGAATTCTGGTGTGGGTATCTCATTTCTTGTGTTCAAATTGCATTTTTCATTTAGTTAAACTGTATTTGTTTTCTGTTTTATAACTTTCTTCCTGAACCATTGTGATTTTAATATTATCTATCCACCTGGGGCATCGCTGAGACTCCTGGGGCTCGGAGAAACATTTGGGTTAAAACATAAAGCAAATAAAAAGCAAAATTCTAATAAAACAAATCTTACACAACAAAACATATATAAATCATATACTACAAACATTGATACTAAATAAATACAACTTTAATAAAAAGAAAAATTAACTGCAATTAACTTCACAGTACAAACACAAATAAAACAGACCATTATAACTGTATTCAAATAAAAACAAAAATGAAAAGCAATATAAACAAAATAATGTTACTTCTACAACTTAAAGACCTTTAGAAAAAAATGTAAGGAGGGATCAGAGTAACTATTCACACTTCACCTAAAGTACAGTAAGTAACATTTTGGACTTTGGGAGGACACATTTATTATTCCTACTTTGACTCATAAGTTAAGTGGTGGACATTGGAAGGGCCGCATATACTGTTCATACTCCAACCTAAGCAAAAGTAGGGAAAGTCTTGAACTTTGTATAGTTCAGATTCAAAATTTCCTCTACAACCTCAGCACCAGAAGGGAAAGTGTTACACATTGCAGGATTTAGATTTACTATTTCCATTTCTAAATTAAGAAAAATAATGGTAAACCAGCTAAATAAAATATGGATAAATATACATAAACCACATACTAGTTTAAATGTTTCATAATAATCAATATACATATTTAAACATTATGATTACAACATTAAAACTACAATCATACTTATCATAAAAGAAAATATAATTACCATATAAAAACATTGAAAATATGTATATATTTAGACCATGCCCACCCTACTACCCCAAAAATCAAACAACTCAAAAACAAAGAAAATTAATTGTAGAAAAAAACGAACAGTATACAATATTAAAAAATGATGCTAAACTAATTCTTATAAAAACTACTGAAACAGAACACATTCAATAAATATATGAGATTAATTCAATATAATAAATAGTTTATATATTTAATAAGTTAATTATTCATTTAACAGTTAAAATATCTTTGCCAATGTATTTAAATGTACTTATTTGTATACCAATAAAATAATTTACATAATTAATATTACAATTAACAATTTGAAAGTTATAAGAAATAAATACGCTATTTACAAACAGTAATAAAATATATATTAAAACACTTCCCACTCTACTCCCATACAAACCCAACAAACCACAAAAAATGAATAAGACTAATACTGGCTAACAATAAACACAATAATTAAGATATCTATATTACAGTAAAACACTCATTATATAGGAAAATGTAAACTTAATACATTGAAATTATTTAATCAATTAATTAAAACAATGTAATCATTTACATAACTACAAATCTAATTAACCAATTAAACTATTTAAATATAAAATATGTATAAACAGTTATTGAATGACTAGTAGAAATGAGCTTCTGGCACCCGGGGCTATCCCTCAGATTGCCGCCCATGGCAGGTAGGAGGGGTGCGGGGGAAAAGGACGGCAACCAGTGCTCGAGTCGGGGTACCACGCGGGTGGACGGCGTCCCCCAACTTATTTTACCGGGTAGACGCCGTCCCCCCTGCCAAACAGCTGGACTTCACTCTTTGGCCACTCTGGGACGAGATCGGAGCTCACAGCGCGCTTCTCACGCGCTGGCTTCTTAGATGCAATCACATCTAAGGGTGAGCGAGGGGAGGCAATGAGCCCGATGGTGCAAGCCACCTTTCGTGACGTCACTTTCTGTCATGACGTCTATGATGAACTCTCAGTTATTCTTTGTTCATGCTTCCAAAAACTGTTATTCTCTTTTTCCTCTATGAATCTACCACTTTCTCTCAATCACCCATCCTCTCCTTTGCCATTTTCAATAATTCCCTGTTCTTCCTCAAAGAGGAGTGCAAAGATTTCTATTGACTCTTTTGGCACGCACTTTTAAAGTGATATAACGGAACTCCAAACGCAGCCAGCCTCTATACTTTCGAAACACAGCTACAGTTGTTCGTGTGGTGAAGTGCAGAGGGAACCTCAACTGCTGCTGTCAGCAAATACATGAACCAAAATCTCTACTGTATAAACTCCGCTTGCTAAACTTATAAATTGTCTATAGTAACATGTGACGCTAATTTCTTGGACAGAGTTGCAGCCCGGTTTTATTTCATTTTAATGAAACCGCTTCTTACGTTAAGTGTTAACATACTCTTTTTTTTACCAGACACTTTCATAGTAATGTACTGATGGAATCATTCCAATTTGTTAATTCTTTTTTCTAGTGTCTCCACTTTTCCTGCGTGTGTTTTCAAGGCCCGACACACAATGACTTCCTCTCGTGAATTGAGATCCTTGACACAGGCTGAGAACATGACAAAGAAACCTCGCAATTAAAGCATTTGCCCAATTTGATTACTTTCCTTCAATGGCTTGATGGATGTAGCCTGAGGTTACTGCACATTCACAACTAGCAAGCGAAGCCGAGCATATTCTTCCTGAACTCTCCAGTCGAGTCACATCACCGTGTGAATGAGCGTGACTGGAGTAGGAGACTGGGCGGGCGGGGGCACTCAAAGGGAGCAGACTGCGCCGGGCGTGACACTCACCGGCAACACCGAGCTCTTCTCCTCCACGTCGTCGTTGGGCAGGGAGGCAGCCGCAAGCAACTTGGCAAGCCTTATCCTGCCCGGCAGCACAGGGCCTGGGGACACGCAGGGGCCAGGCCCGGAGCCAAAGAACCGCAAATGACCCTAGCTCTGCCGGCGCCGCGGGCGGCAGGACGCCCTGCGTCAAATTCGTGTGTGCAGCAGCGCTTGCACTTCAAACTATTGCCGCCTGGGGCGGACCGCCCCCCTCCTCCCCCCTAGCTACGCGGGTGGTTCCAACCCTCTTCCCCTACAAACCTATCAACCCGTTAAAAAGAACAGTTTAATAAAATAAACAAATCTTTAGATATATGATCAAAACAAAAATAAAATAGACCCTACTAAAACCTAATTATATATAACTAGCATTAAAATATTATTATTAACCTATAACACAAAAAAGTAATTAAACATAAAATCTTTAGAAAGCAATATCATTTACAACTCTATTATAAAAAAAAAACATTAACCACTTACAACCTTGGTATTCAACATCGCAGGTGATGGGCTCTTCAGAAACACTTTGGGTTCTAAGATTGATCGATCGATCGATCTATCTATCTATCTATCTATCTATCTATCTATCTATCTATCTATCTATCTATCTATCTATCTATCTATCTATCTATCTATCTATCTATCTATCTATCTATCTATCTATCTATCTATCTATCTATCTATCTATCTATCTATCTATCTATCTATCTGTCTATCTATCTATCTACATAACCATCTTACACTTCGTATTAAGCTACAAATGTGTCCCTTATCACGTGTCAAACCTCCTGGTAATTCTAGCTATTTAGCAAATAACACTGTGCATTCTGGGATTTGCAGATTTATTCTGAATGTTGGCATTATAATTATGACGAAATTGCTTCATGCAGCATGTTAGGTAAAAATCCAGGACAAGCTGTAGTGTCAACCATGAATTCAGGGCACTTGGCAGGTCTGCACTGATATAAATAATAGTTATTTATTTAAAAAAATAAATCACTAAAATCAGCGAGTTAAAAGTTTAAAAAAACATTGTTCAAAGTGATAAAATTCACAGTGGGACATGTCTCTGTCTCTTTTTAACAGTACCATCCCAAATGCATTGAAAATACATTGCTTGTCAGGGACGGGACAAGGGTGTCAGGGCACTCTAGCCATCGCTTCGCAGCACTGTATAGCCATATGTGGGGTCAATAGGGCCCCTGGGCCAAGGCGCCTGCTTCACTATTACCAGGTAAGTAAGCACCGACAAGGTGTGTAGATACGTTCTCATAAAAGACGAACGCTAGACCCCAGCAAATGTTGGGCAGTGCAGGTCAAAAATTGCATGATACTACCTGCATAAAAAACCTTCAGTGATGACTCAGGCCATGGTCATGTTTTCTTCTATGTTAGAGATTTATCAGTATGTACGATTGCTTTCATATCATCTACAAAACCTACAAATCAGACCCGTGCGACAAATCAAGTCTGCGTTTCTCGGCTTCTGATTAGATTCCTTGCGTTCCTTGAAAGTTTGCTGATTACAAATATTTTTTTCTCTGTGGTGTTTCGTCTCACGCGTGACAGGTTGATTGTTTGCGATGCCATTAAAATGGGACATGATTGAAGATGACACAACGAGGCTCCAATATAATGCTTGATTCCAGTTGCTATGTTTGACATATGGGCCAAGAAGAGTGAAATGTCTCATTTTCGGCAGTGAGAATAACATGCATACTTTTTGGCGGTAGTATTTGAAGTAGGGGACACCGTAAGTATTTCTATTGGAGCCAGATAGGGAGACTGTTTGAAAGAGTCAAACACAATCAGAAGACGTGCATAGTACTGTGTTCTTAATCTGGAGTTTGAGTACAGTACTGTATCTAGATTGTGAAAGTTTTCTTTCATTTGCATACCATCAAAATGCAAACATAATGATTCTTACCACTTTTAAAGGCGTATCAACATCGACAACATTTTGGAACTTTGGGCCAAATTCCCCAAACTAATTGTTTTTGCTAGGTTTAACATATAAGGGTACATATTCATTTTATGAGTGCAAAAACGTGTGTATAATCTCATCAGTTTGTTTTGCAATTGCAAAATGATTTGGTCATGCCAAGATGTTGGTGTAGGTAAGCCTTTTGTGCTGCTGTAGGAGAGTAAACGGGGACTAGACGTTAGAGAGTGGACATACCAGGTACTTTTATGAACAACTCACCGTGCTCACAAACTCCTCTCCGACAACTCCCACCCAGGCATGGTATGGCCTGGTAATGGCATGGGTGAATCCTTTTCAAGTGTGTCAAGGGAAAGGTAACACCCCCAAAAATCGTCAGGGTATTGCGAAAGGGGTCTCTACATGGGGAAAATATTTTAAAGGTGAAATAAATTAAAAAAGCGGTTTGCGAATTAATGTGCATCTGCTCTTTTTTGCATGAGAAAATTTACATATTGTACATAGTTGTGTGAAAAAATGCGACTCGCAGAAGTTTTCCGGGCAATACGTGGAAATCTGCAGGTTTCTAGGTGTAATCTAAAAATTGTGTGTGAATTCCAAAAATCAGAATTCCAAACGCATGAATTGCTGGAATCCTGGACACAGATTTCAGACTTTTTTGAAAATCAAGCCCTTAGTTTTTGCACTTCTACCTTCATAGGGGAAAAGGCCCTGTCACTCTACCACATCCCACTTGTTTCGAAACTTCCTTCTTCTGACCAGGCATCTGCTCCCAAACCCATGCCACCTATGGTGCAGTCACCCTCTTCAGCACTATAAAACAATGTTCAGCTTCAGGCAAACTTTATTTCATTTACCTTTGCCCTTAAAGAAATAAGAAACATACGTAAACTATAGAATATTGAGTACAATTTAGAATTAAGGGTCCAATTACGGGTGGTGCAGTGGTGGCTGTCCTGCGGCCACCGCATTATGAGGCAGCTTTTAGGACTGGCCACCCCCGTGCCGGCAGAGGCCTATGAAATGTGCAAGGCTGTACCGCCTCAGTCCGCCGAGCATATTATGAGTTTCCCCTATGTCAGCCATTTCATGGCAGACTCACCGCCTTGACAAGGCTGGCGCAAATGGAGCCAAGGGGGCTTCACAGGGCCGCCATGCCCCCGCTGCAATGGGGCTGCAATCAGGGAGGGCACAACATGTGCCCCCTGTTTGCATTCACCCCAAGTTCCAGGGGAGCGTGGACTTCACAGTCCATCCCGTTCTGGAACTTCTTTTGCGTTCCCATTTGGTGCCTGTTTTCAGGACACCGCCTCTGGAACGGCAAAAGAAAAGACAGGAAAAGTCTGCCCGACACGAGTACAACTCGTAGTCTGGCGGGCAGTCCCTGCACTGCTTTGGCAGTGCTGAGCTGGTGCAGAGCCGGGGCAGCACCGCCAACATTGGGATCGCCTTCTAAGTTACTAACATGATCAAAAACACATTGAAAAGAAGAAACAAAAGTCAGAAGCATATATGACTAATGTTATTTCACAGGGCTAAGACCAGAAATGGGAATATTTTGCATTGTCATTGCTACTTGAAGCCATTCAGAAGAGTTGCATAGTAAGATGGAATGCACTGCTAGTGGTGTGATGTGTTTCCTGAATAGCCTATTTTAGTTTTCCATATGTTGGCCTAATTGTGCATGTTGTAGGTCACATTTCATTTGCACACATTACTATATAAACATGCTTGCTTTGTGTCTTATTGTACTTTTACACGGTAACTGCATATGTTTTCGCATTTTGTTCATTTCCTGGGATTTAGTCTGAACACCCTAGACAAGGTCAAACAACAATGCCCTTTGTTATTCTCTCTGGTAAGGCATGAACACATAGACATAGCACAAGAACACAGCTGCTGTTTATGGGCACATATGCCTTGTCTGAGAAGAAGAGAGTAAAACACCCATGGAGCGAGAGTTCTGAGACACGAGCTTTGCAGCAGTTGATATTTAGCATCCATCTGTTTATGCTAAGGTACGGGGTCCACTGCTAATCCCAGAGATCTTGATATATATAATCATTTTGTTTCAGTAGGAGATGGGGGGGGGGGGATTTAGTTAAATCTGTCTTATACCAATGCAGGACTTTTTATATTTTATGGCTCAATAGCCATGTTAGTATTTTTGATATACATTTGTCTTTTAATTGTGGCATGAATACTGCATTTTAGGACACCATAGTTTGAATAATTATTCTAAACTTCCTTCGTGTCTCATGTTTATATTCTTGTGGACGAGTACGAGTAAGATAGCGAAAGGGTGTGTCCTGTTATCGTGATTCCTGAGAGGGTCGTGATTGTTATGTTGAGGGGCCCCAATTCACTTGTTTCTCTGGTAAGGTTATAAGGCCAAGTGAGGCACTTTAGCTATTCAGACTCGGGCTCATAGGTACTGAGGTGTTGTGGTAATTCAGTCCCTACCTGCCGATTTTCTATGGTCCCAAGCATAGATCTGTTCCTGAGCAGAATCCCTGCAACAGTGGAGTGTACTTAAAATGAATAAACACTCTTTTTAGTGTTGTTTTAGGAACTGATGAATTGACTTCAGAGTCCTATGTAACTCGATTTTTGTAAGAATGATAAAGTGGAAAGACTAGTCCACTTAAGAGATTTGAGACAATAAACATAGCATAAATATATGATTAACCAGTCTAAGATTGTTGCTTTTAGTGAGAGTGGTGTGATTTGAAGCACCCTGTAGTTGATTTGAGCATTTTTTATTTTTAAAGAGTTGAGATGCTCACCCACTTTATGTTGAAGGAGCCATAATAATAATTCTTAGAATAGAGTGTTTGTTTCAAGGTGATGCAGTCAATGAATTCATCAGTGACATTTATGTTCATTGCATGAATGTACATTTTAAAAAGTGAAAGTAGTAAGGTGCTGGTGCTGTTTTAAAGGGAATGTGAGTTAAATAATACAGATTAATAGATAGACAAGTGGGGAAATTCACAAAGACATTTATGAGTGTGTCAAGGGGAACTTTAGGAGTACTACTTCAGAAACTCATAAATGCCTTTAGGAATTAGCCCCGGAAGGTCCAACCCCCTATGAATTAAAGTGCAGGAAGAACACAATTCTGTGTGAACTTCTTTTATATGAATGGTCCTTGAATGTGTCTGTTTTATTCCCATTTTAGATGGTTGGAGGACAAATAACGAAGGCTTTTGTTTAATACTCCTGAAGCACTCCTACTTCACATACTAAATGCCTACTTGACTTGGCCTATAGTTTAGAATATACAAAAGGATAAAACAAGGATTTCGTGTCTGCTAAAAGAGTGGTCATTTTAACATAGCTCCAAAACCTGAAAGATTAATGTAGGGTTATAGGGCACAGTTACAAAGGCGTATATGAGTACAAGGAGAAGTACTACTGCTGCCCATAATAATAAATGTCTTTGTGAATTGGCACCAAGATGTTCTCGAGTTTAATGAGGAATAGGACATAATGAGATGATATATGTAGAGAAGAAGAGACTCTTACATTCTTTCCTGAAGGGCATGAGAGATATGCTCCAATGAAGGTGTTCTGGAATAGTGGGGCAAAGGATGAGAAGGCCTGTTTGATAGTATAGTATTTTCCAGTTTTGGTAATATTTATTCCTCATGTAATTTAATGGTCCTGTGCATGGCTCTCTAGTGTTTCCCTCTGTTTCTTCGTACAAGGGCTGATGATTTAATGCATGGATTAAAACTAACTCTGGGCGGCCAACTACGGTACGCTCGCAAAGTTTGCATAGTTTGTGCTACTTCGCACTACGTGAATTGCACGTAGCGCAGTGCAAAATCTCGTAGCGTAGTATAGTTGGCATTTTTTTGCTCGCTTGGGGTCCTCAACGTCAAGTTGGCGACCACGAGCGAGCAAAATGACGTCCCGGCAAGACTTTTTCCTCATTCGCGATCAGCAACATCAAGTTGGCGAACGCGATCAGGTTTCTCATTGCGAGTGGTCACGTACGCTCGCGACGGCTCGCGATGAGAAACTACCAGTCCGCGTTGAGAAAGCTGCCACTCGCGTAAAAATCTACCCGAGCAACAGAAAACGACAGCTCGCACTGTGCGAGATGCCGTTTTCAATGATTGCACAGTGCGGACAAGCATCCGGCACTGTGCAACGCGTATCTCGTGGAGTGCGGAGTGCACTTCGCGTAGCTACGCGTAGCGCAACTACGTGAACTACGCCCAGGGTTAATTAAAACACAGTACAGTTTTTATTTTAGTGGCACTAAGACAGGATCTGCTGTCTACACATGTAGCCTGGTGAAAAGTAAAAACAGGAAAGGGAAAAAGTGCAAATGTGCATCTGGTGGCTAGCATTACCGAGCGAATTATAATGGGGCGACGATTGGTATTAATTGGTCACGCATGACTTTGCTTGTGTCAATAATGAAGAAAGACCGTGTTCCATCTTGTCTTCTGCTCTATTTTATGCATATTGCTTCTAGTTTATACCACTTACATAGTCATACTACTTATTTATTTTTTTTTTTTTTATATTTTAAAAACCTTTATTAATCAACGTGCATCATACACAGCGTTCGGCTTACAACCCATCAGGGCCAGCCGCGTATATCTGTAACTGCAGAGTTATTAGTAGGTGAACACAGCCTCAAGGCCGACAACCCTGAGGTTCGGTGGCGTGAATGGTTCCGTTTTAGCACTTCACAATCATCCAAACATTTAGTAAAGTTGAGGTATAGGTTTGTGAGTTTTTCTCTTTTTTATGTGAACCCGTAAGCATAGCGTTATTATAGCACTCATCAACTTCGTCAGATGGATAATGTCCCGTTCTTACATATGTGTGTCTCGCGGAAAAGTGTCAGCTAGGTCTGCCCTCCAAGAGGGCGCGGGGCATTGGTAGTAGGAGATGAGGCTGCGCGGCATCCCCGGTATGTCTGTGAGCGAGTACCTACACAGCTTATCCTTCCTAATGGAAGTGGTGAATGTCTGTATTGGAGTTCAGCTAGGATCACCTCGGCTATGGCTACTACTCTCAAAGGTCCCATGACGTAGTGTGTACTGTAACTAACTTCAAAGAACCTGGTCAAAAGGGGACGCAGGACCATTGCGCCAATAAACTTCAAAACAATAACCTGGGGAGTACACTTTAGAGGGAGAGGGAGTGTGGGTAGATATAGCCATGTGTTCAGGGAGGGAAGTGCAGTGCCATTGTGTCAGTAGCGGTCGAGTGGGTAGGTAGGCCGGAGATTATAGTGTGTGGTCCGCCTGCAAGTTAAGTAGACAAGGGGGGAGACCACCACCATAAGAGCTTGCCAAGTGAGGTAGTAAAGTTTGGCTCGTGTGGTAGCCCTTGGCAGGACTCCCGATAGTAGTTGGGTGTGCGGGGACGTAAGCGTGGGGGGGGCGATGTACACAGCATTGTGAAACAGCCAGGCATGCAGCATGTGTCTATCAGGACGTGGGAGTCGTGTAGGCGGCGATCAGTGTGGCGTACGTAATGGTGTAATGGTGCGTGGGCGCTGGGGAGGGGGGAAAAGGAAAATCATATGAGTCGGGAGGGCTGCTGTGTGTAAATGTTTCTCATGGTGTCCACCGCAGGAAGGGGTACGGGGGAATAGCCTACATCTCATCACGTGATCCCTTGGTCTACACATTTCTGTTGAAAGGATTGGAGGATATCATCCCATTGTTGTGCGATTGGGAATTTCCTGAGGCCTGCTGTTTCTTCTCGCCGCAGGACTGTGCTCTCAGCTCGCGCCCAATTTATGAGGGACAGGCTCCAGTGTTGTATGTGCGGAGGTGTGTCGGCTTTCCACCGCTTGGTGAGCAGTCGTTTGGCTGTGATCAATCCAAGATCCCAGTATCGGGCCTGGACTTTGTTCAGCTTTGTGCGTTTATATAGCCCCAGTAGGCAGGCCTGCCAGGTCCTCGGCACGTGTTCTTTAGTGCAATGCGTAAGCAGCGCAGTCACCTCATCCCAGTAGTGCTGAAGGGTGGGGCAGAGCCAGAGCATATGGAGGAGGTCCGCTCCCACCAAGGAGCAGCAGCTGCAGGCGGTATCCGTGACTGAAAAATACCTGTTTATTTTATCCGGAGTGAGGTATGTGCGGTGTAGTATGTAGAGTTGTATAATTTTGAAGCAAGGGTTACGTGGGACGTTAACTGGACCAACCAGGACCATCGCCCACTCCTTATCTGTCCAATCCCTCCCCCTGTCTGCCGCCCATTTCGCTCTCAGTTGCACAGTGTCAGGCTGAGTGTGAAGGAGGAGAGCTTGTGCTAGCCAGTGAATTATGTGTGTGCCATTGCTCATAACGTGGAGGTATTGTATAAAATGGTGCATGGGCAGCTCATCAGACATGTCACCCCAGGCAGCAGTCAGCGTGTGGAGGAGGGACGCGTGCAATAGGAACTGTCCAGCTGGGAGAGATGTGTCCTCCACAAGTCTGGCAAAGGGGAGGAGGGCGCCATCGGAGTATAGGTCCCCCAGCGTTTCCACTCCTGCAGTGGTCCAGCTATCAAGCTTTACAACCGTCAGTGCCCCCGTCGCAGTCGGGGTGCCCAGGGAGTGTCGGGGCATATGGCATTGTTGTCCGGGTGAGGCGCAGGCAGCGCAGGAAACATCTGCGCGCTACCGCAAGGTACAGCTGCGAGGGGCGGGGAGTCCGGGTCAGTGGGTGAAACAGCACTTGGATCTGCAACTGGGACCAGACAGCGGTGTCCGTGGCGGTGTCTCCCATGTTCTTGCCACCCAGCCATCCTGACACCCACTGCATTTGCGCCGCCCGATAATACAGCTCCTTGTTGGGAACAGCCAGCCCCCCCGCTTCGGTAGGCATATATAGTTTCGTCAGCGCAATGCACGGTCGACCTTTATTCCAGATCAGGTCGCGTAGTAGGACTTCAAGGTCTCGGAACACCCGGTTGGGGACATAGGATGGAATATTGGCAAAATAACACAACAGTCGTGGCAGAACTATCATTTTTGTCAGGGCTATAGTCATACTACTTATATAGCAAGAGCAAATATATAGAATACAAAATACATTCAAACCCCTTCTCCATTTTTAGTGCCGGACTTAGGCAATGTGGAAAACATGTTAAAGGAAAAATTAAGGAAGAACCAAAGAAAGTGTGCCCCAAGTTTCTCAATGCACAGTCAGGAGTGATGATACTCAACCTTTATGTCTGACTACAAACCTATTCCAATCTTAGAGCTGTGCCGCGAATTCCCCAGACTATTGTCAACTCTACTGCATGTTGCAGCATTCAAGGAGGCTATACTGCCGTTACTTGAATTAATTCCAGCTCTCTGTGGTGTGCCTTTCAGCCCCAAGGATCTGTCTGGACCTCCAGCCAACATTCCATCTAAGAGCCCTCTCCCAGTGCTATAGGAACCCAGTTGAAGTCATTTCATTCATCCAGAAGGAACAGGTCTTGTCTCCACTCATATGTCACGGTCTCTACTTTCTGGGCCTCCATTTTTACCAGCAGTGTCAGCTCTGGATCAAATCTATCTCTAGTCTCAGATCTGAGGCCCTCTTGTATTAGAGCCTACTCAATGCTGAGGTACACGATTGGCTAAGCAGATCATGGGGATGATGAGAGCTTGTCTCCAGTTCGACTGTTCCACTGTATCTACAACAACACTTCCAGAGGATGAAGGACATTTTGAGTCAGAATCAGATGCTGCTCAAGGCTTCCAAAATGTTTCACATGAGGATGATAATGAGGTGGCAGATCATTTGTTGCAGAATTCCAGTTGCTTAGATACATCTCTGGACTCTATCTCCGGTTCGCCATAAGAGCCTCTTACAGAAAGTGCCTCCTTTGCAGTTGTTGTCCAGGCTGCCGAAGTCCTGGAAATACCACTCCCCAGTGAAGATTCTTAGCTCAACCTCCTCATGCAAAATTAGCAACCGGGGCCTTCAACCTCTGAATCATTGTTGCCCTTCAACAATGCCCTAACTTACTCTGTCCTGGCTGTTTGATCCAAGCCATCCCCTTCCCCAGCTTTGAATTGCACCATTGCGAGGTGTAACAGTCCAGCGTAAGTTGACCCAACGTTTGTGATGCAACTGTGAGAGAATTGTATTTCAGGCATCCAGGAGCAAAGTGAATGTGAATTCCATTCCTACTGCTCTACTGCACTGAGAATCTGAAAACTGATGCAATGGGAAAGTAAGTCTATACTTCTTACAGTTTAGCATTACACTCCCCAATGCAGTTTGCTTCCTGGTTCTTTAGTCTTATGCTATTTGGAACATGGCAAATGAGGATCTGCCTGCTTTGTTACAGGACAAGCAGAGTGCCTTTGCTAAGACAACAAATGATGGTTGAGTTGCTCCTAAGTATGGTTTAGTGGATTCTGGACTGTACACTATGTATTTTCTTTGCCCATGCTATTGGCACCTGTGTCGGGTTGTAAGAAATGCACATATGTTTCATGTATTGTGGGACAACTATGTGCGAATTACACAGAATTACGGAAAATTCAAATCTGTTATTTCATGCTATATTTTAGCTTGAAATGCATCCTTGTGTCCATTTTTGGCCAAAGGATGCATGTATTCAAGAGAATGCAAACAACACCTGCTTGTGTTCTGTTGTCCCTGTGCATTCACGGTAAATGTGTACTGCGAATTACCGCAAATTGAAGCATTCGCTGTACATTTTTACAGAAATTATGTAAATTATGCCAGTGTCATTTGAATTTCACCATTTGCCTAATGTATAATCCCTGAATGTGGGCCACTGAATTGTCAGGGTATTTCCAGGCATCCCTAATGGACATTTCATTGTTTGGCTCTAGATTATTTGACAAGAAGCCTTTGCCAAATTTATAAACAGCAGTGTTATGGCCCGGTCACCTATGGCAATTTCTCCTGCTTGCCAATTACATCAGACTCGTAGGGTCTTCCAATTGGTTATGCCCTTCCAGGTCTCAATGCACCTCTTGACATTCCCCCAGATTACACTCAGAAGTTAGGGGACCATGTCTTATTTCTGTAAAAACAAGTGATGATGTTGAACACCACAGGGGTGATCAAATTAGTTCCAGAGGGAGAGAGAAGAAGAGGGTGGAACTCCTACTTTCTGGTCCCCAACAACAATTGTGGGTTAAGACGAATTGTAGTACTCAGACTCTTGAACTCCTTCATCAAAAATAGAGGTTCACAGTGATGACAATTCCTCAACAGGCCTTGCATCTCAAGAACTGGATGGTGGTTCTGAATCTGTAGGACACTTATTTTCATGTATTGGTCCAGTAGTCCCATAGGAAATATCTGTGCTTTGCGGTGGAGTCAGGCCACTTCCAACATACCATACTACCTTTTGGACTTTCATTAGTCCCTAGCATCTTTATAAAGGTAATGACTGTGGATGTGGGACATCTTTGCAGGACACTTGGTGGGCGGGGGCAACGTGCAGCCCCTACAGGCCAATATAGACACCATCCTGGCCTGGGGGCTCCCCAAAACACAGACCGAGGTCAGGGCATTCCTGGGCCTCTCAGGGTAGTACTGCAGATTTGTCAAGGGTTATGGCACTATTGTGGCCCCCTTGACTGAGTTAACTTCTAAGAAACACCCTAAAAAAATGATTTGGACAGAGGCTTGCCAGAAAGCCTTTGACTCTCTAAAGCAGGCCATGTGCACTGCTCCTGTGCTCAGGGCCCCTGACTTCTCCAAAGAGTTCATTGTCCAAACGGACGCCTCAGAGCATGGCATAGGGGCCGTACTTTCGCAACTCAATGAGGAGGGCTGGGACCAACCAGTGGCTTTCATCTCCAGGAGGCTACTCCCCCGGGATCAGCGGTGGAGTGCTATAGAGAGAGAAGCCTTTGCGGTGGTCTGGGCTGTGAAGAAGCTGAGGCCATACTTGTTTGGCTCCCACTTCCTGATTCATACTGACCACCGGCCCCTCAGGTGGCTCATGCAAATGAGGGGCGAGAATCCTAAATTGTTGAGGTGGTCCATTTCCCTACAGGGGATGGACTTCAGGGTGGAACACAGACCCGGAGTAGACCGCGCCAATGCTGACGGTCTCTCTAGGTTTTTCCGCCTTAGTGATGAGAACTCCCTAGAGGTTGGGTAGTACTCCCCACTTTCAGATGGGGGGGGACAAATGTTGGACCTGTCAGCCTTAGGGTGGTCTTCCCCTACCTTTTTGCCCTTGCGCCTCCCATTTTCACTGTACCTTTTTGTTGGACCTAGGACTCTGGGCGCCTCACCACTGCAAAACAGTGCTGATGTGCAGGTGCTCTCCCCTAAAACCATATGACGCTGGCATATCTGCCACAAGCCCCTGCTACCGCAGTAAGGCTTAATCCTCCATAGGCTAACATTGGGAACCCCCCTTATGGGATAATTTCTGACAGGGTCCTAATAAGCCTGTCATGTTTGGTCTTGTTGGACTTGGGGCGGGGAACCCTTTCCAATGATATATGGGGTTTGGGCACTACTACGCTAGGGATCCCACTTTTAGAAAGTGGAACTTTTCCTGCCTACACTTAGATTGGGCACTGTAGACTCCCCCCTCCCCTCTGCATACTGATAGCTGCCTGGGTTGGGAGGTGGGAGTGGTGATTCACACCTTCGCCCCTGGGATAGACTGTGATGGGCTGCCCACTGTAGCCTTAACGGCCTGTCTCTCGTCACTGTGACGCCAGGTCAGGGAAGGCAGGGAACATACCAGAACTCCCTGGACTCTTCCAGAAGCCCCTTCCCCCAGACCCTTCCAGAGACTTCCACCACATTCTAGCCACTGGACTGTAGAATATATAAGGGAGGGTCCTGGCCTCACATTCTGGTTACACTGCTGGACTACGAGGAATCTCTGATGGAGTGAGGACTGCTGCCAGGAAGGATTGCTATTTGTGAGGAGACTGACTGCTCTAAGGGACTGATTCCCCCACCTGCTGCGCTGCCCTTCTGCCTGCTGATCCTGCCCCGCTAGGGAGACCTGACGAAACACCTCCAGAGTGTCTCCACCACTGCCCCCCCGACTGGTGGGGGTTCACAAGGAAAATAAGGATTCCTAAGGAACACAGCGCCTGTCATATTGGAGTGACCCTGAAACACTTTGCCTTCAAGAAGCTGTCTTTGTCACCCCAGGGGTGGAGACCATCAGTGTCATATGCTCAAGGGCACTGCTGCTAGCGCGGACTGCGTGCGGCATTGAAAGCACCTTGGGTGCTGAGAGTAGCGTCTGCCCCTCACTAAAGACCGGGTTCAAGAACTACCCCTGGGGCGCTGAAGCAACCGCGACTCTTCAAGAACCACTTCTGCAACCCTGAGCGCTTGGAACTGCCTCCCGCTTGAAGACCTATTTTACGTAAGGAGGACTTGGCGATCACCATTGTCACCGCGCGCTGTGCATGAGGCTATCCCCAACTCGATATATCTAAGCGCGTTGTATAGAGCTGATGAGGAACTGAAGTGCTGTTTGACCTGAAGTCACCGCCGTGGGCCTCGGGCTGGGGAGGGAACTGTAACTGTCCCTGGAGTCACCACCGTTGGCCCGCGTTCCAACCCACTCAAATCTGCTTCCCCCTAATCACTGCCGCGGCCTGGGAGCCCTGGGCGCGTCATCCTTCAAATCAGGGGTCGAGCGGTGCTGGGATTGGTGGCCTCGCGGGGTCGCCTAGCAACTGGGACATGCCTTTGCAACCAACAAAGCCGCAGGGAAGGAGCTGCGCGCGTGTCCGGGAGGGCTGGCCTGCCCCCCTTCCGTGCAACGTCATCGGGGAGCAGGCATGACTGAAACCAAGAGGAGCCTCACCGTCCCCTACAGGTAAAAGTCAGTGCTACTGAGCTGTGTGGAGTGCTGCCTGGGGGCGGGGTACGGGCGGTGGGCTGGAGTCTATGGGGAAGGTAGTTGGAGGGACTGCCGGAACGTATATGCTCATCGCTGGCCTTGCGGGGACAATGGTAATTAAACTGTAGGAAACTGTGCAACCGGCATGGGGGGGAGCGGGTGTGTGCCCCGAAGAACCTGACTTCCTTTTCTGGCCACCTTTGTGCTGCGGGGACAACAGAGGCAAGTCCCCACCAAGATCAGCCGTGTTCACACAATAAACACAGCAGGGCTAATCTTAGCACCAGCGGGATTCTCCCTTTGACTACTGCACTCCCAATGTGAGCATTAACGCCAAGAAGGTAACTCCAGTGGCTCCAGGGCCAATGTGCAGATTTCAGTGACTGGGACTGATGGTCTTTTAATTAAGCCATAACCACGCAGTGCAGGGGCTCCTGCACGCAGAAGACTGTCTCTGCTCACGATTAGGCTATTCTGTCCCCCTGAAACTGAACTGGGTTCTTTCTTTTGTCCACTCTGCCTAACCGATACCAGGCGTTGCAAGACCTTACATTTAAAAGCCCTTGAAACCTATGGACTGTTCTTTGTGGGTCCTATTTTGCCTGAAAACTGGATTCCTGTTAGTATTAACTTGCCTGGAAATTGGACTCCTGTTGGTATTACCTTGCCGGGTAACTAGATTTATCTAACCATTGATTTTGCCCCGGAACTGGATCTATCTGATTATTGATCTTGTCAATTGTGGACATTGCATAAATTTGAGATAAAGATATTTCTATTTTTATAACTCCTTTGTGTAGTGCCTTTTTCTTTTGGGTGTGTTTCACTGTGAACTGCTGGTGTGTTGCGCAAAAACTTTACACATTGCCTCTGAAATTACGCCTTCCCGCTCTACGCCAGGCTACCCTGTCGGAAGCGGTGGTCCCTACTTGGACTAGGGTACAAACCCCAGCCAACTAGAGACCCCGGTTCTAACAATAGTTTACTATACTAATTTTCAATACTAATCCTTTATGAGTTCCGGAGTGGCGTGCTACTCGCCAGAAAAGCGCTTCAACATCCATCAGGGGTAACAAGTGCTTAATGAATGCAAACCTTTCTTCCCCTTTTTATCCCTCCGCTATCCTTCTCACTCCAAATAACTGACTAATATCCACCACTGAAATTACGTTCATATTTCACCATATTAATTCACCACTAATCCTTTATGGGCTTCCTGAATAGCATGTTTCAACACCCCATCGGGGTAACAAGCGCCATATAAATACAAACCTTTTTTACTCCTCTATCCTATTGCTATCATTCCAAATCCAAATAACTGACTAACCTATCCACCACTTAAAATGTACTTGCATGTTTAACTATACTAATTGAACACTAACCCTCTATGGGTCCAGGAGTAGCGTGCTACCCGCCGAAAAAGCGATTTGACGCCTCGTCAGGGGTAGTAAGCGCTAAATAAATGCAATTACAATACAATACAATACGATACAATACCTTGCTAACTAGTTGATAGAGGTGGGCTTGACCCATCTGATTTCAGACCACCTAGAGACAACTTTAGCCTTGTGTCCACCCTGGGTGTCTCCTTCAAACAAAATCTCAACTTTAGCTTCTGCAGATGATTCGCTAATTGGGACCTTTCAGGACACAGTTTTCTTGCAGGCCTTCCCACCTCCACAATGAGTCCAAGTCTTTCAGGCTAAGATCCTGATGATCCAGGTGTGACCTTCTGTTCTGGCCTTTATGATTCTTAGGCTGCTGGGTCTCTTTGCATCCTGTATCCTGCTAGTACCTCACACTCATTAATATATGCAGTCCCCTCAAAAGAATTTGTGACTGCAGTAGTCATAGCACTTGAGGGCGCTTTTCTGGACCAATCCTCATCTCCAATGAGACGACCCAAGACCCTCAGTAGTGGATATGGGATGCTTATGTGACCTGTAGATAGCCATTTTCAATGCTATTTAGAGCTCACAATAGTGATGAATATGTCCACTCTGGTTTGTGGCGGGCACCTGAACGAGATGGAGATCAGACCTCTATAGTATCATATGAAGCAACACCACAACATAAATCTGCTAGGGCTTTGAGCCATCTGCCGGCCCTAAAAGTCTTTTTGCCATTCATCAGGGTCAGGTTCATCCAACTGCTGATCCACACCATGAGCATCATTCATTACCGCAACAAGCAGGGAAGAATAGTCTCCTGTACCCTTAGTCTGGAGGATTGGAGGCTATGGTGATAGCTGGCTCTTCACAGATTTCCCTGATATTCCATCAACTGGTGGGATCCCTGAGCATCACAATGGACGAATTCAGAAGGTGTTATCTTGTCAATCACAAATTGTATCTGCATCTGTAGGTGATTGAAGGTATCTTAAACAGTGGGGCATGACATTGTTAAAAAAATTCAATTCCTGCAAATATACTCGTTCAGACTTTTGCACTCTGAAGTTTCCTCCTCAAGGGTCACTATGAGATGTGTACTGACTTTGGTGGGAGTCTGGCCTGCAATTCTCTATCCACCTCACCCACTGATCCTGTAAGTCCAGAAGAAAGTCAGGTGTGACTAAGCTCAGCTGATTCTGTTGGCCCTCGATTAGCTTGGGAAGGTCTGTTAGTCCAAGCTGTTGCCACTAAGCATCTGTCACTTGGCTTCCTCTTTGAGAGGACCTGTGTTCACCCAAGCTTCCACAATCTACACCATTATGCAAGGAGATTGAATGAAACCAACTGAGTGGCTTTGATCAACTGCTGAGTTGGTTTATGTCACTTTGTCTGCTTCCACCCTTCACCCTAATCAATGTATTCATCCCACTGGTCCAAGTTTGTCACCTGCTGCAAGCAGGAACAGATTGACCCTCTATAAGTTGGGCTGTGTTCAATGTTGTCATGTCCAGAGGAAGGACAAAGTTGCAATGGCACCACTGATTTCCTGCAGAGAGAGTCTATTGCAAGGGTTTACAGATCCAGCCTTCTGCCTGGGGAGAATCACAAGACGAGGAATATGCAATTAGATAGAGTACCAGAAAAAGCATTACCGAAAACAAGTCATTTGTTCAAATGTATTCATAAAATAATGCGTACAAGAATGAAAAAAGCTTTATTTTTATTACTTTTACACATTCACTCCTGGCACATCATACTCATGCCCATAAATAAAACACAAACTTTTTGCAAACCTTCTTCATTTTTGTCATCATAAAACGTATATTTTTATGAGGGTGTGCCACAGACAAGCTCCAGTCCTAATAGGCATTGACAAAGCCTTTAACCTTTGTGTTATTACTGTGCAGGTGCACAAAGGCACACAACGAATAGGAGCACATGAACTCACATATACACATATACACATATGCAGATAGAAAAAACAAGGCCATCCATACAAACAGCAAGCAGCACACATGCAGATACCTATTCATAAAGAGAAACATACATTTAGACACAGAGAACAACATACATAGACATACACAGGCATAAACAGAAATCACACATTTCAATATGCAAGCAGACAACATGCATACAGGAGACATGGAGTTGAATTAGTGCAGAAGTGTATGGGCTAAAAACATACATTTGTTTTTAAGTACTTGTGAATTCCTGAATGACCGTCTCAAATAATGAGTGTGGCTAAAGAGATAACATTAGTAAATAGGAGTGTAGAAGAAAAAATGTACGATTTGGGTTTTACGATGTTAGGAATTTGGCTTGTCCTTGTTTTGTTTTGTTTCAATAGATCTTAGTTATTTCTCATTATGGGCCATATGTATCAAGCTAATTAGCATTGCGAATTTCGGCCTTTGCGAATGCTAATTAGCTAAATGGTATGTATGTAACATGTTTGATGCAAAATAAGGAATCGCAAAATTTGCTATTCCTTATTTTGCGATTGCACTTAAGGAATCGCAAATTTTGCGATTCCCTAAATGCAATGTATCAAACAAAAAATATTCAGAAAATGCCCATAAGGATTCGCAAATTACCACCAACTTCTAGTTGGTGGTAAGTTGCGAATTCTTTTAAAAAAGCTTTTTACAAAAAACCAAAGGTGCCATATGACGCTCATACATGCCCTTAGGGCATGTATGTGCGCCATATGTCCCCACATGTCATTTTCAGGGGTGCAGCAGGGTGTTCTTGAGACACCCCTGCACCCTTGAAAAAATTCCTAATTTGCGATTTGCTAATTGCTAATCGCAAATTCCCCCTTCATTCCTATGGGCCTCCTGGCCCATAGAAATGAATGGGTAATTTGCGATTAGCAAAATAGGAATGGTAAGGAATCGCTATGAAAAACCGATTTTGTACATACATACCGTTTTGCGAATTCTAAATAGCGATTCCTTAAAAATCGCTATTTAGAATTCGCAAAACGGAACTATGATACATACGGCCCTATGACATTTTGCCACAGTATGTGAAAGTATTTACAAACTGTAGATAGGTGTTCTGTGCAATTTTCTGTAACATGCATCCTTCTGCTATGAGAGCATAGAACAGTGAAAACATACCTGAAACAGTTTCTTGGTGAAGTCAAACAGATAGTAAAGAGCCCATGTGAAACAGGTATGATGTCACTATGGGCTCAATTATGAGTCTGGTGGTCAACGGATCTCCAGACTCAGGTGAGCACAGCGGTGGCGGTCTTATGATTGCCACATTACTACCAGGGTGGTCAGGCTGCCTTGGGACCACTGCAACTTCCAGGGATCAGAGATCTCTGGTGGTGGTGCAGCAGTCTTTAGGCCACAATATGCTTGGCGGGGCCGGTGCAGCCCCACAAAGCATATTATGAGTTTCCTCAATGCCACACTTTTCATGGCTTTGTGACCTCCACGAAAAGTGTGGCAGTGGGAAAACTGGTGCTTCCTGCCATGTGGATGCACACCAGTACCTGCACGGACTACAGCAGTCCATGGCAAGCAGGTACTACCTTTGAAGTTCCCACTGCGATGCCTATTTCATAGGCACTGCCCTGGGAAGGCCAAAGAACCACGTGCCGGACAGGAGAAAATTCCTAATCCAGTGGGCGATTCCAACATGGGTTTGGTGGTGCGGGAGCAGGGCAGTTCCCACTCCTGCACCACCAAACTCATAAGAAAGCCCATTGTTATAATCTTCATATATTTCCTATTCTCAGTATCCCTATTTTGAATAATATATGTTTGATTATTTAGCTATAAAGCACAATATTTAGGGCCCGATGTAGGTGGCCCATTACCGGTTGGTAAACACGAAATTCAGTAAATTTCAGGCTTACCATCGGTATTGAGCCATTTCTGATGTAGGGTATAATTCGGTAAATACCGAATCGGTATTTACCGATTCGGTACTTACCGAATCGGTAAATGGCATGCAGGAAGCTCTTTTAAGAGTGCTTATGTGCTCTAAGGATTCATTATTTACCACCAACTATTAGTTTTTACTATTTGGATTTACTACTGCTTTATTTTGCACATATTCAACAATATTCCGGCAAGGTACATTAACAGGAGCAAAGTGTTATTAGATAGAGAGGAACTTTGCTCCAGGAGTGCAAGAATGAGTGTCAGCTAGTAGCAGTAAACACCTTTGCATGGTGAAGGCTATCTGGAGGCACACTGAGTCCTTCACTCTGACTATCTGCTGACTTGAGGCATAGCCACTAAGAAGCAAACAGGAACATCATCTGCTGTTTCTTTTCTGAACATTGCTTCCATTATCAGAAAAGGTATGCCGGTGTGAACCATGCCTTATTGATGCTAAGTTTAGCTTAACTAGTTTAGGAAAATGATGGGTTGTGGATATTAATGTAAAAAAGCCTTATATTACTGTCCTAATGCTACAGTATTTTCCATTGTATACCTTCTGATAACTATCATTGCCCTCTATCTCTACCTTCTATCATAGTTACTATTTATATCGTGAGCACTAGGATAGTATTTTGATTTTAATAATTCTTGAAAATATATTCCTAGCTTTCTAGTCTTCTTGAGTGTGGGGTGTCTGGATTCCATTGACTCTCTTTGTAAATCTCACAGGACTAATTGTTACATACAACACACCTCATTCATGTTATGTTCAATGTGTTGTGGAGTGGTTGCAATCCACCAGGTTCTCTGTCTCAGGCTGACTCAATGACTGTCCTTGTGCCTGAGGATCTAGAAAATCCATTTCTGGACCATATTCTGGAGAGAATTACAGAAAGCATATCAACTGTAAGGTAATGCTGTATTTCATGAAAAAGGTGTTAACCATTCTACTATCTGTCAGACATGCTATGATGCTCCTGTTACAGAAAACGCATGCTGTCAGAGCCACTGGGAAGACAAGAAGTCGTTTTTCATTATTGTTCACATAAATTTAAAAAATCCATAATAACTGGTCATGGCTACTTTGCTTTCCCTGTGGAACCACCAATCACAAAGAATCCAAACATACCAGAATCCTTTTTCCCGCCAATATATTTGAGTGGGACAGCCCTAAAGCAATATTACAGACAACAAAAAATACGTCTTATATCATGGTTGAAACAAATTTGGCTTACAGTATGATCCTGATTGTTCACCTTTTTATGGGTCTTATGTTTGCTGATACTAGAACTCTGTGAAATCGCTGTTCAGGACCACAGTGCATGCCTTCTGGACCTGAAATGGTATTGGTAACATTGGTTTTTTTCCTATTAGTCTTTTTACTTTCCTGTATTGCCAAAGTAGCTTGCACAGAAAAGGCAACAGTGGCATTGGAGTTGAATGTCACAAGGCAGGATAAATAATACATAAAAAGTGGTGCACTATATCTTATAAAAGTGTGTCCTTACAGTGACTGAAGCCCTATGCACTATTCACTATGTAGGTTAAACTACAATTTCCATACGACGAACCTAGGTGGGACTTAAATATTTCATTATCTATCTCCAGCTGGGGAAATGCTAGCAAAGTAATTCAAAGTTATTTCCAACTTACTTTTCAAAATCTGACTCAATAGTGAAATCAGATTTTTTATTATTTGAGATGAGCAAAAGATTAACTTTGTAAAAATGCACATTAGACTGACTAAGTCAAAAGTGGCTTGAACCCATATTTGTCTCTCAGCACTCCTCTAGAATTTGAACACATATCGCTGGCTGGGAGAGTTAATGCTCCTGGAGCAGAGGGCAATGGCTTGCTTCTGTGCCCAGGAAGAACACATTAATTGATGACTAATTAGCAGGATTTAGATATCTTTTAGTGGACAGGCACAGTTGGAAAACCAAGGCCAGCTTCAGCACTACTTCTTTTGACTTGGAGACAAAAAGGAGTGCTTCTACTAATCGTCCCAGGACCTTCACAGAGAGCTACACTCCAGTAACTTAACAGTAGGGGAGAGAACCAGTTTTGCCACTGTCATACCATCAGCGAGCCAGTCTACATTGGGAGCTGTTAGAGAGAAGAAGACAAGCCTCTCTGGAGGCAGCTGGCTTCTGCACCTTGCAAAAAGGGGTTCAGAGAAAACTTATAGTAAGGGAAAGAGGCAGTGCTGCAAAGAAGGTGGGGCTTGTGAGAAAATAGTAAGGATTGGTTGATTTCACTAGTTACTGGCTAGTGCATGGGATAAATCTGGTATTTCAACCACAAACTTCTCAGAGCATTCCAATACCTGATAAGAATCCATGTGAAGAGGAATATCCTGCTGGAAGAAGACTCCAGCTTCCTGCTGGAAGAAGACTCACACAAGAATTCTCAGACTCCTGATGGCACCCAGAGGCTGGAACTGCTCCCCAAGGGTCTAGGGTGGACTTTTGGTTGCCAGTTTCAGGGACACAAAATGCAGAGGTTCTCCTTATTCTGAGAGGTCCCAGTTTACCACAGAGAACTGGAGCCTGCAGAGATCTGGTGAGAGAGAGACATGGTGGCTAAAAGCCTGCACTGATGATCATTGGGCTGCAGTACTAACCAGAAAGAGCATGTCCAGCAGTTGCAAAAAAGCGAAACTTTTTCATTTTTTTCACTTCAAGAGGAGCAAGATAAGGTGCTTAGACTTACCAGGAAGGTTGCCTCTAAGGCAGACAGGAAAACCAAGGTGGAGGGTGCTAAAAACCGGCATATGGATAATTGCAGGTAAGTAAACAATTTAATTAATAAAACAAATTTCGTAGCGCACACTGCATCGCAAAATACGATGTTTGGACGCAATTCTATTCTTTACAATGGGAGCATGCATTTGAACCGGATTGCATGTTCTCATTGCAAAGAGAAGAGGTGCAGTTCATCCCTGAACCCCGTGGCGGGCACCTTCAGGTGCCTGCCATGGGGTGCAAGGATTAACAGGGGGGCACCATAGATGCCGCCTTGGCTGCCATACTGAGGCCGTGCACTCATGGGGACCCTGCTGGGGGCCCCAAAGTCGACTTCCGACAGCCTTTCTGTGTCGGAATGGCAGGCACAGAAAGGCTGTCGGAATCCGACATTGTAATCCCTCTGGCGGAAAGAGCACCCTTGGGATTACAGGAGGCTTTCCGAATGGCAGATGGGCTCTCTGAACCCGTCGGAAGCCATTCGGAAATACGGTTCAGATTCCTTTCTGACTGACTTTATCTAAATGGGTTGGACGGAAATGAATCCGAACAGGAGATTACGATGCTGTAGGAACAGCTCCGACCGAGGGTTGGAGCTGTTTCCTACGGCACTGTAATCGGCCCCATAGTATGCAGTCCACTGTCCCACTGCATGTCTTTGATCCTTAGACACTTCCATGAGAGCCTGTGCATGTTCTAAACTCCATACATAGGTATCACATCCACAAATTGTGTGAGGATGTATTGTGCACTAAGACAATAGCACAGCCAAACTCCACTTGATGCTCTTACATACTCGGCAGAGATTATTGTAGAGTATATGAGGGCGCCGCTGCTGATTGGTATGCAGTGCTTTCCAAACTCTGGATAACACTCCATATCACTCTGTAGTGTATATCTATTGGTGCCCTTTCATACTTGGCAGTGATTATGGTAGAGTATGTAAGGGTGCCGAGGGGTATTGTAGGAAGCTTGCTCTGTATATACTATACCAAAATGAGGTATAGTACACACAGAGTCCGTTGGAACCCCAAAGGTAGGCAGAGGTAAAGTTAGATAGAACCTTACCCTCTATTTGTGGTAGTGTGGTCGAGCAGTAAGGCAGTATCAGAGGACACTGTTAAGCATTTGTTGTACACACTCAGTCAGCAAATGAATTCATATACTCAAAGACTGAACTTCAGACCAATAGTTTTTTTATAAAAATATTCTTTTAGTTATTTTATTTTCTAGAACCAAGCACGCCTGGCACAGGTAAGCAATAAGTACTTTACAGTAGTAATGCAATTGAAATAGAATTTGAATGATAATTGTATATGCAGTTTGATTTGATTTACAGTATGGTGCAGAAAAATGCAATACTTAGTAAATGCAGTACGTAGACTTGCATAGGCTTTTTAGTTAAATAGCAGGCAAGTAACTTTTGATATTACTAGGCTTACACAGAGTAGTATACCTAGATACTAATCTGGGACATTTCCTGAAAACAGGTAAGTAAAATTGCTTTTTTTAGATTATGCAATTTGAAAGAATTTCTTTAGTTTCTCAAACTCCACACTTAGAAACGTTTCACAGAAAAACAGTCAATGTTATCATATGGAGGAAAATAGTGTTATCGGTTTTGAGGTAAGTATTTGGTAGTGGGAGTTGAGGTTCTGGGTTTAGACTCAGGGGTCCCCCAGGGTCAAAGATGTACTCTTGTTACACCCTCAGCGGCACTAGGGCGGCTGGGTGCAGAGTGCTGAGGCCCAATGTTATCCAATGGGGGATAGGGGCTTTTGTTTGGTGGCTGCTGGCTCGAAGGCCACTTGGCTGTGGGAGCAAAGCTCCTGGACTTTAGCTCAGGGCAAATGGATTTAGGCTGCAGGCTTCGGCTGGAGGCTTGAGGCAGGTCAGCGGTTGCTGGATCTTGGGTCAGTATCGCCGGGGTGACCACCTTGTGGTGTTTGCCCACTCGAACTCAGGCCGTGCACAGCGGGTGCAGAGTGGAGCGGATTTGCGTTGTCCGGCTGCAGCCAGAGGTTGCAGGTGAACAAATGTGGTGTTCACAGGAGAAAAAGTCTTTGTGCTTGAAGGCAGGCAGGTCCTCCGGGGTTTTCAAGGTTGCTGGCTGCAGGACACACCTGGGTTTTGCACGAGCAGGTTCGATGTGGAGACAGGCCGGTAGGGCTGGGGTCAAGTCAGTGGGCGTCTTCCTTTTGTTAGCTTCGGCACAGCTGTTTGGTCCTTCTTCTTCTTTTCTTGTTGCAGGTTCTTGTCTGATGAAGCAAGGTTCAGGGGAGCCCCTAAATACTAGATTTAGGGGTGTTCTAGGTAGGTAAAAGACAGGGACAATGGGTCCCTTCCCTGGGGTCGGACCCCCCCCCCTTATGCCACCCTCCAGTGGGAGGGGGGCATGAGCATGTCCCTGGTTGGCTAAGTCCCCCCATCATCAAGATGGCGTGGACTGAGAGTTGTGCTTCACCTCACCTCCCCCACCTAAGGGGTGGAGTCGGCAGAGGTGGGCACGCCTCTCTCCCTCACTTGTTGTTCCCGCTGGTTCACCCGCCCAAGGTGGGGGTCAGACCCAGTGGGGACCAGTTGCTGAAAGCAGCATGTGGCCTGGGGAAGCTCACAAAGGTGGTAAGCCTTTCAAGCTTCCCCTTCGTGAACTCTGTCCATCCTGTGGGAGGAGGCTTGGCACCTCGTCCCAGAATTTGCATTGTTTCAGGCCCCAGAGAGCAGCAGGCTCTCGACCCAGGGGTCCAGCAACATTTCTGGTGGTGGCAGCTGAAACTAGCCAATCTGCCTGGACACTAGTGGTAGGTTATTTTTCAGGGGGCATCTCTAAGATGCCCTCTGTGTGCATTTTTCATTAAATCCCACACAGGCATCAGTGTGAGTTTAATTTGCTGAGAAGTTTGATACCAAACTTCTCAGTTTTCAGTGTAGCCATTATGGTGCTGTGGAGTTCGTAATGACAAACTTCCAGCACCATATACTCTTAATGGCAGTACTGCACTTACAATGTCGAAGAATGGACTTAGACACTGTAGGGGTACAGGGCTCATGGAACTGTACCCTCACCACTGGTATAGTGCACCCAGCTAGAGTGGTGACTGACCTATGCCAGGGCAGTGGGTTGTAGGCATGGCACAGAGATGTGTGCCATGTCGACTCTTCACTTTGTTCTGTACCAATACACACAGCCTGCAAAGGCAATGTGTGATTGTAGTGGTACAGGACCTCTAAGGGTGGCACAATAAGTGCTGCAGCCCTTAGAGGCCTTCTCTGGTCACATTGCGCTGGGTACCTGTGGTACCATTGACCAGGGATTGACCTGTGGCCTGAGATGCCATTTGTGTTAAGGCTTCAATGATGTTTGAGGGAAAGAACATAGGCCCTAAGTACCTGATTAGCAGGAGCATAGGGCACACTCTGTCAAAGTACATCAGCAATTCAGCAAAAGATGGGGGCAACCATGAAGAAAGCGGGCACTTTCTCACAGGTATGCACTGCACAGGGTGGGTAGAGGGCACAGTCCTCTATGTTTAAAAATCACTGCAGTTGTTTTTATACATAAGTGGGATTGCTCCCTCTTCCCATCTTGTTTAGAGATCACTGAAGTGCATACACTTTGACAACCTTACATACTATGCAGTAATTAGCAAGGTATATAAAGGCACAGAGGGGAATGCAGTTACCCTACAGTGGTTTGGTTCTAAACAGGGTCACAAGAGGTAGAAGTCCCTCTATGTTTAAAAAACACTTTAGATTAAACTTTAATCTGTAGCGATTTTTAAAGAAAGAGGGACTGCTCCTTCTTCTAGCCCTGTTTTAAAAACAACAACCACTGCAAATGAATTCCGCAGGAGAAGCAGTGGAATTTATAAGTAATTCCACATTAGAGGAGTAATGTGGAATTACCATCTTCCTCTGATTTCTTTGGCAGAATTAAAAATTCCGCCCAGGCCTAACTTAAAGCCCACCAGGCAGCCATGGAAAACAAGGAGCAAATGAATGGACGGGGACGTTGTACTATCTTGGCAACATACCCCAGCCCTGGGCACGTGGCAGTATTTCTGTCTCAATTAGGGCAAAATGGGGAGTTTAACCCCTCTCTGCCAGCTCATGTTTCAAAACTACACCGAAAGAAATTGAAGCTTTCTCCACTTGCCAGGGGGTGCAGCTGCAATGTTTGGGATCTGGGACAACCGGCACTAAGGGAACCCTACCAATACTAGGCATTACTAAAACCTGGACACTGAGGCAAATCCAGGGTGGTGTGGCTTGCATAGCTCCCAACATATTTTCTTACCCAAAATGCCCCACAAATGTTAAAGCTATGCCTAAAACATCCAAATTCATCTGTCATTGATGGAACCCTTTTAACTATGGGCATTTCTGAAACCTAGAGACCCAGGTTAATCCATGTTGTTGACAGCTTGCATAGATCACAGCACATTGTTTTAGCCGACATGCAATGCAAACATCAAAATATCGGTCACAATAATGTTTCTCACATTTATGCAACTGTATTCTCATCCCTGCATTCCCACATTTCTCCCAATGAAAGTTCTTACCCACCATTAGAACGTGGACCAAACTGTGACCATAAAACGACCAAATTACACCACATTCACCTCACCTATTTGAAGTTTTAACAGGTTCCTGTTGTTGGTGATAGGCCACCTACAAAAACTTTTGTTGACCACCATAGATTCCAGAACTTTCTCTCACAGAAACATGAGAAACATATGTTATTTTAGCCAAAGTTTGTTTGCAGGACATTGTGGGTAAGAACAAATCTTGGGGTCCAGATAAGCCATATCACGCTGGCAAGTTTTCGGAAATGTATGAGATCAAGCTGATCCTGAGCTTCCTAGATCCCCAGACAAGACTGAAAAGCCAAGCAAAAATCTACATTTCTGCACATTGCATTTTGAGGCCTCACCGTGTTGAGGGTGAAAGACCCAACCATAAAAAGTGGAGTTGTTTTTTTTATTGGGAGAAGTGTGGGAATACAGAATGATATAACGTTTGTTATTATCTATTGAACTATCTACATTTTTCACTCCGAAATGTGAGGCATTACGCAAGAAAGAACATATTGGTAAACACCGTCTGAATCATGTTAATATGGACAACCCCAAAATCAGATTCATATGATTAACAACTATTCCTAAACTCGTATTCTTTAGCACATTTAAAAAAATACATAGTTTTCCTTTATATCCATTTTACATTATGAGATTGTACATTATGAATTGATGCAGGGTTGCTTCACAATCAAAAATTATTGTAGACCGCAGCTCAGTTGATCATGTTAGGTTTTGCGTCTTTTTTAGGTAACCATCAAACACTATATATACCTTTGACCGAAAGTATGTAGCAGATGTTGTGAAATATAACGTTTTTATATTAGTCATTGTGTTAAAAAAGCACAGATGAAAACAGTGTCACATAATTCAGTTTTTCTACTTATTTTTATTATTTCCTATTCAAATGAATTGTTTATTTGGGAAAACATAAGCCATCTACCCCAATACTTTCTTAGAATGCTGTCTACTTTTCTGAAATGTTCAGCTTGTAGGTTCCCGTATGGGTTTCACACTTCTACCGCCTACAAACTAAAGCTAGGAAGAAACCGCAAACTATCAAATGTTGAGTACCACTTATAAGTCTGCAAAAACAGTAATTAAAAGTGTTTTTTACAGTTCTACATTTTCCTGAAAGCTGGGAAAATGGTAATCATAGCACAGCAAACCTTTTTATGCTGCCGTTTTTAAATAGACATTACTCACATAGCACATTTGTCTCATGTTTTAAAGAAAAAAACCTCTGAAGTTTGATACATTGTGGACATTTTCTCTGTTCCCTCCAGGGGAATCCAGTAACTCTAGATACCTTTAAAATCCTTAAATTGTGTGAAAAAGAGAGGACACAAATTCCCCTGGATGTCTTAATGGATATCTTTTGTTTAAAAAAAAAACAGAATTTTGAAGGCTTAAGTGCAAACTGGCCAAGATCAAAAAGGGGATAAGTACCTAAGGGGTTGCACTACTTAAGAATATGTGTGTAAGATATTGCAGGCTGCCAATTGAGCAGATTATTTTCACAGTGCTTATTCTGCATTCATTATACATTATCTGCCTCCAGAAACTCTCTTTGATTAAAATGAAGGAACAAGAGGTCATGGATTTAATGAGGGGTGACGGAGGAAGATGACTTGGCAATATATAATAATTAATACTATACCTATCATATTAAAAATAGGATCTTACTAATCACCTCTGCTCCTCGTCATCATATATATAGAAGTACTTCAACTTTGATCTTGTTCCTCCACTTTGTCATAGAACTCCATGATAACCTGCAGTATCTTTAAAATGTACAGCGATGGAGGGCACTTTATTCCATTTGTCCACATACAGCTGTCACCGCACTTTCCCTGCAAATGCAACTTACTCGAGCAGTTAAAGCTTGATAGAACCAATCCCGTCAGCACTCGAATCTCATATCAGTCTCCTTTCACATTAAGAACCTCCAAAAGTTGCTTATCCTAACAGGTAGAAGTAAGGTCCTTTACTGCTGCTAGCATCAGGAGCAGTGGCAGTGCCTAATTTCTAAAAGAAAAGTTTAGCTCAAAGTTTTGATCTGAAGCTCACGGCTGACATATTGAATATCCGCACGGTGAATACCAAGGCTGCTACACTATTAGACGCTCCCTGTCCCTTTATGGGGCTCACTCTTGTGGATTCTTTTCCATCCAAGTTTTCTACCTTTCTCATGTTTTTTTCACTATCATTCCCCACTGGTGTTTTTCTCTCTCTTGGTCGGGGTCAAAGTCTGATGAGGAAAAATAAGTGCCAGTCCCCAAGAAGGAGTGCCTGTGGGCTTCATCTACAACCATCGGATGAGACTAAGAACTGATCTGAAGTGTTTTTTCAGCTTTGTATTGCCAGTCCAAGATACTTACATAAATTTTCCAGGAAAGGCCAGGAGAGTGAGTTATGCCTGCCGAGCAACAGAAAAATGCTTTCAACCCTGCCACGGACATGAGGATTACTGATGATTTGGAGAAATCTGCCACCACTTTCCTGTTGATGCCCTACACCATTTCTTAGAACTGCCTAATCCTAACTCCGACCGACCGTTTTCAAACTTGAACTAACGCGCTTTAACCAGGGCTCGAGTCGGAGGTACACGCAGGTGGACGGCGTCCGCCCACTATTTTCACAGGTGGACGCCGTCCACCCTGCCAAGAAGTTGGACCCCACAAAAATATATGATGAATTCATCCCGGTGTTATTTGCAACCACGGGACACATTCTGCAGCACCTGCACGTTGTTGTCTGCTTTCGATTGCAACAACGTGCAGGCGGGGAGGGGGCTTTCTTGTTTCTGACTCCTGCTGGGCCCAGAACAAAGGCCCAATTTGAGGGGTCATCAGACTTCCTCTTGTTCGAGTCTCCTGGCTGGGAGCAGTCAGGAGCCTCACACTTAGAAGCAAATGCAGCAGAGGGAAAACAAAGGCTCACACCTTGTTAACACTTCAAATATACTTAAGAGAGGCAGCATTTCACTTTGTTCAGTCCCTGTTTAGGAGATATGCATGCGCTGTAAGAATGTCAGATGCATTGTTCTTTCCCTGTATTTACTAAAAATAAATGTAATTCATATAGTGCTTACTACCCCTAAGGAGGCGTTGAAATAATTTAAATACCACTATTTTTTCTCGTAAAGCACTATGGGTAGAGGAAGTTTGCGCTGACAAAAGGCAACATTGTTTTATGCATAGCTTTCAAAAGAGTGAATCTTCTGCCTTAATCAGGAGGGTTTGCGTGTATACTCGAAATGTGCTCCAATGTACTCATGATAAACCTGTTAAACATATATATTCTTATGATGCCACTTCCTGTGATGTCACACGCAGTGATGTCACATGCCGTGATGTCACATGCAGCGATGTCACACACTGTGATGTCACGCGCGCGGTGTCATACGCCGTGAGGCCACTTGCATTCTGATTAACTAGGTTAGTCCCCCCACTTCTTTTTTTAGGACTTTTGCCCTGGCTTTAACCATTTACAGCGAAAAACATCCAGGCACTAGGCTTAAACAAATTGTCCTATCACAACCCTGGGCACAATCCCATGCTTGCCAAAGATATTAAAATCTCCTGTTCATCCATTTGACATAACAATGTACAGATTTCACCTGCATGAGATTAAAACGCTGTCATAGTGTCATGTGTAGTATGCTGCTTTCCCATGTGTGGTACCTAAATCTTTGTTCTGTTTGTTGCAACACCCTTTTAACGTCTACCGTCAGATGCAGGAGATAATATTTTTATGGAGGGAAATGCTCAAAAGAGGGCACTCTTACCCCCTGAAAAAAACACTTCACAGAATGTATTAATAAAAATGACTGCCAGTCTGATATTCTCTGATAAGCAAAATAAAAAAATGCCTTACCCGTGAAAATTGCAATCATTGCATGTCTGTGCATTAAAGTGTTATTTATAGTCCATTTTACTGCACCAGTTGATTGGCTTCCCATGCTGTTCAATTGCTAGAACAATCTGACGGGAAGGCAATTTCAGTTAAATATAGATTTGCCGTAGACACGCTGACTCAGTTCACTCCTCCAAGGTAAAGGTCTGCTCTTAGTTTGCAACATTTCAAGTAAAATGGCAGGCTTTCACACGGGACAAATACTTACTGGTGCTTTACCAGTAGCTTGTTTCATCAGTTGCCACTCCCATTTACAAGTAAAGCTGAAGGTTGAAACAATGTCAAATGCCCTGGCTCATTTGTCAGTGCCTGATGCACAGCATCCTACCTTACATGTTACTGTTTAAATGTATTTCCTCTCTTTTGTAGATACATAAGGCGTCCCAGATACTGTGAATTTAGGACACAGTGCACTTGATCAGGAGTGTATGACAATGTAATGGGATAAAGGGCCCAACGATAAATGCCATGAATCCTTAGATGACATATACACGTACAGAGAAAAAACAGCATATTAAGGGCCTCATTACGAGCTTTGCGTTGCAGGAGCGGGACTGCCCGCTCCTGCACTGCCAAACACATGATTGAACCGCCTGCCAGATTAGGAGTTTTCTCTGTTTGACAGGTGGTTCTTTGGCATTCCTAACTGATGCAGTGCATGCCGTGTAGGTACTGGGGTGCATGCACTCAAGGGGGCACAACATGTGCCCCCCCTCCATGCACCCGATGGCCCAGAGGCAACAGAGGGCCCTGTAGGGCTCCCTTTGTTTCCTCTCAACCACAGTTTTCATGGCAGGCTCACCACCATGAAAACCATGGCAGAGATGAAACTTGTAATATGATTGGCGGGACCACACATATTGCAGCCTCAAGACCGCCGCACTACCACCAGGGAACTCTGATCCTTGGAAGTTGCGGTGGTCCCAGAGCAGCTCTACTGCCCTGGTTGTAATATGGACCGCGCCCTCTCGAGTCTGGCGGTCCATGGACCAGCAGACTCGTAATGAGGCCATAAGTCTGATTCACAAAGTGAAGTTACACTTAGGAGTAAGTTTACACTTTTGAGTACGTCTACTACTGCTCAGTATTCACAGACTCCGAGTGTAAGTTACTACAAAAAAAAAGAAAATAATGATAAGTCCAGCACTACACATGGCCAAACTGTAGGTAAGGACTTAAAATAAAACAGCATGGGACATAATGTTGAAATAACTTAAATTATTTAAAATAGTTAAAATATAAAGTAATATAAATTAAGGTTAAAACGTATACAAAAATAGTACATATTTATTATTTGATCATAAAATATATGAACTTAATTTGGACCTAAAAAATAAAGTAACATTTAATTTTCTTAGAAAAAATTAATGCACTATTTAAATTAATTCTGTACATCACTCATTAAAAGACATTAAATCATCTTTTTTCTTTAGGTGGAAATGTGCTTTTTCATTTAAACTTCAGAAAAATAATTGCAATTTAATTTAATATATTTCCATTTGCCCCAGTATTGGACTTTCATAGATTCCCATGCTTTGTATCATTCCCCTGTCGTCGGAATGGGAGCCTCGGTAATAGAAAAATACCATAGCAGTAGGTACAAAAGTGAAAGACAGGCCTAGGCCTCATCTCATTTTGTAGCCTATCCGCCTCTTTTTGTAAAAGAGACCAAAAAAATTGCAACAACCAATCAGAGTAGCCTCACCCCATAGAACCCTCCTGAGAGAGCCTCAGATTTTCTACCGCACGTTGTGCTAAGGGAGTCTCCACTGAGCTCTGCTCAGATTTCTCTTCAGATTTTGAATTTTCTTCTTTTTCAACTCTAATATGTCTGATGAGGAGAAGAAGGCTTTATTCAGAGCTTGTGCTACCTGTTCAAAGAAGAGGCTATACATTGAGGACAAGCATAAGGACTGTATATACTGCTTGTACCCGGATCACAGGGCCACAGATTGTAAGATCTGCAGGACTTTCTCTACGAAGACCTTGAGAGCCAAGGAAGGCCGCTTGCTAACCTTGGGACAGAAAATGAAGTCTCGTAAGAAGGTTCTATCATCCGACAGTGAGGATTCTTCCTCAGCTGCGTCCTCCAGGAGATCCAAGAAAAGGGGTAGGTCCTCCCCTTCAACATCTTCTGAGCCCCCTGTTAAGGCCCTGTAAGTGACCTCTGATATGTCTGAGAGGCCCAGTCCCAAACAATCTCCTCACCGAGGTGTAAAGGAGAGGCTGGGACGGACTGAGGAGACACAGTCATCAAAGAAGGTACAGAAAACCCCTTCTATTACTTCTCCACCGTCTGAAAAGGAAAAAGTATTCAAAAAACCTGCTACTGTCCCTCAGGAAGGAAAATGGATAAGAAATCTCGTCCGTCGACGACGAAAATATCTGGTACGTCTACGACGACATCCAAAATTCACTTGGGTTCTGTTACAGCTCCTTCTGTTACAGCTCCGTCGACGGGACCATCGACGGCAGCTTCGTCGACGGCGGCTGCAGTGATATCTTCGTCGACGTTTAAGGTACCTGTTCCCTTCTCGTCGACGATGGTGCTTACATCTTCAACGTCGACGATGATGACATTGAAGATAGCGTTGACGGCTGCAACGTCAACGAGAACGACGACGACAGCGGTGATGATTATGACAACAAACCCGTTGATGATCAGTCCACCGTCGACGAGGTCCATCTCTCAGTCGATGATTCAAAGGGTCCACATTTCTATTAAAAGACAGAAGATTACTCCAGAGATGACATCTCCTCGCAGAGTAACACCCTTGCCTCCAACTTTGCTTTTGGAGGAGGAATCAGATGATGAGGATGGCCCTTATGGGGATGCTTACAGCCCATCCCAACTTCAAGTAAAGTATCAAGATTCAGACTCTGATGACTACTATACGTAGGAACGCCATTTTGTTCAGCAAGAGAGGCCTCAACAACAACAACAACAACAAGACGTGGTGGCAATGCCTTCCTCTCTCATAACAGACTTGCAGATGATACTACAGGATTACAAAACAAGGTTCCCGTCTCAGTCTTCGGACCAGCAAGCGCAGCCTCCTCCTCCTTCCTTTCCTGCTACTCCCCCAGTTGCAGTGACACCTCAGGTTTCTCGCCCTTTGGAGCCAGATCCAAAATAAAGCCATCGGGAGGTTATTGCTATTCAGGATGATGATGACTCATCTGATGATGATCATCAGGTAGATTAAAACCCAGACCTGAATAGAGATTGGGACGAGTATGTTGTTCAAGATCCAGCCTCACCATTGCCGGATCCTGCTACCTCTCCTCCAGCAGACATTGGAGGTTTCCATAACCTTATGGAGAGGGCATCCAAGAGGTTTGGTCTTCCTATTATGAAAGTACAGACAGACTGTTTCCTTTACGACTTCAAGGAGCCTTACAGAAAATCCATCCGTTCAATACCGATAGTTGAACATGCATGGTCAGAAGGTACTTAAGTGATGCAGAATCCAGCTACGGTCATTCCTGTTCTTCCCCGGCTGGAGACAAAATATAAGGCTCCAGAAAACAGTCCCGCTTGCCTGACTGGTCAACCGAAGCCAGACTCAGTTATTTCCCAGGCAGCGCAAAGAAAGTCCAAAAATCCATCAGCGCCTCTTACGACACCGCCAGACAAAGAGGGAAGACGCTTGGACAATGTGGGAAAAAGGTTCTCCTCAATGGCCAGCCTTCTAGTCCGAGCTGCTAATGCTCTTGCAATCCTGGGTATATATGATCGCCAAATGTGGTGCGATTTATCCCCGTTTGTTGACCAACTTCCGGATGGTGCAAAGGAAGAGGCCAAGAAGATTCTGGAGGAAGGAGAACGTTCATCTTTAGAGGTGATAGATTGTGCTATGGATATAGCAACCACCGCTTTCCGAGCTCTTGCGGGATCAGCAGTTTTAAGGCGTCAGGGCTGGCTTCGGGCAACCTGGTTTTGCCAGAAAGTCCAAAATAAGATCTTGGACTTACGTTATGATGGAGAAATGCTTTTTGGAAAGCATATAGATGATGCCCTTCAAGACATCAAGAAGGACACGGACACAGCAATGTCCTAGGGGACATTGCATTACCGCAAGGTTACTTTCAGGGGTGTGAAAGGGAGAGGTTTTTCATCGTACAGAGGGGGCATCCAACAGTGCTACTCTTCTTACTCGCAGTCCTCTCAGTCATACAAACCCCAATACTCACAGCGCCTAGGTCAATCGGCGTCTTTCTCTCGCCAACCACCAAGAGGACGACAGGGATGTCAGGGGAGAGATACGCCCAAACGTCAATAGCGACTTCATGGCTCTGTCTACTGTTCCTCCCCCTCTAGTAACATCAGTGGGGGGCAGGATATCAGAATACCTCCACAACTGGAAAATTATTACATCGGATCGGTGGGTCCTCAACATTGTACAATTCGGCCACACACTAGAGTTTCAAGAATTTCCACCATCCAGAGCTCCTCACGCCACGGAATCGAAACATCTAAATCTTCTACGTCTGGAAGTTCAATGGCTGCTCATCAAAGCGGCGATTGAATCGGTTCCTCAGACCCAACGAGGGAAAGGATTCTATTCCAGGATTTTCCTGGTTCGCAAGACGGAAGAAAAGTGGCGCCCAATTCTAGACCTGAGGGAGCTCAACACCTATGTCATAAAACTCTCTTTTTGGATGGTTTCTTTCCAGGATATATTGCGTCTCCTAAATCCTGGCGATTATAGGACAACTCTAGATGTAGAGGACGCATATTTCCATGTTCCCATTCATCCGGCCCACATGAGGTATCTTCGCTTTACAGTAGCCAAGAGACACTTTCAGTTCAAAGACCTACCTTTCGGACTAAGATCTGCACTGCGGATATTTACAAAGGTATTGGCACCAGTGGCAGCTTTTCTCAGAAGGCAGTCTCTGCAGGTGTTTCCCTACTTGGACGACTGGCTGTTAAAAGCTCCAACCTCTCAAGCAGCCTCAAAAGCAGTCGAGGATCGTATTAAACTTTTCAGTCATCTGGGTCTAGGCCTAAACAGAAGCAAGTCTGTCCTGCTTCCGTCCAGGTCGGCAAGTTGTCTGGGTGCCATTCTGGATACAACTCTTTTACAAAGCTTTCCCTTTAGAGGAGAGACAGAACAGACTGATTTTTTCTGCCAACCATTTTCAAAGGAAACAAACTCTTTCAGTCCGTCAGTACAAATCCCTTCTAGGATCGATGTCATCTTGCATTGCATTGATTCCGCACTGCAGGCTTCACATGCCTCCCCTGCAGGACGAACTAGACTTGCAATGGCATCAAGCAGAGGGGGTTTTCGAAGACAGGATAAAGATTACTCGTGTCATAAAGAAGGCGATCAGGTGGTGGACTGTAACAAGCAATATCGAGGACGGTCTCTCCATCACGGTTCCTCCCTTTCCGTTAGTCCTGACCACAGACGCTTCTCTAGAATGCTGGGGAACTGTATTACAGGAACTTCAAGTGAGCGATCGCTGGTCTCCAGAGCTTTGCACCTCTCACATCAGCCTACTAGAACTGAGAGTGATTCGTTTAGCTCTACAAGCTTTCCTTCCAAAGATTCAAAATTCTACAGTCCTGGTGCGGACAGACAACACGACGGCCATGCATTATGTGAACAAGCAGGGTGGAACAAAATCCAAACTCCTTTCAAAAGAGGCACAGGAGATCTGGGAATGGGTTATTCGTCACCAGATATCTCTCTCAGCAGAACATCTACCAGGTTCTCTCAATGTGGAGGCGGATTCATTGGTAAACCGATAAAAATACTTGTGATATGTTTCGTTATAACTGACCAGTGTGTCTAGGTAGGTCTCAAGGTCAGTCTCCCACGAATGGGAATTGGATCAGAGAACTCTCAACAGAATATTCTCTCGTTGGGGCACTCCTCTTATAGTAATGAAATGAAAAAGAAACTTGATTGAGCGCACTGTGGCCAAGCGGCTTCCTGGCGCTGAGGGGGAGGGGGGGAGGAATCGGATTCTACACTGCAGCCGGAGGAACTAACCGGGGAAGGCTGGAGGAAAAGAAAAGTTTTTAATGCTTTGCGGAAGGCAGAGTAGGTAGGGATAGATCGGATGGATAATGGAAGGCTATTCCAAAACTGGGGGGCCAAAACCGAGAAACGGGTGCCGCCGGTTCGAGTTTTACTGTAGCGGGGGACTTGAAGAAGGAGTTGAGAGGATGAGCGAAGAGTGCGAGAAGGGTTGTAGGGGGTGATCAAGGAAGCAATAAAAAGAGGGGCGGAATGAGTGTAGGCTAAGAAGGCTAAGCATGCTAATTTGAAGGAAGAACGAAAGCGTACGGGAAGCCAGTGAAGGGACTTAAGAACAGGCGTGATGTGAGAGAATTTAGGGAGGTGAAAAATGAGCCGGGTGGCCTGATTTTGGATGGCCTGAAGCCGGCACATTTCAAAAGCAGGGATACCGGAATAGAGGGCGTTCCCATAATCAAGGCGGGAAGTGATGAGGGCTGTAATGATAGATTTGAGGGCATCGGTGGAAAAGAAACGGGAGATTTTGCGGATGAGCCGGAGGGATAGAAAACAAGATGAAATTACGGAGCTAACTTGGGAATGCATGGAGAGGTCATTGCTGACCTTGATGCCTAGAGTGCGAACAGAAGGAACTGGGAGAGGAGAAGTGCCAAGAGAAAGGGGCCAGTGAGTTGGGGACCAGGGATTAGAGGGACCACCAGTGAGGACAAGCTCCGTCTTGTCGGGATTTAACTTAAGGTGGTTCGTGATCATCCAATCCGAAATAAAGACTAAGGTAGAACTGAAAAAGGAAGAGGAGTCAGGAGTAGAGAGATAAAAGATGAGCTGGAGGTCGTCAGCGTAGTTGTACACGGAGACCCCCAGCTCACGGAGAGAGAAAATAAGAGGGTAGATATAAAGATTAAAAAGAAGAGGGGAAAGGGAGGAACCTTGGGGGACCCCACACACAAGAGGGCGGGGGGGCGGAAAATCCAGCGAGCTGGACTGCCTGGGACCTATCCTGGAGGAAGGACTGCAACCAGGAAAGTGCTACCCCTCTAATGCCGGCTGCGCTGACACGGTCGAGAAGAATGGCATGGTCAACCGTGTCAAACGCAGCCGACAAGTCGAGGAGCACCAGCGCCTGGGGGAGATTGGAGTCAGCCCTTCCCTTAAGCTCATCCAAGACAGCGGTGACAACAGTCTCGGTAGAGTGACCCGGGCGGAAGCCCGCCTGGTGGGAGGCTAAGAGGCCATGCTTCTCAATGTGTGAGGACAGGCAGGATGTAACATAGCTTTCCACAATCTTCCCCAAATAGGGAAGAAGGGAGATGGGCCTGAAGTTGGAAGGAGAGGAAGGGTCCAAGCCAGGTTTTTTTATTATAGGTAGAACGGTGGCGGTTTTAAAAGAAGAAGAAACTAATCCGAGGGCCAAGGACGAATTGAGAAGTGTAAGCGGGGGTCCAGGACAGTGAGCAAAAAGGGTTTGAAGTATCCGGAGCGTAGTCAGCTGGTGAGCCCGACTTGATCTTGACGAGCAAAGCAGAAAATTGTGCAACAGAGATGGGGGGGAAGTGATCTAACAAATAAGGCGGCGGGGGGGGAGCGGGGATGATCTGGGTTTGAGAGACTGCGGGAATGTTAGCTTTAATGATGGTGATCTTATCAATAAAGTAATTGTTGAGTGAGAGACAAAACGATAGGGATGGAGTGAAACTAACGTTAGTGCGATCAGATGTGGCAAGTTGTTTTACAAGTGAAAAGATCTCTCGGGATTTATTTGAAGACCGGGCAACTTTTTCAGAAAAGTAATCTGATTTTGCCAAGATAATGGCTTTTTTATAACTGTTAAGCAGTGATTTATATTCGATTCGGAGGAGGGGACAGTAGTTGCGCATAGACATGTTCGCGACTCCACAGAACAAGAAATGCCAATTCTACGCAAGCAGGTATCACCATCGAGGGTCGCTGGGGAATGCCCTTTCGATAGCCTGGTCAGGCGCATTTCTTTACGCCTTTCCACCGATTCCTTTGATACCAAGGATACTGAGGAAACTCAAGACAGAACCCTGCACCATGACTTTAATAACCCCAGCTTGGCCCCGCCAATTTTGATTCACAGAGCTCCTCCTTCTATCTCAGGATCAACAAATTCTCCTGCATCCAATTCCTACCCGAGCTCTCTGCAATTGACAGCTTGGCTCCTGAGCACCAGGAATTCAATGCTTTAGATATCCCTCAAGATTGCAAGAACATTTTAGCACAAGCTCGGGCTCCTAGTACAAACAGAACTTATTGTGCAAAATGGAAGCGTTTTTGTACATGTGCCAAAAGGAGAATCTTCATCCTTGTACTTCGGCTCCTCATAAAATCTTACTGTACATATTGTCTTTGGCCAAATCAGGTCTTCAACACTCTTCCATTAAAATGCATCTGGCAGCGATCTCGAGGTTCAGAAGAACAACCTCTGGCCCTTCTCTTTGGTCTGCGAGGGTGATCAAGCAATTTCTAAAGGGTCTATTCAGGGCTTTCCCTCCGGTGAGACCTCCTCCTCCAATTTGGCAACTCAACCAGGTCCTTGCCCATCTCATGAGGGCTCCTTTTGAACCAATACATAGAGCGGACATGAAGTTTGTGTCCTGGAAGAATGCTTTTCTTCTGGCGATAACTTCAGCCAGGAGAGTTGGAGAACTTCAAGCTCTCACAATTGTTGAGCCTTTCTTACAGTTCAAAAAAGAATCTTTGATCTTACGGACAAATCCGAAATTTATCCTAAAGGTCCCTTCGGATTTTCACCTAAATGAGCCTATAGTACTAAAGACTTTCTTTCCTCGACCTTCATCTCTGGCGGAGAGATCTCGCCACACTTTGAATGTCCAAAGATGCCTGAAGTTTTATCTTCAACGTACAAAAGAATTCAGGAAGACTTCACAACTTTTTGTCGCTTTTAGCGCTCCAAGGAAAGGTTTTCCCCTGTCAAAGCAGGGAATATCACGTTGGATTGCCAGCACAATTATTTTCTGTCATCAAGCAGAGGGAAAGCTGCTGAGGGGACGGATCAAAGCTCATTCTACGAGATCAGTGTCATCATCTAAGGCTCTGTTCTCTGGTGTCCCTATCAAGGACATTTGTAGGGCAGCTACATGGAGCAGTGCCCATTCATTCATGAAACACTACTGTTTGGATTCTTCCACAAGGAGTGATACAGCAGTCGGACAAGCAGCCCTGAGGAATTTATTCCAGTGAGCGGTGAGCTTTCCCTTCTATCCCTCCTTCCTTTGTTGCACATTTTGTATTTCATAATATTATTTATTTATTGTTACATAGTTTTTTGGCCAATTATGATAATACTGGGGTGCCGCTCTCAACTGTTGCATTTTAGCGTTTGGGATCTGCCGTGGAACTTTGCCTGTGGAACTCTGGTCGTGGGCGCTGGTGTAGAACTTTGGTCGCTCTTTCCAAGCCTCGGGACTGCAGGGAAGCCGACGCGGGATTGCGGGACTGCGAGGACCAGCATTCTCTGTTTCCCCACAGCTGGTGCCTCTTCCCGCAATTGACCCGCCTGCCTGTGACCCGCCTGCTTGCTTGTGCCCTTAAAACAGCTGGCGGCCCCCGCTCCGCGGGAGCCACTCGCAGCTGTTGCATTTTACCGTTTGGGAGCTGCCGTGGAACTTTGCCCGTGGAACTCTGGTCGTGGGCTCTGGTGTGGAACTTTGGTCACTCTTTCCAAGCCTCGGGACTGCAGGAAAGCCGACGCGGGATTGCGGTACTGGGAGGACCAGCATTCTCTGTTTCCCCACAGCTGGTGCCTCTTCCCGCAGTTGACCCGGCTGCCTGTGACCCGCCTGCTTGTTTGTGCCCTTAAAACAGCTCGCGGCCCCTGCTCCACGGGAGGCGCTTGCAGCTGTTGCATTTTATTTTTGGGAGTTGCCGTGGAACTTTGCCCGTGGAACTCTGGTCGTGGGCGCTGGTGTGGAACTTTGGTCACTCTTTCCAAGGCTCGGGACTGCAGGGAAGCCGACACGGGGTTGCGGGACTGCGAGGACCAGCATTCTCTGTTTCCCCACAGCTGGTGCCTCTTCCTGCAATTGACCCGCCTGCCTGTGGTATATATTCACACCCCCCCTGCACAACGGGGGACACGCGCAGGTCTGCGCCGGGCGAAGCCCGGGTTAAGGGCCGGTCCATTCTAGCCCGTTACAGACCGGGACAGACCGGACAGGGCCACCCCCCTTGGCATTAATTATCTACTGCACTACATGTAGTAACTGTGTTTCCACCTGGATTTGTAAATTGTGGGTTGTGTACCAAAATCTTAAGCTGCAGCATGGCGGGGCGATAGACTAGAAGTAAAGCCCTGTCCTCGGCTTCCTATGCTGTAGGTACAATGGATAATTTCCTTAGTAGAGCTAATTCTCTGCTATCGCATGAAATTACCACCCTAGAGCGGAGACTATCACAGGGAATCGTAATCTCAAAAGATCGTCCCTTGGGCATATTGCAAATGCGGTAACCCCCACTAGATGGGTGTCTCTCCCTGTTTCTGGCTTGGTAGCATCCACTTTGGAGAGTAACATTGGATCACCCACAGAATCCCCACTGGCCCCTCCCGAGCTCTCAGTAACATCCAACACTAGCGGTAGCCCTACAGCTGACACACAGGCTAGTAATATTACCCATCAACTCAGAGGGAACAGGGAGGGTGCAGTCCCTAAAAGGAAGTGTGGAGCTTATAGATCAGGGGGTAACAAGGCGAAGGTCACCAAACATTCCAACTTCCCAGCTCACAAACCCGGGGCAAGCGACAAGGAGCCTGTCCCCCCTAAAGCCATATCCAATCCCCCCCAGGCTCACATGCACCCCGTCTTATCCCCAACAAACCCAACACCTAGTGCCCCGCAGTTGACTGGCGAAAAGGTAGCAATCCAAAATATGGGCATTCTTCTAAAGTCCTTGCTTAGTCCTTTGGAAGCAAGACTTGCCCAGATTGAAGCTAGATTGGTGAAGATAGAACAAGCCACGGGGGCAACTGTGGACTACCTTGATACAGCAAAAAGTTTACAGAAAAAGCCGGATGGCTGTAAGGTGGTAGTGCCTGTAGTTGCCCAGACTTTATCTCTATCCCAGGATACGGCCACTAGAATAGATCACTCTATTCCCCTAGTTAATGTTTCTATGTCGGCTAATAAGAATAAACTGCCAGGGGGTCAACAAGCTCCGTTGGGCACCAACTCGAGTAAGAAAATGGTGATTGATTTCCCCCCGATGCTGCCCATTTAGTGGTAGTCTTAACTGGCCTACCTGAACTTGATGTTTCCACCAATGAATCATTTGCATCACTGAAAAATAAAGTGGTTTGTTGGTTAAATAAACATAGACCACTCCCTCCTAGGATTTCTAGTGAAATCTTGATGGTCCGAAGGGTGGCCTGGGTGGGCAACACCAATAAGAACACCAGTGGCGATTGTGTCCTGGTAAATTTCAGGGACCCAAGAACTGTCATTCACATCTGTAACTGGTTGCAGGGCGACTCACATACTCTAATCCGGGCCCTGCCATTAGCCGCTTTTTACCCTTTTGATCCGGTGCAGCCCATGGAGGGGCCAGAAGAGGCCTGGACTAGGGTAGAACCAAGAGGACAAAGCAGGGAGAATAGGATAAAGCCCTATAATTCCTATACACACAGCCAACCCTTCTATTGTAACACGTTCAGTTGTCTGGACCTGGTTGACTGACTGCAACATAATCGGGGTGCGCCATCTTCTCCAAAGTCAACGGGGGTCCCTACTAAGAACATGGCACTCCCCGGGGCGATCATAGTCTGTGGCAGTACAGACAGGCCTTTATGTTTCCATCAGGAGGTGCCCAGTTACCCAAGGTCACTGGAATATTCACCCCCCACGACCACTGACCAGAGTAACCTGGCAGATGGTGCAATCATCATAGACATACCTCTGGCTACATTAGTGCCATTGGGCCCAAAGCTTCCGTCTAAAGTGAAAGAAAATATTGGTGAACCAGGTGTTTTGTCAATTCTGTCATGGAATTTGGCAGGGTTGAGCAACAAATTGTCTTGCCCGGAGTGGGGGTTGTTCATCGAAAAGCAAGAAGTGTGTCTGTTCCAGGAAACCTGGGCCAGAGAGGCCAACCCACGTACTGGATTTGCTACATTTTCAGTCCTGGCAAAATGGGGGGGGAAGAGACGCCCATCCGGTGGACTAAGCATATGGGTGGATTCTCACCTAGGATGCAAGGCCAGGTCACTGAACACGCAGTCGGAGGATGTCCAATGTGTGCTTTTGGAGTGGCCGAATGCACCTAAACTTGCATTGGTCAATGCGTACTCTCGACCTGTTAATATAACAAATGAGTCCCGAACCATCGACGAGCTCTCAGCATTCCTGAATACCATCCCGCAAGGTACATTGTTTGTGGTAGGGGATGATTTTAACTCCCATTTTGAGCCACTACCGGGTTTGACGGATGGTCTATCTATGGAAGAGAACGATCAGTGGGCAATACCTCCAATAGTGGGTGCCCCGGCTAAGTCCTGGACACCGTTAGCTGTCCAAATAACGACTCTGACCCTTAACCATTCAATCAGGGCCTGCAATGGACGCACCCAATCAGACATCCCCCCTAAACCTACTTTTAATAAACATGGGCAGGAGTCACGTTTGGATTACATCTTCGTCGAATCACGCGCTTGGGATAAGGTCATTGACTTTATGGTCATTAATAGAGATGAGAGTGACCACAATGCGCTGATTCTGGTATTTTCTTCACCTGGTCTCCCAAATGGTAACCTGTTGCCTAATGGTGAGAGTGACTGCGGGCTGACCCTTTCTAGCAATAGGCGTAGAGTCAGATGGGCTAATATAATAGATAACCCCAAGGTGATTGCAGAGCTTTATGCTCGGATTGTCCCTATATTCAAGGGCATTGGTGATCTAGCTTCTCAACCCCGCTCCCCTGATAATTTCAATAACATTGGGGCTCTACACCGGGAGCTAATTAGTATAGTTGCAGAGGTGTTAAATCCCCCTGCGACAAAAAAGACATCTAAGGCCGCCAGACTGTCCTGTTATAACGCCGCCTGTAGAAAGGCCAAATCAGATCTCCTAGCATCTCTGAAGCTAAACACTAATAAGTAGGTAATTAAAGCAAGGAGAATAGAATACAAACGCCAACTACAATCTGCCAAAGTTGACTGTGACCACGATAATTGGTTAAACATGCTGGCCGCTCTTAAAACTAGAGACCCCCGTAGATTTTGGCAAATTGTGAAAACAGGGTCTGGTGAGTCGACCGCCGCTGTTGATGCAAACATTGCTGCAAAAGTGTGGGAGGAGCATTTTGGCGTCTTGTACGGAAAACCAATTAGTGATCAAGAAGGGGACGGAGGGTGGGTTTCTTTACATGCCAACTCCCAAACAGATTGGGATGGATTCAATGAGGCAGAGGTTAGTGCTGCAATATTAAAACTTGCAGCCGAAAAGGCCCCAGGGTTGGACAAGCTCCCAGGAGACCTATTAGAGCATGAGCCTGAGATATGGGCACCATACCTCATGGTTATATTTAATGCTGTCTTGGGGGGGATGGCGGTGCCTAGTACTTGGCTGGGAGCAGAGATTGTCCCTATCTTTAAGAAGGGCTCCCCTCTGCTCCCAGCCAACTACAGGCCCATCAGCCTTATTGATGTGACACAAAAGATTTTTGCAAAGCTGATTTTAGACCACCTCCTAGACTGGGTGGATGAGCACTCAATCCTGAGCCCATACCAGGATGGGTTTAGGAAAAATGTATCCACTACAGATCAGATTTTTCGTTTGACCCTTTTATATTGGAAAACGGTTAGGTGTGAGGGTGGCAGCCTCTACACTGTTTTTATAGACCTTCGTGCGGCCTTTGATTTAGTCCCACGGGGGAAACTATGGTCTGTACTCCTAGATTTGGGCATTCCACCCCAACTTTTGGATATAATTATTCGTCTCCGTACGGAAAATTTTGCACAGGTTAGATGTAAGCATGGTGAGCTTTCGAGTAGATTCCCTGTTGACAGGGAGGTGAGACAGGGTTGTGTTTTGGCTCCGACCCTGTTCTGCCTCTACGTCAACGGGGTAATCGCTCACCTGAATGTGGTCTTAAATAGTGATGTCCCTAAGCTTGCTGGTAATAGGGTGCCCGCGATCATGTTCGCGGATGACACCCTCCTACTGTCTAAATCCCCAATGGGGAACCAGCATGTGCTTAACGGTTTTGAAGCATTTTGTGTTGAACATGGTTTAGAGATTAATGCGCTCAAAACAAAATTCATGATTTTTAACTCACCATCAACCACAGGCCCAAACCCGAGTATTGGCTCAACCAGGTTGGAAAGGGTCAAAACATTTGAATACCTTGGGGTGACAATAAATGAATCAATGACGTGGGGACACCACCAAATCAAATCCCAACTTAAATTGGTCCAAGTAGCAGGAGGCATCACTAAACTTGTAAACATGAATAAATCCACCATCATACCAATTGGCCCTCCCCTGGAGATATACAGACTCCAGGCGAGGGGAGCCGTATTATACGGCGGCCAACTCTGGGGTCATACGTGTCGAAATGAAATCCTTGTTACTGAGAATAAATTTCTCAGGCAGCTCCTGGCTCTGCCCCCAAGCACTCCACTACTACCTCTGAGGCTTGATATGGGCCTCAGACCAATAGACAAGGACTTGGACCTAAAGCCTTTCACTTTCTGGCGGAGACTCTGGTCAACGCCAGAGTTAGTCAGTTATAGGCTCGAGTTACAAGAAATCTTAAGTCTTCCGATAGCGGGGAAAATCCCATGGCTCAATCACGTTAAAAACGGTCTCGGGAAGTTGGGCCTACACTCATTGCGGTCTGACCCGGAAACTGCTTGTAGTAGAGTTTCACGCAAGCATTTGGCTTCACTGTATCACGAAAGCAAAAACTTGGCCTCTATACAGGGCACACAGACTGGCACCCTTTCAGGATCGTTTTTAATGACTAAAGATTGTTACCAATTTGAGTGTGTTCTAGATGAGATCTATCCTAAAATCACCAGAAAATTATATTTGCAATGGAGGTACGGCACATTGCCGATCTGAAATGTTACAAGTAAATGGTCTCAGACCTCCTCTAAAAATTGTCCTGGTTGCAATTATGAGCAGGAAAATGATATACACATAATGTTTTTTTGCCCAGCTTATGGTAAATCAAGATGGCACTGGATCATACCCACTTGCAAAAACTTGGGCCTCAGACACTGTATGCAGGCATATAGGATTTTTAAAACAGATTTATCACCTGTAATTGTCTTTGCTGTAGCGAAATTTCTGGAATCCATGTGGTTTAGGCGAAGACGTTTTATTGACACTGACTAAATTTTATCGTACTGTATAAATTCTCTTGGTGGTAATTTTCTAAGTGGATGGCGGGCTACATCCCATTCCCATTTTTAGATTGTATGCATGATTAAATCCTATTTTTTAGCCCATGCGGCACTCTGACAAATGTTTCATTATCAGGCTTGAATTGTGAATTGATGAATTTGATAACTCATTATTACTGTATTGTTTTTTGATCTATTATGCTGTGAAATCTTTTATGGCAAAATTGCCGAAATAAAGAAGATAATACTTATACTGTGTTATGCTGATATGCATGTAACAAAATGTGCATTTGCATATTACTGCTAGCTACTCTGATACAAAGCATGCAAATCTATGAAAGTCCAATACTGGGGCAAGAAAACAAGTTACTTACCTGTAACTTTGGTTCCCCAGTATTGGTACTTTTCATAGATTCCCATGCGCCCACCCGCTTCCCCTCTGGGAAAGCTCAGCCTTCAGCAAATGTAATTACTTTTACACAACGACTACGAAAATCTGAGGCTCTGAGGCTCTCTCAGGAGGGTTCTATAGGGTGAGGCTACTCTGATTGGTTGTTGCAATTTTTTTTGTCTCTTTTACAAAAAGAGGCGGATAGGCTACAAAATGAGATGAGGCCTAGGCCTGTCTTTCACTTTTGTACCTACTGCTATGGTATTTTTCTATTACCGAGGCTCCCATTCCGACGACGGGGGAATGATACAAAGCATGGGAATCTATGAAAGTACCAATACTGGGGAACCAAAGTTACAGGTAAGTAACTTGTTTTCTTTTTAATGTTTTAACCAAACATTAATTTAATAGTGATGTAGTGAAGTATTTTTTATTTTGTTCTATATTTGAAGTAAACATATGAAATGAAGTTGCATTAATATTTAACATCAAATTATTTGTAATACTTATTTTCAAGTTAAGTCAATTTTGTAATGTTCCATACACTTTACCAGAGGTAGACACCATTCCGGTATGTAGCACAAAATGATAAAATGCTACAGCACTATCAAATGAATATTGCATTAAAACTTTATTTGATTGAAATATATTAAATTATTTTTTTCCTTAGTTTCAATTAAAAAATAATTCTCGCCTAGTAAAAAGTAAAAAAAATGTAATATGCATTAAGAATTCTTAACAATGATTTATATATTTCTAAAACATAATTTTATTTTCTTTCAATGCAATTTACTGTTATAGTATTTAAACATTTTCAAATGGTTTATTAAAATATTTTATAATTAAATAATTAATATGTACTATTTTTATATATATGTTTTCAACAATAATTTTTTATCAATGTATACTTTTAACTATTCTAAATAATTGAGTTTTATTTAACATTATTTCCTGCAGGGTTTCATTTTAAGTCCCTACCTCCATTATTTCCTTATTTTCTATATGAGTGTGCTGACCATGTGTAGTGTTGGACTTATTTTTTATTTTTTTTGCGTTAGAAACATGACTCTTAATGGAAAGAGAAGAACCAGATGTGGCCTAAAGGCCAATTGTGTCAGCTTTGAAATTTGGGAAGCAGGTTCAAGTCCTGGCATAGGCTCAAGAGCTTGTAAATCTGGGCATATTACTTTATCTCCCTGTGCCCAAAAATGTGTGATGTAATGTGATGCTTGTGTAAAGTGTTCAGATTCCTTTAAGCCGAGTTCACGGTAGCTGAAACTGCAAAAAAGAAAAAATAGAGATGCATGCAGGAGGGGGATCTCGCACAAAAAAGAAAGTAGATGATCAGTAAATGGTTTGAGAGTTTTGATTAAAACATTCTCAATCACAAACTATGATTTAATAATTCTTAAAGTAGTGGCACAAATAGGTTTGACATTTGCCAATGCCAGCTCAATACGGATTACAATTTAAGCAACATGCTTGTACAAAATTCTACAGCCAGCTTTGTCAATAGGAACATTTTATGCTAGTTTTACTAAATTTGAATGGTATTCATAATCACGTTTTCACCAAAGAATTACAATTGCTAGGAAGCCAGGGCCTGCTGAATCTTGCTGTTATTTTTAAACAGCAGCCATCTTGTGTTCAAGGATACCAAGCCGTTTTTAACGGGTCGCTGTTGCAGTGCAGCCACTCAAATTTTTTTTTCTTTCTTTATGCCGTGTCGGCTGCCATGCACCGAGGGTGGTGAGGCACGGGGGAGGGGCTGCAAAAATAAATAAAAATAAAACACTTACCTTGAAGCGTGATGCAGCATCCACCTCCAGTGTTTATCTCTCTTTCAGGCAGGCTCCAACGCGGGACCCAGAAAACAGCACTAACCAATCCTGGCACTGCTCTCCCCAGCATGTGAGCAGTGCTAGGATTGGAGGGAGAGGGCTCACTCAGCACTCCCAAGAGCACTGGAGGCCTGCGCTTTCTCTAGCCTAGCTGTCTAAGACAGCTAGGCTAGAGAAGTTTAAAATGTGCATGGTCTGGCTGGCCGTCGCAAGCAGGCCGGCCAAAGTGACATGCACAATGTATTGGGTGATACAGGATATAAACTAATATTATAGGTATTCTTTACAGTTCGTTTAGTTGTGAAGCTTTTATCCCATTTTGCTTGTGTACAACATATACATAATACACCTTATCGCAAACAAACCCGAACAAAGAAAGAACATCCGGCACCAGGAAAAGCGGTCTCCATGGTCCTTAAATATCCTTTATTTTCTCAGTCAACGAGAAAAGCTGGTTTGAGCAGAAAATACACATTCTAGAAGTCATACTTTTTTATGGGTTATCATTCTCTGTATCTCGACAGTATGTTGTTCAGCATTATGTTACAGCACTACCACAACCAAGATAATCCAAACACTTTGACAGTTTGATCAACACAATACATGACGTTTAGGTAGGACCGAAGAAACATTGTTTTGTTGCACTTTTTACAATTCTATGTTTACAATCCCATGAAATCTTTTTCCTAAAGATTACTACAACAATATTTCAAATATCAAAGGGCTAATTTAACATATACCTTCCATATTTTGTCCCTCCTATTCCTCATCATGGGTACTCAAAGAGCCTTATGATGGGAATGGGTCAGATTTACTATAGCCTTATAGCCCGCCGTAGAGGGCTATTGCCGGATATTAAAGGCCCTCTCCAGCGTGGGCCTTTAACAAGGGAGAGGGACTTTAATAGCCGGTATAGGCTATAAGGCTATTACAACATTCTGCCACTAGAGGGAAAAATGTCTAACAAAAAAGAACAAAGCCTGATGGGAGTGTGAGGGTATTGGAATCCCCTCAGGCTCCCTGAAGCCTTTGTTCACAGCCAGAGCTGTGAACAAAGAAGCATTGGAATGTTGGAGCTCCAGGCTTATACCAGCCATTATAAGCCCGGACCACTCCATTGTTTTCAATGGAGCTCCCAACAATCCAATGTTCTAATTAACTTTAACACAACACAGCAAGGGAAGTTTCTGCTTTGCGTTGCATCAAAGGGAGAGAAAAAATGCACTATATCTACTAAGATATGGCACAGTTCTGCTCTCTTGTAGTTCTGGCACACTTCTGGCTGCCTAGTGCTATTGCAGGTTCCCTTTCGGCACCACGAAAGGGTGCCTGCGTGGTGATCAGAATAATTTTAGTGCAGTAGGTCATTCCTTTATGCAACAAAAACTATTCTTAGAGGCTTATTCCTCATTGTACATGCTGCGTAAAATGTAACTTCTCCAGTATTAGGGGTGTCTTTCATAGATTCACATGCTTGAATATTCCCCGTCGTCGAAGTGGGAGTCCCACTGTAAATAAAATAGCAATAATGCTAAATATAATATATATATATATATGTATAAACATAATACAAGAAAAAGAAGGAAATACAACTGAAATCCTCTAAAAACGATTCCTACATAGGAATGCAAGGCAAAGAGAAAAAAACATTTGTAACACATTAGTGTCATTATGTTAGTCCAAACTGCAGCCAATCAGGCGCCAGCACCCTCTAGAACCTTCTCCTCAGAAGCTCAAGCCCTCAGATTTTCTACCGCACGTCGTGTGAAGGGAGTCTCCCTGAGCTCTGCTCAGTTTTCTTCTCTATTCCTCTAGTTCCAGATAATTCTTCAACAATGTCAAGTAAGAAGTCTTTATTTAGACCCTGCTCTTCTTGTGGGAAGCTGCGCCTTTTCGAAAAGGACCCCCACCAGAAGTGTATTTATTGTTTGTACCCGGATCATGAGGCTGGCAGCTGCAAGTTTTGTAGAACCTTTTCTACCAAAACTCTGAAGGACAGGGAGGGCCGTCTTCTCCTTTGGCTGCAGCGTCTTAAGGACAAGGAATCTGTGCTGTCCGACGCAGAAAGTTTACATTCTGGTTTCTCTTCAGCAGCCTCTAAGCGTGGTAGTGTTCAGGAGGTTCCTTCTCCTTTCCTCAATAGACCTAAATTAGCCTTGTCTGCGGCTCCTGTGGTGTCTTCTGCCACTCCTACCACCTCTACGCCCACGAGACCTGGCTCTCAGGCGTCTTTGGCTGCTTCTCGAGGTGTTTTCACACCTCTCAAAGTCCCGCCGTCGACGGGACCGTCGACAAGCGCCCCGACGACGAAAACAGCTTTGCCTGCATTTTCGACGACGACGCTGACTACCACTTCAGCTTTCTCATCGTCGACGACGGTTTCGTCTACAGCCTCGACGTCGACGAGGGTTTCGTTGTCGTCTAAACCTGTCCCGTCGACGATTCCCATCTCGTCGACGAAGAAGAGAGACTCATCGTCGAAGAAAGGCCCGAAGACATCGTCGTCGTCGACGACGCCATCGACTAAACGAAGAAGATCCCGTTGACGAAGGCAGGCCCGTTGACGGAGACTCCGTCTACGGAGTCAGTACCAACATCGACGACGACCCCGTCGACGACGGCCCCGTCGACGACTATACCTTCAGTGGATCGCCGGTCGGCGGTGATACCGTCGACGACCCCGTCGACGACCATTCCGTCGACGAAGGCTTTTTCAAAACTACCGTTGACGACACCAAGATCAGCCTCGTCGACGATACCGGCGACGGCTCCGTCGGCGGCGGCACCGATTTCATTTGCATCTTTGCCGTTAGTGATATTGAAGACCGCAAAATCTTCACATCCTCGCACTACAGTACCCTGCCAACAGATCTCTGATCCAGAGCCTCAACCACCTTCTCCAATATTCGCAACTACATCGTAGCATGATACAGATTCAGAGCAGGAAGATGGCGCCTTTGGGGCAGCACGTAGCCCTTCTGAATTGATATTTAAATATAAAGACACAGACTCTAATGATGACAATGACCCAGTCTATCAACAAGAGGAGCAGTTCACTCAAGCTCCTGTGGCCACCATTCCTTTGTCCTTAATTTCTAATCTCCAACATATGCTGGACGATTATAATCGCCGTTTTCCTGCAACACCGCAGACTACACCTGCGCAAACTCCCGCTCCTGTAGCACTACCTCCACCTGCGTTGCCGCCTATCGTACCACCTGCACCTTCACAGGTTCATAGATCTATAAGCATCCATACCACTATATACCCGCAGGATGCGGATGATGAAGAAGCGAACGCAGGCCGTGAGGACGGTGAAGTCCCAGACAACACGGATGAGGAGGCAGGTGACTAGGATATGGCTGAATGGGATGATTATCGGGCGCAGACGCCCTCTCCTCAACCTGGTACCTCGAGTGAGTCTCCACCAGTGGATATCGCCAGTTTCCATCTTTTAATGGATAAAGCGGCTCAGCGGTTCAAGCTCCCACGATCAAAACGCAAGGAGGATTGTTTTCTTTATGACTTTAAGGACAAACCATTTAAACAGGTACACACAATCCCTATTATTGATTTTGTGTGGAAAGAGGGCATTAAATTGATGAATGCTCCAAACTCCTTACCTGCACAGATTCCGCGCCTTGAGAAGAAGTACAAGGCCCCAACTGGTTCTCCAGCTTGCCTGGTTTCTCATCCCAAGCCGGACTCTGTCGTGACTCAGGCCGCACAGCGTAGAGCACGGAATCCGGCGTCCCAAATCACAGTCCCTCCGGACAGAGAGGGTCGACGCTTGGATGCAATTGGCCGCAAGTTATCAACCATGGCCTCCAGGTCTGTCCGAGCAGCCAATGCCTTAGCCATTTTGGGACGTTTTGACCGGCAGATGTGGTCAGACATTGCAGATTACATAGCACTCATACCTGATGCTTCCAAAGCTGACGCACTACAGATTCTCCGCGATGGTCAAAGGGCATCGGAAGAAATCATCGATTGTGCAGTCGATATGGCTAACACAGGTTTCCGCCTCTTGGCAAGTGCGGGGGCACTCTGACGGCAAGGCTGGCTGAAGTCCACCTCCTTCCGGCAGGAAGTCCAAGCCAGAATAACGGACATGCCATATGATGGTGAATCATTATTCGGATCCCATATTGATGATGCCCTTGAGTCCATCAAGAAGGACACCGATACAGCGAAGTCCTTGGGCACGCTACAATTTCGTAAGCAGTCCTTTCGAGGTGCGCGCGGACGAAGCACTTCTTCCAACTGTCGAGGTGGGCAGCAATACCGTTCCTACAATCAGAGCGGCCAACGTTACACGCCCAATCAGCAGTCTCGACAACAACCCTCCAAAACATACAGAGGAAAGTCGTCCTATCGTGGCGCAAATCAGAAACGTCAATGACTTTTGCCACTCTCAAACTGTTGGAGGACGAATCTCTCTGTTTTATTCCCAGTGGTCCTCGATCACCTCGGACCGCTGGGTTTTGGACATTGTCAAACGGGGTCATACCCTGGAGTTCACAGAGATTCCTCCTTGCACCCCACCTCGTGGCCCACCTCCTCCACATCTTGAGGAGCTTTACCATCAGGTCCGTCTTCTTGTGTTAAAAGGGGCAGTCGAAGTGGTCCCGAAACATCTAAGAGGGAAGGGTTTTTACTCTCGATTTTTCCTCATACTCAAGAAGAACGGAGATTGGCGACCTATTCTGGATTTGAGGGCTCTCAACCAGTTCCTAAAGTCTCAATCGTTCCGTATGCTGACGCTACTGGAAGTCCTGCGTCTTCCATCCAGCGAGGATTTTATGACCACCATAGATCTTCAAGACACGTACTTTCACGTTCCAATCATCGAACAACATCGCCAGTACCTGCGTTTCAAAGTGGGATCATTAAATTTTCAGTTCAAAGTTCTACCCTTCGGACTGCGTTCAGCTCCTCGTGTATTCACGAAGGTACTGGCACCGGTGGTGGCTCACCTGCGTCTACAAGGAGTTCAGATCTTTCCCCATTTAGACGATTGCCTTCTCAAGTCTCAATGCCACCATCAGCTGGGTCGGGACACACACCTTTGCCAGCAGGTGTTTCAATCTCTGGGGTTGACCATCAACGTCGAAAAGTCACAGTTTGCACCTCTGCAGACCAGATCCTTTCTGGGGGCGATCCTAGACACGCAGCTCTCAAAAGCGTTCGTCTCAAACGAGCGGCGTCTGAAGATACTTCGTCTGGTCTCACTCATTCGACGAAAACAGTCCGTTTCTGTTCGGACGTTAAAGTCATTCTTGGGAATGGCTTCGTCTTGTATCGCGCTGATCCCAAATTGCAGGTTGCGCACCCGTCCTATTCAGGAAGAGCTGGACTTACAGTGGCGTCAGGTCTCCGGGTCCTTCAACGACCTAGTTGCCGTCACAGCCCGCATGAAAAGGAGCCTGTTTTGGTGGGCGCAGCCTGCGAATCTGGAAATGGGTGTGTCCTTCCTCGATCATGCTCCAGACCTTACGCTGACGACGGACGCCTCATTGGAGGGGTGGGGCGCTCATCTCCAGGGCCTCTCCATCAAAGGCAAGTGGTCGCCCATGCAGCGCACGTGGCATATCAACAGGCTAGAATTGATGGCGATCTTTCTAGCGCTCAAGTTCTTCCTCCCAGTTGTTCACGGGGAGTCAGTGCTAATCCAGATGGACAACACCACCAGTATGCACTACGTGAACAAACAAGGAGGGACCAGGTCTCCACTTCTGTCCCGCTTGGCCCAGTCAATCTGGGATTGGGCTCTGCGCCATCACATCACCTTGACAGCCGTCCACCTTCCGGGCGTGTCAAACCTACTGGCGGACTCGTTGAGCAGGTCCACTTCCTCAACACACGAATGGGAACTGCACCAACCGACTCTGGATCATGTGTTCCGCCAATGGGGTCACCCAGATCTAGATCTCTTTGCAACGCCGGAGAATCAGAATTGCCTGTCTTATGCAAGTTGGCATCCCCACCCAGGGTCCTGCGGGAATGCCCTTTTGATCAATTGGTGCGATCTATTCGCTTACGCTTTTCCGCCGCTCCCATTAATACAGCGGGTTCTGTGGAAGATGCGGAGGCAGCCCTGCCACATCCTGTTGATCGCACCTCGTTGGCCCAGACAAGCATGGTTTACGGAACTGCTTCTAATGTCCCAGTGCGAGCCCATTCCTCTACGTCCTCGTCCAGACCTACTAACTATGGACAAGGGTCTAGTGTGTCATCCAGATCCCTCGACGCTTCAATTGTGGGCATGGAACCTGAGCACCTTGAGTTCGCAGACTTGAACATATCCCAGGAGTGCAGAGACATTCTGGCTCATGCCAGAGCTCCGTCTACCATCAAGACTTACAAACTTAAATGGAAGCGTTTCTGTCATGGTGCGCTTCAGCCAATATCCATCCCATGCTTTCCACTCCTGAGCAGCTCCTCCATTCTTTTTAAGCCTTACTCAGTCAGGACTCTCTCATTCAACTCTGAGAGTTTTCTTAGCTGCAATATCTCGTTTCCGGCATGATGGCTCTTCATCCCTCTGTTCATCACAAGTTATACGTCAATTTTTCAAAGGGCTCTTCCCCAAGTTTCCACCTGTGCGTCGCCCTCCGCCAGCTTGGCACCTCAATGTGGTATTATCTCAACTTATGAAGTCACAATTTGAACCTATCCATAAGGCCGATATCAAATTCATCACCTGGAAGGTTGCACTTCTTCTGGCCTTGACCTCATCTCGTCGTGTGAGCGACCTTCACGCTTTCACTGTCAAACCGCCTTATCTACAGTTCAAACCTACCGGAGTGGCACTTCGTACCAACCCCTCTTTCCTACCTAAAGTACCTACGGATTTTCATTTGAATGAGCCTGTGTTCCTTAAGACTTTCTTTCCGGACCCAAAATCTCCGGCGGAACAGCGCCTACATTCTTTGGACATCAAGCGCTGTCTTAAATTTTACATTGCAAGAACTGCCCCTTTCCGCAAGTCCGACCAACTATTCATTGCATACGGATGACTGCGCAGGGGACATCCAGTTTCCAAGCCCACTGTTGCCCGGTGGCTTTCCTCAGCCATTGCCTTCTGCCACCAACAAGCGGGCAGACCATTGCAGTCTTCAGTGAGGGCTCATTCTACGAGGGCGCTGTCTTCATCCACCGCCTTGTTTGCTGGTGTGCCACTTCTTCAGATTTGCCGTGCAGCAACATGGTCAAGCAGGCATACCTTCACCAAACATTACTGTTTGGATGCCATCAATGAAGCTGATACCGCAGTGGGACAGGCAGTGCTTCGCCATCTTTTTCAGTAAGGTGAGCCTCTGTTCCCTCCTCCTTATTGTTTCCTGTGATTGCTTTGATGTTATATGACTGTATTATTATTATAGTTCTGTCTTGATTTCTTCTTCATATGCTTAGCAATCTCAGTTCTAGGAGGTTACTGCTTTCTATTCTATTCAAGCATGTGAACCTATGAAAGACACCCCTAATACTGGAGAAGAACAATTGTTACTTACCTGTAAACAGGTGGTTCTCCAGTATTGGTGTCTTTCATAGATTCACATGCGACCCACCCTCCTCCCCTCAGAGGCTCTCTTCTCCTCATGCACTCTTAGTTACTTTGTGCTACGAAAATCTGAGGGCTTGAGCTTCTGAGGAGAAGGTTCTAGAGGGTGCTGGTGCCTGATTGGCTGCAGTTTGGACTAACATAATGACACTAATGTGTTACAAATGGTTTTTTCTCTTTGCCTTGCATTCCTATGTAGGAATCGTTTTTAGAGGATTTCAGTTGTATTCCCTTCTTTTTCTTGTATTATGTTTATACATATATATATATTATATTTAGCATTATTGCTATTTTATTTACCGTGAGACTCCCACTTCGACGACGGGGAATATTCAAGCATGTGAATCTATGAAAGACACCAATACTGGAGACCCACCTGTTTACAGGTAAGTAACAATTGTTCATACATGCAAAGAGGAAGTGACTAGGAGAAATAAAGATATTTCATCTAATTGCAGCAGTCTCAGTTAGACGTGTGTTTTTGGTGCAAACCTGTGTTTGCCGACTTTAGTAAATAAGGATTTGCGTCAAAATACATGAGAGGATGCATGGGAACACCCATGCTCCACCCTTGTAATGCCTCCTCGAATCAAGTAACGCAAGACAGCGCTATGCGTTCCTTGTATTACTTACGGGTAAAATCTCACACAAAGCTTGTTAAATGCCAACTTGTATTTTGCGTCAGTGCTGCACCACAAATTTGCTGCAACCCAGATGCAATATCTTAGTAAATCATGGCCGTAGTGTATAAAGCTGGATTGCTCTATTCACAAACTAAAACAGATGCTGTATTTACCTTTTGTTTTTTAATTGAGTACTTTGAGAATACCCCTGATATCAGTAAATCCGGTCCAGTCAGTTTTTTGTTTTTACTTTTACTTTTGGGGCCATTACCCTTAACAGATGTGCTAGCTTACTGCAGAGCCAAAGCACCTGTTTCTATGTACTTGCACTATGGTGCATTATCTTAACACAATTTTGTTTTTTATTTTGTCCATTAATTTCAGACAACACAGCTCGGACACAGGAAGAGACAATCCCTGCTCACTGGTTCTGAGCTGCACCATATAACAATCATGCTCTAGCTCAAAATAAATATAAGGTTATATGGTGCTTCAGTGCAAGCTACTAGAAACAGGCACTCTGCACTGAGCCAAAACAGCGGCTCATGGTAAGTCCCCAGGGACCATACCACGAAGACTTGTGTATGCTCCGCTCAGAGCCGGGCACCAGTTTCTTTTTGCATTTGAGGTTTTAAAATGTCGTACATATAACTAGTAAATACTCTGAATTAGTGCATGAACTTTAGACAGCACCATTCGGAAATAAAGAGAGGCAATCCCTGCTCACTATTTCATGCATTATTTCCGAGAAATTCAGAGTTATATGCATTAACTTGAGACACCTCAATAAAAAAAAAACAGCTGCTCGGCTGTGCCTTGAGGCAGCGCAGCTCTTCGTGCTATGGCTCCTGGCGCTTTGTTTTAGAGAGAACACTTGTGATACTATGTTGAAATTCGCATTCACAATCTCAGAGCTGTTAGCAACAAATGCCCAGCCTCTTTTTTGACTCTTCTCCCTCTCTAGGAGCAGTATGCCACTGAAAGATTGTGCATGAATGCTGAGAACGTGTTTTCACTTCTCAAAATGCCTTTATCCTGGAAAGGTAAATAGTTTCTCTAAAAATGTTTCTTTCTCCTTCTATTCCAGTGCTACATGTTCCATATGTATGTCGGGGTGCGTGCCGGAGGGGGGATCGGCGATGAAATTGTAGACCCCGCAGGAGATGAATATGAGATCTATCGGATCATCTTTGATATCACCTTCTTCTTTTTTGTAATAGTAATTCTTTTAGCCATCATTCAAGGTATGTATTAAAGGCATGCAGGCACAGGTACAGCTCAAGAATTCCAATAGGATATTCCTGATGTCTTGTAATTAAACATTTTAGCTAAGAAGTATGTTAGCATGGTGAACACTAAGAATGTTCTACTGATAAGCCTTATTGCAATAAAGTTTACCTGATTTTCATTTTGATTTATTATTTAATTGAATATTTATGTGGTACACACCGCAAACATAATTGCCTATTATTGCATTAGAAAATTTAACAAAATACCTAGTTGGCATTCAATCAATCAATCAATCAATACATTTATAGAGCGCACTACTCACCCGTAGGGTCTCAAGGCGCTGGGAGGGGGGGTGCCGTTACTGCTCGAACAGCCAGGTCTTGAGCTTCTTCCTGAAGGAGAGGTGGTCTTGGGTCAGGCGCAGGTCGGTCGGGAGGGAGTTCCAGGTTTTGGCGGCCAGGTAGGAGAAAGACCTTCCTCCTGATGTCGCTCTCCGGATGCGGGGGACGGCGGCGAGGGCGTGGCTGGTTGATCTGAGGTGGCGCTTGGGAGCGTAGAAGTTGATTCGGTTGTTGAGGTAGCTCGGGCCTTGGTCGTGTAGGGCTTTGTGTGCGTGTGTTACGGTCGCTGTTGTTCTCCGGTGGCGGTGCGGTCCCTCCGGGTGATCTTGTAGCCGTCCGGGATGGCGATGGCGATGTCGGGCGCTGTTTATGATGAGCCAATCAGATTACAATGACGTCAACAGCTTACTACATTTCATGATCCCCCCAAAAACGGAGTCAGGGGGCACTCCATGGGCTAGGAGCTTGACATTGAGTTTCGAGGCTTCCCTCTACCTTATCATACATTTAGGGATGACTAACAGCCCTTAGTCACTGGATTTGAAGACACACAAGTGAATATAGACAGGCCTTGCCCCAGAGATATTTAAGGGCATATTTTAAAGCCCCTATCACCATAGGAGCATCATTTATTGTGATGTTCCTGTGGCAATAGGGCCTTTACCTTATTTACAAGGCAGTGTTAAGCCACTTAACGTGGTTTAATGCTACCTTGTAAACAAGTCACCCTTCCACGCTATAGTTAACCTGAAAGGGGTGGGCAATGGGTGTTGCAGTGGGCATTCTGCCCCAACACCCATTGTTTTGCTGCTGCCTCCTATTTACAAGAGTGACGTAAAAAGGAGGCACCACCAAAATTAAGTCAGGGAAAACCTGGTCTTAACATAACGAAACGAGGAGAAATGCTTTATTTCTCCTCGTTTTTGCTCATTCTATGTGTGCTGCATTGTGCGGCACACATAGAAAAAGCAAAACGCCATCAAGGATTGTTTATGTGCAGGAAGGTGTCCCTTCCTGCACATAAACAATCATTTAACAAATGATGATTTGTCACGTCCATGTGTGCTGCACAATACAGCACACAGTGAAGTTTCAAATCGACATTTATGATTGTTTATGTGCCGGAAGGGGCACCTTCCTGCACATAAACAATCATTCCCTCAACGCAGGCACCCTTGCACCATATTGCCCTGATGCTAGGCAGCTTCATTTAGTGCCAGCGCTAGGGAAAACACAGGGATGTGCTGTATCTTTGTAAATGCGGCTCATCCCTGCATTTTCGGAATGGCGGAGCGTGGCGTTAGCATTTTGTGCTTAATGGCATGCTCAGCCATTCCCTTGTAAGTATGCCCGTCAGGGTCTATGTTGATGCATTTGAAGGCCAGAGTAGTTTAAAGATGACCCTTGTCTACTGTGGGAGCCAATAGAGCTTAGGTCTCCCCAGAAACATGTGTGCTGCAGGTGTCAAAACACATGCTTGAATGACTTCATTATAAATTAATGTTAGTGCTGATTTTGAAAGGGCTAACGTATCCAATATGTATCTTAACACAAATTAACACAATTAACACAATAATTATGGAGTTTTCACAAGGAATTTTTATCTAACTTTTATTAATTATAAGGCCATGAAACAAAAATGTGTAGACTTCGTTGACGCTAAAGGCAAATGTATAAATACAACAAATTACAAATGTATACAAAATTAGTAGAATTTAATGTTTGGACCACCTCTTAAAGAGGTCTAGCAAAATAACGAGAATGGAAATTATGTACGCTAAGGAATTATCACAGAGGACAATTTACTTTATCTTAATTCATTCCTGTTATCTGAAAACAGCTATGAACATTTGTGCAGCGCAGGCCCTAATTGAAAAAAAAAATAAAGCCCCTTAAAAGGCCTATTGCAACACATTTTGGGCCTTAACATGAGTTTGACAGTCTTGGAACAGGCCACCGCACCGGCGCCCCGCTCCAACACCACCAAACCCATAATGAGACCGTCCGCCAGATTCCAACAGTAATCCAGGTTCAGCAATCCATTGGCGGCTGGAAACACAGCATTGCTGTGCTAAGGCTCATATTTGAGCCTTAACAAGGCACGAGCGTGGGAATGCCATTGCAAGTTCCTGCAGGGCATGGACTATTAAGTCCATGCCCTGCAGGAACCAGGGTTCCATGCATTTGGGGGTTACACCATGTGCCCCCCTGCATGCATCTCCTGTACAGAGGCAACAGGGGGCCCTGTAGAACCCCCTTGGTTTCCTCACCACCACACTTTTAATGGCAGTCACGCCCCTATACAAACTGTGGTGGTGAGGAAACTAGTAATATGCTTGGTGGTGCCACAGCAGCACTGCCAGCATATTACCAGCCTCACACTGCTGCAAGACTACCAGGGATCGCGGATCCCTGGCAGTAGCAGTGGTTCTGTGACAATCCGACTGCCATAGTTAGAACATGGCTGGTGGACTGCCACCATTACTATGGCAGTCCAAAGGATCGCTGTAGTCGTAATAAGGCCCTTAGCTTTTCACATTTATTAAGAATTATGTATGTATGTATGTATGTTTATGGTGTTTTTATAGTGCAACCCTAACTAAGATGAAGCCTAGAATGCAAATGGTCAAAGATAAGGGTGAAGTCAACAAGTGATAGGAGAGGCCGCTGGTTTGTAGTTAGGTCAGCAGGTTTTGACGGGGGTTAATATTAACTAGAAAGCCTAATGCTTTTGACAACATAAATAAATAAAACCTATCAGCATTAATATGAACATTAGGTCTCTGTCTTGGGAGAGAAAGAGAGAGAGACACAGAGAGAGAGAGAGAGAGAGAGAGAGAGGGAGACATAGAGAGAGAGAGAGAGAGAGAGAGAGAGAGGGAGAGAGAGAGAGAGAGGGAGAGAGAGAGAGAGAGAGAGAGAGAGAGAGAGGGACCAAAAAATACCATTCAAACAGGTCCGAAAACTTTCATATAATCATTAAGTGCCACTATAGAGACATACTAATATAGTACGCCAGACCTAAAATTCAACCGAATGTTCACGTGTCCGTTTGCTCAGAAGAAGACTAAACTCCTTATCTAGACACAAATAGTTGGCTGTCCCTTTAATAAATGAGTCTCACATAGACACTTGCACAGTGATGATGAGGAAATGACCCAAAAATTACCTCTTACCCCTATACCTGAAGGAAACAACTAAAAACGAATCAAATTCTCTAAACATGCAACTGCAAAAAATCTTGCTTAACCTATTATTGCCTCACTGTTTTAATTATTACTTGGTCTTCTGTATACTCTCTGCGTTCTTTGCAAGGTGCACAAATGCCCTAGGGAGAAAGAACGCTATAAAAACATAAAATGTAGCTATAAAATTCACATTGTTATTACTTTAAGTGTTACTTATTGTCGGCAGGTACCAGTACACAGCCCCCCTTCTTTAAAAAAAAAAAGGGATCGGGCCGGAGGCCACGCCCACTACCAGCATCACTCTGCAAACGCGCCCCCTGGCGCGCTTTCAGAGGGGCAACAAATTCCCCTTGAATACTGGGGGTCCATGGGGCCAACTAGCCCACGAGGAATCTCCAGTATGTGCAAGGGGTCTGCGTTGCAGAGAGGTGTTCTGAGGCCACGCCCCTTTTTACACCTCGCTGCAACGCAGCTCCCCGGCGCTTAGTGGAGGCACCTGGTGGGCTAGTTAGCCGCCAGGGGACTTCAGGATTCAAGGGGACTTAATCCCCCAACTTAAAACGCCACGGGCGTGTTTGCACAGTGGTGAAGGTAGGGGGCTGGGCCTAAGGAGATATGTGTGCAAACACGCCCTGTGGGGCGTTTTAAATTGGGGAATTAATTCCTCTTCAATCCAGAGGTCCCCTAGGGGCCAACTAGCCCACAAAATACCTTCAGTATGCGCCAGGGAGCTGCGTTGCAGAGTGGTTTTCTGAGGCCACGCCCCTTTTTACACCTCTCTGCAACGCAGCTCTGTGGCGCTTACTGCAGGTAGCTGGTGGGCTAGTTGCACCCCAGGGACCCTCAGTATTCAAGGGGAGTTAATCCCCTAACTTAAAACGCGCCACGGGGCACGTTTGCTCAGTGGTGAAGGGAGGGGGCGGGGCCTGAGTTCACATGTGTGCAAACACGCCCTGTGGCGCGGTTTAAGTTGGGTAATTAATTCCTTGTCAATACTGAGGGTCCCTGGGGGCCAACTAGCCCTCCAGCTACCTCCAGTAATGATTCCTGGGCAACAAACAAAGTTATTATTTACAAATAATCAACTTTGCAAAAACAAGCTGGTTAATAAATTGTTAAACCACAATAGCTTGTCCTTAAATTCATTAAGGGTGAACACTAAAATAACGTTCCCGCATACTCCTTACAATACCCAGAATTATCGTGCGAATAAGCTGGTAAAAGTAAATAGACATTTTCGACCACATATCTATTGGCAATGTCACGTGATTGCTGATAATGCGATCGCACAGCGTAACGTCATTCAAATTTCCAATGCTTTGTTGAGTTTGCTCGAACTCACAGTCTACCAAATACTGCACTGATTCCATTCTTTTAACCAAATACAGATGTATAGAAACATGACGTTTATGCATTCCACAATTCTGTCCAAGTGGGCAATGACAATTTATTGATCAGTCCAAATTCATGATGTACCAGATAAGCACTCGATGAAGCAATAGCTTAAGGTAAATGCACAAAGTCAAATGTTCCACAACTCTGCCCAAGTGGGCACTCACTTCCGCCAGTGAAATTGATAGCCACAATACACACATGTGCCAATACCTAAAAAATAAAATAATGTTAAAAAAGTATATATATATGTAATAGCATAGCAAAACACTTTTTTGATGTTTACAATAGTGATTGGATGTTAGGAAAGTACTTTAGGCTAGACACACTACCCAAACACCCCAGAGGGGGTAAATGAATAAAAGCATTACGTAGAATCGAGTCATGTTTCATCTTACAGGCAGCATGTTTCCTATGGGGATGGATAATGATGAAGAATTGCATTCACATCTCTAAAGCGTCTGACTATACCCGGCCCCAACTCGAGAAGAAGGTGACCAAGACCCCGAGTGAGGTCTAAACGTGTCTGTTTTTGTGGCAAGAAAAAGGGGGGTCAAAATATATCTGATTTCCTATGTTTATTTCAAAAGCAATGTTAGACACAACTACAGCCCGAATCACTGAATGGAATGACACCAAATGGGGCAGAAAGGTAGATCTTGGTCCGGAAAGAGTGCTGTTTTTGATTTGGTCTAAATCTGTTCAGTAGTTTATGAGATATTCAAAGAAAACCAAATTCGTATATCTAGAAGTGCAAACCCTCCACAAATCCTCTTGATCTCGTGCAGAGATCGTATTGGTTGCCAACACCTCAACCAGGAAGTGTTGGCAGCCTTATTGGGACTCAGACTCAGCTGAGTTCCAAACAAAAATGTAAAACCAAAGAAAAGGGTGAAGGGTAGGAATACACTGATCTCCTAGGTCTGGTGCTGGAATTCTCCAGTAACCCCACCAGGGCTAAGCAGCATTTAAAACAAAAAATTGCAGCAAAAATCATTACGTTTCACAAATTTGCAGTAAAAAAAGATTAAAACGTTGCTGTCTCCATGCTTGTTTACAGTATAGCCCCTGGGATGGTTAGGTCCATCGAGCATGTGGACATACAAAAGGTGCCCGAGGCCCCCCTCCTAAGTATCTTTTGAGCTCCGGGGACTACAACTTCCCCAGGGTTGGTAATCTAATATGGAGGAAGACAGCGTGGACCCCTTTCCTGTGGCTCGTTAGTGGCCCCAGTACCACCACCTTCCTGGGGCTTAAATCATTCAATTAGATGGGGGCACATAGACCCCAGGACCCTGTGGACCACCACCTCCCTGGGGTCAGAAATTAACATAGAAGTGGGAGAGGGGCCATGTGCACTCCCCCCCCCCCCAATGGGCCATATATGCGCTGGGGACCATCACCTCCCTTGGACCAGCCGGTGAAAAAAAAGGAGGGGGGCTTCACAGCCCCCAATAATGGCACAGGGAACTGCCACCTTCCGAGGGTTGGCTCCTGCTATCTTTTGAGGTGCCCACACTCTGGAGACAAAGTAACTAGCTTTGACAGCTTCCGCCAAGTGAGAGCAAACAGTAACTCTGCTCCCAAAGGGCAGGAGCGGGAAAACTGCTCCTGGGAGGCTGGGAGCGGAGCTTTCATCTGTTTCACTGCTCGCTGTCAAGTGGGCGGGAAAACAGATGACAGAATTTCTCCCACATGCAGGGACCAGCATTTTTTGCTGCTCCCTTAATGTGGGATCAATTCCGGCTCAGCTGGAGGTGGGGAGCCAGCGTGGATTGCTGGGGCATTGATGCTCTGCCCGCGGTCCACAACGTAGTACACTGGTTGCTCACAAGCAAGACGCCAGGCCCCGGGGATGGGGTCCCCAAGGCCAAAATCAGCCTCCCCACTGAATTTTTATGTGCCCTGGTGGATGTGCCCCCTAACCTCATAAATGGACAGTAAGCTTTTAGTTCCCACTTCATCCCCCGCACTAGTAATGCACCAGAAGGTGCCCTTGCAGAGTGGTGGAGAAAGGTTGCAGGTCCTACGACAAGCTCTCAGCAATCCTACTGTGTGGGACTTACTCCTGGTAACAATAGGGGTTCTTGGCCCACAATGACACTCAGCACCCACAGGGACTTCATCCCCAAACAAGTAGTACACCAGGAGGGACACTTACAAAGTGCTTAAGAAAGGGGTGGGGTTTCCGACAAGCTCTCATCAATCCCGCTGTGTGAGACTTACTGGTGGTAACAGGAGGGAGGCCTTTGCCCCCAACGATCCTCAGCAGCCAAGGGAACGTCATCCCCCAACCAGTAATGCGCCACAAGGTGCGTTTGCAGAATGGTTCAGAAAGGGGGCGGGCCTCTGATGAGCTCTCAGCAATCCCTCTGTATGGGACTTACTGGTGGTAACAGGAGGGGTTCTTGGCCACAAAGAGCCTCAGCATCCAAGTAGACGTCATCCCTCAATGTGTAGTGCGCCAGGAGGTGCATTTGCCAAGTGATGGAGAAAGGGGGCAGGGACTCTAACAAACTCTCAGCAATATCACTGTGTGGGACTTACTGGCGGTAATAGGAGGGATTCTTGGTCCCCAACGACCCTCAGCACCCAAGGGGACTTTTTTACGGGTGGCTAAGCAAAACTCCCCCCACTCACGGAACTCTGCGGAATTTGTCAGTAACTCTGTGGAATTCCGAAGAGTGAAACTACAAATATCCGACAAGACCTTGTCATGTCCTGTCCTGGTGAGAGCAGAGTCCATGGTTCTCCCTTATATTACTACGACTATGGAAATGTACAAAGCACCTGGAAACTCTGCCCGTTTGGCCCCTCCCCATCTACCTTAGTATACAAAGTTCTTCCCGCCTTTTGCCAGGATGATGGGCAGCTCAACAAAAGGCACCCCAGCATGTTTGCTGTCAATTTTGGGGACACGTTCATGATGCTGAGTAATATGACGATATCTATGTCAAATAAAGAAGCACTTACTTCACATAGTTAAGAGGAAGGACCCATGTTTGGTGGAGATGTATCCCTTAGTAGTCCTGTTTTCTTCTCCATAGAAGAATTCATGGTTTCACAGATTTCTGGATAAAGACATATGAGAAACAAATACTTAGCTGAAATGCACTCAAGGTCACTGGAGACATTTCCTAGTGGTCCATTATGCAGCTGTAGTGTAGACTACGCACTAGAAATTTACCCAACACAGTAGCACTTACTAATTACCCAGTAGAAAGTACTCCAGTTGGATTGACATTTTGTGTGGACTCTTGTTTGATAAAGGGGCAGGTGAGGTTCCTTTCTGGTCCTGATGCTCATTTCACAGAAATTAAACCTCAACAGGAAGTACTTACAAATATAAACATAGCAGGGGCCCCAATTGAAGCCCCACTTCTGTAAAGGATAAATCATCCTATCTTCTTGGGCTTGGGGACCCAAAGCAAACTGTGTTTCCACTTGTATTCCACGTTGAAAAATTATATGAAATCCTTAATGGAGGTAAAATCATCACTGATTTATTGAAGGGCAATCTGATGTGTAAAGACTCTGATGAGTGGTTTCATTCTTATTCATCTCCTGGTGAGAGCAGAGTCCAAGTCTTCTTTTTGTTATGTTATGTTATGTTATATGAATTTATTTCGCGCTCATCTACTCAAAGAGAGTCCCGGCGCGGAACCATAGGGAATGGCAGAGGGCTTCACATAAACAAATGAGTCTTCAGTTTTTTCTTGAATACACTTAGGTCCTGGATGGTGCGCAGGACCAAAGGAAGGGCATTCCAAGCAGCTGCAGCTTTGACTGAGAAGGAACTACCCCCTATCCTCTGACGCTTAAAACGTGGGACCTGGGCCAAAAATAGTGACGAGGAGCGCAGAGAACGCTTAGGAGCATAAAAAGAAACGCACTTCTGCAGATAGAGAGGGACATGCCCATGGAGCGCACGGTGTGCCATGACCAAAGTCTTACATTTCAGCCTTGCAACCAGGGGCAGCCAATGATACAGTCTCAGCTGGAGAGGAACACTGTCCCTGGATGACAGACCCGATAATAGTCTGGCCGCGGTATTCTGTACCACCTGAAGCCTCTTCAGCTGGTAGCCAGGAATACCAGCGAAAAGGGCATTCGCGTAATCCAGCCGAAACAAGATTTATTTATTTATTTATTTATATAGCGCACTACGACCCGAAGGCGTCTAGGCGCTAGCCTGGCAGAAACAAATCACAACAGCCACGTAAGAAAGAGCACAAAAGATTAGATGGAAAAGAGCCAAGTTTTCAGATCTTTTCTAAAAGGCAGAAGATCTTGGGATGATTTAAGATGAATATGAAGTGCATTCCACCACCTGGCCGTAATGAGATGAAAGCCTTTCCCTCCCCATCTCTGTAGGCGGTAATTGGGAATCTTGACATTATTGGCCGATGAGGAACGGTAGATACCATTGAAAAAGATCCTGCAAAGACTCCGGGCCAATACCATGTAAAGCCTTAAAGGCGTTGCACAGTGCTTTAAAGCGAATTCGCTTTGTAATAGGCAGCCAATGTAATTCATTTAAGGCATGTTTTGCAGAAGAGAAACGGGGAAGACCGAACAGAAGGCGGGCCGCTGCATTTTGCAGAACCTGTAGCTTGGCAGTAACAGATTTGCAGGCGCCCACCAACAGCCTGTTACAGTAATCCAACTTGGACATGACCAACGCTGCCATCACTGTTCTTTGTTGATCAACTGGAATAAAAAGAAACACTTTCCGAAGCATACGAAGGGTGTAATAAGTAGAGGATGTCAACATGTTTATGTGTTGAGAAAAACCAAGGGAGGAATCAATTATGACACCAAGGTTTTTAGCTTTTACTACCGGAAATGGAGTGGGGCCCAGCTCGGTGGGCCACCAATCAGCAGACCATATTGAGGCATCCTTTCCGAAAATTAGTACCTCAGTCTTATTAGAGTTGAGCTTTAAACAATTGGTATCCATCCAACTGCTGACATCACTCATACATTTTTGAAAATTAGAAGCTGACCCAGAAATGTTACTGGAGACAGACACAAGGATCATAGGCGCACATCATTGTTTGCCTTGCTGCCGGAGGCAGGAGGGTAAAAAAACATCTGAAAGATTTAAATAAAGAGAAACAGCCACCGGCCAATCTTCTTGATATGGTCCGCAAAAGAAAGATCTTCGTTGAACCAAACCCCAAGATTTTTTGCTGGCTGCCCAGTGGAGGTAGGACATGGGAACTCAGGGGGCCAGAGCTGTTCTCTGAAGTTTGCAGGTAATGAACCAAAAAGTAAAATCCCGGATTTCCCCTCATTGCATTTAAGCTGTGCCTCTGCAATCCACTTTAAAATAAATGACAGGAAATGTTGGGCCCGGAGCACCAAATCTTCCCCCTTTTCCCAGGTGAAAAGTAAATGGGTGTCATCCGCATAAGCCAGCACCTTAGCACCCATCGCCTCTGCTAAATATAACAGGGGAGTCATATAGATGTTAAATAAAAGGGGACTAAGGGAAGAGCCCTGCGGGACACCCGTTGTAACTGACTGAGAAGCGGAAGAGCAAAGAGGAATCCATACCTGCTCTGACTGCCCCCTCTAAAAAGAGCGGAGCCAGCCCCACACAGCACCCAATAACCCTATCCTGGCCAGGCGGGACATGAGCAAAGAGTGTGGGACCGTATCGACCGCGGCTGAGAGGTCAAGCAAAATAAGTGCTGCCCTCTCGCCTGCATCCAAACAGTCCCGTATGGCCTCTGCCACCTCGACCAGTACTGTTTCTGTGCTGTGTGACTGCCGGAACCCAGATTGTGCTAGGTGAAGCAGTCCCTCCTTTTCCACATAATCGGTAAGCTGTTTACTAACCGTCTTCTCGCAAACCTTAGCCAGAGCCGGGAGAAGAGAAATAGGCCGATAGTTCCCTGGGCAGCGAGGGTCAAGTGACTGCTTTTTCAAAAGAGGCAGGATTTTTGCCTTCTTCCAAGCCTCAGGGACCACCTAAGTATGCAAAAGCCCAGAATCCATAGCACAATTCACACACCCACTCACAGATATATACTGGCATTCACACACCTACTCACAGACATACAGAGGCACTCACACAACCACTCACAGACCCACACAGGCACTTATACACTCAGTCTGAAAGAAACTATTAGTTATGGATTGGTTACCTTAGAATTACCCCCAGGCGTCAGATTGGATCCGGAGAAACTTTTTTGTAGCAGTACCCTTGCGAGTCAGTAGGTGGCATCGGTCGACTCTGCGTTTATCGTCTGCGTCATGATCACCAGGATGACGTTGCGATATCTACTTAGACTCCGCCCCTGTGTGCTGTTGTCAGCTCTTTCTTTTTCAGTGCCAGCTAGCATAGATCTGGAGAGAGTGGTACCTCTTGTCATTTTTTGACAGTTTTCTTTCAGCTTTTATCGACTTCATTTTTTAGTTGTTTGACTCCTGGTGCACAGGGATGTCACATCGCTGGCTTCAAGCCTTGTGGCTCCTGCCACAAGCTGATGTCGGTGACGGACCCACATCTAGTGTGCCTCTGGTGACTGGAGCGCGACCATGACCTGAAGTCGGGTTCTGACTATTGGGCCATGGCCCAAAGTCTTTGCGGGAGCAGTCCCAAAAGCTTCTGGAGGTCGCCTCCGCGTTATTTGAGGTCCCGGTCGAGAGGGAGGTCACGGGAACCATCACCACCACTCCTCGTCAAAGTCTTCGTCTTTGGGTAAGTCAAAGCATAAAAAGGAGACGAAGAAGCATCGTCGCTCTTCGCGATCTCCCCAACCGTCTACCGACGGGATGCGGAAGGTTGTCGTCTGGCTCCGCCCCTCAGAGCCTGTTGGGTCAGCTCTGAGCCTCTGCCCCTTCCCGGGAGCCGGAGCGACTACTGCCCAACTTCGCAGCTTTTACGAAGCCCTCCACTCCATCTTTGGACATCTCGACTCTGTCGGCGTGCCTTCAGGCCCCGCAGACTCAGCTGGGGGGTTCTAGGCCTTCAATGCCGGTGGCTACGTCCTCCGGCACCGTAGGCCCCACAGGGATCTAGGCCTGGATCTGGATCAGCACTGGTCGACCTTATGACACCGCCTCCCACTCGACATGGACACGTAGCCGGACCAACGTCGACCAACGCCAGTACCAGCGCCGACCGGTACTTTTGTACCCTTGTTCTACCCCGGTGCTCCCTATCGCCCTGATTGGCAAACAGAGGAGGTTGAGGAGGACTGGGAGGAGTCTGTGGACCCTCTGGCAGACCAGTTGGAAGTAACGGACTGGAGAGAGGAGTTGGGTGAGGCCAGTGGTCTGGACACTTCTCCAGACCTTCGCATACTTTCTCCCCCTACCGTGACTATGGAGGAGGGAACCTCTTATGCTGTGGTGTTTCATAGGGTGGCTGAGGCCTTGAACTTTGAGCTTCCTACGGTGGCGGTGAGGACTAACCTCCTGACCAAGGTGCTTCAACTAGCAGCGGCCTCTTCGGAGCCCCTGCTGCAGTTCAATGAGGCCATCACAGGCATTCTTCTGGGCACTTGGTCCAAGCCCAGCACAGGGACCCCTGTGGATAGGATGATTGCCCGACAACACCGCCCAGCCTCAGGTGACCCCATTTTCCTCTCCCAACACCCTATCCTCTTAGAGCTTGGTGGTCCAGGCCTCTATTTCCAAGGGCACATTCCCTACCGCTTTAACTGATAGGGAATCCAAGAAGCTGGATAACCTAGGGAAGAAGATGTTTTCTTCCGCCAGCTTAGGACTGTGGTCGGTGAACATGATATCTCTCTTGGGCCGTTACACCCACTGTGTGTGGGACATGGTTGCAAAGGTGCTGCTACAGTGCCCGGAGGAGGCCCGGGCTGTGCTCTCCCGTGTAGTTGCAGAGGGTAGAGATGCAGCGAAGTTCTCCATACGATGTGGGCTGGACACTGCCGACTCACTAGGCAGGACAATTTCAACGTCGGTAGCCCTGAGACGTGGGTGCTTGGCTGAGGTCCACTGGCTTTTTGGGCGATGTCCAATTTACTCTTTTGGACATGCCCTTTGATGGACGTCGCTCGTTTGGCGTCAAATCGAACAACGCCCTCGACTGCTTTAAAGATTCTAGGGCTACAGACAGATCCTTGAGCCTCCATACCACCTCTCACCCCACGCAGTCTGCTTTTTGCCCCTTTTGTGGCTACGGAATAGGCGCCCCACCACGTTCCACCCAGAGCCACAGCCCTGCACAAACCGTTCAGCCTCTGCACAGCTGGGGACGTTGGACCCAGCGTCATGGGTCAGGAGGCCAGCGGGCAGGCCAGTAAACCAGTGCTCCCTGTGCAGCAGCCTCCAAACTTTCCTAGTCTGACCCTCCAAGGCCGCCAGTTGCCAGTGGGCTGCCGGATTCACCATCACCTCCCCTACTGGCAGAACATCACTTCGGAGAGGTGGGTTTTGCAGATAGTCCGAAGGGGCAACTTCCTCCCTTTCGAGACGACCCCTCCATCCATGCCACCTACGTTTCATCGCATGTTGTAGGATCACTTGCCCTTCTCCGCCAGGAAGTTACGGGTCTCTTGGCCAAGGGAGCCATGGAGCGCATCCCTGTGCCATAAGTAGGGCATGGTTACTACTCCCACTACTATCTCGTGCCCAAGATGGACAAAGGCCTGCATCCTATCTTAGATCTCAGTGACATTAACTGCTTCTCTGGAAGGAGAAGTTCAAGATGTTGACATTGGCTCAGGTTCTGTCTGATCTCGACCCTAGAGACTGGATGGTAGCATTGGACTTGCAGGACGCCTATTTCCACATTCCCGTCTTGCTGGCCCACAGGGGTTACCTAAGGTTCACAGTAGGCCACAAGCATTTTCAGTTTACCGTGTTCCCCTTTGGCCTGACCAGTGACACTCAAGGTTTTCACAAAAGTGATGGCAGTTGTTGAAGCTCATCTGCGCAGATCATGGGTCCCAGTCTTCCCCTATCTCGAGCACTGGCTATTGAAGGCAGACTTGCCCCAGGCTGTAATTTCCCACCTCTCGACTACGGAAGACCTCCTGCATTCGTTGGGATCATTATCAATGTGCCGAAGTCACACCTGATTCCCTCTCAGAAGCTCCTTTTCATCTGAGTGATTCGGGATACAACACAGTTTCGGGCTTATCCTACCAAACAGGGAGTCCAGGATATTCAGGCTATGATTCCGATCTTTCAGCCTCTATCCCGGGTTTCGGTCAGAATGAGCCTTAGGCTGGTGGGCCTCATGGCCTCCTGCATCCTACTGGTGGATCATACCAGGTGGCATAAATAGGCTCTGCAGTGGGACGTGAAGTTCGAGTGAGCACAGCAGCAGGAGAATCTTTCCGATTGCCTCCAGATCTTAGAGGGCACTGCACACCAATTGCACTGGTGGCTAACTAACTAGGATTGGGTCAACAGCAGATCCCTCTCCCTTCCCCATCCAGAGTTCACGGTGGTGACAGATGCGTCACTCCTGGGATGGGGTGGTCACATGAGGGAGGCGGGGATCAGAGGCCTCTTGTCTCCGGCAGAGTCCCGGCTCCACATCAACCTTCTGGAGCTCCGGGTGATTCGCCTTGCACTGAAAGCATTCTTTCCTTCTGTCAAAGGAAGAGTAGTGCAGGTGTTCACGGACAACACCACCACCATGTGGTACTGCATGTGGTACTGCAACAAAGAGGGCGGGGTGGGGTTGTGGACTCTATGTTAAGACGCTCTCCGCCTTTGGACATGGCTGGAACATCAGGGCATATCTCTGGTGGTTCAATACCTGGCAGGTTCACTGAACACTCAGCTACAGGTGCATGATAGATCACGAATGGCGTCTTCACTCGGAGATGGTGCAAGGTCTCTTTCAGCAGCAGGGAGAGCCTTGGTTAGATCTATTTGGCACCGAAGAGGATGCGCAGTGTCAGCAGTTCTACGCATTGGAATTTCCAAGGCGGCACTCGCTCAGTGACTCTTTTTTATCACGAGTGGAGTTGTGGCCTTCTATACGCCTTTTCGCCTATACCACTTCTTCCCAGAGTGCTGAAGAAAATCAACATGACTGGGCCCAAGTCATTCTTGTGGCTCCGGATTGAGCACAAAGATTTTGGTATCCCGAGCTCTTGCCCATGGCCATTGATCCTCCAATCAGACTGCCTCTTCTGGAGGATCTTCTGTCACAGCAACAGGGGATGGTCCTCCACCCAAACCTGTCCAGCCTCCACCTCCTTACGTGGAGATTGAGCAGCGGCAGTTGACATCTTTTGACCTTCCTCCTGAACTCTATAAAGTAATCTTGGCAGCCAGGCATCCCTCCACTAAAACGGTATACACCTGTAGATGGAACACATTTGAGACATGTTGCACAGCCAAGGCTGTGGATCCCCTTTCTGCCCCACTATCAGAGGTTCTCCATTTCATTCTTTCTTTGGCTCAGCAGGGCTCTGATCTGGGCTCTCTTAAGGCTATCTTTCGGCCATTTAGGGCTTTCTTTGGCTCCCTAATCAGCCTTCTCTTTTCAAGTCCCCTATTGTAAATCATTTCCTTAAGGGTATTACTCATTTGTTTCCTCCAATTCCTTTTGTAAAGCCCCAGTGGCACTTGAACCTGGTTCTGACCTACCTTATGTGCACTCCATTCGAGCCGCTACATAATTATCCTCTCAGACTCTTGACTTTAAAAACTGCTTTTCTGGTTGCATTCACCTCCGCTTGCAGGGTGAGTGAGCTTCAGGCTCTTTCTTCTAAGCCTCCTTTCCTTGCTGTTCATCCGGACAAGGTTGTCCTCCTAACTCGACACTCTTTTGTTCCCTAAGTAGTTACCTCTTTTGGCATAGGACAGACCATCACTTTGCCCACCTTCTTCCCACCCCCGCATCCTTCTAAAGAGGAGGAGCGGCTACATCGTCTGGATCCAAAATGTGCACTCTCATTTTACCTGGATCGCTCAAAACAATTCTGGCTGGATGATCTCTTTGTTGACTATGTGGGCGCCAAGAAAGGTCGGGCCATTGAAAAACGGACCATCTCTCGATGGGTCATTCTTTGCATTAAAATCTGTTATTCCTTGGTAAAAAAGGAACTTCCAGTAGGGTTGCATGCCCATTTCACCAGGAGTCCCCCTTCATGACATCTGTCAGGTAGCTACATTGGCTTCCTTGCACATGTTCACTAAGCATTACTGTCTGGACAGCCACGTCCGGAGATAAGGCTTCTTTGGGCTTTCAGTTCTGCAGGACTTTCTGGGGTAAACTTAGTTCACAGACCTACCTCTGGGGATGGTATTCCTGGGGTATCTATTCTAGGGTAAGGATTCCATAACCAATAGTCTCTTTCAGATGAACAAGTTACTTACCCTCGGTAACGATATATCTGTAAGAGACATATGTTGGTTATGGATTCCTTACCACCCCACCGATCCTCCCTGTTCTGCGAACTGACTTCAAGGGTAAGGGACTCCCTTACAGGGCCCTAGTTTATGCACCAGTGGTCAGGGTCTTGCATGGCTCTACGCTTTTGACGTGGAATGTCATGTAAAGAACTGATGTCAGCGAACAGGGGCGTCGTCTAAGTAGGTACCATGATGTCAACCCGGCGATCACGATGCCAACAACGAATGTGGAGTTGACAGACACCACCTACTGACAGGCAGGTGTACTGCTACGAAAAGAATTCTCCGGATCTAGTCTGGGGCTAATTCTAAGGTAAGGAATCCATAACTAATAAATGTCTTTTACAGATATATCGTTACCGAAGGTAAGCAACTTGTTCTTCACATGCTCACACAGGTACTCACAGACAACTCACACACCCACACAGGCACTCACAGACCCACAAAAGCACTAACTCATCCACATAGGCAATCATATACCCACTAAGACACTCACACACCCTCTCACAGACCCATACAGCCATGCACCCAACCTGTCACAGACCCATACACCCACTCACACACCCACTAACTGTCCTATACAGCCACTCACACATCCACTCTCAAAGGTGACAGGTTACAGTTAGGAAACACATTTAAAAATGTAAAAATTCACTGAAAAAACCCAAAGGTTACAGGAACGTTATAGTTACGAAATAACATTTAAAAACCTTATAAATTAACTGAAAAAAACAAAGGTTACATGGACATTAATTATAGTTTGGAAATAACAATAAAAAGCCATAAAAATTCATTGACAAAAACAAAGGTTAGACATACGTTATATTTAGGAAATAACATTTTTAAAATATGTAGAAATTCACTGATAAAAACGGAGGTTACATGGGTGTTATAGTTAGGCTCCGATTTCACTAGTACAAAACCAGTGAAATTCTGCAGTTATAGTTACCTGAGATAACTTACCCCCCACAATGCACTACTTATAACCTCACCTATTATATCACTCATGAAATGGTCAGTGAAATCAATGATGGCATCACAAATTGCATCACTGATGACATCATCCAGTGATTGTGAGTGTTTTCTAAAGGTTTAGAGGGTTAATCATATATATATTAAGGTACTACAAAAGTTAAATTAGTATACTTTATGTACTACTAATGAGTGATAATATTTCTAATATATAATATGTGAGTGGGGACTTTACAGTGTGTGGTAACAATGTAACACAAACACTCTCCATTTTGTTTCTAGTATGTGAGTGGGTGTGTGACTGTGTGTATCTGTATGTGAGTGGGTGGGTGTGTGAATGGCAGTATGGGTGAATAAGTGGGTGTGTGAGTAGCTCTATTGGTGAATATATGTGTGTGTGAGTAGCTGTATGGGTGATTGAGTAGCTGTGTGAGCTGCTGTATGGGTGGGTGAGTGGATATGTGAGTGGCTGCATTGGCAACTAAGTGGCTATGGGAGTGTCTGTGGAGTGAATGTGTGCAAGTGGCTGTATGGGTGACTGAGTGGCTGTTTGGCTAACTGAGTGGATGTATGAATGGCTGTATTAGAGAATCAGTGTCTATGTGAGTGGATGTATGGGTAGGTGAGTAGACATGCTTGTATGTGTTTGTGAGTGGGTATATGAGTGAGTGTGTGAGTGGTTGTATAGGTGAGTGAGTGGCTCTGTTGATAGGCTGTATGGTTGAGTGATTGGGTGTGTGAGGAGCTGTGCACCAGGAGGTGTGAGGGAGCAAGCAGAGACAGTGAAGGAGGTGGCAAAAGGGAAAGCTAACAAAGAGTAAAGTGGGGAGGGGTGATCTGTGGATGGGGCATTCGGGCAGATGGTGGAAGACAGAGCTGGTAAAAGCACGAGTACTGTGTAGAGTGCTGAAAAGAAAGATAAAAGTAGGTCCTAAATTGGCCATTGGCCCTGGAAGTACTTGGTCCATGCTCTGGGGGAAGGCTAAACACAAGAAGAGGCATTACCATGCACACTAGGGACAAATGGTGACAAAGAATATGAAACAGGCAATGCAGCAAGCAAATTGGAAGCCTGTGAGTGGGATGAAGCCCACAGATTGAACACAGCATGTCTCTTAACATCAGTGAATGCACTGTCTAGGTGAGACCTAAAAACAATCTGAAATCCTTGATGGAGGTGCATGTATCATTGATCTGCCCGAGTGCAATCTGTAGTGACTGTGATGAGTGGGTTCTTTCTAGTCATCTCCTACAGAGAGCAGAGAACATGATTCTCCCTTTAAATCACTACCAGTATGTAAATGCGCAAAATCACTTGCAAGCTCAGCCCATTTGCCTCTAAACCATCCTCCTTAGTAGTAGGCCAAGGTCTTCCCGCCTTTTCCCATGTTGATGGACAGCTTACCAAAAGACCCCCCGAGTGCGTTTCCCTTCGATTTAGGTGATATGTTCTCCATGCAGAGGAATAGGAGGACGTCTCCACCAAACAAAGAAGCATTTACTTCATGTAGTAAGAAGTAGTACCCTCGTTTGGTGGAGATTCACCTCTTTGTAGTCTCATCATCTTCTCTGTAGGAGGATTCATATTATCACAGACTTCTGGAAGAAGACGCTTGAGGAACAATCACATTGCCGAAATTAAGCGCACACACAAGGTCACTGGAGATATTTCTGCCTGGTTCAATACACCTCCTGAAAACAACTAGGGTTGGCTCCTAATCAGCAAGGCTGAGCCACAAATCTATAAACAACAAAGAACTAATGCCTATACTGATGTTGATTTGAAAAAAGTTTGGCCACCAGAACAAAGAAGGTTTATCCAAGCTGGGGTATGCTTATAAATTGCTTTTTATTTTAATATCTAGGTCAAAGAAAAAGGGGTATATGTGTATTAATCATATACAGTTGAACAAGAACAACATTTTTTATAAACACAGGGGAAAATATGGACAAAAAACCAGTGAATTATTAAAATTCAACATGCATACCGAATTCAGTCATATCACAATCATACCTTACCATTCATACACAAAACACATACAAATACACACCACGACTAAATACAATTATATAATCGTGTGGTGTATTAGGTCTGCTACAATCTATACAATTATATACGCAATCTATACAATTATATTTACAGGTATAAATCAAAATGAATCAGCAGAATCAAATGTGAAATCAAAAACAATATATACAACAATTTTTAACCAGTAATGTGCCAATATGTTCACACTACAGGAGAAACCATAAAGGGGGGAGCAGACACTGGACATGAAAGGGCCTACGCGTTTCAAATCCCTAAGAGTTGGCAGGGATTTTCATCAGGGCCAGGTAGCTCTAAGGAAAAAAGAAAAAGAATTCTATTGTGTACATCTTAAAACCTTTTTTAGCATATCAAGACACTCGAGTGCATAACCACCCAAGGTTCCTTCTGCTTACCACTATGGAGAGTATCCGAGAAAGGGATAGTGCCTGTGTGATAACAAAAAACAATAAAAACTACATAAGTATGGAGAAGGAATTGGAGTGGACTTAACGTGGCCATCATCCCAGAGAATGTTTACCTTGAATGTATATGGTGGCTACGTTGTTACAAGTTCAAGTAGAGAAGAAGGGCCTGTAAAAGAACAACGTCCATTTAGTATGGTAACGGGACCAGGTGCGGTGCTTATGGACGGGCATTAGATATTAGGGTTCTTACCGGGGGATCGTAAAAAATTACGTCCTAGAACAGGATCATTGATTGAAGAGGTCAAACTTTCTTGATTTAGCAGCCTCTATTAGAAAAGAAAAGTAAAGGCTTTTTAGGTCCGCGCTCCGGTAGTGTGTACGCAAGATTCTAAAGTATACACGAATCGCGCTCAAGCTTACCGGTATTGAGCACTGGGTGTCTCGGAAAATCGGCGTCCCCGATGGCACTAGTCTCCCGCGCATGCGTGGAGTGTGGTTCGACTGGCAGGACTTCTCAGTATATACTACTTGAATGCGCATGCGTGGAACAATGTCCAGCTTGCGAGGCTTCTCATCATGTAGTGTTGGTTGCGCAGGCGCAGTGTCTTATAGAGACAACAACTTCTGTGTAACCTTGTTAAAGGGTATAAACAGACAGCGATCCCTTATTAGAGTTTATAAATCTCTGATATCTCGTTCAGTCCTCTCACTGCTGTGTCAAATTTTACAATTAAGTAGGCTTCTCTTTTAGATAGTTTCTGATCCATATCTCCTCCTCGTGGATCCTTTTCGACACGGGAGATCACAGTCCATTTGATATCACTCAGCAGATGTTTACAGCGTTTCCAGTGATTAACCAGTGGGGCAGTGTCAATCCCATTCTTTATTCTGGATTTATGTTGAGTGATTCGAGTCCGAATTTCCTGATTGGTCTTCCCAATGTAAAGTAGTCCACACGGACAGGTAATGCCGTAGACTACATATTTGGTTCTACAATTGCTGAAACTATCATGTTTCCATGATATCCCATGATGTTGAAAAAGGGATCCCTCGATGGTCAATTCGCAGCAAAGGCAAGTCCCACATTTGTGGTGGCCTGTAATGGGTGATAATCCCATCATCTGTCTCAACGATGGTTGTTTGTCTTTTTTTGTTCCAGCTTTTATTACATGGTTAGCCACGCTGCTCTCTTTTTTGAAAGCGAACAGCGGGGGAACTTGCAGGCTAGTGTCCAAGTTTTTTACAAGATGCCAATTTTGAATGATGATTTTTTTAAGATTATTGGAAGTGGATTTAAAAATAAATCCACTTCCAATAGGCAAGTCTGTGTAACTACTTACTGCCCAAATGCCAATAATCTTAAAAAAATCAGCAGATCGTAGTCCCTAGGAAACGCAACTTTGCGCAACCTTTTTGGAACACTGGGTGCCAGGGTTGAAGGTACAAGCAAGTGGTCAGGCTTGTAACAGCGATGTACCGCAATCCACTTGGTTTTTTATTATTTTTTGTAATACGATCTGGATTTAACGGCAGCTCACTTGAGGAACATTAACTACAGGTACCATAAGGCCACGGGGGTGACCACGCCCACATGGGCGGATTCTATCAGACTTAAAATGGTGCTAAAAACATTGCCGTTTTTCCTTTGTTCATAACCTGCAGCCCCAGATGAAGTGAGGATATCACGAAACGCGTTGGGCGGAAAGGATGATTTGGTGCGGACTAAGCTGTTCTCCTGCATCGCTTCCTTCAACTTCCAATAAAGAAAGGCGAAAACTTACCCGGTGTTGTGGCTTCTTCCTCAGCAGGCAAACTTTGATGTTTGATTGTAAGCGGCTGGCCTGAGTCGCGGAAGCTGCCCGGCTGCTTTTCTGGCAGTCCCTAGGAAACGCAACTTTGCGCAACCTTTTTGGAACACTGGGTGCCAGGATTGAAGGTACAAGCAAGTGGTCAGGCTTGTAACAGCGATGTACCGCAATCCACTTGTTTTTTTATTATTTTTTGTAATACGATCTGGATTTAACGGCAGCTCACTTGAGGAACATTAACTACAGGTACCATAAGGCCACGGGGGTGACCACGCCCACATGGGCGGATTCTATCAGACTTAAAATGGTGCTAAAAACATTGCCGTTTTTCCTTTGTTCATAACCTGCAGCCCCAGATGAAGTGAGGATATCACGAAACGCGTTGGGCGGAAAGGATGATTTGGTGCGTACTAAGCTGTTCTCCTGCATCGCTTCCTTCAACTTCCAATAAAGAAAGGCGAAAACTTACCCGGTGTTGTGGCTTCTTCCTCAGCAGGCAAACTTTGATGTTTGATTGTAAGCGGCTGGCCTGAGTCGCGGAAGCTGCCCGGCTGCTTTTCTGGCAGTCCCTAGGAAACGCAACTTTGCGCAACCTTTTTGGAACACTGGGTGCCAGGATTGAAGGTACAAGCAAGTGGTCAGGCTTGTAACAGCGATGTACCGCAATCCACTTGGTTTTTTATTATTTTTTGTAATACGATCTGGATTTAACGGCAGCTCACTTGAGGAACATTAACTACAGGTACCATAAGGCCACGGGGGTGACCACGCCCACATGGGCGGATTCTATCAGACTTAAAATGGTGCTAAAAACATTGCCGTTTTTCCTTTGTTCATAACCTGCAGCCCCAGATGAAGTGAGGATATCACGAAACGCGTTGGGCGGAAAGGATGATTTGGTGCGGACTAAGCTGTTCTCCTGCATCGCTTCCTTCAACTTCCAATAAAGAAAGGCGAAAACTTACCCGGTGTTGTGGCTTCTTCCTCAGCAGGCAAACTTTGATGTTTGATTGTAAGCGGCTGGCCTGAGTCGCGGAAGCTGCCTGGCTGCTTTTCTGGCAGTCCCTAGGAAACGCAACTTTGCGCAACCTTTTTGGAACACTGGGTGCCAGGATTGAAGGTACAAGCAAGTGGTCAGGCTTGTAACAGCGATGTACCGCAATCCACTTGGTTTTTTATTATTTTTTGTAATACGATCTGGATTTAACGGCAGCTCACTTGAGGAACATTAACTACAGGTACCATAAGGCCACGGGGGTGACCACGCCCACATGGGCGGATTCTATCAGACTTAAAATGGTGCTAAAAACATTGCCGTTTTTCCTTTGTTCATAACCTGCAGCCCCAGATGAAGTGAGGATATCACGAAACGCGTTGGGCGGAAAGGATGATTTGGTGCGGACTAAGCTGTTCTCCTGCATCGCTTCCTTCAACTTCCAATAAAGAAAGGCGAAAACTTACCCGGTGTTGTGGCTTCTTCCTCAGCAGGCAAACTTTGATGTTTGATATATATATATATATATATATATATATATATATATATATATATATATATATATATATATATATATATATATCGAGAGAGAGAGAAAGAGAGATATTAAAATGTTATATGTACATCTGCCGTTAACTATTTATGAACCTGGTATTTTGCCTGCCACTGTGTTAAAACAAATTGGATTTGCACAGTTTGTACCGAGGTTCCTGGGTGTAAATGCTTGTTGAAGCTATTCCATTCAATGTATTGGATATGTCTGCACAGGTAAAACTGCACATTTAACAGAAATATGTTCAGCTTTATGACTCTAGTGTTTAATCCTATGGTGTTTTGCTACCATCAAATCAAATGAAAATGTAGCCTTTGTCAAAAGGATAAGGTGCCGGGTAAGGTGCCAGTGCGTATCTTCAAGTACATTTTCCATATCCAAATCTTTCATTATAATAATTGACCTCTACCATTGTGATCTAGCTCAGCAATCTATGTCTTTCATGGATATCACTGAATGTAGTTAGTGGATGATGCTATTATCTTTTTGAAGGTTAATTTTGATATTTATCTCACGTTAGGTTTAATTATTGATGCGTTTGGAGAGTTGAGGGACCAACAGGAACAAGTTAAAGAAGACATGGAGGTAAGAAGGGAAGTAACAGATTTCCTTTTTGGTAATGTAGACAATAAAGTAATGAATAAATTATGTTATGCAGTATTAATTACCTTGATGTGGAATACTGTCTGGCCTAATTGATTGCACTTAATGGCCCTGATGTTCCATACCTCCTGACGGATCCTTTGTTAATATTAAGCAAATGCTTTGTTTCACTGAATGCTCCTAGAGACCCACTTCCATATTCAGCAGTACAAAGGAGAAAGGCTATGTTATGATGTTTTGAGAAACTTAAAACTTTCTTTTTTTCTCTAACGCACCAAATACTTCAAATGAAAACAATTTATGACTGAACTCCAAATTTGGTCTGTGTTGGTTCAATTCAGAAAACTCTGTGAAAAAAGTCAGAAATCTTCTCCAATAGGGTTATTTCTAAGTTTAGACCAAATGGGTTTTTTCTAACGAATTCAGAAAAATATACATACATGCACCTGGAAATCTACGTGGGACATAGACAACCAAGAGTATTAAAATATGTAGCTATTTCTTCATGCATTTGCGTAGGAGGAAATGTAGCACAAAATTGCTTTTGCATGAACATGTTTTTTTCTTTTTCTCTGAACTGGGAAACTACTTTACAAGTGGAAAAAAACGTATTCTACACCTCAATCAAACCAGTTGGTTTCAGGGATGTTACTGCCCCATTCCCACCCCATACCCACATTTACACTTCAATTAGAGTACATTTGCAAAAAGTTTCAGGGTCTGAATCTAGTTTGTGCGACCCCACCCCATTGTTATATGTAAGTTTCATTGGCATCACCATGGCACTCTATCATTCATAAATTCCCTTTGAATGCATACTCTCCGTTTTATTTCTGTGATTTAATTATGGCGCAAGGTCCTCCGTCAGTTGATTGATTGTTTCCAGTGTCACCTTATCGTAATCAACAATCACAGTGTTATGCTTAGGAGGTTGTTTTGCCTAGTATAGTTTATACTAGTGAGGTTATGTGTCCCTGCGTGATCTATGCCTTTGGTGATTAGTATTGCGTCGTGTGTACCTACCATTTACCAGTGGTTACTGGTTGTGTTCTACAATTGTTATTTTATGCTACAGTTATTCTAAGTGCTATTTCTACTAAGTGCTGATTCTGACAGTGGCCCACGAGACCCTCTCATGTGTATATAATCCCCTGTAAATACTGCCCAGTGCCAGTTGGCACAGTGTATCTGTGTGATTATGATCTAATGTGTTTGTGGTAATACAAAGGCTATTTTTATATATAACCTTGTGTGGAGTTCCTTTTTGTGGTGTGCCTAGTGTGTTGCTGCTGTGTGTGTGTGTTGCGCAAATGCTTTACACATTGCCTCCGGGATAAGCCTGACTGCTCATGCCAAGCTACCAAGGGGGTGAGTAGGGGTTATCTTGGCATGTGACTCCCTTGCCCTGACTAGAGTGGTGGTTTCTGCCTGGCTTTGGCGCAAGCCTTAGCCAACCAGAAATCCCAGTTCTAACAAACACACACTGCGGGACAAACACTGGACTACCTCTTCACCACAAGTGACAGTATCAAATGCAGTGCCACCTCACCGCTCACATGGACCAACTAATCCATCATCCATTTCTAAATCAACACAGCTCAAGTCAACTCCCCTAGCACTCCAAGTCACAGCTGGGGCAAAATCACAGATGTAGACTAGCTCAGCTACCCCAACAGATAACATTGAGAAAGACTTCAACAACTTCAACTGGATCAAGAACTGCACAGACTCCCTCGCACCCATCAGACACAACAAGTATAGTAGATCAAACAAGCAGGCCAGCACATACACAGAAGTCCTCTGAGGCATCAAACAATGCTGTAAACAGCTTGAAAGGAAATGGAGATCCAGCTTGACACCCCCGTCAAATTGCCTACAAGGCTGCACTCAGACGCTATCACCAGCAATTAATTGATTGAGGAGGCCATCAACAAGTAACCCACAAACCACCTCGAACTTCAGCATCTTCTAGACCACACTCAATCAAGATTCAGAAAGAACCGCAGTACTTAAATAGCACTCATCACAGCCAGAGATGACATTTCAATCATTCTACACTGAAGAGAAACTACAACCCTCATCCTGCTTGACCTCTCTGCGACCTTCAACACTGTCTCCCACTTGACCCTCATCAGAAGACTCCACAAGATTGGCATACATGGATCCACTCTCACATGAATCTGTTACTTCCTCATGGGAAGAACCTAAAGGGTCTGGCTGCCACCCTTCATATCAGCGACCAAGAAACTGACTGCCACAGGGATCGTCTCTCAGCCCCACCCTTTTCAACATAGCCAAGGCATTGCTCATCAACGTTATTCAATGACAAAACATCACCGTCATCTCTTATGCCGATGATACCCAACTCATCCTTTCCCTGACAGACAAGACAACCCCCACCAGAACAAACTTCGCGAATCCATGGCCATGGTAGCGCATTGGATTCTAACCTGCTGCCTGAAGCTCAGCTGTGACAAGAAAGAAGTAGTGGGATTCAGCAACAAGACCACCCCATGGGGCTCCACCTGGTGGCCATTGGAACAAGGACCAACACCCACAACCACAGACCATGCAAGAAATCTAGAGATCATCCTGCACTACAATTTCAACATGATGGCTCAAGTTAACACCTTGGCTGCTAGGGAGATTATTCTGCTGTGCTGAATAAGATGTAAATCCATTGTTCATGACGAGCTCAGCTCGTCATGAGCTCACGAGCAGTGTACTGCATGACGAGCTGAGCGCGTCATGAGCATCGAAGGGGTTAAAGCAGTGTGCACCTCCTGCTTTCAAATCCTATGCATACTGTGAAAGATCTTAAAATGGTCACCTCAGAACCCCAGATGGACTCTCACACAAGCACCAACAAGCTGGACTACGGTAACCCTCTCTAAGCTGGAGTCTCCAAACACATCCTACTCAGACTCCAGACCATCCAGAACACTGCTGCAAGATCCATACTCGACCTTCCATGCTGCACCCACTTCACACATCACCTCAGGAAGCTTTACTGGCTCCCCATTTCAAGTGCTGCCAATTCAAACATCTCACACACACATATAAAGCCCTACACAACACAGGGCCAGAATACCTGAACAGCGGTATACTTTTTCACCAACCCACCAGACACCTCCACTTTGCCTCACTCTCACTCACACACACTCCCTGAATCCGTGAAAGCAAAACTGGAGGTCGCTCATTCTCCTACATCACACCCAAGACATGGAACCAACTCCCTCAACACATCAGTACCTCCTCCTCACTTCTTGGATGCCACACACACATATGTAGGTGCTTGGATACCCTCTCGGGTGATTAGTGCGATATACAAATCAACATAACATAACATGCTAGTAGTTTTCGCCCAACATGAAAGAGATGGAATTATTTGGTTCTGTTACAGACTACCATGGTTTACATGGAAGTCTATTGTAGAAGAGGCACTGCTATAAGTGGTGACAGGCTTAGGTGATGTGTTGGTCGCCAGCATTGTAACACCTTGCCTTGCACACATAGGGTCCTCAATGGTAGAGCCGAGAGTGACTTTGCAATGAGGAATACAGCTTCCCTGTCCTCCGAATGGAACAGGGGAATTCAGAGAATGGTAGACAAGACTTTTTGCCAATGTTTATCGGACGTTCTTACATTGAACTCTATAAATCGGACCACACAGTCTAGAAATATTTACACAGTGAGAACCAGCCATGAGGCCATGAGCTGGAAAAACGTGTATTGCCCTGATTATTAGCGAACCAGAAGAGAAAGGTTCCCCTCAACTGGTAAACACCATGACCGCTGAGTAAAGGTATTTACCACTAGGGTAAATGTCTCTACTCCAATATGTTCATCTGGAAATAAGGCATAACATGCAGAACCATTAATTAACTCACCAAATGTCCTACGTTGTGTTTTTTTCTAGGCCTCTCCTCCATAAACTAGCAGGTTTGACCTGCCAAAGTCTGTACAAAATTCCTATAGTTTTCCCCTGGCAGTGTTGATAATTTAATGCAACTCGAAATTCCAATCCCTGCAGAAACTTCTGTTTGCACGGGTATTGAAATGTAAACACCAGTGCATGATCATGGCCTAGCTGCTGGCACCACTGCGATCAGGGCTATGCGAGCTAAATAGTTAATGAACTTAACAGTTATGAAATTATAACACAAACAGTGGAAATATAGTAGTGATCACCTGTTTCTGAGTGCTATCAATTGCTCGAAAGTTTATCCTGAACTTAAACATGTAGATGTTGGTCAGATTTCATAACGTTACACTGGTACATGTTTGCCTGGCATTACAAAAACATTTCCACCGACCATAGTACTAACAACGAATGCACCAATCAACCTGTGCGAAAATAGCTTTTTTTTAACTCCACTCTGTCCATTTAGATAACATTTTCTTATAAGGGGGATGTTTGAAATGTTGCTGCGAATTTCCAATCCGTGGTGTACATTTCCATTCATTGGTGAAAATCTCCAGTCAGTGAAGCAAATGTATACTATCTGGCATCAAATAATTGATTCAACTAAATAGTTTTTTGTATTTTCATGAATTGGGTTAATATGAACCAAACTTGTTTCCTATCAGCAGATATATTCTGATCTCAATAACATGCTTCAAATTTATTTTATTAAAAGAATAGTCATTGATATATAAATCCTGTATTCAGATCTGGAAACATTTTTAAATAGACTTCCAGAATGTGGTTTTACATTGGGATAATGTCTACGGGTATGTACATAGCAAATACAATATAGAAAGTATAAAAAGCCTTATTATTTTTACGCATGTGGCAACATACTGATGCAAAATGTAACTGCTCATACAAAGAATTTCAACAGTGTGACTTTTTTTCCCTTTTCTTAGACGAAGTGCTTCATCTGTGGGATAGGCAATGATTACTTTGACACCGTGCCCCATGGCTTTGAAACACACACTTTGCAGGAGCACAACTTAGCCAATTACCTGTAAGTACACGAGCTGTGAACTCTTCCATCACCCATGACATCCTCCATCTTCTGCAAGGAAAAAATCAATCTCATAAAATGGCACCGAGGAAAATAGAAATGTTGCATTGTATGAGGAGTCCTGTTCCAGGAAATCTATTAGAAGGAGAAAATTGTCGTTTATTGTTTCATTTTTCTGTCTGACGTGCCCTATAGAATGGGAAAAAGTAAACCTATTTCCTTTCAGGTTTCTGGATAAGGGTTGGAGTGAAAACATGAGCAGTGCAGTGAACTTAGGAGGGAATGTGACATTGAAAACGACCTTGAACAAAATGACACTGTTATGATGTTTGTGCTGTTGTAAATAACACATCTACCTTGCTGGCCATCAGAGGTGTAGCATATACATAGCCAAACATGTAAAAGCACCATCTGACAGGTCATTCACAAAGGTTTACTTTCGAATGATATAATTATGCAAATAAACTAAAAGTACCTTTCTACATAGTTCAAGAAGAAGTCGCCCACCGATACTTGTTTCATTTAGAGTGAAACAATCTTAATACTTTATAGATATCCAGATTGTCAAATACAAGAAAAAGAAAGACAATGAAAAGTAGATTTTTAAAAAATTGAGATATGCAGAGGAGTTAAAGCAGTCTATATTTTTGCCTATATTAAGACACTTTGCCCAAACTTTGAGCTATGGCATACTGGAGTGTGTGTATATACATCTAAGGGGGAGGGGGAGGGGGAGTTTATTAAGGCTCCATTCTACTTACCCATTTGTGAATTGCTTCTGATAGTTCCTTTTGCTGGCCTGTGGGATATTGGTAATGTACTTAACTGCTAAGGAAAAAAACATGTACTAATCCAGTATTGGGGTATCTTTCATAGATTCACATGCCTGAATCATTCCCCGTCGCCGAGGTGGGACTCTGAAGTTACAGGTAAGTAACTTGTTTTCTTATCCAGTATTGGGGTATCTTTCATAGATTCACATGCCTGAATCATTCCCTGTCGCCGAGGTGGGAGTCCCACCTCGGCGACGGGGAATGATTCAGGCATGTGAATCTATGAAAGATACCAATACTGGATAACTGAAGTTACAGGTAAGTAACTTGTTTTCTTATCTGCAGTTGAAACCTGAAACAAATTACTCATGTCTAATTCTGACCAATTGAGTAGAAGTTCCGGTTTTTCAGGTAGAGATTTATAGTCCAATAGCTAAAATAGACATGTCATATTTGATGTTTGCAGATGTGTAATTTACTCCATTTTTCTAGGCCTCTTTCAATGCAAACAATCCTAACGTTTGTGGTAACCCTAAATTATGTGTAGCTATTCTCCTGAAGAATCATACAGCAATTCTCCTTGCAAAAACAGAGTACAGAAATGTCCTGATTTGTTCAATGTCACGTATGCTACTTTCCAGACACAAATGCACGAATGACAGTTAAAAATGTCTAATTTCGCTCTCTCTTTCCGAACAAATGTCATGCGAAAGAAAAGAGAAGTAAAAGCTGCACTGACATTTTAAATGAAGTATACAAAAAGTGATGGATGTATGGGATGCTTACATTAATCTTAACCATTGGTATTTATTATGGGATGCATTCCAGTCCATCGATATTTTGTACATCATACACCTCAGTTTGGGTCCCTCACATGCAAATAATGTTTCACCCTGCTCCATAGGAACATTCCAGTCTAAACTGCTAGGTCAAGCTCTACCTGAACCGGATCCAAAAGCAAACTAAGGGGCTCATTACGATCGCGGTTTTCCCGCATCCTCCGGGCCGGCGGAAGCCACCGCCGGCCCGGAGGATGCGGGAAAACCGCTGCGGACCCACCAAAGACCCACCGCCACATTAGGATGGCTGGTGGGTCCTGGTTTAAGTCTGCCGCTTTTCCGCCGCGGTCGGCTTACAACCGCGGCGGAAAAGCTCTAATATGGTGGCGGTGTCTCTCAGACACCGCCAGCCATATTAGGATGTGTCCAAAAAAATGCTTTTCCGCAGCGGGTTTTCCGCCGTGGAAAAGCATGTGGGACTTCACTGCGGGGGCCCGTTGCGGGCCCCCAGGGTGAAGGGGGGGTGCACATGGGGGGTACCTATGGTACCCCCCTGTATTTGTATGCAGAAATCGGCAGGCACAGCACGGTGCCAGCCGCTTTCTGCATACAAATGCAATGTATGCATTTTTACCATTGCGGCGGGTGCAGCTTGAAGCCGCACCCGCCGCAATGGTAAAAATAGAGGATGTGACCGCCAGGGTGGCGGTCACATCCTCATTTCACAGGAGGGAACTCCGCAGGCCATGCGGACGTTCCCTCCTACTCAGGGGTCGCGATCGTAATGAGCCCCTAAGTTCGGTGTCGCCCTTACTGGGGTTTGCCAGTCAGATGCAGCTTGATTCCACTTCTACAGTGAACACAAGACCCACGTCTGGGCATACCCATCACACTTAGGGTATCACACTGGAGCATACAAAAAAGTTATGGATGAAATGCTTTAATTAATCACAGTCAGTGATATTTATTCATGGATGCATAAATAGAAGACTGAAGAAATGGCTGTTTGTTCAAGAGTAAGAGATCTTGTCAAGTGTTGTGGTTCTACCTATTATCATAGCGCCAGGACAATCCTAGGAGTAGTTCAGTGCTATATAAATCCTATTTCAGTCATTCATTCCAGTCTGTTGTTATTTTTCACCCCGTGCTCCTCAGTTTGGACCCAGCCATATGCAAATCATTCTAGAATTTCCTCCAGTAGAATCAGACCAGCTAGAACTGCCTGGCCAAGTCCTTGCTGAAATAGAACACAAGCATTCCAAAATTGTTTCAACCTGATTGGGGCTCATCACTCAGGTGCAACCTGGTTCTTTGGTTCTAGGGGCACAGGGAGGATGGAACTCAAGTCTGGGCATACCTATCGAACGTAGGGCATCGTACTGATATATACAAAAAGGTGATAGATGGAATGCTTGAATTAATCTCGTCCACAGGTCGTTACTCAGGCTGCATTTCAGTCCATCATTATTTTGCACACCATGTTCCCACAGTTTGAATCTAGCCATATGCATATCAGTCTTGACCCTGCTCTAATAGGAACAGCCCATCCTGAACTGCCAGTCCAGATGTTCCGTGAACCAGAACACAAGCACTCCAACACTGCTTTTGCCCTGATTAGGGCTCGTCAGTGGGTGCAGCTTGGTTTCACTGGCATAATGAGCACAGCCCAAGTAATTACTAGTACTAGTTATTCACTGCAACCCTCTAAGTGCAATGGTATGCCAAGATGTGGGGCCTCACATGTCCACAATGCCAAACACCTTTCGGATTGCCTGAAATCTTACCTCAATAAAGACCTCTGATTTACTACCCTGTAATTGCCAGAAGCCACATAAAGCCAATCGCTGGGTGCAGCATGCTTTTATTGTTTGAGTGCTTAGTGATTTGATCCTGAAACAGGTCAAGACACTCTTCACAGCTACTTTGTAAGTGACCAGCAGTTCACAAAACACCAAAGCCTGAAGGTCAAGTTCCTTTCACAATCCCTGCCGCATCAAATCAATGGACAGTCAAGCAGACAGTAGCTCTTAAATTAGCAGCTCTATTAATCCAAAGGTCTTTGAAGAAGGACATCTCCTATTTCTGTAGTAACTAAGCAGCATTCCCTAAATCTAGGCAAGAGGAATGGTTACATTATGCAGGTGCTGCTATTTCGATGATTTGTCTACACAGAGATCTGCCCATTCAATTGTGCATGTAGGAAAGTTTTATGAAGTCAATCTCAGCACTATAGAAATAAGTACAATTTTAGAGTTATATTTTATATTGTATTTTGCTTCTGACAAGCATCTCTGTCATTACAGGTTCTTCTTCATGTATCTCATAAACAAAGATGAAACAGAGCATACAGGACAGGTGAGCATACATTTCTAAAGGAGGAAAACAATATATAATGATTGACAGTATATATGTATATTTATTTATATATATATTACCTACTGGCGGTCGCCAGTAGGTATATATAGTTAGGATTTTTTCCCTATGGGATTTTTGAAAATTCTATGTCTAATAACTTTGGCGTTTGTGGACGGAATTGGCTGAAATTTTCTGGAAAATGGAACATTTTGTTTCTGAGCAGCCCCTGGAAATTTGGGGGGGGTTCGTCCAGGGGGGGTCGAGTAAAAAGGGGGGTCCCAAAACGTGTTTTTAACATTGAGTTTTCCATAGGGCGGTTGGCCTCACTTTTAGCCTGAACGGCTGAATGGATTTGCACGAAACTTGGCAAAATTGTAGGGACTGGTAGCCCGATGTGCCTTTTGTAGGTCTCAATATATGTGCTCCAGTGGATTTTGAGAAATTAACGTTTAAAATAAGATATATATCTGTAAGCGCGCTCCGGGCAGCGCCCCGGTTCGCGGACCTTACGCGTACCGGAACTTCGCGTAGCGAAGCTGATTGGTTCTCCGGTGTCTGTCAACATTCTAAACAGTCCGGAGCGGCCGCCATCTTGTCTCTCGGTAGGATTGAGAGACAAGAGGAGGCCAAAACAAAGGGGGAAATAACCATAAGGGGGCATACTAGATCCTCCCTGACCCCCTAGGTTTAATGTGGAGGTTTTAAAAGGGCCCCGCGGGGCAAAAAAAAAATATTTTTTTTTTGTTTTTTTGCGTGGGTAGCGCCCGGTCCGCGAACCGGGAAGCGTTCTGGGCAGCGTACTGCAATGAAAGATGAATGATAGACTTTTCAAATACTGTATGTTAATTGATTGTTGGTTTTGTTGATTATTTTTTAGGTTTTTTTATTTTTCAAGCAATTATTTATTATTGTGATTGTGTTTCAAAATTTAATAACATTTCTAACATTTCACTGTCTGAAATGTCGTCATTTTCATTGAACATAGCTTGTAATCTATGAGGGTGTAAAATGTCCTCATTTTGAAGGAGGTCATCCACTGCTTGCACACATTGCAGTAGTTCTTGGTCCCAAGTTTCATCCATAAATTCTATATAATTTGGATCAATTAATTCTTGGCTGCTCTGTTGCAGGACAATTTGAAATGAAACTTTCTGTTCGCCTTCCATGTTGCCTGAAATTTGGATAAAAAAATATATATTAGTAGAGATAGGGCACTGTTGGGATTAATTTTAGATAGGCATTTTTTAACAGAGAATTTATCTTTGGGCAGTGTATAGTATCAGAGTGGAAGTAGAAATATAAAAAAGTGTATGTGATTTAACGTAAGTAAATTCATAATTATAAAAGAGAAGCCTAACTCCATCCATAACTATAACAGAGAAGTCTATCTAAATCTATAACTACTACAGAGGGATAGTATATAACTATCAGAAAAAGTTTACCATATTAACTGATAGTGCACAATATAGTTCAGTTTTTAAAATAACAACTTACCTTTAGAAAGAAGTTGAAGTGATTAGTGAAAATCCAATTGAAATGTACACCAGGAAGTAGTAGTCAAAATGGCTGTGTTTCATTCTCTTCTTTTATATATATTCAGGTACATAACCAATCAAATGTCAGGTAAAAAAAGTAGAAAATGAAAGTAACATTTTAATTGGTTGTCAATTCCAACACTTCAGATGTGTTTTGAGAAGTAATTTACCTCAGGGTATTTAGAGAGGTCTACAGGCTAAATGGCTAAATGGAATTCCAATCAAATTTGTGAAAATGGTAGGGATTGGTATGTAGTATGAGCTAATCTATATTTGCTGAAATTGTCTCCAGTGGCTTTTCTGTAAACTACTTTCCCACCTTTTTTGATGGTGCGCTTCCCAGGGAGCGACCCGGTACGCGAACCGTTGAGCGCCCCGGTTCGCGAACCTTAAGCGTTACGGGAGTCCACCATTTTGTGTTTCGGTCAAATTAAGATACAAAATGGAGGGCAAATAATGTTCAGAATGGGTAGAAGGGGGCACGGTAGACTTATCTTGACCCCCTAGGTTTTGTGAGGGTGGCTGAGGAGGCTTATATGTGCGAAAAAAAACCATTTTTTTAAAAAAAATTTGCGAGGTTAGCTCCCGGTTCGCGTACCGGGTAGCGCCCCGGGGAGCGTACTTTGTTGAAAATTAGTGAAAAAAGTTAGAGTAAAATAATAATTGTGAGTGATCAGATGTAGGGTAGCTCTGAGAAGAGCTTTTGGGTTTATGGTACATTTAGGTACTTATAAGTAGGTACCAATGCACAGTCTTAAATTCAGAGTGAAAATTCTGTTGCCCTCATCTGAGAAGTGAACTCCATCTCCTCTGTAGATATCTTGCATGTAGTAACGCAAGTTATTGTTGTACATGGAGCCCATTCCATGGTCTCTCATGTAAGCTGAAACAGATTTGTTTACATGCTTCCTCGACTTCTCAATTTGTGAACAAAATTGGTTTGACCACCTCCATTTCTGTCTTTGGCATATATTTGAATATACCAAGGCAGTCTGAGGAAAAAGTGCCATTAATTGCTCAAAGGTGTCCTTTAAAAGCATTTCCAGACCTACCCCAGTCAAAGTGCCCAAATCATTACCTCCACAGTGCACAATTAACAGGTCAGGTTTGGGCAAATGCATAAAGGTTTTCACCAATGGTATCAATTGGTGACATTTTAATCCTCTGTGGCCAAACCACTTAATTTCCACATCTTGTAAATTGAGGTTAGGTAATTTTCTGTTCTCAGCATACCTGTGAGCCCAGTGGATATAACTATGTCCAACAATCCAGACAGAAAACATGGTGAGAGAAGGTTCTCCTGCAGTCAGATGAAGTGTGGCAATGAAATGGCAGTTGAAAAAATGAGAGTTTAAAATGAAAAAAACTGTGGAGTTTCTGTGTTCATGAAGCAGTAACAGTGATTGGTGGATTTTGATTGCTGAAAACAGAAAGTTAGGGTGCATGGATGAGTTATTTGAAAGATGTATTTTGAATGGTCAATAAAAAATCATTAAATGAAAGAATGCACTGGATATGCAGGTGCACTGAGAGTTCAGAGTTCAATTGCAACATTGTTGTGTGAACTTGCAAACACCAGACGTCTTCCAAGAGGTGGTTGCCATGCAGAAAAGGCATGAAATGGCAGAGGGGGGAAGGGTTTTCATTTGAAAAAAAGTGAGGGAAGAGTTTTGATTGGGTGACATGAGAGATATGTGTGAAGAATTACAGCATTTCTGTGCTTTTGATAGCTGCAGACTCTGGAGTGCATACCTTTTGCTCTGCTGAAGACAAATTGGTGTGTTTCTGAGACTGTTTTCAAACTCAAAGTATTTGCTAAGGTGAGAAAATATTTCTTTAATTTAGATAGAGAATAGTGTGCTTTAAGGAGAAAATTATGAATTATGTGGCGCAAATTGCTTGTAAATATGCTCCCACCTGTGCATGGAAAATTTAGATTTTGAATGTTTGTGTTACATAGCCATGTTAAAAGTGATACAAACATGCTGCAAAGGCAATCAAAAAACGCTTTTATGTGTCTTAAGGACATTTTAAGTAATTTTCCCATGTGCAGTGTTTTGAAATTATGATTTGAAAATCGTTTTTGGGGAAAAGGAATTGTTTTTAAATTTATGACAAGGACATAATGGTGTATGCTTCTTTATAAGGCAATTGACTGTCCCTGATGTTATTTTTCCCATTTTAATGTAAGACCTTTCTCTGTGGCGCAAATTGCTTGTAAATATGCTCCCACCTGTGCATGGCAAATTTAGATTTTAAATGTTTGTGTTACATAGCCATGTTAAAAGTGACCCAACCATGCTGGAAAGGCAATCAAAAAACACTTTCATGTGTCTTAAGGACATTTTAAGTAATTTCCCTGTGGGCAGTGTTTTCAAATTATGAATTGAAAATCGTTTTTGAGGTAAAGGAATGTTGTTAAAATTTATGTGCGCCATATGCCCCCAAATTTCTTTTTCAGGGGTGCAGCAGGGTGTTCTTGAGACACCCCTGCACCTTTGGAAAAATTCCTAATTTGCGATGAGCTAATTGCTAATCGCAAATTGCACCTTCATTCATATGGGTATCCTGGCCCATGGAAATGAATGGGTAATTTGCAATTAGCAATTTGCTCATCGCAAATTTGGAATGGTAAAGAATCGCTATTTATTCCTTAAAATTCGCTATTTATGAAATGCAAAATAGTTTGATGGTACATATGGCGGTTGATGTCTAACAAGATAAGAAGCTTAGGGATACATTTATGATGACTGGCGCAATGAAGTGGACATTACTTACTTCATTGGTAGAGCTTTACATGTATTATGTCCTCTGTATTCTTCATCAAGCGTAACTTTAATCTGCAATCCTGAGTAGGCCTCACCTTAAACAAACCTCTGGATAGGCCACACCTTATCGTCATCATGAATTAATCATTTAAAATGCTAGGGACAGATTTATGATAGGTGTATGCCTCTTTTGCGCCACTTACAAAACACTGTCCATGGGGAAATGACTTAAAATGTCCTTAAGACACATGAATGTGTTTTTTTAAAGCGTTTGCAATTTTTTTGGGTCACTTTTAACATGGCTATGTGACTCAAACAGTCAAAATCTAAATTCACCATGCACAGGTGGGAGCATATTTACAAGGAATGTGCTCCATGGGGAAAGGTCTTATAATGTAATATGGGAAAAATGACATCAGAGACAGTGAAATGCCTTATAGAGAAGCATACACCATTATGTCCTTGTCATAATTTTGCAAACCATTCCTTTTCCCCAAAAACGATTTTCAAATCATAATTTGAAAACACTGCACATGTGGAAATGACTTAAAATGTCCTTAATTCAAAATTTGCTATTCTTTATTTTGCGATTGCACTGAAGGATTTGCAAATTTTGCGATTCCTTAAATGCAATGTATCAAACAAATAATATGTAAAAAATAACATTAAGGATTTGGAAACTACCACCAACTTCTAGTTTGTGGTAATTTCCGAATTCTTTTCAAAAAGCATTTTTTTCCAAAAAACAAAAGGTGCCATATGACGCCAATACATGTCCTTAGGGCATGTATGTGCGCCATATGCCCCCAAATTTCTTTTTCAGGGGTGCAGCAGGGTGTTCTTGAGATACCCCTGCACCCTTGAAAAAATTCCTAATTTGCGATGAGCTAATTGCTAATCGCAAATTGCACCTTCATTCCTATGAGCCTCCTAGCCCATGGAAATGAATGGGTAATTTGCAATTAGCAATTTGCTCATTGCAAATTAGGAATGGTAAAGAATTGCTATTTATTCCTTAAAATTCGCTATTTAGGAAATGTAAAATAGTTTGATGGTACATATGGTGGTTCATCTGTAACAAGATAAGAAGCTTAGGGATACATTTATGATGACTGGCGAAATAAAGTGCACATCACTTACTTCATTGGTAGGCCTTTACATGTATTATCTCCTCTGTATTCTTCATCAAGCGTAACTTTAATCTGCAATCCTGAGTAGGCCTCACCTTAAACAAACCTCTGGATAGGCCACACCTTATCGTCATCATGAATTAATCATTTAAAATGCTAGGGACAGATTTATGATAGGTGTATGCCTCTTTTGTGCCACTTACAAAACACTGTCCACGGGGAAATTACTTAAAATGTCCTTAAGACACATGAATGTGTTTTTTTAAAGCGTTTGCAATTTTTTTGGGTCACTTTTAACATGGCTATGTGACTCAAACAGTCAAAATCTAAATTCACCATGCACAGGTGGGAGCATATTTACAAGGAATGTGCTCCATGGGGAAAGGTCTTATAATGTAATATGGGAAAAATGACATCAGAGACAGTGAAATGCCTTATAGAGAAGCATACACCATTATGTCCTTGTCATAATTTTGCAAACCATTCCTTTTCCCCAAAAACGATTTTCAAATCATAATTTGAAAACACTGCACATGTGGAAATGACTTAAAATGTCCTTAATTCAAAATTTGCTATTCTTTATTTTGCGATTGCACTGAAGGATTTGCAAATTTTGCGATTCCTTAAATGCAATGTATCAAACAAAAAATATGTAAAAAATAACATTAAGGATTTGGAAACTACCACCAACTTCTAGTTTGTGGTAATTTCCGAATTCTTTTCAAAAAGCATTTTTTCCAAAAAACAAAAGGTGCCATATGACGCCAATACATGTCCTTAGGGCATGTATGTGCGCCATATGCCTCCAAATTTCTTTTTCAGGGGTGCAGCAGGGTGTTCTTGAGATACCCCTGCACCCTTGAAAAAATTCCTAATTTGCGATGAGCTAATTGCTAATCGCAAATTGCACCTTCATTCCTATGAGCCTCGTAGCCCATGGAAATGAATGGGTAATTTGCAATTAGCAATTTGCTCATTGCAAATTAGGAATGGTAAAGAATTGCTATTTATTCCTTAAAATTCGCTATTTAGGAAATGCAAAATAGTTTGATGGTACATATGGTGGTTCATCTGTAACAAGATAAGAAGCTTAGGGATACATTTATGATGACTGGCGAAATAAAGTGGACATAACTTACTTCATTGGTAGGCCTTTACATGTATTATCTCCTCTGTATTCTTCATCAAGCGTAACTTTAATCTGCAATCCTGAGTAGGCCTCACCTTAAACAAACCTCTGGATAGGCCACACCTTATCGTCATCCTGGATTAATCATTTAAAATGCTAGGGACAGATTTATGATAGGTGTATGCCTCTTTTGCGCCACTGTGCGTCACTTTTATGATGCAGCGGCGGTGCAAAAGATTTGCTATGAGGCGACAAAATTACAAATTGATGCATTTAGGCAGATATGTCATGGTGTAAAAAAAACGTACCACATGAAACCGATGCAGCAGTGATGCAAAAGATGCACCATGTTGCAAGACAGGCCTCACTTGGGGCCATATGTATCAAGCTAATTAGCATTCGCAAAGATCAAAATTCTGCGAATTTCGGCCTTTGCGAATGCTAATTAGACAAATGGTATGTATCAAACAAGTTTGATGCAAAATAAGGAATAGCAAAATGTGCTATTCCTTATTTTGCGATTGCACTGAAGGATTTGCAAATTTTGCGATTACTTAAATGCAATGTATCAAACAAAAAATATGTAAAAAATGACATTAAGGATTTGGAAACTACCACCAACTTCTAGTTGGTGGTAATTTGTGAATTCTTTTCAAAAAGCTTTTTTTCCAAAAAACAAAAGGTGCCATATGACGCCAATACATGTCCTTAGGGCATGTATGTGTGCCATATGCCCCCAAATTTCTTTTTCAGGGGTGCAGCAGGGTGTTCTTGAGACACCCCTGCACCCTTGGAAAAATTCCTAATTTGTGATGAGCTAATTGCTAATCGCAAATTAAACCTTCATTCCTATGAGCCTCCTAGCCCATGGAAATGAATGGGTAATTTGCAATTAGCAATTTGCTCATTGCAAATTAGGAATGGTAAAGAATTGCTATTTATTCCTTAAAATTCGCTATTTAGGAAATGTAAAATAGTTTGATGGTACATATGGCGGTTCATCTGTAACAAGATAAGAAGCTTAGGGATACATTTATGATGACTGGCGCAATAAAGTGGACATTACTTACTTCATTGGTAGGCCTTTACATGTATTATCTCCTCTGTATTCTTTATCAAGCGTAACTTTAATCTGCAATCGTGAGTAGGCCTCACCATAAACAAACCTCTGGATAGGCCACACCTTATCGTCATCCTGGATTAATCATTTAAAATGGTAGAGACAGATTTATGATAGGTGTATGTCTCTTTTGCGCCACTGTGCGTCACTTTTATGATGCAGTGGCAGTGCAAAAGATTTGCTATGAGGCGAGAAAATTACAAATTGATGCATTTAGGCAGATGTGTCATGTTGTAAAAAAAACGTGCCACATGAAACCGATGCAGCAGTGATGCAAAAGATGCACCATGTTGCAAGACAGGCCAACTTGGGGTCATATGTATCAAGCTAATTACCACTCGCAAAGATCAAAATTCTGCAAATTTCAGCCTTTGCGAATGCTAATTAGACAAATGGTATGTATCAAACAAGTTTGATGCAAAATAAGGAATAGCAAAATTTGCTATTCCTTATTTTGCGATTGCACTGAAGGATTTGCAAATTTTGCGATTCCTTAAATGCAATGTATCAAACTAAAAATATGTAAAAAATGACATTAAGGATTTGGAAACTACCACCAACTTCTAGTTGGTGGTAATTTGCGAATTCTTTTCAAAAAGCATTTTTTTAAAAAAAACAAAAGGTGCCATATGACGCCAATACATGCCCTTAGGGCATGTATGTGCGCCATATGCCCCCAAATTTCTTTTTCAGGGGTGCAGCAGGGTGTTCTTGAGACACCCCTGCACCCTTGGAAAAATTCCTAATTTGCGATGAGCTAATTGCTAATCGCAAATTGTACCTTCATTCCTATGGTACACATGGCGGTTCATCTGTAACAAGATAAGAAGCTTAGGGATAGATTTATGATGACTGGCGCATCACCAGGGATGTGCCAGTCATCCTGCGCCGCTGTTCCGCCACCCATGGTGTGCTGCATTTACAATGCGGGGCATCATGGGGCAAAAATGGCACAGATGCGTGACGTATCTGTGCTGTAAAGGTAGTGATTGCTGGAGTTGTATCGCAAGTGCGATGCAGCTCAAGCAAGGCTCAGGGGTGCCCCATCTCCACAATGTTGCGTCAAGACCTATGCCTGCTTAAAGCAGGCGCAGGGTTTTGACGCAGCTTTCTCCTATCTGATTGTAAATACGGCACACCATGGGTGGCAGAGCAGCGGTGCACGTTAACTGGTGCATGCCTGGGGATGTGCCATTTAACATAAATCTGCCCCTTTACATTTAAGTATGTGCAGGGGACACAGAGTTGGTGAGGCTTATCCAAGGTTAAGAAGAGATGAGTCCTGTTCACTGAAAAATTAGACATAGGCTTCACCTGCTCAGCATCGCTGGACATGGCTAAATAATAGCTGCAAAATGTTACTCTTGTTAAACAATTTTACTATTATAATCTCTGAGATTTGTCTCTTACTCTGCAACATCTCATTGTTGTTATCTTTCTTTAAAGATAAAGACAACATCAACATGAGCGACAATCTGCAATCAGTTGATTTTGACCTCATCATTGAACTTGTAATTGAAACATCAGTGGATGTTGATCCCTTGGATGATTTAAATCCTGAGGATGAAGAAGAGCGTGATGAGGATGCAGATTTGTCCGAATTATATGACATAGGGTGGGAAGCTGACCTGCTTGAGCCTATGGAACTATAAACATTTATTTTTAAAATTTATAATAAATAAAAAGTAAAAGTGTAAACCGTTTAATTTAAAAATAAAGACACCTTCAAAAACAGGTTATGTGTAGTGTCTTCAATAAAATATTAAAATATGCTCATAAAATTAGATCAGATTCACATATAAAATAGCACAGGTAACATGAATATAAATTCCATTTCTTTTCTGCTATTTCTGTATTGTAAATTTGCCAAGGACTAAAAAATCTTCTATTTAAAATGTCAAGTAGTGTGTTAAGTTTTTGATCACTGTTATTGATTTACTGTTTGGTAATAGTGGTTAATAACATTTTTTAATATATTTTACCACAGATTCAACTGCAGATCATTTCAACATTTCACCATGCCAACGAAAGAAAGAGAGAGAAAGGCTGCAAAACGTCAAAGACAGCAGGTGAATCAAAAGAAGCAGCAGTCCTCTAACAAAAAGATTTGTCAAGTCACGAAGAAAGCACCGGGTAAGAGTACAAAAACATTCATAAGAAATATGTGTAGTAAAAAAAATATTACTACAGAAAATGTTTCAGTCCATAAAAAGAGAAGCAATTCAAATGGAAAGGAAAGGCCAATCAAAAATGTTACTGCTAGAGCAAGAGATAACTCTGTGCATGATAGTAGAAGGAAACAACAGTTTAGGGACATTCGTAAACGAATGTTCCGCAACAGGATAATTGGCAATTTGTTTAAAAGTATTAAGAAAGGTCAACAGAAAGTGGTTTTTTATAAGAGAAAAAAAAAAGTTAAGAAAGTTATTGATCAGGCATTTGAAATTAAACGTAAGTTATTTATTTTGATAATGAATAGAATTAGGAAGCTAAACAAGGCAATTTATGATTTCAAAAGAAATAGTAGATGGAAGAGAATAGTTAATCGTAGTAATTTTTGTGAAGTTTTTTCTGGAGAATGGATTCATAGTTCAAGCTGTGAGGCATTTTTTAATGAGGAGAGTTATTTCCAGGATAATGATTTGGTGCATGCAGTTGACACCAGTGGTCGTGCTTATGAAGTGAAAGATGGTTGTCCAGTTGAAAAAGAAAAACTTGTGACAACAGAGGCAGAAGAGGTGTTAGGTAATGAGGTTTTAGGAAGACGTGCTAAGGGTCCTGTGTACACCTGGAAGTGTAGTAGTATTTGTAGTGTGCGACAGGATTCCATCAATTTGCTTTGTGATTTTGTACGGTCATTTAATAAGAAAAGTTTGAAGCAGAAAATAAGGTTGTTGCAAGAATTAGATCCTTGCAGAGTGAGAGAAGTGACAGGTTTGCATGGTCATTCACTGGCTTGTCTTTCCAGGAGAGTATGCCAGAGTGTTTTTCATCATTTCAGGATGCTAGCAGTGCATCATAATAAAGTGAGGAAATTAGTTAGAATGTTGTATTATGCTAAGAGTCCAGCAATTATGCTTAAACAATTATGCGCTGCTCTTTTGCATGGTTCTGAAATAGATGTGAAGAATATATGTGAAGAAATTGAGTTTTGTTACTTTGGAAGTAAAGAGGAGAATGTTGAAATTGACCAAGAAGAAGCGGGTAATGTGGAAGATAGTGTACAGGTTTCCAGTACAGATAATTTCCAGAGGGAAATTGTCACATTTCAGGTCAAATCAAGTGAGAGGCCAAATTTCACTTGTGTGTGTTGTCGACGCACTTATTATAAGGATCAGACTAAGTTAGTGGATTTATATGCAAAAAGTGAAAGGGAAAATAATAGTGAATGGAAGGATTTTGCAACATACTTGATGGTAGAAAATTGTTTTGATTTGGGATTGGATCAACGTGTGTGTACTTATTGTTGTTGCAAATTAAATCAAAACCAGATGCCTGCTAGAGCAGTTCATAATAATCTGGAATTGGTTGAGATTCCTTCTGAATTGAAGGATTTAAATACTTATGAATCTATTTTGATTCAAAGTATCCATCCCTTTCAGGCTATTCGGTAACATCCCCGCTCGCAACTCAGTCAGAAGTTACCGAGATGAGCTACACTGGCTGCCTATAGCTAGACGGATTGACTTTAAGATTCTGATCCTTGCCTTTCGGGCAATCCATGGCACTTGCCCGGCCTACCTGAGCAAAAGACTCAAGGTATCTTCTTCAGTGAGGCATTTGAGATCCAATAGCCTCCGATTATTGAATGTCCCCCGATTCAGGCTGGCCCGTAGTGGTGGAAGAACTTTCACCGTTATTGCAGCCAGGCTCTGGAACAGTCTTCCTCTGGACCTCAGGTTCATTGAATCGGAACAAGTCTTTCGACGCAAACTAAAAACCCTGCTGTTTCCCAAACGTTAACTTAATTAAAGCTTCCCTGCTGGTCTTTTGGATGGCTCTGAACCTGGTAACCTCTCTTGCGATTTGACCTGTAATCTTAGCGCCGGGACACCTCCGCTGGAGGTAGCCGCGCGCTCTACAAGCTTCTAAAAAAAAAATAAATAAATAAAATTGTAAGAATGGAGCCAAAGACAGGGAAATTGCCTCCATCAGATTTACAGAGAGGATTAAAGGGAAGAGTTGTTTATTTGCCTCTAGATTTGAAGAAAAACATTAACACAATTGGAGTAGAAAAAGTGGAAGAGGAACCTCTGGTTATCTTAGTTAATGGGGTTCCGACAAAGAATAAGAAAATATGGCAAGATTTAGTAGATGTTAGGAAAGTTAAAAAGGCAACATTGTATTTGAAAAAAAATAATAAATACTATAAGAATGTATATGTTGCAGAAGAGGAAGTAAGTGAGGAAGAGGATAGCGATTTGTGTGCTGGTCAAATTGAGAAAGTAGAACCCTCTACTAGTGAAGAAATATATGAACATTATAGTGTTCATCCTTTGCATTCCAAGGAAGTCATGGGGAATGCTATTGAGTTGTTTCAAATGAAACAAGCCAAAGGGAGTCCCATTAGTGTTTGGGAGGAAAGTTTGGAAGCTCGGTGTTTCCCACAGCTTTTTCCAACAGGTCAGGGAGGAAGATATGATGAGCGACCTCATCAAATTCCTGCTTCTGAATACCGGACTTTGCGATTGTATGCAGGAGATGCTAGGTTTCGACAATGCATTCCTTATTTGTTTCATCTCCTGTTTGAAAGCGATCTGTCTGGACTGTCATATGCAGTGAACCACATCTTGAAAAGTGGTATACACATGCAAAACATCTCGGCAAGTGACTTTATGGATAAAGTCAATGTCCAAGACAGTATTTTGGATTCTCACCTGATTAATCTCATGGCGTGTCAGCGTGGTACTAATGAGTACTGGTACCGTCGTCATGGTGATTTAAAATGTATGCTGAGGAACTTAGGTACTCCCACATGGTTCCTCACTCTGAGCTGTGCCGAGTATGGCTGGGAAGACTTACTTGAATTTCTACGAGAGGCAAATGCTAACGTAGATAACATCGAATTCAAGACACCCGGAGAACTGTGCTCTTTGGATCCAGTCAATGTATGTAGGTACTTCAATCCTAGATTTGAAGCTATGATGTCTTTCATCATGAATAAGAAGAATCCACCTCTTGGAGAGGTGTTGGATTTCTTCTGGAGAAAGGAGTACCAAGCAAGAGGTGCTCCTCATATACATATGTTGCTGTGGATCAAGGATGCACCTAAATTTGGAACGGATCCAGAAGACTCAGTGATGAGTTTCATCCAACAGTATTCTACGTGTGCTGTTCCAAACGCAAAGGAGAAGAAAAGCCTAAGAGAAAAAGTTCTGCGTTTCCAAAGCCATCGATGTGGAAAGTACTGCCGTCGTAAATTCCGAAACAAGGACAAGTTCTACACCAAATGTCGTTTCGGCTTTCCACGACCGGTGATTTCTTAAGGAAGAGTAAACAGTTTGATGTCTTCGCTGCGACATAATGTCATGAAGAAATCACCTAAAAACACATACAATTTGAAGAGGAACGAAGAGTCCAAGTACATCAACGACTACAACCCGGTGATTTTAACCATGTGGAATGCTAACATGGATATACAGTTTGTGGCTGATAACTGTATGGCTGTGGCTCGGTATGTGACGTCTTACATCACCAAAAAAGAGAAGACAGAATTGAAGGATATGTGGGAGGACATTTCCCATGAAAAGAGCCTCAGCAAGAAGTTGTACAGTTTCAGTCTGAAGATGTTGTCGCATCGAGAAATTGGAGCTTACGAATGCTCTGACCGGTTGTCTTCAGCAAGTCTCTATGCCAAGTCCAGGAGTATCGTTTGGGCGAGTCTTGGTCTTGCTGCAACGCGTAATCGAGTTCTGAAACCTGTGCGGGAAATTGAGTATTTGGCGGAAAAGGAGCCAAACAGTACCGACATTTTGAAGACCAACATGTTGGATACATATTATCCAAATAGAAGCAGTCACCTCGACAATGTTTGTCTGTATGAGGTTCTTCAAAATTACATATTCAAGAGGAACATCAAAGAAGATACTGAGAAAGGAGTGTATGCTGTAATAGGAAGTGAGGGATGTCTGGTCAAGCAAAGAAAATGCCACTTGGTAAACCATCGAAAATTGAGTGGCGAATCTCCTGAAAAAAAGGAGTTTTTCTATTTAGCACTTTTGCAACTTTTCAAGCCTTGGCGTGCAGAAGAGGAACTGCTTGGAGATTTCCTCTGTTACGAAGACTCTTTCACTGCCGCCAAGGAGACCATAGAATGTCCTGCTTTTCCCAAATATGTAGAAATGTTGAATGCGGAAATTGAGCAGGAAGCAACGATTGCAGCCGAGATTGCCAGAGACAGTTCTCAGGACAGTCAGAGTTCTGCTTCATTGAGTCAGGATCCACTAGGAGGACCTGTTATCGAAAATGAAGCTGCCACTGCCATGAATGAAGTGGAAAGAGCCATGGCACATGCTCAGGAGGATGCGGTTAACTTAGAAGAGTTGGAAAGACAACTCAACGTTGAGCAGAGGAAAATATATGACGAAGTTACAATGCAAATTGATCATGGATTAAGTCATGACAAGAAAGAGTGCTCATGTACGTCGTTGAAGCCTGTCCGACTGTACGTGAGTGGAGAAGCGGGAACTGGAAAAAGTTTCCTCATTAAAGCAATTTCATGCTATTTGCAGGAAAGGACAGAGTCATCGCTGTCTTGTGTTGTCACCGCTCCAACTGGACTGGCAGCACATAACATTAAAGGGATTACTTTACATCGTTTACTGATGCTGCCAGTGGAGCATGACAACAAATTACAATATCACAAGCTATCTGGAGATGCTTGTTTTGAAGTTTCAAGAATCTTGAGGAAAATGAAACTTCTTATCATTGACGAAGTAAGCATGGTTTCCAATGTCATGCTTGCCTTTGTGCATTTGAGAATGCAAGAAGTTCTCAAAACAGAGTATGATGTGTTATTTGGTGGCAAACACATCATTGTTTTCGGAGATCTTTTGCAGCTGACACCAGTGAAAGGGCAACCTGTGTTCAAAATGCTCACGCATGAAGATACCAGGAAGTGCCTAGGCAGCATTGGCAACGTCAATATATGGTTAAACTTCAATTATGCTGAACTGCATGAAAATATGCGTCAGGCGAAGGATGAAGTTTACAAGACTATTCTACAAGATGTTAGAATTGGAAAAGTGACCGAGCATGGGAAAGAAGCTTTATATGCACGATTACTGTCAAATTTATATCCAGAACAAGATGTTGTGCCTGAGAATATTTTTCAGAAAATTACTGATAAGAAATCTGGAATATGTTTGATGCCAACTCTTGCAGAATGTGCCAAATTCAACAACAAAATGTTGCATTTAGAAAAGCAAGAGATTGTGAAACTGGAAGCTATTGACAGAGTAGAGCATATGGGATCAACAATTATTTTGTCTGAGAATCTGAAAACAAAATTGGATTCATTAGAGAAGAGTATATCTAAAACTGCAGGTTTTGAAAAGACTCTGAATGTGTGCTTGAACTGCCGTATAATTTTAAGAAGGAATTTACATGTTGAAAGAGGTCTGGTAAATGGATCAATGGGTAATGTTGTTGATTTTGTAAAATACAGAAATAGAGATGGAATTGAATTTTAAAAAATTAAATTTGATGGCATTGAGGAAGTACAGCTAATTGGTCGTTGCTCTGCTAGATTTTTGCTTGTAAAAGACTTATATGTTCGCCGTAAGCAGTTTCCTGTTTGCTTGGCATATGCGGTGACAATCCATAAATCGCAAGGTTTAAGTGTAGACTGTGCATTGGTGAATATTGGCAGTTCTGTGTTCAAGGAGGGTATGGCATATGTGGCATTGTCACGAGTTAGAACTTTATCGGGATTGTACTTGATTGAGTGTGATGTCACAAACATTTGTGCGGATCTAGATTGTGTTAAGGAATACAATAGGTTAAGAAGAGAGTATGCGCCACATTTGCCTCAGTATCCTTTGTTTGAGAAACGTGTGGTAGGCCGGAAACGAAGAAATGTGACCAATACTGGGGAGGTTGTAGCAAAAAGACGAAAAGTCGATGAACCTAAAATTACAAGCAGAAACAAAAAGGATTCTGTTGAAGATGTTGTTGGTTTTCAATTTGAAAACAGTTCTGGTGTCAACTGCTATGCTAATGTAGTGGTTAATGTTTTGTTTTCTCTAGAAAATGTAAAAGAAGAGATTGTGGTCAATTCTGATCAAAGATTTTGCAGTTTGTTAAATTCTGTGTTAGAGAAATGTAGCACTGATAGAACAAACATAGAAAGTGTGTCTGAAATTCGAAATCTGTTAGACAGATGTTCAGGCCAAACACAATTCTCTCAAAATATTCAGCAAGATTGTCAGGAGTTTTTAATGTATATGCTTGATGTATTGCATGCTGAAGGTGTAGATGTAGATCAGCTGTTTGGGCTTTCTTATCAATGGCAGCATGACTGCGAGAACTATATGGTATCAAGTACTACTAGTGTAGACTCAGAAAGATTTATATATTTAACTTTGCCAGACAGTAAATCAGTCTCCTTTAATAAGCTAGTAAAAGCAGCTGATCACAACATGGAGTGTAGCCAATGTAAATCTGAAATGATGTCCACATTATTTATACGAACATATGGCCAGTATGTCATTTTAATGTTCCAACGATGTAGGCCTGATGGAACAAAATTGACAACTTTAATTAAAAATTTTGTAGCTTCGCAGTTGTCAATATCAGGAAGGACTTTTGTAACTGCAGCAATTATATATCATGACGGCCCTTCAATAACATCAGGACATTACACAGCTTATTTAAAGTCTAGAAATGGCTGGTCATTCTGCAACGATTCTGTTTTAATTTTCAAAAAAAAATTGCCGTATGACCTTAAAAACTCTTACCTGGTGTTTTTAAAACCAAAATTTTAGGGAAATAATCTCGGGATGTGCTCTGTGGAATTTCAAGAAGTTCTAATGGCTCCTACACAATTTGGCCTGGAGGATAAGTGTAGTTCAGAGACATAACTTCTAACCATAAGACTGGACGTCATGGAGAAATAAGTGCACTTTGAATGAGTTCAGAAAAACTATTTCTTTTTATAAGCTAATTGAAGCAGCCAATCAAAACATAGAGTAGAGGGAATGTAAGTCTGCAATGCTGTCTACTGTTTTACATTGCTTTGTGATTGAAAGTGATGTAGAGAATTAAATAATTGTAGTAGTCATAGAGTTAGTGTAAGTCTGCTTCATAGTAAGCAGTATCAGTGTCATAGGAAATGTAGAACATGACTGAGCAAGAAGGGGAAGATATTACTATTCCTGGATTGTGAAAATGATCTTCAACATTTTAATTCTGAAAGTTGCAGAAATGCCAAATGACGGGATTGGCTTACAAGAAATCCAAGAGTTATAAATGGCTCTGACAAGATTTGGCCTTGTGGAAACTTGTGGTAGAGAGCAAGAAGTCATTTATTGCATGTAACATGTTTTTAAAAACGATGGAGATTTTCTTTCAGAAAGTGGCGGGCTGAAAGTAATAACAGCACAACAGAGTGTAAGCTGTTCATAGGACATCCTTTGACGTCATGGAAAGTAAGTTAACTTTAAGGAGTTCTGAATTCTGATTTGTTATGTTGTATGGGTTTTTTAAACACAATCATTTTGATTGTGTTTTTTTTTCCCCGCTGTTATATGATGAATACCTTCAAGTCACTGTTTTTAGTGAATTTTGATACATTCTGAGAACAGCAAAAATAAACCATTTAACATGTATAATTAATTCTGTACTGTTTGCATTTATGATGTATCTGTAGAACTGTGTAGGAGGCATGGAGAAGGTGAGGCTTCTGTAAGTGTCAAAGTTGTTGCATGCAGTGCTGCGCTTCTGCGTATTCTTTCATATGCTAGACTACATCTGCACAATGATATACCTAAGCAAAGGAAACACAAGTGATGTGATTGTGAAATGAGCAAAATAAATTGCACGTATTTCATTTACATCACCTGTGTTTCCTATCATTACGAATCACATTGTGCAGATCAAGTTTAGGTCTGTCCAGGGAAACATAGGAGGTTTGGACTTTGTTCAAGAGTGCAGTGGACATGACTCACTTCATTGGTAGACCTTCACATATATTATGTCCTCTATTCTCTTCAACAACTCGAAATGTCATCTGCAACCCTGAGTAGGCCTCACCTCAAACAAACCTCTGGATAGGAGACATCTTATTGGCATCCTGAAGCAATTATTTAAAATTTTAGTGTCTTGCGACACTTTTCTGAGACAACAGCAATGCAAAAGATGCACCATGTTTTAAGATAGGCCTCACTTCATCTGCATCAAGATACTGTTAGTTTAAAATGTATATCTTTAGGACTGTGTAGGGGGCCTGGAGAAGCAGAAGCTTCTGTAAGTGTCAAAGTTGTTGAAAAACTGTTTGTCCTTCAATCTTTTCCCTTGTCTTTTGTAATTTTTAAATACATGTTTTAATATTTTTCAAATGTTTGTTCTCTCTTTCACAGATTGAAAGTATAAAAACAAAAAGTGAGTAATTTAACGACAATTATAAGGTAAATGTTTTGTACTCTTTTCGTTACATTTCTATCACATTCACCTACTATTAGTTCCACAGCTTCATTTCTTTAACCCTCAGTTTCCTGCCTTTGCTACTTCCCTCATTCCTTTCTCTATTACCTACTTACTCAACTCCTTCCACTCTTTTTGTCAGTCCCTCTCTTCTCATAGTTCCTCACTCTTGTTCACTCACTCCGTCTCTATTACTCTTAGTGTCTTTGACTGATCACTGTATCACTATTTGTTCATAATGCTTTCTCTGTGTAGTTGAAGCACACTAAGGGGCATATTATGAACACAGCCAATAAAATTATTGCTCTTTTTATTGGCAGAAAACTGGTGCAGAAGTGGTTTTAGCGGCAGTTTTCTGCCGCAAAAGCAGCTTTAGCGACACATTTCTGCCAATAAAAGCTGCAAAACTTTTATTGCCTATGTTGATGATATGGCTCTATGTTACTTACATTTCTTTGCTGTTTCAATTAATCTTTTTCTGTTATTTTTTGTTTTCTGTTTTCTATTTTTTCTCTCTGTTATTCCTCATGTTTTAATCTTATTTTGAACATTCACTCACATTCTCCAAGAAACTCTTCTTTGTTAATGTTATACTCTCTTTTTTTTTCTTTCACTTCGTTATCAATTTTGTTTTTCACAATTATACCCTCTTCCGTCTTTTCTTCGGTAAATAGATCTATTAAACAGTATCTCTTCTTTACTCCCTATAGCTGTCTCTTTTAACATCACTCTCTGTTTACTTTCCTTATACTTACTCTTTTTTTTTTTTTTAAATGTTTTTGGTTAGCTCCCGGTCCGCGTACCGGGAAGCTAACCGGGAAGCGAACCAAAAGAAATAGAGCTTGCCAGAGTGCTAAACATTCTAGCAATTTTTTTTGATAGGGAAGGTAGTTCTGAAAAGAACTTTTTTTAAAATATTTTTGTTGTTTTATATATATATATATTTTTTTTTATTTTTTGTTTTTTTTGTATTTTTTGAACGATTTTATATTTTTTGGGGTTTTTTTTGGGGGGGGAAACAACAAAAAACAGGCATTGAAAAGGGCTCAACAGGAGCAAAAAAAAAATTACTGGGGGCGGTTAGGGCAATTATGATGTTCATAAGCCAGGTTGATAGCATTTATGCTCATATTGCCACATGCTAACAACGCACGACAGTGCATACAAGTGTGTATCATGTGGCCAAAATTTTCTTGTATGTTTGGCACAGTTTCCCGTGCCTCTGCTGGTGTCAATGAAATTGATATTCTTGATCTGGCCACAGGAGTTGATCTTGGATTTTCCTGCAAATCCCGTATTTCCGCCCGGCTATAATTGAGTGGATGCTTCCTGGTCATGTGCCTGTGCATAGTATGGTTCCCATAACTATATTTCTTATCCGTCCCTCTGGATAATTGTTCTTTGCAGATGAGGCAGGTGACATACCTCGCATTCACTTTTTTTTGGCCAGGAGGGATCGAATAAAACTGCCAGATGAAACTGGCTTTCTTATGGGAAACCCGGGGCACCTCTTCTAAGAACTGTGGTTCTTCTCCCTCCTCTTCCTCCATTTCTTCCTCTTCCTCCTCAGTGTTGGTCATGACCTGGGGAGGTGGTCCTCTCTTCCCATGAGGAGGTGGAGGTGGTGGTGGTGGTGCACCAGCTGAAGCAACTACTGAAGCCATTTCTGATATAGTAATAAAGGTCTTCCTCTCACAATGATGAAAGTCAGAGTGAGGAAAGAAGGAGGGGTTTTCATCATTTGGGAAAAACAATACTTCTCAACCAATGAAAAGTGTTATTTTTAGGTCACCTGACCTAGCCTTACATGATTATGAAACCAAAAGTGAAATGAACCAATGAAAAGTGTTATTAACAAGTCACATGACCTGTTATGCTTACGTTACGCGCTCCGGTCCGCGCCCCGGATAGCTTCCGGGTCGCTGCGCTTCGCGCCTCGGTCCGCACCCCGGGGCACTTCCGGGTGCGCTAACGCGGTACGTCACAAGACGCATTACGCGGCAACGCGATACGTCGCGCTTTCGCGACGCGCCGCGGATCGCTTTCGGGGAGCTGCGTTTCGCGCCTCGGTCCGCGCCCCGGAGCACTTCCAGGTGCGCTAACGCAGTACGTCATAAGACGCATTACGCGGCAACGCGATACCGTCACTATGTTGATTTCTTACCGGTTCGCGGACCGGGTCGCGGCATCAATTTGAGCTAACGGAAAGCTTTCCGGTTCGCGGACCGGGAGCGAAACAAAAAAAATATTTAAAAAAAATTATTAATAAACATATAAAATATATTTTTGGATTTAAAGAAGAATACATTTTACAGCTATAGATATTAGCTTTTAAAAAACCAATGAAATTCACTGAAAAAACCATAGGTTATAGACCATATATAGTTAGGAATTAGCATTTACAAAACCTTGAAAATTCACTGAAAAAACCATAGGTTATAGACCATATATAGTTAGGAATTAGCATTTAAAAAACCTTATTTTACTCACACAAAACCAATGAAATTCCATATATAGTTAGTTGTACTAACTATATATCGCGCACCCGCAATCCACTGCTGATCATGTCACATATTACATCATTCATGACATGGTCAGTGACATCACTGATGACATCACTGATGACATCTCAAATGACATCACTGATGACATCACTGATGACATCTCAAATGACATCACTGATGACATCACTGATGACATCTCAAATGACATCACTGATGACATCACTGATGACAACATCCAGTGACTGTATTTTTCTGTAAAGTTAAAATATGTCTTACATATTTAAGAATGAGTAGATGTATAAGTGTCTGGATGAAGGATTTAGTAGGTGCATGACTGACTGTATGAGTGAGTGGTTAAATGTGTCTCACTGAGTGCATGGTTTAGTGACTAAACTGTCTTAATTTGTGCATCATTATGTCTGTTGTTCTGTAAACTGCTGCATGTGTTGATCAGTAGCTATATGATTAACTATATGGGTTATTGACTGGTTGCCCAAGCATTTGTATGGGAGACTGAGTGTGTGTGTGGGTGGCTGGGAGGTGTATGACTCTGTGCATAGATGTATGGGTTCAAAAGTGCATGTGGAAACAGCTGTATGGGCGGTTGACTGTGTGCATGACTGTATTGGTGAGTGAATAGATATCTCAGTGCTACATGTCAAAGTAAGTACATATGTAAAATACAGTACATGTGAGAGTTGACATATATAAATAACTGTGCATAAGAGCCAGTGAATGTGTGAGTGGCTGTATGGATCATTGTGCACTTGTATCCAGGATTGTATAAGTGAGTAAATATGTTTTAGTATATGTTTGAATAAGTAAGGTGTGTATAACTGTATAGTTGTGAAAATGGAGGTGTGATTGATTCTTTGCATGACTGACTAGGTGTGTAAGTAACTCCATGGATGAGTGACAGTCTGTGAGTGTCTGTTTACACTGAGTGTATCTAAGGTTATATTAGAGTCTGAAGAGGTTCATCGTATTATCACATGAATGATGTCATCAGTGATGTGATCAGTAATGTCAAATGAGATGTCATCAGTGATGTCATCAGTGATGTCATTTGAGATGTCATCAGTGATGTCATCAGTGATGTCATTTGAGATGTCATCAGTGATGTCATCAGTGATGTCACTGACCATGTCATGAATGATGTAATATGTGACATGATCAGCAGTGGATTGCGGGTGCGCGATATATAGTTAGTACAACTAACTATATATGGAATTTCATTGGTTTTGTGTGAGTAAAATAAGGTTTTTTAAATGCTAATTCCTAACTATATATGGTGTATAACCTATGTTTTTTTCAGTGAATTTTCAAGGTTTTGTAAATGCTAATTCCTAACTATATATGGTCTATAACCTATGGTTTTTTCAGTGAATATATATATATATATATACACACACACACACACACACACACACACACACACATTATATTCGTGCTCAGCCGCACCACATGCTCCTTCTAAGTGTTAGTGCTGCATACTTTACTTCTGCCTGGTGTCAGATTTCTTTATTTGTGAGGTTGTCTCCCCATTGCGCATGACATTCTACACTTGGGTCCATGCAGTTAAACATTGCTTGACACCATACACCTGCTGAACACTTTTTTGTAATAGCTGTTCTACACTTTGATAGAACGTCATAGCCATTCAGGATCCCACTGGCTGTATAATGCTCCCTAAATTTGCCTCAATTTGTACTGAGGGGCAGGGGAATTGCTGTCACTTGTGCAACAGTTGCGGTGGCACCGGGCCTAGGGGCGAGGGCCCCAATTCATACCAATTGAAGGGTGTTTTTAAAAACAAAGCTAGGAGATTGGAGACCAAATCTTCTTGATTGTATTAGGCCCACAAGGCCCTGGTTCTGCCAGTATGTGAAACTGGCTGTAGACCACTCCCACAGGTTAGCACCAATTTTTACAAAGCGAAGAATGCAGCATGCTCGCACACTCCAAAAATGATACCAAGCAGAATCTGTTGTACACATGTTGCCCCTTACCACCTGCTCCGTTCTATGGAATTCATTGAACTCAGTTAAGGGTACAGTCGGACTGAAGCATGACAGCAGAGCTACCACCTGCACTCTTCTCTGAACTGCGGTCGTCCCTGCAGGGTGACTGTTCGTGATGGAGGAGGCAGGAGTCTCTTCTCATGTCTGGTATCGTGCTCTCCTCTGAAACTCTAACGCTCAGAGCAGGCTTCCTCAGTACCAAGCATAAACACATGCTGCTGCAAATGTATCACGGTGGAATGATGGATGGAGCTGCAAGTAGATGGTCCTAGCTCCCTGCTGGACATACGTTTGCTCCATATTTTCGTTAAACTGTATATGAAAAAAGAACGAGCAGGGTAAGCCCTCACTTCATTTTGAGTCTGTATACTCAAATGCTGTCTAAGTTCATGTCCAGGTCCCAGTTAGAGCCCTGTAAGTCACTTGGAGATGTTCTGTCATGTTTTATTTTATTTGTTTCATTTAATACTTTTTTTTCCCTTTTAGGTTTAGTTGTGACTTGGTTTCTTTCGCACATGTCAATACCTTCTCAATTTTTCTTCATTTCTGTGACAATACTCATTGTCTGACTTAACAGTCAGGTACATTTACATAATACCATCCTATGGTCACACACATAAAGGTAATGATCAAATTGTAGAAGTGAGGTAGAGCACCGGAGCTGTGTGCAGTTGATAGAAGCTGAAGAGAGTTCAAGAGTTCAAACCACCACTATGCCGAAAAAATAGTATAGCATATACACAAACATGGCTTTTAAAAACATATCCTTTATAATCACTGTTTCAGGGTTTGGTACTCACAAAAAATATACGCATTACACGTAGTCCTTACATGAAAAAGCTCTCAGAGAATGGCTTGACTTGTAGTGCATTTAGTATACAGGATAAACATCAAATATATATTGTCCTCAAAAGTAGAGAAGTTGTATGTTTGACGTAAGTCAAGACCTTTAGACGCTTTCCAAAAACAAAAATAATATACATCTAATAGACTTTGTGTCATTCTACTTCAGCCACTAACTTCTTTGGCTCAGGACCCTTTGCCATTGACTTACCATTTGCCTCTGACACGAGACACTGTCAATCACATTAAGTATATCAGCATTTCTATTGAGTTTGTGGAGGTATCATTCCTCCTGTAGTGGGATGCCTGAGGGACTGTTTTACATCTGAGTTGTACGGCAAATATCACACCTTTTGTCACATTCAGTTAGGTGCGTCAGTCATAAACACCACATTTTCTTTTTCATTGAAGCATATTTGTTTCAGATTTTCTGTCAGTGTTTAAGAGTGCAGCTCGTAGTGCATATTTGTTTTCCCATTCCAAGATGACCACCACATTTAGAATATTTTGGAAATGTAATGCTACCTAAATATCATTAAGGAGTAAAACTGGCATTGAGGAGCAGTGTGGCACAGGTACAGGGGCATACCAATGCTCTCAGCCCAAGCCTCAAACTGAGCACTAAGTATTGTCCGTGCTCACAGCAGTAAAACCAGTAAAAAAACATGAGAGGCAAACAAAACGTCAGCCATCTTGTAACAGTAAATGAATGTCACAGGAATCTACAATACCATTTTTAGATGGCCACTGATACGGCGGGATTTCTGATCTATTGCTATAAATCTAAATCCCAACTCAGATCGACTGAACCGTTGATACCTGTCATAGAGTAAAAGGCAATCCACTACTAGGTTACTCAATAAGGACTTACACCACTCTAAAGAACCACCTACTACGAATAAGTTTTAAAAGTTTATTACAAAGCCAAAGTTAACTGAAGATACAAACATCTCAAAATAAGGTTCAAAAGATATACTGGTATCAATACAAACATAAATTTTCTAAATGCTCTTAGTCGACAAAAGAATATTACCAAAACCAATTCAAAGATCATCTGTGTTGCAAGAATAGACACAAGCTGTAGCTTGTGAGTCATTTACAGAAAGGAAGAAAATTCAGATTAGACTGTCCCTACACTAGACTAAGTGACATCCCTACTTAGCAGAATCTTAACCTAAAAAGGTGTCAGCCGTGGTGACTTCCAAAGAAGATCAATCACTTCCCTTAGTCTTCATTGTAAATCGATGTCTCGCAGTTAACCTATCTGCCTACCCATCCGCTCTCTTGGGTTCCTCAGACCATCTGCTCTAACTCCACCCAGGGGTGCTGTCCCTAATACAAAAATCACATTTACAATAGAAACGCCCTTTAGAGACGCCCCTCACGTGGTGTTGGTTCTGGCATTTTCCATGCTGATACTCCTCTGGGCCCATCGTTAGCGTTGACCTTGCTTCTCGGGCTCTTCTCCGGCAGGACGGTACCCCCCAGGAAATTCCTGAAGCCTCCTCCAGGCCTGTGCCTGGCTCTCTGAACAAAACCCTATTCATCACTCTCTTGATTGGAACCTCCTCGCACCTGCAAACAGACACTTGTACAGTGGGCCCCAAATTCCGGCCTCCACCGTATCTTCTAAGTCGTAAACCATCGAGCAGGCTCTGCAATTTATGCTTAACATGACCTTCCTTTAACTAACACATGCAGATCAAAAGAAATGAACTTCTCTATTCAGGCCTATTAGAATTACATGAAACGGGCCTGTGCACTCTGTAAACCTTTAATTTCTTAGTCTAAACAGTATTCTAACTTATTACACACAATGGTTAAATGAAACACTTTTATAAAATATATATTTCAGATCTATGATCAATAATACCTTGAATTATAACAACATTAAAATCCATATCATGCGAGAGTGCAACAGCACCTTTTCATTCTCTGTGAACGGCCATGTGGCCTACACATTTCTACGTTTAGCAGCATTACATTCTCCTCTATAACAGCCACATAACATGGAACTTCAACATTATTCTAACATCTCTACACACTTCTACGTTATCTTTTCACACTGATATATGCATTCTATTTTAAATAAACACTCTTATATATTTTTCACTCTATAAATTCAACACTCTTATATAATCTTTACTAAACTAATGCAACGTGCTTGTAAATATGGTGCACTTTTACTTTTTCTTGATTTGCGCTCTCTCAGTTCCCCCCTTTGATGACTTTTAGTAGTCATCACCATCACAACACCATCCCTGAGGTATGAACTGAATCATACAGAACTCGTTGCAGTACTCCCTCGTTTCATCATCTCTAGAGCCCTCAGACTCCTGTACTGATTGTCCTGCATCGCAGCTAATCTCCTCTCCTGCTCTCTCATGGATCTCTGCAACCTATTTGATCTATACCATTGATACAGCCGCACCAATCCCCACAAGGTGATTATACAAATCACTATTATGATGATAGGTTTCAGTATGTACCAAATGAAACTCTTTCCTAGGTTGGCAAACCAACCTCCAACTTTACCCATTCCATGACCTACTTTTTCCCACACAGTTACCTGTGTCAAATCCTCAATCTCATGATGAATTTCAGTGATGTTCCGTATATACTTTTCTAGAGGTTTTGAATTGTCTGGAATGTAAGTGCAACATTCCTGAACCTCAAAGCCTTACAGACTCCTCCCTCTTTGGCTAACAAAACGTCTAGAGCAAGTCGGTTCTGAAGAACAATTGCCCTTATCGATTGCATCTCTCCCTCCACCAGCATTAATGATCTAGCAGTACTGGCGGACAACCTATCTACAACTGTTGCCAATCTCCTAATCTTGACATCATTCAGTGCTATCCCTAAAAGAGGAAACATAGCACCAAATACGTCTCCAACTACCTCCTCATAGTTTACATCCCTTCTTCCTCTAGCTTGAGTTCCCCTCTCTATAATTTCCAAATCCTCAGCATGGTATATTTTGGGGAAGACAACTGCTAAATAACATGATCCATACCAATTATCCGGTAGTTTCACGTATGCATTTCTTCCACAAACAAAATATACATTCGGGATCACCTGCATTTCCTTCAAGAAATCTTATGTATAATATTCTAATTGGAAAGCATGTTCACAATTTACTTCTCCCACAAACACATTCTCATAATAGGTTTTACCCCTATATATACACAGTTTCCCCTTCTTCTCTCGATCTAAAGCTATTGGACCATTACTACCCTTTCTTTGGTGTGACCTTTCTTCCTCGGTCCAATCTGTTTTACATTGACCTGAAGCCTTTAAGATCTTCTGTCTCCTGTATCGATCATCCACCTGTCCTATAAACCTTTTCTCAATTTCTGACACTTTACAAGTCAAATTATTTCTTCGGGCATGTGAAGTATCCAACGTTTTCCAAGGAATGAAAAATTTCTTTAATCTATCTTCACTCTTATAATAATCCCACTTGTTCATGTGCTTGTAGTTTGGAACTTCTGGTAAAACAGCATCAAAATTTGAAAAATAATACTCAAACCCATCACGTTCATAAAATATACTAAGCAACAAACTACATGTGATTCCATAAGTCAATGGAAGATGATGATATCTAATACCTTCGTCTACAGAGGCTGGCAATTGCATGCAAATGTAGCAATTCTTTGCCTCCATAGCATCAATATATTCATAAAGCAATTTAGCATATGCATTTGATTTGAAATTTCCCTGTGATTCATCCACATGCAACCTACGAGTCTCTGCTGCTAGTAAAGCTTTATCTTTCTCCGTATTGTCCCCCTTTTGGCCAGCAGTAGTAGGTTTCTGTATCAATACAATTTTTGCTTCCTTCATTGCCTTCTCTTCATTTTCATGTCCCACTACATATGATATAGTAACTACTAAAACTATAAGAGAAATTACTCCCACTAAAAGTGTGCCTACTATGCATTTTGTCCTGCGGTTTGGGTTGCCAGCCTCCATGATCTCAAGACAGTGTAGTTCTGGTTTTCTTTCACAACACAAAGTCTCTCTTCTTTGCTTATTCAGTCTTTCCGAACCACACCTGGGAGCTGATAATCCCTTCCACAAGATCAGTCTTTAAGTTTATAGCAACAGACAACCCTAGCCCTTCTCCGTCCACTAAAGGGGAGGTCCCTAAATTTCTTCTTCTTCCACTTGGCGCTAGGTTATCTTTCAATCTGTTTATTTACAAAGTCTTTAACAATCTGGAATCAGACATGTTCCAGCGGCTCTAATCACGTATTCTAATATTTCCAAACGAAGAATGATCTCCTCATGTGTTGGCCTCGTTGAACTAAAAGTCGGAAATTCTATTCTGTTTAAAACCATGTCTCTTATCCCGCTCAGATAAGGAGGATTGGGGATAGTGAGTGTCAGCAACCCTTCGACTTCCACTCCGGGTATCACCAACACTATTTCCACTGTTATGATTGGGTCAGTACTGATCAATGTCACTTCCCTCACCCTCCCGGATCTCCGTGCACTGGACATCTGCAGCTAGGTAGGTCCACTCAGGAGTAGCGTATCTTCTGCAGGGCACTCGCACCCTCCTTGATCTTCTCGGACCTTCCTGTTCCTGTCTTTGTGCACCTTCGTCCAGATCCGAGTCTTCAGATATAGGAGCAAGCGTTCTCTCTGGAGTTAGCTTCAAACTCGGCCTCTTCCTTCTTTCAGGCCAACTAGCTTCTCCACGCCTTGTTCTCCTATTTCTTGTCCTCACACTTGGTTCTTGATCTGTGTCTGAGCCGTATTCACAGTAACTTTCACCTTCAGTGGCAACTTCAGTTTCACTGTCGTCCTGTCTTTCTTCTTCTGGATCTGTAGCACTCCCAACTTCTTCCGACACCCCCACAGCTTGACTGGTCCCCTCTAGTGGTTCGCCGTCCACAGCTGGATTTTCATCTGTGAGAGAAGCTGTTTCTTCTAAGGGTGCTGGAACTCTTCGAGTATGGGAAGCGTGGATCCAGTTTGGCAGCCCTCCACACTTTACAGCAGTATTCGTTGTCAGGATTATTTGGTAGGGCCCCTTCCAACGGACATCTAGGCAGTTCTTCCAGACGTGCTTCTTCACAAGTACCCAATCACCCGGGCACAAGTCGTGACATAGGTCTCTTGAAGATGGAACTTCGGCAGCCTGCACCTGAAGAGACACAGAATGAATGACGTCAGAAAGACCCTTGCAGTAATCCAGGATCAGGTCATCTGTAATATTCAACAAAGCTGTAGTTGGGACAGACGGAAGTCTCATTGCCCTCCCCATTAGAACCTCATGTGGAGAGAGACCTGTCCTCCTGTCTGGTGTGCTACGCATACTCATAAGTACCAAGGGCAGAGCATCAGGCCAGCTTAAGGACGTCGATGAACATACTTTGGCTATTCTGGACTTCAGAGTTCCATTTATCTGCTCCACGATACCTGAAGCTTCTGGTCGATAGCTACAGTGCAACTTCTGATCAATGTTCAATGCAGAGCAAAGCATCTTCACAACTTCACTGTTGAAATGAGTTCCCCTATCTGATTCCAAGGAGGTCGGCACCCCAAAGCGCGGGATCAACTCTCTAAGCAACAACTTTGCTACTGTGAGTGTGTCGCACCTGCGTGTAGGGTATGCTTCGACCCATCTGGAAAATATGCATACAACCACCAGAACATACCTGAGGCGGTTGATTTTTGGCATCTCAATAAAATCTAATTGCATTCGGTTGAAAGGCCCCCCAGACCTCCCAATGTGACTCATTGTAACTGGTGTTCTTTTCCCTACATTCAATTGCTGACATGTGACACATCTTCGACACACTGCTTTTGCTGCAATCCTAAATTTAGGATTGTACCAAGTCTGCCTAAATAACCTCAGCATGGCATCTCTTCCTAAGTGTACTGGACCATGTATCTGTTGTGCCATTGGACTCACGAATTCATCAGGTAGTACTGCCCTTCCATCTGCTGAAACCCACAAATCCATTTCACTTTTCACACAACCTGCTGTTTCCCATGCCTTTTTCTCAGAATCAGGTGCGTTCTCTTGCATGTCTTTTAAATCCTCCCAAGTATCAACTGTTTCTAGCATCATGTTTAACTCTGTCTTTTCCTGAGCCCCACCTATTTCTACTTCCGTGAAAGAATATCCTTGCTCCGCGCAGTAGCGGGCAACTTCATCTGCATATCGATTACCTTGCGACACAAAATCTGTATTTTTGGTGTGGGCTACACATTTAACAATCGCAATTGCTGCTGGACCTTGTAATGCTTCTAACAACAGTCGCACAAATTCCCCATTTCGAATAGGCGAACCAGAGGAGGTCATGTAACCTCTCTGAGACCACAATTGCCCATAATCATGAACTACACCGAAACCATATTGGCTATCGGTATAAATGGTGACTCTAATTTTGCTACCTGCTAAACAGGCACGTGTCAATGCAATGATTTCGGCTACCTGAGCGGAGTGTACTCCTTCCAGGCAAGCGGCTTCCACATCTCCAGTAATGGTGCAAACAGCATAAGCTGCTCTCAACCGACCAGTATCGTCTCTTAAACATGAGCCATCAACAAAGAAAATTTCATCAGGGTCAGTCAACGGCTCATCCACAATATCTGGTCTTGGCTTGGTGCATAGTTCAGTCACATCAAGGCAATCGTGATCTTCACATTCTTCGCCTTCTATATCATTAGGAAGTGGCATCAATGTAGCAGGATTCAAAACAGAGCACCTCTTAAGGGTCACGTTCTCCGCAGCAAGAATAACTTGCTCGTAGCGCGTGAGCCTATTATTGGTTAAGTGCTGTGTCTTGGTCCTGGTCATTAACAGTTCTACAGAATGAGGGACATACACCACTAATTGGTGTCCCATGACTATATTTTCACACCTTTCAATGCTGACACCTGTTGCAGCAACGGATTTAAGACATCCGGGCAACGCTGCGGCTACTGGATCTAAAGTAGCCGAAAAGTATGCGACTGGTCTACGGGCATTTCCATGAGTTTGTACTAAAACTGACAAAGCACAACCCTCTCTTTCGCAGCAGTAAAGTGAAAATGGTTTTTCGTAATCAGGCATCTCCAAAGCTGGAGCACGGCACAAGTCCTCTCTCAGCTGTAGGAACGACATCAAACAATCCTTGTCCCATGGTACCGGATCACTCACCTCCTTGTGCGTCAGTTTTTGTAAGGGTTTTGCTTTCAGTGAAAAGTTAGCTATCCACTGTCGGCAATACCCAACCATTCCTAGGAACATCCTGACTTCTCTCTGTGTCGTAGGCGCGTTCATCTTCATTATCGCCTCTATCCTATCTGGTGACACCTTGCGCTTTCCCTTTTCTATCCGGTGACCCAAGTACTGTACTTCTGTCAAACAGTACTGCAATTTGCTCGGAGATACCTTATGCCCATTTTCAGCTAAATGGTTCAGCAAGGCGATGGTATCTGTCTTACAAGCTTCTTCCGTTCCTGACGCAACAAGTAGGTCGTCTATGTACTGGACCAGAACCGAGTTCTGTGGCAATACTAGACTTTCAAGATTTTTCTTCAATAGCTGGTTGAAAATTGATGGGCTTTCTGTATACTCCTGTGGGATACGACACCATGTTAAGACACGATTTTCCAGCTTAAAAGCCAAAAGATACTGGCTCTCCTCATCTAATGGAATTGAGAAGAAAGCCTGACAAAGATCTACCACTGTGAACCACTCAGCTTGGAATGGTATCTGAAACAATATCACTGATGGATTCGGTACCACTGGACAACATGAGACAACTATGTTATTAATCTTTCGAAGATCTTGTACTATTCTAAATTTCCCACTAGGTTTCTGCAAACCCATAATCGGGGAGTTGCATGGACTACCCACGATTTCCTTTAGTATTCCCTGTTGAATCATAGAGTCAATTACGGGTTTTATTCCTGCAATCGTCTCCGGGGTCAATTTGTATTGAGGCGTTCTTGGATATTCAACATTTGGTTTTACCATGATCTTCACTGGTTCTACTCCTTTGATCAATCCTATCTCTTCTCCAGTAAAATCCCATACCTCTGATGACACTGTATATCGTAAATCCCAAGGAAGCTCCTCCACAGTCAGGGTAGGGTACAGTTCTACGCATACTCTCGAGTTTGCAACTTTAAAGGTAGCATCATCGTCTGTAGTCTGTACCTCCACTCCCTGAGGTGTGCAGTATATTGTGCAGTTCAGTTTGCACAATAAGTCTCTTCCTAACAGACACACAGGACTAGAATCACATACTACAAACTGATGTTCGTCTGTGTAGTTTCCTATTCTCACTAGCACGGGTTCCGTCAAAGGGTTAGTCATTCTCCTATTTGCGACTCCTACCACTTGAATTGTTTCCCCCGACATTGGTAGATCTGGAACCACTGCCGATCTCAAAGTTGATCGAGTAGCTCCGGTATCTACTAAGAATGTTGTAAGACACCCTGCCACTTCAGCCTCACCAAACGGTCCTCTTTGATCCACCTCTAGAACTGCCCCGAGGGTACAGTCCTCCTCCCTACTTACACGTTGTCCCGTCAATGGATCAACGTAGTAACACTCTTCTTCATCTGTGAAAAAAGGCATTTGTCTATAGATCTTTCCCCCTGTCGTAATCTTTGGTGGTTGCGGGAACTGAGCTCGTGGAGCCGAAGTCCCCCCTTTGGCCACCTTACTCTTTGACCCTGTCACCCCTTGAACCGGAACTTCTTGAACTTCCTCCTCCTCTACTTCTAGTTCTCCGTTTTCAGGGTTATAGGGACACTCGCGTTTCCAATGTCCCACCCGGTGACACTGGTGACACTTTGTCGTTTTTTTCAATGTAGCAATGTCTATTCTAGGTCTCGAGTTTTCCTCGCTGTCCTTATTCTGACTATTTGATTTCCGTCCCATTGTCCCTGTTCCCTGTTGCTGCTGTCCACCTCTTCCAGCTGACTGCATCTGCACCATCATCAGTTTCTCCTTTAGTTTCTTTGCTTTGGAATCTATTTAATCACTGCAATACCTTGCATATCTCAAAACTTCATCCAATGGTTTGTTTTGCCAACAAATTAAATGTTGCTGAATCATCAAACAAATATCAGGTCTCAACCCCAAAACGAACTTCGATACAAACTGTCCTATCTCCTTGGGATCCATTACATCTAATCCACTGTATTGTTTGAATGCTTTCAGCAATCGCTCATAAAACTCATGAACTGTCTCCTTGGGTTCCTGTCTTGTTCGGTCTATTTTTACCCAATCTATATCTTGTGGTGGCACCTTATCCTTCAGCCATGTCATTACCCTTTCATATTTTAACATTACGCTTTCTGACGGTCCATTAGTACGAGCATCCCTTTCTGGTTCTGCAGTTGGCCATTCGACACTAACCTTGCATGCTATCCACAAGTCTCCTGGGACCACAATGTCGAATAAGGTGTTCAAATCAATCCACAATACTTTTGAAATCTTGACAAACCTCTCTACCTGCTTGTACCACTCTACGGGATTTTCCCTTAACTACGGAAATGAGTTGGTAAATGCGGCCAAATCTCCCCTACTCCAGGGCACGTGTACATAACTCCCATTTGCTATTTCTCGCAAAGGGAATGCCTCCATCTGCAGTAGCCTTTCCTCCGGAGACATCACATTCGCGCTCCGCCTAACAGTTCCCTTTTTGGACCATCTCTCTTCCCATTTGTCCAGATCTCTCCAGGCTCTTATTCCTGTGATCAGTTCCCTTATGTGTGTTTTTAATCCAGTCGTCCTCCTCTCATCTAAGTCCTGATCTGAATAATGCAACCTATGGTTACCCTGCAATGCCTTTGTTCTGGACAAATCTACCATATACCTTTCTGCCAGTTCAGACAGTTTCTCATGAGTTGCTCTTGCCTTCCGAGTAATATCCTTTGCTATAAACAGCAGCTCATCTTGTTCATACATGTCAATCCTTTCTAAAGGCAACACACCCTCTATTATATCGTCCAGGTCAGATTTTAAGCTGGTCACATCGAGTCTTTTGGCTTTTATCACAGCTTTCAGTATGCTATCTCTAGAGAGTCCATTTACATCTCTCCCATCACAGCTCTGAGTCCTACGTCTGGGCTCAGGCGTGTTATGGGGAGTCCTCCCATGCTCCCATCTCTCCAGGTCCCATGCAGTTCCATCCTCTCTTGGTGTATAGTGAAACACTTCTCTATTTTCCATAGTCCCACATTTCCCATTCTGCCTGGTTTCTCTAGGTGCATGGTAAGACATTCCATTATTCCCCGTGCCTTCGTAATTCGCCTGTGACCTCTGATCACTCGACGCATGGCAAGATCCTTCGCGGTTCCCCATGTTCCCACGATTCCAGTGCTGTACATCATCATCAGGTGCGTGGAGAGTGCACTTAAACCTGTCCCTGTACTCTTGTGTCCTTTGGTCTCCCTCACTTTGAATGAGACGAGACGTCCCCCCACACTCCGTACTTCTACCTTTTTGCTCCTGCCCATTTCCACCGTCAATATGACGTGTAACTCCTCTACTCTCCTGACTTTTACCGTCCCACTCCTGACTGCTTTCACTAGCCCCGCAGTGAGATAATGTCCCGTTGCCTCGACTTCCCCATGCAGGTTCTGCTCTTGACCTGTCGCTCGGTGCTTCTGTGGACCTATCCCATTCCTTCAAGTCGGCCCTCAACTCTTTATAGGATTTCGGCCGTGGTCCCCTCAGGTCCATCGGTCCCCTCTGACCCCCCTTTTCTGTTACGGGATCCACTGCTGGATCCAATGGGGTGCTCGACGTTATCGTTCCTGGCAATTGCCTCCAGGCATTTGTCGTGTTATTCCTTCTTTCCATCTCAACTCTTTCTCTGTCTAACCGTACCTGTTCTTCCTCTCTCCCTTTCTCTGGGTGATAAACCGACACTATAGGACCTATGGTAACGGGTACTTGAAGAGCATCTGGCAATCCATAAGACTCAACCCTCTCTGTTGCTGGCATCTTCTGCACTACAACCCTTCCGACTACTCTCTGTACAGGACTATGTTGAGGTGTCTCCTCACCTTTAGTAGGTGCCCAATTCGTGATAGGGAGTAGCCTATTCCCTTCTATGTCAACCCTATCTTCCCTTGGGAGCTCAGTACCTTCTATCTCCCTATTGTCCGGAGGCGGTCTATCTATCAGCAACCTATTTATTAGGCCATCCTCCGACTCGCTCTCGTCATCCTCTCCTATGGGTCTCTTTTCTCCTGTAACCTCTCTCATTGGGTACAACTTATCCACTTCAATCGTCTGTACCCTCCATTTCTTGGTTTCCGCATCCCATTTGGCATCTTGCACTGCCCTTACTGATCGCCTTACCCTTTCCTGGCGTCTGTTCTGATTCCTGTCATGCGCCGCCCTAATCCACGCATTAAGGGCCTCAAACTGTGTTGGTCTAGGCAAAGGTCTCAATGAGGACATAACTGCTTTCAGCTGATGCAACACTTCTAGTCTAAACGTTCCGTATTTCGGAAAAGTCAGTTCCTCATTCCCTTCTGAAATCTTACTCCAAGTATCAAGCCACAGGATAGTATGCAACCCAACATTCGTTGCCATATAATGAGCTGGTGTACCCTCTGGCGGTGCCTCTTCGCCGTAATAAGATTCTCTTCTTTTTCTCTTAAAGATCGCTCTCAAACATTTAAAACACTTCATGTTCAAAATCTACAAAATTTCTATTTTCTCCACGTTCGTTTACTTCCTGATGACAATCCACCAATCCCAGCGCGGTTTTCGCTAACTGGCCTATCACAGCGCGGCTTCACACCAACCGGCCTATCACAGCGCGGCTCTCTGCTGACGTCACACCAACCGGCCTATCACAGAGCGGCTTTACACCAACCGGCCTATCACAGCGCGGCTCTCTGCTGACGTCACTCGTCCCCTTCGCAGCAGTTCCCCTCCTTTCTCAGCTCGTCTCCCGGTCATGCATGCGTCCCATTCATACTCTGAAAAATGATTACTTCCGACCAAGCGATCACTTTCCTTGACTGTACGCCCACAGTCTACCTGTAATTGTCACCTGAACTGACGAAATGTCTTTCCGTGTACGTCCAGACAATCGCCTTAACTGATAGGTTACTTACACACGGTAACTTTCGACCTGCGTCCGTTACCCACACACTCACTCTTGCGTTCCCCCTATCTCGGTCCTGCGGGCGATCAATGGTACCTCATGACCCCCTTTACTCTGGTCGACAACTACTCTGGGTGTTCGATACACCCGAACCACTTAAGCTCTTCCCCGAACTTAACATTTTCCCGGTTTGCCAGGTTGCGCGCGCTCACAACCCTCTCTCAATCACACTACAGGCATTCAACTCCGCATGACATTACAATACAGATACAACACAAAACACCGCAATCTGTCAACGCATGACCCTTGTTATACTCACTCTCATCCGACCCTGCTGCTTTTCTCTCGCACGATCAGCACCTTCTTCGGCAGGCGATTCTTCCGCTGCTCATCTCTCGATCTCTAGGGACCTTGGGGTAATCTAACCTAGTCTAGATCACCTTCCTCTAGAAGGTAACCATCCTTGTCTGCTACCAACTGATACGGCGGGATTTCTGATCTATTGCTATAAATCTAAATCCCAACTCAGATCGACTGAACCGTTGATACCTGTCATAGAGTAAAAGGCAATCCACTACTAGGTTACTCAATAAGGACTTACACCACTCTAAAGAACCACCTACTACGAATAAGTTTTAAAAGTTTATTACAAAGCCAAAGTTAACTGAAGATACAAACATCTCAAAATAAGGTTCAAAAGATATACTGGTATCAATACAAACATACATTTTCTAAATGCTCTTAGTCGACAAAAGAATATTAACAAAACCAATTCAAAGATCATCAGTGTTGCAAGAATAGACACAAGCTGTAGCTTGTGAGTCATTTACAGAAAGGAAGAAAATTCAGATTAGACTGTCCCTACACTAGACTAAGTGACATCCCTACTTAGCAGAATCTTAACCTAAAAAGGTGTCAGCCGTGGTGACTTCCAAAGAAGATCACTCACTTCCCTTAGTCTTCGTTGTAAATCGATGTCTCGCAGTTAACCTATCTGCCTACCCATCCGCTCTCTTGGGTTCCTCAGACCATCTGCTCTAACTCCACCCAGGGGTGCTGTCCCTAATACAAAAATCACATTTACAATAGAAACGCCCTTTAGAGACGCCCCTCACGTGGTGTTGGTTCTGGCATTTTCCATGCTGATACTCCTCTGGGCCCATCGTTAGCGTTGACCTTGCTTCTCAGGCTCTTCTCCGGCAGGACGGTACCCCCCAGGAAATTCCTGAAGCCTCCTCCAGGCCTGTGCCTGGCTCTCTGAACAAAACCCTATTCATCACTCTCTTGATTGGAACCTCCTCGCACCTGCAAACAGACACTTGTACAGTGGGCCCCTAATTCCGGCCTCCACCGTATCTTCTAAGTCGTAAACCATCGAGCAGGCTCTGCAATTTATGCTTAACATGACCTTCCTTTAACTAACACATGCAGATCAAAAGAAAGGAATTCTCTATTCAGGCCTATTAGAATTACATGAAACGGGCCTGTGCACTCTGTAAACCTTTAATTTCTTAGTCTAAACAGTATTCTAACTTATTACACACAATGGTTAAATGAAACACTTCTATAAAATATATATTTCAGATCTATGATCAATAATACCTTGAATTATAACAACATTAAAATCCATATCATGCGAGAGGGCAACAGCACCTTTTCATTCTCTGTGAACGGCCATGTGGCCTACACATTTCTACGTTTAGCAGCATTACATTCTCCTCTATAACAGCCACATAACATGGAACTTCAACATCATTCTAACATCTCTACACACTTCTACATTATCTTTTCACACTGATATATGCATTCTATTTTAATTAAACACTCTTATATATTTTTCACTCTATAAATTCAACACTCTTATATAATCTTTACTAAACTAATGCAACGTGCTTGTAAATATGGTGCACTTCTACTTTTTCTTGATTTGCGCTCTCTCACCACCACACTTTGACATTAAGTGTTATAGCAATCTAAAATGGTGAATTAATGATACACTCTGTACAATACCATTCAAAGGTGGCTGACAATTTGCACTTGGTTTGGGGAGTGAACACTGATGCATTACCAGACATTGCGTCATGCTGCTTGTCACTGTCAGCTTTAGCCATTTAACATATATGGGTAATAATGCAACCCATTTACTATACATTTTTGGTTTTGTAAAGGTCAAGGCGTGCTTTACATTTTTATATAGTTTGCATTTCTTGTACGTGCTATTGCATTGTTTTTTGCATGGTAGGTCATGTTTTGGTAGCTGGTATTAATGATGTTGTGTAAAATATACCTGTCCTTAATGTAAGTTAACTATTGCATTGTGTGAGAAAGTGAGTTTCTGTTGCAGTACCCCCCCACACACTTTTTGCCTGATACCTGATGTACTTTTCCTTGGTGTGCCCTGGGTCCCTGCCAATCAGGTACCCAAGGCCTGTGTTCCTTCCCTAAAAACTGTACTAAAGCCTAAACCCAATTGGCATCTCTGGCCACATGGCATGTCAGCCCCTAGTAACTGGTACCCTAGGTACCCAGGGCGTTGTGACCAGAGAAGACCCCTAGGGGCTGTAGCACATATTGTGCCACCCTTAGGGGACCTGTACCCTGACACACACACACTGCCTTTGCAGGCTGAGTGTCCTGGTGCAGAACTAAACAAAGAGTCGACCTGGCACACATCCCTGTGTGCCATGCCCACAGCCCCACTGCCCTGGCATACATCAGCCATCCCTCTAGCTGGGTGCCCTATGCCAGTGGTGTGGGCACACGTGCATGAGCCCTGTGCCCCTACAGTACTCAGGGCCATTCCCCCTCGATCTAAAGGGAATAGAAGGGCTCTACTTTTGCATACTAATCAATTCAAGGGTGTCGTTAACAGGCCTGCTTATCTACAGGCCACCGGACTGTGCAGCTGCTATCACTTTTGATCTTTGTAACTACATTATACAATATTAATTGGCCCACTCACATTTTTTGGCTCTGGGAGATTTTAACCTCCACGTTAACAACCCCAATTGCCCTCAAGCAGCCCAATTTAGGGCTTCATTAGAAGCTGCTAATTTAGCACAAATAATTATGGGTCCCACTCACAGGGCAGCCCATACTCTAGATTTAATTTTTTCAAATATTCAGGATATTTCAGCAGATGCGCCGCATCCATTAGTCTGGTCAGACCCTTATTTGATCCCTTTCTCAGTTAAACTGGCCAATTTTGGCTTGGCAAGCGGCAAGCGCTCCACTTTGAAGAGAAAGTGGAATAATCTAACTGCTGAAACCTTAGGCCCTATCTTAGAAAGATCCCTACCTGGCCTCACCTCCGACCCGAATAACGATGCTTTGACATTTAACCAATGGGTTGCGTTGGCAGTGGATACCGTCGCTCCTGCTAAACTGGTGATATCACATAGACTATCTCCAACAGCACCTTGGTTTTCAGAGGCACTTATGCAAGAAAAAAGGAACTGCAAAAGACTTGAACATCTGTGGAGACTAAAGTACTGAGACACAGCTAAGCGGTGCTACAAAAACGCCTTGAAAAATTTACACAAATCGATAAAAATGGCGAAAGGCAACTTTTTTGCTTCCTGTATTCAGGAAGCAGATCAACCAACTAAAGAAGTCTTTAGAGTAGTGCAATCCTTTCTTAAACCCAGAGCAATTGAGATGGATGCGACCTCGACACCAGGTCTGTGCGAAGACATCTCTAATTTCTTCTAAAATAAAATTCAAAAGGTATATGACACCTTCTCCGCACCGGCTGCGACAGAGAAAACGGACCTCTCTTTGGTCCCTAAGTTGGTCCCGTCCTTGGTACACTTCTCCCCTATCTCGCAAAATGAGGCTCTGGCGGAGATTGATAGGTGCAAATCTGGGGCCCCCGGAGGATCCCTGTCCACCTAAACTTTGGAATAGGATATCCCTGACCTTGGTAGATACACTCACCCACATCTGGAACACATCCCTCTCTATCGGAGTTTTTCCTGATGTTTGGAAGCATGCCACATTGCTGCCCTTGAAAAAAAAAACAACGGAGCTATGGCTGATTTTAGTAATCTCAGGCCGATGTCGCTCCTCCCAGCTCCAGGCAAAATGTTGGAGGAACTGGTCCAATGCCAATTCAACCAGTTCATTGAAAATAATGCCATCTTACATGAAAAACAGTCGGGTTTCCGGCCGGGTTTCAGCACTGAGACTGCTCTCATAGAGGTTGCAGAATCAGTGAGGTGGGCTCTAGATTCAGGGGCATCAGCAATGCTGGTGCTCCTGGATCTATCTGCAGCATTCGATACAGTCAATCATATCAGACTGCTGCAGAGACTGGAAAGCATTGGCCTGGGTGGCGTGGCACTGGCCTGGATACAGTCACATATGTGCGATCGCTCCCAGAAGGTTGCTCTCTGCCCTTTTACATCCAAACCCAAACTTATTAGATGTGGCGTCCCTCAGGGCTCAGCCCTCAGTCCCTTACTTTTTAATATTTATCTGGCCCGTCTTTTTACCTTAATAGCAAACTGGTGTGTCAAAGCGATCTCATACGCTGATGACACACAGTTGGTTTTCTCCTACAAAGAGCAGTCAGAGGAAGCCTTCGGTAATTTTAAGGGCTGCCTTCGTGATATTGCCACCTGGATGAATACCAACAAACTAAAACTAAACGCAGGGAAAACGGAGGTGATCTTCTTTGGAAAAGATCAAGTACCTGCGTCCGACCTGTGGTGGCCCACCGAAATGGGACCCCCAGCGCTCCCCAGTACTAGTGCAAAAAACCTGGGAGTAAGATGGGATGATGGCCTCTCCTTCCTAACTCATATTCAACAGGTTACCTGGGGCTGCCTCAACAAACTTAGAAATCTTCAAAAGTTTCTGGATCTGCTGCCTGCAGATTGCCGTAAAACAGTAGTCCATGCTACCGTAACTTCACGACTAGACTACGCAAACGGCCTATATCTTGGTCTGCCTAAGTATGCAATCCAAAGGCTACAGATGGTGCAGAATGCGGCTGCGAGACTGATCAAACACATTCCGTTTAAGCATCGGGTCTCTCCACATCTACGCAATCTTCACTGGCTCCCAGTGGTAAGCAGGATCGAGTTGAAGGCTCTGACCCTGGCATACAGGGCACGCCAGGGTAAGTGCCCTAACTATCTTAAATTAAGGCTCCCCTAGTACCATCAAGTGCGGTCCTTACGCTCAAACACGCTTAACTTGCTCTCTGTCCCCAGATTTGCAAAAGCTCGTCTTGGGGGGAGATCTTTCTCGGCCAGAACAGCTAGGTTGTGGAATGCTCTTCCACTCTCGATTTGCAATGTCAAGTCAGAGACCTGCTTTAGGAAACAGCTAAAGACGTGGCTCTTTGATCAGTAACTCCATCTACTGATGCACTCTCTAGTCTGTATCACTTAGTTCACGTTTGCTGCTCACTAAGCGCCGGGACACCTCCGTGTGAGGTAGCTATTTGCGCTCTATAAAACTTAGTATTATTATTCCTGGGTACTGTAAGTGCAGTGATGTCATTAAGAGTATATGGTGCTGGGAGGTTGTCATTACGAACTGCACAGTACCATAATGGCTACACTGAAGGCTGGCAAGTTTGATATCAAACTTCTCAGCACATTAAACCCACACTGATGCCAGTGTGGGGTTTAATTTAAAATGCACTACAGAGGGCATCTTAGAGATGCCCCCAGAAACCTAACCTACAATCCACGTCTTGTCTGAGAGGCTGCCTAGGCTGCCACACAGCAGACATGTTGCTGGACCCCTGGGTGGAGAGCCCCCACTCTCCTGGTCCTGCAACAATGCACATCCTGGGACGAGGTGCAAGCCCCCTCCCCCAGGATGGGCAGGGGAGGGTTTAAAGGCATTCCGCCTTTGTGAGCTTCTCCAGACCACTTGCTGCACTCAGCAACTGGCCCCCACCAGTTCTGACCCCCACTCTGGCGGGAAGACTGGCGGGAAACCCTACGTCAGGAGGGGGGGGGGTGCCAGCATGTGCCAACTCCACCCCTCAGGTGGGAGAGGCAAGGTGAAGCACGACCATGGGCTCCGGCCATCTTGAAGATGGGAAGCCCTGCCCAATCACAGCTAGGCTCCTGCCCCCCTCCCACAGGAGAGGAGCAGGCTAGGGAGTGTACCCACAGCAGGCCAGGGATCCATTGGTCCCTGCCCTTGCCCTACCTGTAACGCCCCTAAATTTAGTATTTAGGGGCACCCTGAACCTTCCTTCCTCAGATCCAGATTACGAAACAAGAAAGAAGAACAAAGAACAAGAAGACCTGCCGTGCAGCTGCAAAAAAGAGGAATACACCAACTGATTTGGCCCCAGCCCTATCGGCCTGTCGACCCTTGAACTTGCTCCTGCTAAACCCCGGCGTCTCCAGTGGTCAGCAACCTCAAAACCCCCAGAGGACCTGACTGCCTTGTGACTCTGACTACCTGGGTCTTCCACGAGCAGTGGTACTGCTCAAAGCAAGTAACAAGACCTGGCATCAGCCCGGAACCGCGAACCCTGCACACTCTGCACATCCAAGCCTGGCCTGTGCTGGAGTGAATCAAGACCCTGAGGACGTCCCCCCCCCAGCGATTCTGACCTGGAATCCAGTGCCCAAGGACCCTTCTCGATGACCCAGACGACGCCTGCAGCCTCAGGACAAGGGACCCCTCCAACCGCAACCAGAAGGGGGTACGATTTCCAGACCTCAAAAGACACCCCTGCACCCGGTGCCCCACGGCCCCCTGTGCCCAACTCCTGGGTGCCTACCTATCCTCCAAGATTCCAACTTACCCCTCAAAGTGTTGGTCGCTCCAGAAGATCATCAGTTCATGAGCCTGCAGCCTTTCTTCCCTTTTCAAGATCTCCATTGAATAACATTGAGAGCCCAACGGCTCAAAAGCACCCTGCACCCAGTCGCCTGAGTGCCCCTGGCAGTGCAACCTTTGTCCTTATCTACTTCCCCATTTGCCCTGAGCAACTGACAAGGAGCCCTGTTCCCACAGCCGCGTGGCCTGCTAGCCAGCAGCCACCAACCGAAGGCCCCCTGCCTCACTTTGGATAACATTGGGCCTAACTACCTCTGCACCCTTGATGCCCTTTAGCCGCTGAGGGTGTACCAACTGTACCTACCTGACCCTGGGGGACCCCTGAGTCTATGCCCAGAACCTGAGTCTATGACCAGAACCTGAGTCTATGCCCAGAACCTTCATTTCACCAGTCGAGTACTCACCTGAAAACCAATAGCTCACTTTCCTTCCATAGGATAACATTGACTGGTTTGACTCAAAAACTCTTTTAAGTGTGAAGTTTTGAAACTTCAAAATATTCATCTAAAATCAGCTGAATAACGAATTCCGAAGTACTCACCCGTGATCAGGAGAGAAGCCAGTACTGTATCTTTTAGCCCAGTACTGAACAGCAAAAGTAATCCTAACTGTGTTTACTAGTAACCTGATTTTTCTCTCATAGGAAACCATTGACTGTTTTTCTCTGAAATTTCTTCGGTCTACTTTTAAAAATTACAAATATTGCTTAAAAATCATACTGGAACGTAATTTCTTACCTGTCTTAGGGAGAGACCACAGTACTGAACCTAGGAGTCCAGTCCTGGATTACAAAAGTAACGAGAAGCCACTTTAAATATTACTCGAATTTCCTGCCATTGGATAACATTGCTAGTTTTTCACTGAAAAGTTTCTAAGTGTCAACTTTTAAAATGCCTTTATATTCTTTAAAAATCATTGCTATGGCTAAAACTTTTTTACTAAACTGTTTTCAGCATAGACCCCAGGACTGAATCCAGGATCCAGTCCTGAAGTTACAAAAGTAATCTATAAAGTAATCAGCTGCATTTATGTAGAAAACCCCATTGAGCTCAATGTTAAATTGTGTTTAGAATTATGTTGCATACTGCAACCACTGTACCTATTGTGTTTACAAAGTTTATTTTGCCTTTGCAAAGTAATTACCTTAGAGTGCTCATATTGAGAAAAGTATATTTTGATACCTGTTGGTTCTAAAAATAAAACAACTATATATTTTGATGTAAAAACAGTTGGCCTAGAGTTCAGTTCTTGAGTGTGTGAAACCTTTTGCTGACTGAGTGTGTACAACAAATGCTTTACACCGTCCTCTGGTACTGCCTTACTGCTCGACCAAGCTTCCACTTTGGAGAGTAAGGTCACACATGACTTTAACCTCTCTTATACCTCGGGGGATTGTGGACTCTATGCACACTGTACCCTACTTTGGTCCAGTATACATAGAGCCACCTTCTCACATATTTGCCGAGGATTGCAAAGCCAGTAGGTTGAATTTGTATGTGGTAATGCATGAAAACGCAGGCATGCACAAATGGGTACTAATTGTGCCAAGTCTCTATGCAACCTGCACCCTTCTGTGCCTCCTATGTATGTACCTTGTTTATTATCCCCCAGTCTTGCAATGTATATAGATGCACTTTAAAGCCAGATTAAATTGCCTTCTGTGTTTGCAAGTTAAAATATGTGTCTGTTGAGGGTGGTAATGTTAGGAAATCATGTATAGTCAGTGATCAGATTGGCCTATTTGGAAATACACAACACATTTTGTCTGAACTGATGCTACTTGTCATTAGATTTACAACAAAGGACATGTTTTTGCCGTACTAATGTACTGTAAAGCTTTCTGATTATGTCCCATTTATTCTGCAGGAATCTTGTGTGTGGAAGATGTATCAAGAACGCTGCTGGGAGTTCTTTCCTGCTGGGGACTGTTTCCGCAAACAGTATGAAGACCAGCTCAATTAAGCACAGGTCTGGACCCCGTGTTCAGAGAACTGGAAGGGCGCACGCGGCTTCCAAGCTCACTGTGGAGTGCACATATAAGAAAGATTTCAAAATTCACCTGAACCCGTGTGCTTTTTCTGAGCAGAAAGCCATGCTTTGGACAGCCTTCCTTCGGGCTTTCATTTTCCAGATACATTGGCTCGGAAAATGACAGTGCCATGGATATCTCACTGTTGAAGTGTCCTGGGGGAGAGGAAGAAGACAAAAAAAAGCTTGACTCTGCAAAAATAGGGCACATAAGATACTTTATTGAACATGCACACACTCGCGGACAGTTCGAAGCTTGTGTGAGACTCCCTTTAAAATGGCGGTTTGTGAAAGAAAATGGAATCGCCACGCGCATTCATTCTGTTTTTTTCATCATCCACGAAGGAGCGATATTGTTCAAGCTGCAATGGGGGAAATAGTGCCTTACTATATGTGGGTTGAGCTATGCAGAAGATGAGTGCATGTCATCTTATCTTTTCCTCATTTCCAAGCATTTTATTTTGAAATCAGATATTTTTCATTTTTTTCTTTTGATGGGGCCTGGGTGGGTGGGAATCGACCGGGGCTTTCGGAGGGGCAGTGTTATTGACCTGTAGTCTCACTGTTATTTTAAGAAGACCATATGTGGCATGTCTCAGGACAAAAAATAGGATCTCCTCGTCAAGCTAAATCCACACTACCCTGCCTCCTTAGCTCTTTCTCTTTTTTTGGTAATGCTCAGATGCAACACTGCAACTTTATGAATCTTTTTCTATAAAACAAAGAAAAACCTAAAAGAGTGACTTTTAGAAGAAATGTTCCATTGCATGTTTATTATGCAAGTTTAAACAAAAGAAGAAAACTACAAAAGTTGATTGACGTTACAAAGCCTTGAAGGTAAATAATATAACCATGGTAATAAAGTGTTGTGGGCTTTCTTGTATCATCCAGCATCACTGGACACACAACCCCAATGTTATGAACTTGACTTTAGGGCTCGTTTGGGGTCATTTTTTTGCCATCTGTGAAACGTAGTGGCATTGAGAATGTCTTGTTGATCCATTCCTTCTGAAAATAGATGCCGAAGCAATATCCATTCAGGGACTTAATCAGTTGCTCTTATGAAGCACCAGTGATGTGTACACCACTCCGTTTGACTCTTTTTTGATTGTTATGCCAATAATCTTTAACAATAAAAAGACAGATTGATTCAGAATGGCAGCAGAATTACTTTTAAATATGATCATTTTTATTTGGGTCTCCAAACTATAATTGTGAATGCAAAACTTCCAAAGAAGAACATGCTTTGAGTTTTGTGTCTGGGTAAGTCATACTGGTAATTGGGGTCCCACCTCTAACAAATGCCGCTTTATAAAACCATTGCCATGCAAATAAGCTTTGGCAAAGCCAAAAGGTCAGAATATTTGCTAAGTGAATTTATTTCTCCAACGATTAGCAAGTTTATTGTATGTTTTAGTGGATTAATGTGAGAAAGTGTAAACAGATGGATTGATGACTGTATGGATGGAAGAGTGAATGATGTGATTGAATACATGGAAAACTGATTGGCAAGTGTATGGATTGACATTTGAATTCATGAGTGCATGGATGAAGGAGTGAGCGTATACATCCATAGATGCGTCCAGAATACACCAGTCTAATCAGCTAAGTCGGAAGTAATAATATGAAAATACTCAGAATTACTGTTATTTTGCCAATTGATAAATAACCTACTGTTAACAAAATGGACAAATTAACAGGATTGCCAATTTCCAAACAATAATATTTAACAAAAGTGTCTTTGTAGGACTATGTTGCCACCCTGCATATCTCAATTAAGGTGCACTATTTGCTTCTTCCCAGATTGTTGCTACACCCCTCGTAGATTTTCCCTCATTACAACCTAGGATTTATGGATGCATAACAGTATAAGGCAGTGTTTCCCAAACTGTAGTTCATGACCCGCTGGTGAGTTGTGCGCCATTTTTGGCGTGTTGCAAAAGTCCAAGCAATAAATAAAGATGCACTTAAATTCTGCACTTATCTTTACACATTTGCTGCGTTTCAAAGACAGAGGTCACATATCTGACTATGCCTTCAACTGCTTATGTTTTTTAACATGGGGACTCGTGTGACAAAACCCTCTCATTTTAAAGTCAGACTAATACAAATAAAGTGAATTATTAGACAGTCTTGCTGTGGTGCATGAAGTATGACGTATAAGGTTTTAGGCATCAGGATGTCATTTAGGGAAGGTAAAATATAGTAATTTTTTTGTAATTCGGGAGTGTCAAGAAAACAAAGATTTTAATAGCATCAGCACAAATAATAAATAATCACTGAAACCCGTTTTCAACACACTATCATTTGTGTGCAATATAGTTTTATCAGTAATAATGTATGCGTGTGCAAATTTAGTCACCATTTCAGTGGAAACTGTGATGTCCCTTAACCCAGTGCTTTAGTTACATAAAAAAAATCGCCTGCCTTCATGTCGATTAAAGAAAGGTGGTTCGCAAACGTTTGTCTTATTAAAGAGTAGGCCCTGGTCCTAAGAAGTTTAGAAAGCACTGAAAGGCTTTGAAATCATATTTCAGACCCGTCTACTGAGAGTCACCTTAGATGTTTTTACCTTTGTATGCTGGACCAGAAGAAACAAAATAGGGCATTTGATTTTCTTAAATCTTTCCCCCGTTAAAGTAAATGAGGAGCGCATTTTTTTTACATCCAATGACAATGGAACCCCATCATCAACTCCAGACTTAAACCCTGGGAGTTCTAGTTCATGTCCTGTATGGAATTGTGGAAGATCTTTGGATCTAAACCTACGGTCAATTTGAGAAGCACTCTATCAGGAAAAAACAAAAGTAAGGAAAAGAACCTGACAGGGCACCTTATTCTCCAAGTCTTTGGTCAATGTGATTTCCACAACGCAAACCACTTTCGCTGCCAACCACTGCAAATTTTCTGAGTCCAGCAGCTTCGAAGGTGGCTTCTTCAAACCTTTAATTTCTGTAGGTAAATGTCAAGGAGAGCCATAGATGGCTGGACAAGTCTTTTGAGCTTAAAACATTTAAATAATCTCTTTACAAGTGGGGAAACTTTAGAACAATATCTTAGTGAAACCTCTATTAGTTGCCCATTGCAGTGATAGGGTTGAGCGAGACAAACCTTTACCAAACCTACTTCCAAAAACTCTATCATGATGCAGCTACTAGATTTTTCAATAAACACACATTTTTCTCAATTATTCCGCTGCTTTGAGAAAGTCGCCAAAGTATGTGTCTTTCTGGACTCCTGAAGTGAGATACCCTCCTCTTTAGAGTGCCCTAAGATCTGCAACCACCCCTCAGCTTCCATTTCAATAGAGTTAACGCTTGTAACACCCTGTGATATAACAGGGGAAACCCGATTGGAGGAGGAGATTGAGGAAAATGAATAAACTGCAGATCTGTTAATTAGGCCAGAACTAAGCTGACAGAATCATCATCACCCTCTTCGCCCGATCCTTCCCCAGCACCCTGTGGAAAAAGAGGTTGTGAGGAAAGCCATACAGCAGACCCTGTCCCCATTTGAAGGACATGAAATGCATTGTCCATGCCTGACTCTCCTTCGACTCCTTGCAATAATGCTGGAGAAGAGAATTTGACAGGGACACAAAAAAGTCCATCCATAGGAGACCAAATGTCATCACAAATTTCTTGTATGCTATCTTTCCCGGTTGTAAATTCACCTATGACCAAATATTTCTGCTCAGACCATTCCCTGATAGTTGTCCTGACCTGGCACATACATTGCTGAGAGACATGGTGACTCTCTGCCCATAAGCATTGCTTGCTCAAGCTCTACCAATGTCTTTATTCTAGTTCCAACCCCTCGATTTATATGACTTGGGGGGCCTGATTGTCAGTTCTGACTACCACAACCTTTTCCCTGTATTAGAAGAGCTGCAAAATGCAGTACTTTACTTATTGCTGTCAATTCCACCCCACAGGAGGAGTTATCGACTTCTGAGGGTGACCACCTGCCTTTCACTTCCCTTCCTTCCAAAGTCACATTCCACCCCCAATGACTTGCATTGGTTGTTACCACCAGTGGGACACCTTCCTGCACGTAAAATCTTTCCCTCAATGCAGGCACCCTGCAAGAGTGCCTGCGTTGGTGCTAGGCAGCTGTATTTAGGGCCAGCACAGGGAGAAACACAGGGGTTCGCCGTAGTATTGTAAATACGGCTCATCCCTGCATTTCCAAAGTGACGGGGCGTGGTGTTAGCAAATTTGTAGCTAACTCATGCTCCTCCCCTTTTTAATACATATGTCCCTTAAAGTCCAAAACTATAAATAAGACCAGAAGATCTCTATGCCTTCACAGCAGCCCCCCCCACCCAGCACTTGAGTGGCTCCTTCGAAGGCATTGGAAGTTTATAAGTAATCGCCATGTGTCAGGTAGCCTCTCAACAAACCTTTTTGTTTTTCCAAAACAAGTTCCCAAAGCAGAGTTTGTTTTTGAAAAAACTAAAATTAATGACACTGCTACCCTTAAAGTTTCGTCCCAGACTGTGCGGTAATATATATATTTTTTCGTCCAGGACTGCCATGTTTTCCCTGGTTTTGCTGAGAAAAAAATAAAGTACATTAGACCATCAGCCCTAAATACAGTGGATGGTCTGGTATGCTTACAGAGATGTCCTCAAGTTCATCAGTCATTGATTTTCCACCAGTCAAGGCAGCAGGGGCAATACCAGCAGAAACATGATAATCCATCCCACTCTAAATAGAGTAGGCAGATTTTTAGTTTGTCAGACAGGATACTTTGCCACATTTGTGGCAGAGTGGTTAAGTATTCTGCCCTTCAAACTGGATTCAAGCTAGCATGGCTGATGAGGGGTAGAAAAGGGGGTGGTAATGGACGGAGCATCTGAACCAATCAAACACTCACACCCAGTCAACAGATCTGGGTTTAATCCATCACCGTTCTTTAGCCCACTCTGCCACCCCAGTTCAGACATGGCCATATGCAAAACAGTCTGACCCTGTGCCTCAATGGAACAGTCCAGCCCGAACTGCCACGCCATGCCTTCCCTGGACCGGAAACAAACTTCCTAGGACCGGTTTCTGGCATTTCAGCCGTCTTCAACCAGGCTTGCTTGAATCCAGTGGCAAAGTGAGCAAGGGACTCACGTCTGAGCATTGCCAAAATCACTTTGGGGAACAGCAGTCAAACAAGTGGAGCTTGGAGGCTTCTACTTTCGCAGAGATTTATGACATCTTTCTACAGCAGCTACTTAGATTTAATTTTTTTAAACAAAATGTATTGACATTTTTTAACAAAAAATAGCATATACAATGCATTTATGGCCACACAGTTCGTTCCAAGCCAACAAAATTGTACAAAATGTAGTATATACATCCTTTAAGAACAGTCGAGTAATATATAACAATATGAATATAATCAAATAGGATATGAGCTCCATGTAGGCAATCAGGAGAAACAATATGACAATTAAAACAAAGGCAAACTTAACATAGAACTTCCACCCCCTCCCTAACCTCAGCCTACCATCAGCTGTGAACATCCCTTGAAGACAATAATGGAAAAAGGGGGATTGGCGTGGACTACAGTAGGAGTTAGAAAATAAATGACTTGATACAATGTGTAATAACATCTGTGTTGAAAGTCAGATGACATAGGAAATATAGTGGAAGATATATTATACCCCTAGTGCTTATTGGTCAACATCCTCTTGGGACTTAACGGTTTCCAGTAGGTCATCCCACACTAAGGTAATAGGCTGTTTCCAGGGACCATGATATTCTTCTCGGCGTAGGGCATAACCTTCTGCTGTACCCCAATGTATAACCTCATCTCACCATCTGGAAGTGAGATGGGTAAGAGCAGACTTCCAGGGTCTGGCAATCTAACACTTGGCTAAAAGACGTTCCAAGTCCGCAAATCGCACCATGGTCTTAGAATTTTGGGGACGTGAATACAAACCCAGGAGATAGTGTTCTACAGCATTCTATTGGGTAAACCCCAGAAAGTGCAGAAGGAGCATTATATACATCTGCCCAATAAGACATTAAAGAACGGCATGTCCATAACATATGTAACAAATCTGCAGAGTCTGTTTGACACCTTGGTCAATTTGGAGAAGCTGCAAGAAAAAGTTTGAAAAGTTTTGTTGGCATAAAATAAACCCTGTGCAAAATTAAAAATGTAATACATTTCAACCGCAAATTGCAGGGAATCATGCTGGGGTATTCTAGGAGAAAGCACCATTTCTCATCGTGTAGTGCATGACAAAAGCCTTTTCCCAACAGGCTTGTAAAGGTGCCAAGGAGGCATGTAAGTGTGTATGTAAGCCTTTGTATGAACACTTAAGCAGATATCTGCCAATGCCCATCTCATATACAGCCTGAACAAAGGAGTGTATCTCTGGTTCTGACCCCGTCTGTGTCCAATGTGTACAGACATAGAGGGAAATATTGGCATGTGTCAAGAAAACAGAGTTTGGCGAACAATGAGTCTGAGTAAAATCTTGATTCAACATTAAGACGCTCTCTGCGAACATGTCCCCCATCAATGTGATCCCTGCAGCGTCCCAGGGCTCCAATCTGAGTGACATTAGACCTACAGGTGTGGGTAGACCCCTTAATGGTATATGTTGGTGATGTAATGGGGGACATGGGTGTATTTAAGAGCGTATTTCCAGCATGTGAGTGCATTACTGAGCAATAACGGTAGGTAAGGAGGACGTGCAACTCCCGGCAACAGTAGGTTATGCAGTGTACCAAGTCGCAGAATTTGTGGTGTATAGCCAATTTCAGTTAAGTGAAGGCCCACCAACCAACAGGATAGGAATTGCAATTTCCCTACAAAACAGTAAGCTTTGAAGTCTAGGTCACTCAGCCTTAAATATCCAGGTGACAACTGCAGTTTCAAAACATCCACTCTATGCAGTCCTGTGCCCCATATTAGATCTATCAGTAACGAATTGAGCATTCTAAAGAAAGCAGAGGGAACCATGTTGGAAGCTGGCTCTGTGTGTACTACACCAACGTAAGGTATAGTCTGCACAGAGTCCAGTGGAACCCCAAAGGTATGCAGAGGTAAAAGTAGATAGTACCTTCCTCTCTATTTGCGGTTGTGTGGACGAGCAGTAAGGCCTTATCAGAGGGTAGTGCTAAGCATTTATTGTATCACATAGGCAAGAAATGATTTCACACATTTACAGACTGAACTCTGACCAATTAGTCTGTATAAAAAGTATTGTTTAGTTATATATATATATTTTAGAACGAAGCCAGGCCTGGGACAGGTAAGTATAGAAATACTTTGCAAGCAAATGCAATTTAAATACAGTTTGAATGTAGTGAATTAATTACAGTAAAATTGCTTTGTATTTACATATAGTCAGAATTACTATGCAATTGCTGTTCTTAAGGGTGCAGGGACCAAACATTAGCCAACGGGCTAAGCATAGTCATGGGTTCAGGGACTGCGGGCAAACAGGCATCAGGTTAGGAAATAAAAGGCTTAAGAGGTTACACTGTGCACTGCCCTCTGCGTCCTCCGCTTGATCATGCAAGATGAGTAGTTGGTCATGAAGATCATCCAGAACAGCTGAGTGGGTCATTTGTTGTGGAACCAGGGTAGATATAGCCATTTTGGTGGACTTAACCCTGTTGGACAGCTTATGGTTATCATCTCTAAGAAGACCCAAGTCCACCGCCAGTGTACCAATGCAGTCTACTGACTAATTGATCCGGTGCGGGGCCCAGAGCTGTTGCCAAAATGTAATCTTCTCCTGTTCGAGTTGACGAACCATAAGACTGTCCATGTTGAGAGTGAGAGTCCCTCTGTCCTGATGATGGCATCAGTCTTGTAGTCTTGGTGCGGTCCATAGTGAAAAGGAAGTACCATGGCAAGTAATGCAAGAGTGCTGGATTGGACTAGCAGTCTAGGAGGGACGCGGAGTAGCAGGTAACACCGTTCCGTAGATATTTAGGATCTGGGTCTTCTTCCAACAACCAGCCAAGACTTAGGCCGGGTGACCTGAGTACAAACGGTTTGCGATGAGTGTAAATGATTAGTACAGATGGGCAGACAATGGAGACAGTTCAGAGCAGGAGAAGGAGGCCTCCACAAAGCATGAACCATCCCAGGAGTCTAAAACAATGAAATCTCATGAGAATGCCCAAGTGCCGGATATCTAGCAGACGGAACATCGAAAGCCAAGTGAAGTGGAAAACATACACAGGGGTGGCTCAGCTGGAGCATAAACAGCTTAAATACTGTACTGAGGTGAAGAGGGGCCCAATGTCAAGTCTTGTATCCCCCTAGGGGCTTGTTCCGCAAAGCTTACCCACGACAGCCAGCTGCACATGACAGGAAGACATACAATCCTTGCAGTCACATGAGACAGCTGGAAAGTGGTAGTTGGCTGGTAATAAACTCCCTGTGCTGTGTTGGTGTCACAGCAGGTGCACTCACAGTCGCGACATAGGTTATAACAAAACCCTCAGGGCCAGCTCTCACCCAGTTGGCTTGTTGCAATAAAGGAAAGGGAGCACTGTTGGACAATGCTGCTGTGAAATGTTAGAGATAGCACTCTAATGGTAATGTGAGATCATGATCAGACTAAGAAGCCCAGGTGGGGGGATGGAGGATGTAGAGACAGAGCAGGTCCTTTGTCATGCAGTAATGGATCATGGCAGTCTGTGCGGCCTGTAGATGCCGGAGAGGACCAGTGGCAAGCCCAACTCTCTAACTGAAGCTGACGGCCACCAGTAATGCTGAGTCCAAAAGGCTGGCAGTTGAATTCAGGTGGTCACACAGCACCAGGCGCTCAACGCCGTTCAGAGGAATCTAAAACATGAAGTGGGGTTGAAGGAGGTCTTCTCCGGCATCGTAACATCAGTAATCACTCTGCAAATGGGCAACATGGTGGCTAGAGAGATAAGTAAAGGGAAGGCCATCCAGGTCTCCCTGGACAAGGCTGGGGCTTTCACCATGCAGCCCTCCATGTCTAAGAGGAGTTTTCAGTGTCAACAGCAGCTTAATGTGGACAGAAATGTTGTTGGGAGGTGCGGGAAGGTATTGCCCTCACCAGCGTAGCAGTATGACTTTGTGTAGGGTGCGGATGGTGTCGGATAATTGATGTGTTCAGAGTGCCCTGTGAGAGCACTAGAAAGGTGAATCCGCCATTTACAGTGGTTACCCACGGCACCCCCGCCCCCCCCCCAATGAAGGTACTTAGTTGATGAAATCTCAAGACATAGAACGGCAGTACTATACAGTCACTTTTAAAGGATATTATTCCATAGATGGGAAAAGTCTCCAAACAGTTTGAAGCTGGTTATATCAGCACCCAGGATACATTAATAGGTGCTGATAAACTGAGTTCCTTCCACTGCCAAAATCAAATGTAAGTATATCATTACTGAGTCAGTCACCAAAAACCTTGAAAAGAAAACAGCAAGCAGAAATAATTGAAGGCTACATATCACTAGCAAGCACTTACTTATGTAAAAGATGTGGATCCTCCTCTTCTCACAAGAAGAAAAAATTTAAGGTACAGCAAGCTGGGTTCATGCACTGGTGTATTCTAAATTCTAGCAACCAGGATCTTGTCCAGGAAACTCCTGCTTCCCACACTGATAGTCCAAAGTGGCAGTTGTAAGTGATGCTATTTTACACGGAATGTTGGGAATTGTAAGGCAGGTGTTTCCTATTTGTCAGCTGGCATTCAACCATATGCTGATGAACAACAGTCTTCTCTCTTATACAGATATTAAGAACACAGAATGCACAAAGCCCCTCCCAGTTCCAGTGTTCAGCGTGGTTAAACCTGCTAGTGTTGCCACTACTGATAAAACTTGATAGACCCTGAATCATTGTACATTTGAAGTGCTCAAGAAATATGAGCTAGAGCCCCTACAGATCACAATAATACATAAAGAAAATACAACACCACAGCAACACTACAGCACATCACACTACCAACACAATGAAAATACAAACACTATAATAACACAAAACAACACACCACAAATACACAAATCAACATGGTGCAAAACAAATACACAATATAATTGCTTGTGTGTTTCTGTTGTTATTACTGTTGGTTTGTTACGAGGTTATTATGATGTATTCTGTGTAGCCATGTTTTAGTGTGTTGTGTGGATATTGTGGTTGTGTGTGTGTTTTGCCTTATACTCTGTTTTATTAAATTTTGTGTTATTGTTTTTGATTTTTGGTTGTTACTATTTGTGCTGTTTTGTTCTTTTCTGTTTCTGCTATTGCGATGTGCTGTTGTTGATGTGTCACTGTATTGAAACAAAGTTTTGTTGTTTTTGTGTGAAGTGTTGCACCATCATAGTGTTTGTTATGGAGTGTTGTGTGGGGGCTTCTACAGTGTTGAGGATTGTAATACACTATTGTTGTGTTTATGTTGCTGCAGTCTGTCTACAGTGTGGGGTTGTTGTAAAGCATATGAGTTATATGTAGAAATAGTAATGGTAGAACAGTGGTAGAGGTAAGCTGTGTAATGCATGATAATGCTGTGGTAATAGGATGTGGTTCAGTGGTTGTGGGGTTAGTTGTTAGAGGGTGTGTATTATGTGGTCATGTTATGTGATAGTGCCCTAGGTTTAGTAACAAAGTGACAGAATGTGTTAGCATGGTGGTGGGGTTTGGGTTCGTAGTTATGGCTGTTTTCTCTATGGGTGTGGTGGTATTGCAGTGGTGATGTCACAGTGCAGTAGTAGTTCAGTGGTATGAGATGGTATTACAGCGCTGTGACGGTAGAATGGTGTTTAGTGGTGTGAAAAGGATGGAGAAGACTGGTCCAGGAGCAGTAGTGTTGAGACAGTAATATGATGTGATTGGTTGGTAGTGGTTTGTGAAGGATGTATAGCGGTGGCATTAGATGGTCGTGCAATTCTAGGTTATGTGCCATGGTGGGGGTTCTATTCCTTGTGATATTCCATGATAGTACTGTGAATTGAATGTGCAAAAATTGTGATGGTTCATTTATGCGATATAAACTAGTCTATGACTTTGTCTCCAATATTGTAGTGGAAGCACTCAAGGCAAGTTGACACACCAAATAGCCACTGGTTTGTTGTGAGCAAGAACTACTTCCCCGGAAATGCTTTTTAGAAAAAGAAACAGTTGCTGGAGAAGCCTAAAACTAAAAGTGGTTCATCTACTCTTAGAGCTCAAATACCTCCAAAACCTTATTGAGAATAGGTACATCTTGGTTTCAGTGGCACAGTGAGCACTGGATCCACATCTGGGGATACCAGTCACACCTAGGGTGTTGCACTGAAGTATACAAAAAATGCAATGGGTAAAATGCTTGAATCAATCTCAACCATGCGTAATTACTTAGGTCACATCACAATCCATTGTTATTTTGCACTTCATGTCACCTCAGCCTGGACCCAGCCATATACAAATCAGTCTTGACCCTGCTCCAATAGAAAAGAGTGCATCCCAACTTGTCAGGCCAGGTCTTCCCTGAACCGTAACACAAGTAATCCAAGACTGGTTTCAACCTGATTGGGACTCTTCAGTCGAGTATAGCTTGGATCCAGTGCCACGGTGAGCATGGGTCCATGCCTGGGCATGCCAGTCTAACTTAAGGCATCACACTGAAATGTACAAAAAAGTAATGAGTGGACAGCTTGAATCTATCTTATCCATTGGTAATTACTTGGGCCGCATCCCAGCCACCTCAGAATGCAACCAGCCATATAAAAACCAGTCTTGACTCTACTCCAATAGGGACAGCCAAGTCCAAACTATTGGCAGACAGGTCCCCCGCAAAAAGAACACAAACTATCCAAGATCAGCTTCGCCCCAATTGGGTTCTTTAATCGGGTGAAACTTGTTTCCAGATGCACAGTGAACAGGGGGCCTATATCCGGGTATACCCCGTTGCTCTGAAGTATACAGAAAAATAATGGGTGCAATGCTTGAGTTAAGCTCAGTCACTGGTAAATACTTAGGACAGACTTTCTGTTCACAGTTCCAGGTGGGAACCAACGAATCACAGCAAGTCGGTTCCCCTGTGATAAGGATTGTAAGCATGACTCACCTGCGCTGCTGTGAATAAAGTAACTGTGACCACAGTTGATTCTGTGCTGCTGTGACCCAAACATCTATTGTGGCTGTCCATCTAATATGAAGATTAAGGAATGCCCATGAGTCACTGGGCCCAAAGAGACTCAGGGCTGGCACAAGCCACTTTAGCAGAAGAGTCTAGTACCCCCAGGCAGGGCTTGCATGAAGCCTAGCTCGCTGAAGCTAGTTGAATTGTGGCCATGATGAGATCCCTCTACCTTAGACCACTGTAACTTCAAGTTATCTGTTTTGCCAGTACTCCAACTTCTACTCCCATGGCCCCTCTTCACCCGTTATTGTGCTTCAAACTGAGGAGGCCAGATTGAAACCGTGGCATACACACCCACCCAGAAGTGGAAAATGCTCAACCAAACTACTTCAGGATTTACTGTGGTGAGATAAAGACTACATTAATTGTGAAAGATTGAGCACAATTACCAATTCACCTGACCCTACATTCAGGCAATTACTACTATTCCTGAAAGAAAGCGAACCTCCTCGACTCATTATCTCATTTGGTTGCTCTTCAGCCAGGATTGAGCTCCAAACCGAGGAAACTGGATTGGAACCCTGGCATGTGCGTACTCCCAGAAGTGGAAAGAGCCCAAACTAAACACCTTCAGGTCTGTGGTAAAAGAAAGATTGAATGAACTGTGAAATACTGAGCACACTAACCAAATCACCTGAAACTGAATTCAGGCAATTGCTCCTCTTTCTGCATAGAGGGGAACCTACTAAACCAGATGGGAGTGGAATAGGATAGCTGATTGAGGTTCAGCTGGCCTCAGCACCTATTCACTGAATTGTACCTGACCATTATTGCATGTGTAATATTTAGTTTTAGTGTGTATAAACGTACTTTGATTTAAAAAAGTAAAACACTGGGCTGGACAGACAAGTATTGTGCTGCTGTGTGACTATTTGGTGCTGAGCATGACCACTCCCATACTACCTCCCTGAAAAGCCTGTGACTGGTTGCCATCACTCCCACTGAGATTCATGTGCTGAAGGGATTGTACTTGGACAAATGGAAGCTCAATCTCCAAAAGGCTAAGCCCGAGCAAGAGCAGATGGCCAGGATGTTTAGGAGGGTGGATCTATGATTAGGAAAGGAGGGAGGAGAGACAGGAAGAATGTGTCAGAAAAAAGGCAAGATTGAGAAAAGAAGAGAGAAATGAAGAGTCACCTGTCCATTAACATCATTGAAAAGTTGCCTGTGATTGAATTGTGAGCAAAGGAAGGAAGCTCTGAACAAACGGGTTGGCAGGTAGCCAACTTAGTACTTTTAAAGATAGCAAGAGAGGATATGGTGTTCCATTTGCGTCCTGGATTCAATGGCCATATTTATCAACAGTTTGTGCTGGTGGAAAAAAAGCTCACAAACATTAGCGTAAAGTGTTATTAACTTTCCAGGGCAAACCCTGTTCTATGCTTGAATATTGCCTAAAAATAACATAAAGTAGCGATGTGCACGGCTTTCCGTTAATTTGAATCAAGAGGGCATCCCTTTTAAAAAATGTTTGGGGATTGAGCAGAGACAGATTTACACGGTGGTGTATTACACAAAATCAATTTTACGAATGAACACCATGCCTTAAACATTTAAAGTGACTTCAACAGAAATTATGATAGTCTCAATAGATTCCTTTTCTAAAGTGCAACGTGCAAATTACCATCTTCTATTTACAATAGTAAACATTAATCGAGCAACTTCAAGTAGACTTTAGTAAAGTGCTGTGCATCCAAGTCCCGAAAAGTATGTTTTTTTTTGGTTTTTCTCCCTACCTAAACCTTAAATAAAGTGCATCAACTTGTATTCCACCCTGGGGTAAGGACAATTCCTACAACAAAAGTGCAAATATACTAAAATAGGTTAAAATTTCTGTTTTTTTTATTTATTTTGTTTCCCGACACAGTGATAAAAGACCATCAGATACAATTTGATAAAGTGCAGCGCATTCAAGTCCCCTAAGGTGCATTTTTTTTTTACCTAAAACCAAATGCAATTAAGTTTGAGATAAGCCCTACACTTGCCCCCTACACTTTCCAGCTTTCCACCTGTTCCATATATCTCCATACAATGGTGTATCTATTAGTAGCAACAACCCTTTTAGCATAGGCCTCTTCGAATTTCCTTGTTCAACATTTTATTGTGCCATTCTACATAGTCTGGTACCATGGTAGTCCTCCAGTTCTGGAGAATCAGAGAGCATGCCACTAAATAGGCAATCTGAAAGAAACACGTTAGTGTTTGATTCCTTACCTTAGAATATCTCCAGACTGGATCCGGAAAGTTTTCGTCAGCAGTACCCCTGCACATCGCTAGTCGTCGTCTGTGGCTCCGCGTCCGTCGGCGGCGTCGTGATCGCCGGGATGACGTCATCAGAATACTTAGACGCCGCCCTCGTGCGCTGACGTCAGTTCTTTTTTTTCCGCGCCAGCAAACGCAGATCCGGGAAGAGCAGTACTCTTAGTCATTTTTTGACTACCTTTTTTGATCATTTTTGATCACTTCTCTAGTCAACCTTCGACTCGTGGTGCTGGTAGGGATGCCTGGGTTTAAACCTTGCGATGACTGTCACCGCTTGATGTCAGTGACCGACCCCCACCGTTGGTGCCTTTACTGTCTCGGGGCCGACCACGATGTCAAGTTGTGCCCCAACTGCCGGGCCTTGACCTCGAAGGCTAGATGGGAGCCATCCCGTAAGTAATGGTGGGCGTAGTTCCCGAAGTAGTGCTACGCGAAGCTACGCGAAGTGCACTTCGCACTACGCGAACTTCACGTAGCACTACGCGAGCTGCGTAGTAGCATGTTCGCACTGTGCAAGATGCGTTTTCAATGATTGTACAGTGCGAACAAGCATCCGGCACTGTGCAATCATTGAAAACGGCATCTTGCACAGTGCGAGTTGTAGTTTTCTGCTGCTCGAGTAGATTTTTACTCGAGCGGCAGGTTTCTCAACGCGAACTGGTAGTTTCTCATTGCGAGCAGTCGCGAGCATGTGCAACCACTCGCAATGAGAAACCTGACCTCCCTGCGTTGAGAATCTCGCCGGGATGTCATTTTGCTTGCTCGCGGTCGCGAACATGACGTTGAGGACCGCGAACAAGCAAAAAATGACTGCTGCACTATGCTACGCTGCACTACGCGTGTTCGCACTGTGCTACGTGCAGCTCGCGTAGTGCGAAGTTGCGCAAACTTCGCAAACTACGCAAGCGTAGCATAGTGCTTCACCCAGGGTTACTCGTAAGCGAGTTGAGCTCCGGCAGTCAGCTTCATGCCGCTCGAGGTCCCGGCCTAGGAGTAAGTCAAGAGACCGGTCGTGGAGCCACAGTCATTGCCCCTCGACGAGTCACCACCAATAGTCGGGCTCCAAGTCCTCAGGCACTCAAAAAAGAAGTTGAAGAGGTGTCATCGCTCTTCCGACTCCCCCTGACGCTCGCATGACGTGGCCGGGGGTTCAGACGACACCGCCCATGCGGCTCTGCCGGAGCCGCAATCGCCGCGTCCAGCTCCACACCCGCCGGTCCCTGGGCTGCACACGACGTTGGAGGAGATACGTGACTTCCTCATGGCCATGAGGATTCACATCCCTCCGTCGGACCCTGTCGAGGCGCCTTCAGGTCCCGCGGGTCCGTCTGGGAGCCCGAGCGGGCCGGCGGCTCCGGCGCCATCGGGTGCTTTGGCCCCGGTGCCGTCGTCGACTCCTGTCCTGACGCCGCAGGGCCCTGTAGAATCCAGGTCTGGATCCGGGTCGTCGCCAGTCGACCTTACGACTCCTCCACTCTCGCCGACCCGGACGATATCGCCCACAACGCTGACCCCGGACAACGTCGTCCCCAATCCCAGCCCAGTCCGGGTCCGGCGTCGGACCGGCGCCGCCCGGCGCCGTCTCTGGCGCCTTTGGTTGAACACTTCACCTACGACCCGGCTCCATAATTTTTCCCTGAATACCAGGAGATGGATATCGAGGAGGACTGGGAGGGGTCTGAGGACCCTCTGGCACTGCAGTGCCAGTTAAGCCAGGACTGGGCAGACGAGCTAGGGGAGGCCAGTGGTCTGGACACTTCGCCCGACACTGGATTTGTCTCTCCTTCCTCCGTGGCTACAGAGGAGGGGGCTGCTTACAGCATAGTGTTGAACAGGACCGCCAAGGCCTTGGCTCTTGAGCTCCCTGTTGCGGCCTTGAGGACTAATATCCTCACTGAGGTGCTCAAACAGCAGGCAAGCTCCTCGGAGCCTCTACTGCCGTTCAACGAAGCCCTCACCGATGTTCTGTTGGGCACCTGGTCTGAGCCCTCCACTGGCCTCCCTGTGGAACGGAATATGGCCCGACGCCACTGCTCGGCTCCGGGCGACCCTAGCTTCCTGTCCGTTCACCCCACCCCCGAGAGCCTGGTGATCCAGGCCTCTACATCCAAGACAGCATTCCAGACCGCTCCTCCGGATCGGGAATCCAAAAGGTAAGATCAGTTTGGGAAGAAACTGTTCTCCTCCTTGAGTTTGGGGCTGCGGTCTGTCAACACCGCCTGCCTTTTGGGCCATTACACCCACTCTCTATGGGATACGGTTGCGGAGGGGCTGCCACACTGCCCGGAGGAGGCCCGGGCAAAGCTCGCCCAAGCCCTGGTGGAAGGGCGGGATGCAGCACGCTACTCAAAACAGTGTGGACTCGACACAACGGACTCACTGGGTAGGGTGATTGCAACAATGGTGACGGTTTGCCGCCACGCGTGGCTGAAGTCCGCCAACTTTTTGGGGGATGTCCAGGCCACCCTCATGGACATGCTCTTTGATGGCCTTTGCCACTTTGGCGACAAGGCGGATAGTGCGCTGGAGTGTTTCAAGGACTCCAGGGCTACGGCCAAGTCCTTGGGCCTAGGCCAACACAGCAAACTTCTGCTTTTCGCTCCTATCGTGGCCAAGGAAGGAGAACCCACACTTCCAGCCAGCCACAGACCGCAGACCCACGCTCGACTTGGTCACGGACGTGGTTACCGCTGTGGCGGTACCAGGGGACACCGGCAGGGTCAGTCCACACCGCCCCTGCAGCATCTGCCTCTAAGCCTTCCTAGCCCGGCATTTCAGGCCCATTCGTCGCCAGTGGGGGGCAGGGTCTGCCATCACCTCCCCCACTGGCGTACCATCACGGCGGACAGGTGGGTGCTGCAAAACGTCCGAAGGGGCTACTCCCTCCACTTCGAGGCGACCCCTCCAGCCATGCCACCGCAGTACCACTGCATGTCGGGGATCACTTGCAACTTCTGCAGGAGAAAGTTATGGCCCTCTTGGCCAAGGGGGCCATCGAATGCGTTCCTGGGCCAAAAGTAGGACGTGGTTGCTATTCCCACTACTTTATGGTACCCAAGAAGGGCAAAGGAGGCCTATGCCCTATCTTGGACCTACTGAGCGTCAACGGCTTCCTCCGGAAGGAGAAGTTCAAGATGCTGACTTTGGCTCAGGTCCTAGCTGCCCTGGACCCAGAAGACTGGATGGTAGCGTTGGATTTGCAGGATGCGTATTTCCACATCCCCGTCCTGCTGGCCCACCGGCATTACCTGCGGTTCATGGTAGGCCACAAGCACAGTTTACCGTGCTCCCCTTCGGCCTTACCAGCGCCCCACGGGTGTTCACGAAAGTGATGGCGGTGGTCATAGCTCATCTGCGCAGATTATGGGTTTCTGTATTCCCCTGTCTCGACTATTGGTTGTTGAAGCCGGGCCCCCACCAGACAGTCGTCTCCCACCTCTAGACTACGGCCGACCTCCTGCACTCACTGGGGTTCTCCATCAACGTGCCAAAGTCACACCTGTGCCCCTCTCAGAAGCTCCTTTTCATCGGAGCGATTCTGGACTCAGCGCAGTTTCGTGTTTATCCCCCTGAACAGCGGGTTTGGGATATTCATGCTCTGATTCCGATCTTTCAGCCTTTTTCCCGAGACTCGGTCAGGTTGACGCTGCGGCTCCTGGGGCTGATGGCCTCTTGCATCCTTCTGGTGCATCACGCCAGGTGGCGGGTGCGGGCTCTGCAATGGGACCTGACGTTTCAGTGGGCACAGCTTCAGGGCAACCTGTCCGACCACGTCCTGATCTCGGAGGGCACTGCGAGCCAGTTGCAGTGATTCCTCATGAACCGTGATTGGGTCAGCGGCAGATCTCTCTCCCTTCCCCAACCGGAGCACGTAGTGGTGACAGATGCGTCCCTCCTGGGATGGGGGGCCAGATGGGAGAGGGGGAGATCAGAGGCCTCTGGTCTCCGGCGGAGTCCCGGCTCAATATCAACCTTCTGGAGCTGCGGGCGATCCGTCTTGCACTGAAGGCATTCCTTCCCTCTGTCCGGGGAAGTGTAGTGCAGGTGTTCACGGACAACACCACCACCATGTGGTACTGCAACAAACAGGGCGGGGTGGGGTTGTGGACCCTCTTTCTGATGGATACATCTGCCAGTGGATTCCTCACCTTGTGAATATCCCCCTGCGTCAGCAACATTCGGAAATTATTTTGTAGCTCTTCACGCTGACGTGGACGATGTCACAGAATGCACGGCTTTGCGCGCGCGGCTCCGCTGACGTCACTGACTCCATAATAGGACTCCGTCGGCGTGATGACTTCAGTTCACTTTTTTACGCGTGGTTGGCGCTAGCGATTTTCGAGGGATCCTCTGTAGCTTTTGAGTAACTCTGTTACTGTCTGTTGCTTTCAGTGTTTTCTTGTTTCTTTGTCTCCTGTCGAGATGTCCTCGAAGCAGACCGTATTCAAGCCATGCGGAGAATGCGGGAAAATTATGTCAATCACGGACCCGCATGAAGATTGCGTATGGTGCCTGTCCTCAGACCATGACGTCCAAGGGTGTCCATGCTGCAAGAAGATGAATCCTAAGGCCCTTCGTGAAAGAGAGGCGAAGCTCCTGGTTGCCAAGATGAAGGGTAAAAAGGACAGGAAGAGCTCGAAGTCGCGATCAAGGCCGTCGAGGTCCCGTTCAAGGTCGCCTTCGAGGTCGTCATCGGGGCATGCTTCCAGGTCGACAAAAAAGAAGCATACGAAGAGGAAGCACGGATCTTGACACCATTCTGGGAAGGATTCGGATTCAAGGCATCGTAAGGATGATGTATCTCCTTCTCCAAATGCTCTGGATCCGGAAGGTGAGGCTTCGCCCATGGATTCGCCGGAGCATTCACCGGCTCCAGTGTTGAATCCCTCTTCGGCGCGTTCTCGAACTCCATCTCCAGAGGAGGAAGAGGCTCCCTTGCCTGAGGGTTCAACGACTCTGGCTCACCAACCCGAGGAACAAGTCGACACAAATCCGGTGCCTCCTCGAGAGTAGCCTGTGGGTTCATACCCTCCATTTCCTGGCCCAGGACAAGACCCTCCACAGTATTTAAATGCTATGTATGGTGTCTTCATGAGAGCCATGTACCCCTCTGGAGCAACGGATGGTCCCATGGGTCCAATGGCCTTTAATCTGGGAGTCCCCCAGAGGTATGCTCCGGTGCCGTTCATGCCATTTATGCCGGCTCCGACACTGCCTTGGCATCTCTCGGCACCGCCGAGGTCTTCAACGCCAATTCCTTCATCACCGGCGCCGGTTCCAGTTCGACCTCAAGTACAGCTGCCTGTTCCTTCGGCTCCGAGCTCGACCCCGGCTCCGGCTCCATCGGAGTCGATTGTGGATCTGCCGTTCCTGAAGGAAAGGTCGAGACATGAGGCTCAGCGACTTCTAGAGGAACAGAGGTACAGAGAAGTGGAGATGGAAGGTGAGCTGCAGGAATCTGAAGATGTCTTTGATGACCTAAGGGAGGCTAGTGGATTGGAACTGTCTCCGGATTGGGAGTTATCCTCTGTCCCAGATGCCCCTTCAAAAGATGTGGCACCATATCATGTGGTCATCAAGAAGGCAGCAGAACTGTTGAATTTAAATCTGCCTACTGCAGGGTACAAGTCAAATATATTAACAGAAGTCCCCCACTCTCCATATTTAGTGGTAGAGCCTATGCTTCCTTTTAATGAAGCTTTGACAGAGCCAATCTTGGAGGTTTGGAGTAGGCCTCTTATGGCTCCAGCAGTTTCGAAAGCTGTCGCAAGAAGATATAGGGTAGCTCCTGTAGACCCAGACTTTTTATCTTCTCATCCTCTGCCAGAGAGCTTGGTGGTACAGGTAGCCTGCTCCAAAAAATCTGGAGGTGCGTTTCCTCAGGTACCTGGAGACAAAGAATCTAAAAAATAAGACCAATCAGCAAAGAAAGTTTTTTCTTCAGTGAGCATGGCTCTTAAATCAACGAACGCCACATGCCTCATGGGGCGTTACATCCATGCTCTGATGGATTCTGTGAAACAGTTGGCCCCTAAAATTCCAGAGGAGGACAGGCAGAATTTTAATGAGGTGCTTGTTGATACTCAAGCTGCTGCTCGGCAAGTCATCCAAAGTGGCGAGAGTCATGGGGTCTTCTATTGCCACCAGAAGAGCAGCTTGGCTGAAGTCTGCCGAATTCTCGGCTGATGTCCAGGCTGCCTTAATGGATCTGCCTTTTGATGGCTCGGGCCTTTTTGGGAAAAAGGCTGATGCTGCATTGGAGAGATTCAAAGATAGCAGAGCAACAGCCAGGTCTTTGGGTCTACAGTCCAGAGGAACTGTGGGTAAAAGGTATAGGGGATTTGGAAGTTCCTCCTTTCGAACCTACAAGCAGCTGCAACAGCAGCAGCAACAGCAAAATCCGCTGTACAAATCGTACAGGGGCAGACAAAGAGCTCGTCCTCGAGGTCGTTAAGCTTCCTCTTCCTCCTCCTCCTCTTCCTCACCCCCTCCAATCTCAGCAAAGCAGCTTTAGATCTGCCATTCCGGATCATGCCGGTGTTGTGGGGGGTCGGCTTACCTATTTTCTACGAGATTGGGAATCGGTCACATCAGACCTTTGGGTTCTCAATCTCGTGGACAATGGGTATGCTCTTCCCTTTCGGGAATTCCCTCTGAATTACCCTCCTTGCCAAGGGTTTTGCTCAGAAGACCACCTGCTACTTCTGTAGGAGGAAGTCCTGGCGTTATTAAGAAAAGGTGCGATAGAGGTGGTTCCGGAGCAGGAAAGGGGTCAGGGATGGTATTTCCTGATCCCCAAGAAGGATGGCAGACTTCGTCCAATCCTGGATCTCGGGATCTTGAACCTCTTTCTGAATCAGGAGAAGTTCAAGATGCTCACCCGTGCGCAGGTTCTTCAAGCGCTGATGGAAGAAGACTGGATGGTGTCGATCGACTTGCAGGATGCTTATTTTCATATACCCATTCTGGAGTCGCACAGGAAGTATCTCCGCTTCACGGTGGGATCGCAGCACTACCAATTTGCGGTTCAACCATTTGGTCTTACTACTGCGCCTCGAGTCTTCACCAAGGTGATGGCTGCACATCTCAGAAGGTCAGGGATTCCAGTATTCCCTTATCTGGACGATTGGCTGATCAAAGCACAATCTCCGGAGGTAGTATTCCATCATTTGCAAGAGACAACTCAGTTGTTGCACAGGTTGGGTTTTTCGATAAATGTACCCAAATCTCACCTTGTGCCCTCCCAGCGCAACCTGTTCATAGGTGCAGTACTGGACACAACTGTGTGTCGTGCATTCACTCCACCTCAAAGGATTCACGACATACAGGAAATGATTCCTTTATTTTACAATGGAGCGGTTGTTCCAGTCCTGAAGGTCCTTCGCGTGCTCGTTCTGATGGCTTCCTGCATTCTGTTGGTCAACAATGCACTCTGGCATATGAGGGCACTGCCTCCGCAGGCAGTGGTATCAACACAACTGGGATCTCAGGGAGTCTGTGAGGATCTCCAGAGAAACTGCAGTGGATCTGACTTGGTGGGGAGTGGAAGGCAACCTGTCTCAAGGGAAGCCCTTTTAACTGCCTCTAGCTGTGGCCACAGTGATATAGGATGCATCCACTCTAGGGTGGGGTGCTCATCTGGGGGATCTGGAGGTCAAGGGTCTTTGGTCTCCAGAGGAAAGGTTGCTTCATATCAACCTTCTGGAAATGTGGGCGATACGTCTGGCGCTCAAGGCCTTCCTCCCTTCCCTTCGCGGGTGGTTGGTTCAGGTCCTGACGGACAACACCACTGCAAAGTGGTATGTCAACAAACAGGGAGGAGTAGGGTCACAGTGTCTCTGCAGAGAGGTTCTGCGCCTCTGGTCCTGGGTTCTGACGGCAAATCATCTGGCCGGAGTTCTGAACATGCGTGCAGACAGTCTCAGTCGGCAGTTCTCCGCCGACCATGAGTGGAGGCTTCATCCAGAGGTAGTTCGTCACGTTTTTCAGATGTGGGGAACTCCTCGGGTGGACCTGTTTGTCACTCACGAGAATGCTCACTGCCCGTCATTCTGCAGTCTCCAGTTTCCGATGCAGGGAGCCTTGGGGGACGCGTTTCAGTTGAGTTGGGGCTCACAACTCCTTTACGCGTTTCCTCCCATACCCTTGATTCCTCGGGTTCTGAGGAAGATTCGCCAAGACCGGGCCCAAGTTATATTGATCGCCCCAGATTGGCCAAGAAGGGTGTGGTACACAGATCTTCTCCACCTCTCCTCATGCCCTCCGCTCCGTCTCCCTCTCAGGGCAGACCTCCTCTCTCAGATGGAGGGGCAGGTTCTACACCCCCTCCTCCAGACCTTACACCTTCATGCCTGGAGATTGAACGGGGCAACCTGAATTCCTTTTCGCTCCCACCTGATGTCGTGGATGTCATTTTATCGGCTAGGTGTGACTCCACCAAGTCCATCTATTCATATAGGTTGTCTAAATTTGTATCCTGGTGTGGAGAGAATTCTGTTGATCCTTTGAGAGCTCGGTTGTCAGAAATACTTCAATTTGCACTTTCATTGGCACAGCAGGGTTTTGCTGTACCTACGGTAAAAGGTTATTTATCAGCTTTATCAGCTTTTATCTGTTTACCGGATCAACCATCTTTGTTTAAATCTCCCGTTGTACTGAGATTTTTAAAGGGTTTAACTAATAAGTTTCCACCTACTCCCTTTATTGTGCCTCAATGGGACTTGAACCTAGTTCTTACATATTTAATGGGTTCTCCTTTTGAACCTTTACACAGGTGTCCTTTGAGACTTTTGTCTTTTAAGACTGTTTTTCTTGTCGCAATTAGCTCGGCAAGGAGGGTAAGTGAGCTTCAAGCTCTTAGTTCAAAGCCCCCATTCTTGACCATTCATGCTGAACGAATGGTTCTTAGGACCAGGGCTGCTTTTCTGCCTAAGGTGGTTACTCCTTTCCATTTAGGACAGTCCATTACCCTACCTACCTTCTATCCTCCCCCTCACCCTTCTCAGGAGGAGGAGCGTCTTCACCGTCTGGACCCTAAGAGGGCGGTGAGCTTTTACCTTGATAGAACTAAAGACTATTGAGTGGATGACCAGCTCTTTATGGGATTTGCTGGCTGGAAGAAAGGACGAGCTGTGCACAAGCGCACACTCTCAAGATGGATCATACTATGCATCAAGATCTGCTATGCCCTGGCTGGTAAGGAACCTCCAGAGGGTATAAGGGCTCAATCTACTAGAGCAAAGTCATCATCATCTGCTTTGTCTAGAGGTGTTCCTGTAGAGGACATTTGTAGAGCAGGGCCTCCCTCCACACTTTTGCAAAGCATTACTGCTTGGATAGCGAGATGAGGAGGGACGGCCATTTTGCACGCTCTGTCCTTCAAGATTTTCTGGTATAAGGGAGTGGACACCCTCCTCCGGGAGTGGGGACTGCTGTGGGACTCTATTCACAAGGTGAGGAATCCACTGGCAGATGTATCTATCAGAAGAACAAGTTACTTACTTTAGGTAACGCTTTTTCTGGTAGATACAGTATCTGCCTGTGGATTCCACACATGCCAACCCGCCTCCCCGTTGTCCACTCTTCTATACCTTAGATAATGGCAATGTTTTGATGTATATATGTTATTCTTCTTGAATTACTGCATTGTCCTTACACTGTGCGTGTTATCTCGAGCTCAAAATGGACCGCCAGATCAACTCTGTCTCATCTTCCTGCTTCCACACCCTCCGCCTCCTTCGTAAGACCTTCAAATGGATCCCCCTCGAACACCGAAAGACAGTCACTCACGCCCTGGTCACCAGCAGACTCGACTACGGCAACGCACTCTACGCCGGAATAAACAAAAACCTCATCCGCAAGCTACAGAACATCCAGAACGCCGCCGCAAGACTGGTCCTCAACCTGCCAAAACACTGCCACATCTCCCAGCACCTGCGCACACTCCACTGGCTCCCCGTCGAGGCCAGAATCACCTTTAAGATGCTCACCCACGCACACAAGGCCCTCCACGGCACCGGACCAGCATACCTGAACAGCCGACTCAAATTCCACGCACCCCAAAGGACCCTACGATCAGCCCAGCTTTCCTACGCTGTGGTCCCCCGCACCAGAAAGACCAGATCGGGAGGCCGCTCCTTCTCCTTCCTCGCGGCCAAAACATGGAACTCCCTTCCGCTCCACCTCAGGCAGACAACATCGCTCCCCATCTTCGCAAGAAACCTCAAAACCTGGCTCTTCGACAGACCCCCTCCTTGATGGAATGGAACCTGCACCCCCCCAAACCCCCCCACCCCTAGCGCCTTGAGACCCTTACGGGTGAGTAGTCGCGCTTTAACAAACTCCTGATTGATTGATCCTGATTGATTGATCTTGACTATTGTATACTGTGTATATATCTACTGTTGTCGGTCCATCCGTGTGCCTCGAAGGCATGGATAAAAGGGCAGAACTGACGTCATCATGCCGGCGTGGGCCTATTATGGTGTCGGTGATGTCATCGGAGTCGCGCGCGATGCCGTGCCTCTGTGACGTCGTCCACGTCAGCGGGAAGCTACATAAAGAATTTCCGAATGTTGCTGACGCAAGGGGATATTCACAAGGTGAGGAATCCACAGGCAGATACTGTATCTACCAGAAAAAGCGTTACCGAAGGTAAGTAACTTGTTCATCTTGATCATTTGACTGTGCCTTAGTGTCTCCAGCTATTGATTCAAATATCGGTTGTCGACTTAAGCTTGTTTCTCTTTCTGCACCTATAGAGTTGGTGCAGTATGCTTCATTATTTGCAATTTTATCGAGCTCAAGTTGAATTTTAAGTTTAAGAGATACATTTTATTTAGTAAATATCTAAGTTCAATAGATTAAATACAAGGGATAATCATTAAGCATATAATCATAATATTAGGTATGAGATATGAAAGTAAGAAAAAGAAAGAAGGAGAGAAAAAAAACAATCATGCACCATCAAGAATCAAATAACAACTGTATGACAACATTAATAAAATCAGAGTGTAAATAGTAACAAATATTTACAATTAGTAAGAGTAATATTGGAAATTCACAAAGGTTTATGCACTTCTTCAATTCGAGGGTTATGTGAACACGTCCTGTTTGCAGAGAGATTTAAAAAAATTTTATGGGTTATCAAAGAAGATCTATTTCAAGAGCAAGAGCAACAGGATAAACATATGCTCTGTCCAGTCTATCATTGTATTAGACTCCATAGCACCAAGCCCGAAAAGATACAGTAGAAGCATCCTTCCATGCCTTGGTAATCTGTTGGAATGCAACTGCGAGGAGTAAGTCAATTATGTGAAAAGCATTAGATCGAGATGACCACTTGCAGGATGCATATTTCCACATCCCCATCCTGAAGTCTCACAGGAAGTATCTCCGTTTCACTGTGGGTTCGCAACATTACCAGTTTGCGGTCCTTTCATTTGGTCTTACTACTGCGCCTCGAGTCTTCACCAAGGTGATAGCTGTGGTGGCACCACATCTCAGAAGGTCAGGGATACCAGACGATTGGCTGATCAAAGCAGAATCTCCAGAGAAAGTGCTCCATCATCTGCAAGTCACAACTCAGTTGTTGTACAGTTTGGGTTTTTCGATAAATGTACCCAAATCTCACCTGGTGCCCTCCCAGTGCAACCTGTTCATAGGTGCTGTCCTGGATACAACTGTGTGTCGGGCATTCCCTCCATCTCAAAGGATTTGCGACATACAGGACATTATTCCTTTATTTTACAATGGAGCGGTCGTTCCAGACCTGAAGGTCCTTCGTCTGCTTGGTCTGATGGGTTCCTGCATTTTGCTGGTCAACCATGCACGCTGGCACATGAGGGCACTCCAGTGGTGCCTCCGCAGGCAGTGGTATCAACACAACGGAGATGTCAGGGAGTCTGTGAGAATCTCAAGAGAAGCTGCAGCGGATCTGTCCTGGTGGGGCGTGGAAGGCGATCTGTCTCAAGGGAAGCCTTTTTAACTGCCTCCATCGGTGGCCACAGTGATAACGGATGCATCCACCCTAGGGTTGGGTGCTCATCTGGAGTATCTGAAGATCAAGGGTCTTTGGGCTCCAGAGGAAACGTTGCTCCACATCAACCTTCTGGAATTGCGGGCGATTCATTTGGCGCTCAAGGGCTTCCTCCCTTCCCTTCGTGGTCAGTCGGTTCAGGTCCTGACGGACAACACGACCGCAATGTGGTATGTCAACAAGCAGGGAGGAGTGGGATCGCAGTGTCTCTGCAGAGAGGCTCTGCATCTTTGGTCCTGGGTTCAGGACCATCAGATTTGTCTGATGGCAAATCATCTGGCCGGAGTTCTGAACTTGCGTGCAGACAGTCTCAGTCGGCAGTTCTCTGACGATCACGAGTGGAGGCTTCATCGAGAAGTAGTTTGTCACGTCTTTCGGACGTGGTGAATTCCTCAGGTGGACCTGTTTGCCACTCATGAGAATGCTCACTGCCCGTCATTCTGCAGTCTCCAGTATCCGAATGCAGGGAGCTTTTGGGGATGCATTTCAGTTGAGTTGGGACTCAAGACTCCTTTACGCTTTTCCTCCCATACCCTTGATTCCTCGGGTTCTGAGGAAGGTTCGCCAAGACCGGGCTCAAGTCATATTGATCGCCCCGGATTGGCCAAGAAGGGTGTGGTACACAGATCTTCCCCACCTCTCCTCATGCCCGCCGCTCCGTCTCCCTCTCAGGGCAGATCTCCTCTCTCAGATGGAGGGGCAGGTTCTACTCCCCCACCTCCAGAGCTTACACCTTCATGCCTGGAGATTAAACGGGGCAACCTGAATTCTTTTTCTCTCCGACATGACGTGGTGGATGTCATTTTATCGGCCGGGCGCGATTCCACCAAGTCTATCTACTCTTATAGATGGTCTAAATTTGTCTCTTGGTGTGGGGAGAAGTCCATTGATCCTTTGAAGGCTCAATTGTCTGACATACTTCAGTTTGCTCTTTCTTTGGCTCAGGAAGGGTTTGCTGTAGCTACTGTCAAAGGTTATCTTTCGGCCTTGTCAGCATTTCTCTGTCTGCCGGATCAGCCGTCCTTATTTAAATCTCCTATTGTTTTAAGGTTTCTAAAGGGCCTTACAAATAAATTTCCTCCTACTCCCTTTATTGTGCCTTAATGGGACTTGAATCTTGTGCTCACTTTCTTGATGGGTTCACCTTTTAAACCTTTGCACAAGTGTCCCTTGAGACTGTTATCTTTTAAAACGGTCTTCCTGATTGCAATTACCTCGGCAAGGAAGGTAAGTGAGCTTCAATCTCTTAGTTCAAAGCCCCCATTCTTGACCATTCATGCTGAACGGATGGTACTCAGGACCAGGGCTGCTTTTCTGTCTAAAGTGGTAACTCCCTTCCATCTAGGGCAGTCCGTTACCCTTCCTACCTTCGATCCTCTCCCTCACCCTTCCAAGGAGGAGGAGAGACTTCACCTCTTGGACCCTAAGAGGGCAGTGAGCTTCTACCTGGACAGAACCAGAGAGTTCAGAGTGGATGACCAGCTCAGTGGGTTTTTTATTGGAGCCGAAAGAGGCAAGGCGGTGCACAAGCGCACGCTGTCAAGATTGATTGTCTTGTCTTGTGTATCAAGATATGCTATTCCCTGGTGGGTAAGGAACCTCCTGAAGGTTTAGGAGCTCATTCTACTAGAGCAAGGTCTGCTACATCTACTTTGTCTAGGGGTGTACCTGCAGAGGACTTTTGTAGAGCAGTGACTTGGGCTTCCCTCCACACTTTTGCAAGGCATTACTGCTTGAATTCCGAAGTGAGGAGGGGCGGCCACTTTGCGCGTTCTGTCCTCCAGGATTTTCTGGTGTAGGAGAGTGGACACCCTCCTCCAGGAGTGGGGACTGCTGTGGGACTCTATTCACAAGGTGAGGAATCCACTGGCAGATGTATCCATCAGAAGAACAAGTTACTTACCTTCGGTAACGCTTTTTCTGGTGGATACAGTATCTGCCTGTGGATTCCTCACTGGCCCACCCACCTCCCCGTTGTCCACTCTTGTATACCTGTTTTTGTGTCATTGATTTAATGTAAATATCTTATTGTCAAAGGAAATGTGTTATTATAATTGCTTTTCTGCATTGACTACACACCGTGAGTGTTGTTTTGATTATTTGGTACTGTGTACATTGTCTGTATATCTGCTGTTGTCGGTCCGTCCGTGTGCCTCAAAGGCACGAAAAAAGGGCAGAACTGATGTCATCATGCCAACAGAGTCCTATTATGGAGTCAGTGACATCAGCGGAGCCGTGCGCACGAAGCCGTGTGTTCTGTGACGTTGTCCACGTCGGCGTAAAGAGCTACAAAAGAATTTACGAATGTTGCTGACGCAGGGGGATTTTCACAAGGTGAGGAATCCACAGGCAGATACTGTATCCACCAGAAAAAGCATTACCGAAGGTACGTAACTTGTTCGTCAGGAGGCTCTGTGCCTCTGGACATGGCTGGAACACCAGGGCGTCACCCTGGTGGTTCAACACCTGGCAGGTTCCCTGAACGCCAGGGTGGACGAACTCAGCCGCAGGTGCATGATGGATCACGAATGGCGTCTGAACTCAGACGTGGCGCAACGTCTCTTTCAGCAGTGGGGAGAGCCTTGGTTAGATTTATTCGCCACTAAAGAGAATGCGCAATGTCATCAGTTCTGCGCGTTGGTATTTCCAAGATGGCACTCGCTCAGAGACGCTTTTCGTCGCGAGTGGAGCTGAGGTCTGTTGTACGCCTTTCCGCCTATACCACTTCTGCCCAGAGTGCTGAAGAAGATCAGGCGAGAACTGGCCCAAGTCAACCTTGTGGCTCCTGACTGGGCACGAAGATACTGGTATCCTGAGCTACTCAGCATGTCAGTCGATCCCCTGATTCGTCTGCCTATTCAGGAGGACCTTCTGTCGCAGCAGCAGGGGATGGTCCTCCACCCGAACCTGTCCAGTCTCCACATCCATGCGTGGAGATTGAGCAGCGACAGTTGAGGCCATTCGATTGGCCTCTTGAAGTCTGTGATGTAATTCTGGCAGCCAGGCGTCCCTCCTTAAATTTGGTATACGCCTGCAGGTGGAACACATTTGTGGCATGGTGCACAGCAAAGGCTGTGGATCCACTATCTGGCCCCCTTTCAGAGGTTCTCCTCTTCCTTCTGTCTCTTGCCCAGCAGGGCTCTGCTCTGGGCACTCTCAAGGGCTACCTCTCGGCCATTTCATCCTTCTTAAGGCTTCCTAATCAGCCTTCTCTTTTCAAGTCCCCTGTTGTAAATAGATTCTTGAAAGGCATCACACACATGTTTCCTCCTGTTCCCTTCGTGATGCCTCAGTGGGACTTGAATCTTGTTCTGACTTATCTGATGTGCGCTCCCTTTGAGTCACTTCATAACTGTCCTCTTCGTCTTCTGACTCTTAAAACTGCATTCCTGGTGGCCATCACCTCTGCCAGGAGAGTGTGTGAGCTCCAGGCTCTATCTTCAAAACCTCCTTTCCTCTCTGTCCATCTGTACAAAGTTGTTCTGAGGACTCGTCCTTCTTTCCTGCCCAAGGTAGTCACAGCCTTTCACATCGGGCAGTCCATCACCTTGCCTACCTTCTTTCCCCCTCCGTATCCTTCGAAGGCGGAAGAGAGGCTCTACTCTCTGGACCCAAAACATGCGCTCTCCTATCTAGATCGCACACGCCAGTTCCGGGTGGACGACCAGCTCTTTGTTGGTTACATGGGCGCTAAGAAGGGACGGGTGGTGCGCTAGCGGACCATCTCTTGGTGGGTCATCTTGTGCATCAAGGTTTGCTACTCCTTGGTGAAAAAGGAGCCTCCTTTTAGGCTCCGCGCCCATTTCACTCGGGCCACGGCGGCTACTACTGCCCTGGGTTGGGGAGACCCCTTCCAGGACATCTGTCAGGCAGCATCGTGGGCCTCACTGCACACGTTTGCTAGGCACTACTGCTTGGACAGCCAAGTCTGGAGAGATGGCTTTTTCGGCCGTTCTGTTCTCCAGGACTTTCTGGTAGGATCTTGGTTCGCAGACCCACCACCGGGGTTGGTATTGCTGGGGTATCTATTCTAAGGTAAGGAATCTAACACTAACGCGTTTTTTTCAGATGCACAAGTTACTTACCTTCGGTAACAATATATTTGTAAGAAACATTAGTTAGTGTTAGATTCGTTACCGCCCCACCCATCTTCCCCTTTCTGCGAACTGATATCTTGGGTTAAGGACATCCCTTTCAGGGCCCTAGTTTCATGGCACCAGTGTCGGTTTCTATCATGGCTCTGCGTTACTGGCGCGGAAAGCTATGTGCAGAACTGACGTCAGCGAGCAAGGGCTGGGTCTAAGTACTCCGACTGCGTCATCCCGGCGATCACAACGCCGACGACAGACGCGGAGCTGCAGGCGACGCCCAGCGACGCGCAGGGTACTGCTGACGAAATCTTTCTGGATCCAGTCTGACGCCTGGGGATATTCTAAGGTAAGGAATCTAACACTAACTGATGTTTCTTACAGATATATCGTTACCGAAGGTAAGTAACTTGTGCATCACAATGAATGTCTCTTCCCCTCTAGACATTGATAGATTTTGTCTCTGGCTGATGAAGCTAAAAAGTGCTATTGCTGCCTCAGGATCCAATCTTTTCTGTAATCCAAGGCTAAGAGCGCAACAATTCCCTCTCAGAACTGTGCTAGAATCGTGCATGTAAAAAAAGTATGAAGCCAGCCTCCCTCCCTCACCCACTAACTGACAGCAAAAACATCTATTCTCCATTTCTGTATGCATCTTATGGAGTGCTTTGGGGGTATAGTATGCCATCCAACATGACAAAAAAGACATTATTTTCAAATTGGCCACTCTTAAAGCCTTGCTACCAAGTTGTGAGATGGCTTGCCACTCCAGGTCTGAGAAAGTACATTGCGTTTCCTGAGTAACCTTTTCTAGAAATGTATTAACCACCAGGGACTTTCCTTGGGTCTGTGGAAGGCGATACCAATTTCCCACCCCCTTAACTTTGTTTTAAAAAGAGCAGCCGTAACCGGTATGGGACCTGTACTAGATGGAAAACCGTACTTATTTAACAGATATGTAATCTGGGGGTACCCAAAAAAGAAAAGCTTGTTCCATTCTCCACACCTTGGACCTCTTGCCAATTAATACATCTCCCGCCAACTATAAAATGACCCAGCTCTTTAAACCCATTGGCTTCCCAAAACCTTCGATGGCTGTTCTGGATTCGGAGGTCCAAGTCTTACATTCTGTAAGCTGCAAGTACTGATAACCTTCGGAATGAGCCTTCATGGAGTAGAATGCCTGGAGTCTTATATGATACCAATGCAATGTATTTTTTTTAGAAATGTTGCTGTTTTTATAAAGATGGGGATCTGGGATCCGGCTTCCTGAACCACTTTGTCATGAAAGAAATTATCGACCTATCCCCTGCCGTCAATTAAAGGCACTATTATAGCTAGAAAGGCTGCTTCATATTATGTACGAACTCGGGGAAGCCCTCCCTGATTGATATCAAGTTGAAGCAAGGGAAGTTTTACCCTTGAGGCCTTCTTATTCTAAATATACTGTCGAAAAGTTGTTTCCAGATCTTTAAAATATGCCACATTCATTTTAATTGGAACATTTGTGAAAAGAAAACCCAATATTGGTAAAATCGACATTTTTATAAGGGCAACACGATCGATCAATGTAAGAGGAAGAAGTGACCATTTATCAAGTAAATGTTTAATTTTTTCAGCATGGCTTTGTAATTCAATATATATATTTCTGCATACTGGTTGGTGACGTATATATCACTAAATATCGGATCAGGTCAGGAGAGAGGGCTTGCAGTTTAAGATTATCTGGGAGAACATGAATAGAAGTATTGATTATTAAAATTTCAGTCTTGTTATGATTGATTTTAGAACCTCCAATGAATTCAAACTGAGCAATTTCTTCTAATGTTGTTTCGATATTCTGCCTTTCCGGTCTAAGGTAAACAATAATATAGTACGCAAATAATTTCAGTTTGGACATTCCTGATACTGGTGTTTTTATCTCTAAATTATTTCGCATCCTGATAGCCAGGGGTTGGCCAAACAGGTAAACAGTACCAGTCACTGCCGCTGCAGGTAAGAGCATTTGGGCCAGGTGAGGGAGATTTCGAGAGACCACCACGAGGGAAAATTAAATAAATAATTAATTTTCCGTCATGGTAGTCTCTCAAAATCCCCCCTCACTTAGCTCAACCACCTCACTACTCTTACCTGCAGCGGCTGAACAGTACGGGGGGGGACAAAGGACATCCTTGGCTAGTTCCCCGACTAATATTGACTGTCCCGGCCAGGTTCGAAATAATAAAAACCTGAGCCTTCTCCCCTTGATAAATATTCTGTAACATGTTGATAACCCGAGGAGGAATCCCAACCCCTCCAAGACAGTAGAAAAGAGCATCCCAGTTCACCAAGTAGAATGCTTTCTCTGAGTTGACCATCATTCTAAATGCTGGTGTTGGGTTAGTATTAAAATAACATAAAGCGCTTGTACTAAAAACCAAGTTAGATGACATTAACCTCTCTGCCACAAACCCTTTCTGGTCCTTATGGATCACATTTTGTGCAACTGGGGTAAAGCAATTCACCCAGACTTTCATTAAAGTTTTATAGTCAGGCTTTAATAAACGAATCAGCCTCTATGAGTTACTGTCCCTGGGGTTCTTGCCCTACTTTACAAAGTTTACAATAGTAGATGTTTGGAAAATTCATGGAACCGCACCGCCTGCTTTTTCATAATTAAAAAGCTCAACCAAAAAAGATGCTAACTCCCCAGCAAACACTTTATAAAATTCTGTTGGAAGCCCATCGTTGCCACAGGCCTTTCTACCAGGCATTAGGACAAGGGCTTGCTGAATTTCGGCTGCTGAAATGTCTGCTTGCATCTGTTCTGCCTGTGCATTTGTTAACTGTGGGAGGTTTATATCATACACATATTGCTGTATTGGTTCTTGGGAACCTATATATTTAGTTGCATATAACTCGTTAAAATGGTCTAGAGAGATTTTAATGATCTTTTCCTTTTCTATTACCAAGGCCCTTGTCCCTGGCTCCTGCAGCTCAGTGATTAATGCCGCTTCCTGCTTTACCTTAGTTGACCAAGCTAAAAATGTGCCTACCATTTGACCCTCATCATAGACCCACTGCTGAAATACCAGTGAACTATTTATTTCTTCTATGACAAAAATCTCACTAAGCTCCTGTTTTGCTTTATTGAGCTGGCTCTCCGCTAAATATTTCCTCCCTGATGAGGCATTCTTCCTCAACAAAGCAGAATACACTGCCAGCTGAAATTCAACTTTGTGTGTCCTTTGATTGTGCAGCCATAAAAGCCACCATCTGCCCTCGGACTGAGGGCCTTGAAGGTCCCCCAGACTGATAAAAGTGTTGCTGTGCCCTTGTTGTCCTGAAAAAACTCGTTGATCCATTATATTGTGGTGGTTACCCATTGCAGGTTTGAAAGAAGGAGTCGATCCATTTGCCACCTGGACTTTATCTTCTTACTAGCATCTATTTCAAATTTGACCAGCAAGTGGTCTGAGAATGAATTAGTCCAAATTTCCAAACTGGAGCAGTTCAAAGAGCGAGAAGTAAGAAAAAAATCTATACGGGATGCGGACTGATATCAACAGGAATATCAGGTATACTATGAGAATTCCCGATGGCTCTACACCATGGATCGGTTAACTGATAATCTTGCTTTTTACATCTATTACTTTTTCAGTCTTAGGCTTGAGCTATTTTTTTTTTATTTGAAGTATCTTTTGCCTAATCCTGGATGAATTCAAAATCCCCCCCCCCCAGATGATAGGGTCCTTAGACCCTCTAAGTAAATCCTTGATCTTCATAATAGCTGTGGGATCATCTATAATTGATGCATAATGATTAACAAAATTAAAGATGTTGCCGTTTATCCTGGCTATGACCCATATCCATCTACCTTGAGGGTCTCTCTGGACTTCGGTAATCTCCCAATCTATCCCTTGACTGAAATAGATAGCGACCCCTGGTATTGCAAAACCAACAGAGGCATAATACACCTTGGAAAACATTTTTGGGATGAAGAGCTTTGGAATATTTGTTTTTAGGTGGGTTTCCTGAAGAAGAGAACTTGCGGGGAAAAAGAAGTTAGGCATCTTATTGGTATGTTACCTTTACAACGCAACTTTTACAACGCACAACAATTACAACAAAACTTTTACAACGCAAATGTTTTTTCAACGCATGTTATTACAACGCAAGTACTTTTACAACGAAAGTACCTTTACAACGCAAGTATTATTTTTATATATATTTTAATTTAAAAAAAATGTTAATTTAAATCATATTGGAGTATTTATAAATATATTATTTTGTGTTCTATGAAATAATACTGTAGTATTAAAAACAATATATAGATACTAATAAAATAAATATTTACATTTATTTATAAATATTATTTTATATTCATTATTTAAAAAATATAATAATCTAATAATGTTTGAAAATTATTTTTTTAAAATACTGTACTAATATAAGAATTTAGTTTATTAATTTGTTATTAAATTATTATTTTTAAAATTATAAATATATTAGTTTGTGTATTAACAAAAAATACTGTAGTATTAATAATAATACATATTTAATATAGTAAATGTTTATTAATTTATTTATTATGATTTTTATAATTTAAAGAAAATTTAAAAAAAAATTAGGATAAACAGTTATTTAAAAAAAATTAATACTCTAGTACTATTTTGAGAATCTAGTAATTTTTAGTATGATTATTATTAGTTAATGTAAATGTTAATAATAAATTAATGAAATATTTAATATAAACAAAAATTAATACTCTAGTAATTTAAGAAAATGATATTGTTATAATACTTTATATTTATGATAAAATTATCAAATATATTGTTAAAAAAGTATTAATTGATTTTGATAAATTTAGCAATATTAATAAATATTATTTTAAATTTATTTATTAAAACATAAATAAATACTCTAGTAATGTATGAAAAATATTTTGTAAAAATATTGAATTATTATTAGAAAAATATTTATTATTTTGATATTTAATTATTATTTTTTTAATTTATAAATTTATAAAATTGAGTATCAAGAAATAATACTGTAGTATTAATAATAATAATGTGATACATTAAAAAAAAAAATTAAATGACACCCCTACACTATCCCACACTTACCCTACTGATGCACCTACCTGGAGTGAGATTAGTAAATAACACCCCTACACCATCCCACACTGACCCTACTGTTGCACCTACCTGGAGTTAGATTAGTAATTGATACCCCTACACCATCCCACATTTACCCTACTGTTGTAGTTACATTGACTTACGCCCTACACCAAATATGTCATATTTATTAATGACTACATTTCTATAAAATCAATAATTTGTACAAATAAAGATTTACCTTCTTTTTTAAGTGGTCGATTAAATTTTCAAAGTAGAGAAGAGTTTTTATTTTTTTCAAAACGATTTTCTCTGTAAAAATAAAATAAAATATATATGGTTTTAAACATGTATTTTGTTTAATTTTTGGATATTAAATGGTTTTGTAAAAAATCCAAAAGTAACTTTAAATTAATTTTCAAGTAGAGTGTGGCTTTTTTGACAAAACCCAAATGTTTTTGCTGTTGTCGTTTTCGTAGTAGATTATAGTGCCTCGACTAATATTAAAAATGTCACATTTAGTGATGTTACTGAATAATATAGGTATATATTTTATTGTAATGATAAATAATTAATATATACATTTAACTCTGCTTTTTATATGGATAGTTTTTTATTTATGGATATATGTATTCATAAATACAATAAAATATGGAAGTTATATTATTATATTTAAAAACGAAAAATCATTTTATTAGAGGAAGCATTTTAATCGTTTGTTGAAAATATTCTAGATATTCTAGATATTATTTAATAACTTACTTGTCTTATGAGAAATATTCCTTCTAATATATAATCGGGTATTATCTTTGCTATCAGGTCAGAGGGTCAGCTGTTGGCGTCTGGTCTCTCTGGGAGTTGAGAATCAACTGTTTTAAAAATGGTCTCTGGCTCGTATTTATATGTTTTTCAGTGTGTCATTGTTTTTTTAAAGAAATACAGCGTTGGCAATCTTTTTTTAGGGACGTTATATTTTTGAGGTAACTTATAATTTAAAATGTAGTTAAAAGAGTAAATGATTTCGATATTTCGTTCCGTTTTGGCATCCATTTTAGAAGTACTGTTGTGGTATTAATTTAATGGAAAGAGTTGTAGGACTTATGTTGGAAGAATACATGTTAAAATGGTGGACTGATCTATGTATTATGTTTTTGTTTACCTATCATTTGTAATAATAATATGATTCGATTTTATTTTAGTGTTTTTTTCGTACAGTTTTGAAAATATTAAATAGTGACGAATATATAAGTATTAATTTTTAATACTCTGGTATTAATTTTAATACTCGAGCATTAATTTTAAAAAATGTAGTATTTATAAAAAATTACGTTCCGTTTTTCTCTATATTTTAAAACACTTCCCCACCCAAAACCCCTAGTTTCCCTGCATCCCGTCCCAGGGGTTATTTTACAAAAAAATATATATATATATTTTATATTTTTGCGTTGTAATGGTTTGCGTTGTAAATAAATTCGATGTTATTGCATATTACTATGAATAACATTATTTCGCGTTGTACTAGTAATCGTTGTAAAAACATGCGTTGTAATAGTATTTACGTTGTAAAAAATGCGTTGTAAAAACATGCGTTGTAATAGTATGCGTTGTCACGTCATATATCCATCTTATTAACCCGCCATACTTTTGCTTTTTCGATATACCACTTACATTGACTGTGATTATGCCCAGCCTAAAACCCATCCCTGCGACGGTTTCCATTTACGTTGATGCGTCACCATCAGTACTCTACTCTCCAAAGCCTTTCCCTCTATGATTCTGCTCATATTTTTTGCTACCCACACCCACCTACCCTTGTGCCCTTCCAACCCCCCCACCGCCCCCGGGAGATGTGGACTAGCCCGCAGTACCCCTCTCCTCCCTCCCCTGATTAGTGCCATGGTGCTCCGTCGTAAGTGATCAGTCCCCCCCATCCTCATCTTATTTCGACATTGTGTTTAATGGAATCTGATCAGTCTGACAGTTTTTTGCTTCAGGAACAGCCTTCCAGCTTGACCACAAAATCACGCCGGTGACCTGTCTTCAATTGCTGTTTGCTTCCTGTACCGACCCCTGTCTTCGGCGCCGCCACCCCTCTCCGAGCAGGCTGACGTGGCTAGTTGCTTCAAGGATGAGACTCCTAACTCCAGTGATGCCACCCCATTAGAGCAGGCACCTCGGACATTGGAGCCGGCTGAACAGGTCAACGGGAGGCGGTATTGAGTCAGTACTTCACATCAGGGCCCCCCACTGCTTATCAATTTGTCAATAGTTTTTTTTTTGCGATATACTAACCTACGCAGCCCCTGCTACTCAGTTGACTATCAAAACTGCCTTAGTCATTGCTTGTGCAAAAGAAACAATTGATGAGCGGAATGCTGGACAATACAGACATTCACCCAAGTCACAAGGATCAGGGTTTAATCCATCATTCTTTTGCTCACCACACCACCCCAGTTTGGACCCAGCCATATGCAAATCAGTCTTGACCCTGTTCCTATGGGAACAGTCCAGCCCGAACTGCCAAGCCAGGTCCTCCCTGGACCAGAAACAAGCATCCTGGGACCAGTTTCAGGGCATCACCCTTCATCAGCCAGGCTATCTTGAATCCAGTGGTGTAGTGAGCATGGGGCCCCTGTCTGGGTATACCCTTACCACTTAGGGCACAGCTTTCCAAACTGTGTGTCGCGACACGGTACTATGTCGCCTCTTATGTGTGGGTGTGGCGCGACGCAACGCGATGACGTCTGTGGGCCGGGCTGATATTAGGAGATTGCGAACTACCGTCCTAAGCTTGAGTAAGGACAAGAACGAGGTAGGCCTTGCGACTTGCCTGCAAGGCGGAGGAGCGGAGCCTTGGCGGAACGGCATGGTTCGCAGCTCTATTTCGCAATACCGAGGCTCAGTGGGGCATTGTCCAAGGCTCAGCGGCAGACTGAAGCAGGCCTGGATTTAACTAGCAAGAGGCCAGTGAGAGTATTGACCCCCCCACTCGCCACACCACCCAAGTTTGGACCCAGGCATTTGCAAATCAGTCTTGACTCTGTTCCTAATGGGAACAGTCCAGCCCGAACTGCCACTCCAGGTCCTCCCTGGACTGGAAACAAGCATCCTGGGACCGGTTTCAGGGATTCACCCTTCATCAGCCAGGCTAGCTTGAATCCAGTGGTGTAATGAGGGGTGAAACCCCGAAACTGTTCCTCGGATGCTTGTTTTGAGACCAGGGGGACCTGGCCTTGCAGCTCGGGCTGGACTGTTCCCATTGGGCACAGGGTCAAAACTCATTTGCATATGGCTGGGCTCAAACTGGAATGGCATGGTGAGCAAAAAAAATATGGATTTAGGCCCAAATCTCTGTACTGGGGTGAATGTATGACATTGTTCTGCATTCTTTCCATCTGTAATTTTGCATTAGTCATTGCTTGTGGCAGGATTTTGTCCCAGAAAACTCAAGGGCCAAGCAGGGGATACATTAAGAGACAAGGAGCAACAACCAGGTTTTACAAGGGCCCCAAGGACATTTCATTTAGCTTTTTTTTACATTGCAGAGTGCTGGATGCTAATTGGATCCCTACATTGCCTACATAGCCCCCCACATCGTGCTGAGGGCTTCTACTCTTCTGCATTATGCAACGTCCGCATGCTCCAAAGGGACTGTTGTACTTGACTGGAGTTTCCTCTGGGGAGAGGGGAACAACTACTACTTGCTGTACGTACCCAGGGCTGAATTAAGGGTCACCTATGACTGATAGCTACAACTTTACCTACAACAAGGCTGGGGTTCAGGCTCTCGACTGTGGAGGTTGGCTCCGGTCAGAGGCTTTCCCGGGGGTGCGCTGATTAAGACCAAGAGACTCACTGAAGCCCCTGAGTACATATGTTTAATGCCAGTGCAGCACTGAGATATAACAAGAGGCACAGGCTTGCAGGTAGTCATTTGTTCTTCTCTTCTGTGGCCGGTCCCCTTCTTCTGGACCACCCTGTCAATGGATGGAGTCTTCTCTTTTAGTAGATGCCCTCAAAACTGAAAAAGGTGCTGTTGAAGCACAGAGGTACCCCCAGGCTTCATGCCAGTTGTAAAAACTACCCGAAGGAGCTAATACTTCTGAGAAGGGTCCTGACAAGGGGTCGCTGGTTTTTGGTCCTCCCTCCCCAATCTAGAAAAGCAATCTGGACTCTAAACAATGGGGAAGCAATTTATATTATCAAATGTAATGGCCAATGACCAACAAAAACACGATCTGCTCATATAAAGGCTGCATCAGCCATGGCAGGAGTAGAGCGTATCCAAAAATCATGGAGTGGGTCTACAACAATTTTAAGTCCTCTGAGCTCGGCAGAAGATGTAATGGAGTCTAGAAGAGAGCCCGGAACAGGGGGTCCAGTCATGGAGAGTGTACCACAAGACTGGATGGACATTGAACCAAGGCCAGAGGAAGAGCGCGGCACACAATCTGAAGCACCAGAAATTCTCAACTCAGATGTCCAAGCCCCAGAGGGCAGAGAGGGCAAAGAAGAGGGGCAACTTATAGCGGCAGTTCAAAGGGGGGAAGAAGCGTGCCCTCCACAAGAGCATACAAAGGAGACTATAGTCATTCAGACTTATGGGAAAACAAAAGAGTACCCACTATTCTCCAAAGTCAAAGTATCACTAGCTGCACCATTTACATTGCAAGAGTCTCCTGTTAAAATACAAAATGATCTTTTGCTGAGCGATGACCCCTCCGCTGCACATCTGGCTAATTGGGAGAACAAGGATAGACACAGTTTGCTTCAAAAGGAGAGTAGTGTCTCTACGGATTTTTAACTGCAGCAGCAGCCACCGCTACAGCTGCCACCACAACTTCAGTCTTTAAATAGAGAAGAAGTAACTCCAATAGGGCAACAAGTACAGATACAGAAAGATACTGGTGGGCTCTCTGGCAACCAGGCCGAGCAGCTCCAAGGGGAGAAACTCTCCTGCAAAGTGACATAAAAATCATGCTAAATCTTGGAATGTCGTAGGCTGATGAAATCATGGTCTTCACTTCCACAAGCCTTATTAGGCACATCCAATCTAGTTCATTCATTAAATCTTTATTTCGGCACTGATGCCATAAAAGAGCAATGCATATATTATATTACATTTCATTATGATAAAACATTACAGTAAATAAAAACATTAGTTTAAAAAGGAAAAAAAAATAAAAAATACGAACAACTTGGGAGCTAATTGGAGCGGAAACATTACATTCAAAATAAGCAACATCTTAACAATTCCAAGCAGATCAATTACATTACAGACGATGCCCCAATTTTTTCCTTATGTAGAATATGGAAAGTAGGAATCTACTAACACTAAATATTATTTGTTGGGATGTGTTAGTTGTTAGGATTCTCAGAGCCTGTGAACTTGACCTCAAGCCTAGAAGAAGGCAAATGGGTTTAATCCATCTCTTTCTTGCCTGAGTATAACAAGGACAGAAAAGGAGGATATGTTGCTCGTTTTCAATCTGGTTAAGGGTACACATAGAGCAATTTACGTCCATTGTCGAGGTTCCTACAGCACAGTTCCTAGCCCAACGAGCCAAGGTAGTTTTTATTTGTAAGTTTCCATATCTAAACTTTAAAAATAAAGTTTTGGCAAGCGGGGGCTCTATTTCGTCCATAAAAGTCTCATACAAAGGTTCGTCCTTAAAATTTAGGAACCTTGAAACCAGGGTCCCACTACTTCTATTGCTTATGGTCCTATTTAATATGAAGGTCCAAAAGGCCCTTTTTAATATTGGTTTGGGGTTGGCGGGTAATTGTTCAGGGTTCTCCCAAAAGTGTTTCAGCCCTATATTACTTAACCAAATCTTGATATGCCTTAACCATGGGATGTCAACCTGACTATCAAGTATCATAACTTCTTTTAGCCCGTCTCTATAATCTTGTAGTTCAGGGACATGCCATAGTCTGACCCACAGCATCAAGGGTCGAATCAAAACTTGGTGATCGGTTCTTTTGAAGTTTAGGTCAAGTTCCAGGGGCATTAATGGTGTGCCTCTCGGAACCCTTGCCAAGCTTCGCATGAAGTTGTTATCTAAGAGACTGAAAGTTTCCTTTGAGCCGGGACCCCATATTTCTGCCCCATAAAGGACCGCTGATTGGACCTTGGCCTTGAATAGTTCCATCACAGGGGAAGCTGCTTTACTTGTACTTAGACTTTGCTCCCTAAGAATAGGTTTGGCATTCTGGGCAAAAATTAGTTTGCTTTTATCCATTTGGGCTTTCCAGGTAAAGTTTGAATCCAGAGTCACCCCCAGGTATGAAAAATGAGGGACGGATTCCAGCTTTTCACCGTTTAATGTTAGACAACCTCTATCTGGTTTTATGGGATTTAGGGCCATGTATTTTGTCTTCTTCACGTTGATTTCCAACCCCTTCTGGCTGCAGTATTCATTAAAAGTATTTATTATTGTCTGCAAGCCGTTTTTCGTTTGAGAAATCAAAATGGTATCATCAGCAAATAGTAGCGATGTCACCTTCTCACCATTCAGTTTTGGAGAGTCATTTTTGCATCTCTCCAAAAATTGGGGAATATCGTTTACAAAAAGAGAGAAAAGCGTGGGGGCCAGGACGCAGCCCTGGCGGACTCCACGCTCAATGGGTATCTTCTGGGTTAATTCACCATTTGGACCCCATCTAATTCTCGCGAAATTCCCTGCATGTAACTCCTTAATCTGAGTGACAAGGTTATTTGGCATACCTGCTGCACTCAAGGTTTTCCATAGGAGATTGCGAGGCACCAAGTCGAATGCTGCCCTTAGATCGACAAAGGCAACATATAAATGGCACCTTTTAATCACCACGTACTTCCAATAGAGGCAGCAGAATCTAAAAATCTGATCTATTGTGCTGATTTTAGATCTAAATCCTGCTTGGAATTTGGTCAGTATTGCATTTTCATCTAGCCAATTGTTCACGCGTAATAAAATGTGGCGTGAGTAAATTTTTTGTAAAATATCCATTAAGCTTATTGGCCGATAGTTGCAAGGGTCCATCCTATCTCCCTTTTTGAAAATTAAAACAATTTCCGCTCCCTTCCAGCTCTCAGGAAATTCTAGAGTGCCAGAAAATACATTGCACAGAAAATTAATATAGGGTACCCATACTGCTAAATCATGCTTGTATAGGTCCCCAGGAATTTTGTCCAAGCCTGGAGCTTTTCCTGATTTAATCTGGGTTATTGCCAGCTCTGTTTCGCCTAGAGTAAAGGACAGCTGGTCTACCGGGGATTCACAGTTTGTTACATGCATATCCAAATTTGGGTCATCATATTTTTTATATAGATTCGTAAAGTGGGTGACCCAAGTTTGTTCGTCTAGAAAAACATCCTTGACCACCCTGCCCACCTTGTTCCCATTTGCCACCAGCCTCCAGAAAGCGACATTGTCGCGCGCCCTAGCTGCTAGCAGCAAATTGGTCCATTTATCTTCCTCCCATGCCATCTTTGCGGCCCTTTGAACAGATTTATACTTGTTCCTCGCTTGTTTTACATCTAAAGGAGATTTGGCCTTAATTGCAATTAGTAGTTCCCTCTTTGACTCTCTACAGGATCTGTCATACCAAGGTTTACTATGGGACAGATTCTGAGTCTTCTGTTGGGATTTTTTGGGCATCTTGGTGACTAATAGTTTTATTTCATTAAAAATTTTTAGGTGTGTTGGCAGAAATGCAGTTCTTATTGCATCTTCGCCCGTTGTCGCCAAATAGGGCCCAAACGTCCCGGCCAGAAGTGAATATATTTCACTAAAGATGTCACTATGGTCCAGTATGAGTGGCCATTTCAGAGATCTTCTGTTGTTACTAATATGTATCTCAAGATTAGTATCCGCCCTTTCCTCAATTATACTTTGTTCGACCATATTATTAAAAAGTGAGACATCTAATATCAGAGTTAAGGGAAAATGATCGCTTTCAAACCGATCCAGTACTTCAAAGTCCAGGAGATTTGGCCAGAGAGGGATAGAAGCGATGACAAAATCTAGATTACTTTTATAGATGTTTCTGGAGAATGTTGGTTTCTTAGAGCTGTCAGATGGTAACCTTCCGTTGCAAGCCCTACGAGAGTGTTCTGTACATAGACTCATCAATTGGAGACCCAAAGTTGAGCATTTAACTGATTTAACATTCTCTAGAGTAGGGATATTGTTTACTTGGTCTTCTTCATCAAAAATTTTGCTAAGACCCTGAACTGGCTCAAAATTACAGTTTAAATCTCCGGCCAGAATAACAAGATCGTGCCTGGGATCCAGATTACTCAAAAAGCAATCTAATTTTGCAATAGTTGGCGATTCTCCGGAGGAGGGTAAGGGCCTATTGTAAATATTTACAAGGAATAGATTTTTCCCGTTGGATACTGTAGCTTTTAACGCCAATATATCTACAGAATTAGTGGGTATCACCTCAATCTTTACCTTTAAATTTATTTTCACCCATATCAAAAGTCCCCCCGATGCCCTTCCACTTCTAGAGGGAGTCGCACCAATTCCATATGTCTTGTAGCCCACCCTATGAGGCGCCTCAACTGCCCAGGTTTCCTGGAGGAAGCAAAAATCGAAGGACTCTATAAAGTTTGTCCACTCAGGATCCCTCAGATTATTTACAACTCCAGCTATATTCCAGCAAACCATTTTTATCGACTTAACGAGATTTGGTGGCCTCTCATCAGCAGCCCCAAACATCTCATCAAGATTGGGGAAGGACACAGGTGGGGGTACCAAAGGCGCTACTTCAACAGTTAAAGTACTCCCCAAGATGGTCATGGCTAATACCTGTTCTTCCATAGCATTTACATCTTCAGATACATTCATATCATGGAATACAGTTTTACCCAAACAGGGAAGCACAGTATTGTCAGGTACATCAAGCTTGACTGTAATGCCCACATCACCCACAAGCATTTTATCTGTTCCCTCATCCCCCCTGGTCGAATGGCATCAGTCACAATCGTCTAGACCGCTAAAGATGTCGAACCTATTGAAGGTTTCTAAGGGGGTGAAGGGTTTTAGGTGATCCATCCTTCCATTCTGGGGATTGTATGTTTTGGGCATTACATAATTCCATGCCCTAGGATCTGGGATTTCCACAGGGTACGGTGCTTGATACATGTTGTTTACATTCTGGAATGAAGAGGGGTGCAGAACATGTTGGTTACTCACAGCGTCCTGGACACTAAAGTGATTGCTTAGCTGTAATTGCTGTGTACGCTGTGGAGGGCAGTACTGGGGCGGGTGGTGTTGAAATGGAAACACCAGTGACCTAGGATAGAAATAGGTTAGTGGTTTAGGGATTATTGAATTATTAGAGTTTCCCATCTGCCAGTTCAAAATGAATTGTACAGCATTGGGATCTCGAAAATTCACGACCACTATATCACCTTCGATGTCTTTAGGTTTGCCCCCTAACCATTGGAGACGACGGACGTGGGTGATTTCCCCATTAATATGATTTGCAATTGGCCTGTAAATACTCAGCCAATGCATAATTTTATTTTTTAATTGGGCAAAACCCTCCCGTTTATTGTCACCAAGCACAGGAACCCCTGTTAAAATTACCACATAGGGTACAGCCTCTGGGGGAAGTTCGGGCAAGGGAGTCCTTCTAGGCTTTCCCCAGGTGTGTCTATTTTCTCCCACCTCCCTCGCTGGTTTTCTCAAGAGTGTATTAGAATTATTAGTGTCAATAGTTTTATTATTGTCAGTAGTTTTATTTGTGGCACTTATGATAGGTTGGTCAACAATTTTTATTTGAAGGGGCTTGGGAGGAGGATGATGATGGACCAACGCTGTTACCGTATTCCCCATAGATTTTACAGTAGGTGCAATTGTGGGAGGAATTGTGATATGGTTTGGAATGTGTTTAGGCACATGCACAGGGGTCGATGTGTTTTTTGATGTAGTATTCTGTTTTTTTTTGCCTACATTGTTTCGACCAGGGTCAGTTGCAACATCCTTACTACCTAATGCATGTTCGATCTTACACAGCCTACTTTCCACTTCCATCAGCCTCTCTATAATACTCGCAGAGTATGATTTGATCAAACTCTCTATATCTAATAGCGTCACAGAGCCCTTGGTCTCTATTGATACGTTCACAACCCCACTGGTGTCCATACTGTCCTCATTATCTATCACTGAATTAAGCTGGGGTGGTAATGAAGGCAATGTAGAGATTCCCTCGGATTCCACTTGAGGAGTATGAGGTACCTTCGTGACAGTGATCGCCTTTTTACCAAAGTCTCGACAACTTAACTTGGGTTGTAGCGGATCCCTCCTTTTCCGCTGTTTCTTAATAGGCGGTGGACCATAGCTTTTCTCGGGGGGTATTTGTTTTGTAACCCTGTTACGGGATGTTGTTACCAATGGCAAAGCGTCATCCTTTAGCATACATACGCTATTTGCTTTGGGAGTAGAGGTTGGCCTGATCACATCTATCTTAGTTGACATGTTAGGTGTGAGCACAACCACGTTTAGATCCAAGTGGTGATTATCTAACAAATTAATCGGCTCGCTAGGTGTCGTTTCGGTAACAATGTCAATCAGTCCTATAGCGGGAGATAATGGCAAAAGAATTGACTTGTTCTTCATACTTTCCACAGAGCGGCGACGATCCGCTCGCTTCTCCGCCAAGATGTTTTCCCTTGCAATGTCAGGGGAGGACTTGGAGAAATACTTATCCAAAGTACCGCTCAATAACACACCCACTTTGTCGGACAAAGGCTGCTCTATTGTCACAGTAGACATTTACAGACAGATGGCAGTGCAAGAGTTAGGAGTGGGCAATAATAAAACAACCAGTACCTGTAAGGCAAGGGGGTGTGCCCGGGCCGGGCTCCTCGGTTCTCGGAGGGTCTCAGAGGGTCCGCCCTTAGTCCGGGCTTTGTCCCGGGATAGGTCCCGCACACGCGTCCCGCTAACGCGTGATCTGCCCGAGTTAAATGCGAAACCAGGTATAGGGGGCGGAGTCACGGGAAGAGGCAACAGGTGTGCTCGCTGGAACACGCACAGCCTGATGGGCCTCGCAGTCCCGTCCTCCGGCGCCTGCAAACTCCCACGCAGATTCAATCTCCTACGGGGCTCCTAGCTGGCAAGACGAGGCAGAATTTTCCCAGTCTTCAAAGCGCACAGGTTCTCCTCGGCGAGCGGCACCCGCGGAGCGGGGGCCACGAGGAGTATAAAGGCACAGGCAGGGGGGGCGGAGTCACGGGAAGAGGCAACAGGTGTGCTCGCTGGAACACGCACAGCCTGATGGGCCTCACAGTCCCGTCCTCCGGCGCCTGCAAACTCCCACGCAGATTCAATCTCCTACGGGGCTCCTAGCTGGCAAGACGAGGCAGAATTTTCCCAGTCTTCAAAGCGCACAGGTTCTCCTCGGCGAGCGGCACCCGCGGAGCGGGGGCCGCGAGGAGTATAAAGGCACAGGCAGGGGGGGGGCGGATTCACGGGAAGAGGCAACAGGTGTGCTCGCTGGAACACGCACAGCCTGATGGGCCTCGCAGTCCCGTCCTCTGGCGCCTGCAAACTCCCACGCAGATTCAATCTCCTACGGGGCTCCTAGCTGGCAAGACGAGGCAGAATTTTCCCAGTCTTCAAAGCGCACAGGTTCTCCTCGGCGAGCGGCACCCCCTCCTCGGCGAGCGGCACCCCAATCTAGTTAAAATGACGATCTTACCGAAGGTAACATTCTTATTTAACACCATCCCCCTTTTTTTTTAACCTACAATGATAGCCAAACTCTAAAGAGATATATGTTCTTTTATTTGGAATAATCGTAACCCTAGAATTGCCTGGAAGAAGATCAGACGCCGTAGAGAGAAGGGAGGTTTAGCGGCGCCCGACCTACAGCTCTATGGGTGGGCCTTTCAGATGTCCCATGCCAGGATGTTGTTAAAATCGCAGATAAACTCGGGATGTGGGCATATGTTTGCTGCATTACTCAGAGGGGAAAAGGTTGCATATCACAACTTTTTGTTTAAGTTTGGGGATCCCAAGTTTAAAAAAAAAGTAAAACTAAAGGTGCTGAGAGATTCATGTAGAACATGGGCTAAACTTAGGCGCACTATTAAAATAGACTATTATTCCTGTAAGGCTCCATTATGGAATTCACCTGGGTCCCCGAGCTGGCTTTTGGATAGCCTTGCAGTACCACTACGAGAGGCAGGATTAGTATAGTATGGGGGGATCTCTTTGTTGATGGTAGCCTACTTCCGTGGGAGATATTGAGTTTAAAAATTGGGAATCGGTTCTCCAGGTTCAAATACCTACAAATACAAAGCTGGGCACACTCACAGATTTCTGTTAAATGTAGATTTCAACTAGGGGGTGATAGTACATTAGTGTCCCTCTTAACAGATAAGCTCCTATCCAAGAAAGAGGTTTCACTCTGGTACAATCTCCTATTGGATGGAATCGAGGGTGAGTTCCAGTTGCCTGATCTACTGTGCGATACAAAAGGGGATGATGGACGGAGCGTATGTAAAAATCAAACACTCACCCCCAGTCAACTGATCTGGGTTTAATCCATCACCATTCTTTAGTTCACTCAGCCACCCCAGTTCAGACATGGCTATATGCAAATCAGTCTGACCCTGTTCCTTTTGGGAACAGTCCAGCCCGAACTGCCAAGCCATGTCTTCCCTGGACCGGAAACAAGCATCCTGGGAAGCTGTGGACCGCACATATTATAAATACCAGTGCTGAGAACCTGTGGTTTGAATCCTTTAAGATTATATGGAACATTGTGAAACCATCTTGGCTATGCCAAAACCACTTGTTCACACTACATAGGGCCTACTATTCGCCCCAACGTTTATCGAAGTTTTCGGATAATTCACCTGTTTCATGCCCTAAATGCGGCTTGGTAGAAGCTTCAGATTTACACATGTTCCTAGATTGACCACTTTTATCACCCTTTTGGAACTCAGTTTGCCTATCACTCTCCACCTCCCTGGGATCCCAAGTCACATTATGCCTTGCTCTTGTAATTTTTGGTGTTTCTCCAGAGTTTCATGGGCCAGCAAAAAGTTTACTTTTCTTTGGCATTTTGCTGGCCAGGAGGGAAATATGTAGGAAATGGAAGGATCGCTACCTCCTACCTTGCTTGATTGGCGCACCTCTGTGCTACAAACATCGAAGTTAGACCTTTTAAGATCAGGAAATTCACCCAAGAGAAACTTCTGGAGATTATTAAATTGGTAATGGTCTTTTAATCGATCTTGTTTTTTTTTTCCCAAGGTCCAATGATTACGCTGCTTGGCACTTTTTCTCACGTTTGACTATACCTAATAAAGTTGATATCGGTATAAGAATGGGTATATGAACTCAGCATGTGTCCCTGACGGTCGTTCCAAGGTAGTTTAGTTAAAGTTTGGCACCACTTACTGAGGGGCAATTTGGGTGGCCCTTCTGAGAGCCCCTACCAGTCTATCTGTGACAGTAAGTTCATCTCCACATGCTACCAGTTGGTCACCAAGGGCGAAATATGAGAAAAATAAAAATAAAATAAATAAATCATGTTAAATCTTATCTTAGATGAAATAAGGAAGCTCAAGACGAAACAAGCAAACAAGATAGCATCCCTTCATCATCGACTGTCAAAAACCGAGGAGGCATTGTGGAGCTTCCCTGTAAAAATCCAAGATGCAGAGTCCAGGATCTCCCAGCTTGCGGACCAGATGAATACTATGCAGCAACAGGTGAACTTAGCCAGGAAGGAGAAATTCTCACTAGAAAGCAAACTTGAGGAGCTCGAAAATCAATCTTGCAGGTGTAACCTGCATCTAGTTGCGGTCGCAGGATGTGAAGGGAGTCAAACTCTTCAATGGGTCAAAGACTTTTATTAAAAGAAGTGTTTTGCCAGAATTTGCAGGAGATCTTACTATCTATCACAGGAGCACATAGGGTGCCGGCACAGCCATTCCCCAATTAAAAAATTCCACAAACAATTATCAAGAGTGCATCCGATGGGTGATACATGGGCATTATAATGCAACATGCCATGGATTTTAATGCAAAGCTCTATCTTTGTTGTAGTTAATTATGCCTCCAGATAAACAGAGGCACCTCTGAGGTGCATGACTGCAAAGGTGATAGCAAGGGCTCTTCTAGGGATCTTTTTATGGTAGGATTTCCAGAGACTGTGATTTCCAACCAGGAAACAAACTGTATCCCCGCATAGAGAGAGAGATGAAAGCCAGTTGGAGTGGCACATTACTTTTCTTCTGCGTACAATTTACAAACTAAAGGTTAGTGAGGGGTTTATACCATTAAGAGCATGATGGGAACTCTACCATATCTGGATCTTCTTCTGTCTCTGCCTTATTCACTTACAGAGAGCTTTCACCGATGGACGTGGGCTTCAGTCCCTTTGAAATGTTGTGTGGGTATCCAGTGCAAATTGCATATTTATCGGAATTTTGCATTTTCCTTGTTCTGCAAAATTCCTAATATTATGCCATTAAGCCACTTCACGTAAATACATGTGATTGGTGGTATAAATCCAGAATGAACAAACCATTTGGGGTCAAAATTTACCACAAATGCACTGGAACAACAGAATCCGAGCAGCTGTGTTCTTTTGTTTAAATGCATCCTCACGCCAAAATTTGATGCAAGGACCCATTTTGTGCTAAAATGTAGTGTGAAATAATGGTTTTACAGTTTTCATAATTAGCCATAATTTTGCTAAATGTTTGTGTAATTATGCAAAAACAGTTTTTCCAAACTGCACACAGCATTGTGTGGATTATTCACCTTGATTAGAAAAGAGTGAGAAAAGACTTTTTAGCATCTTCATAAGGATGCTGTGGATTATGTGAATGACTTTAGGAAGATGATGGTGCATATGTCAAATAAAAGGAAAACCAATCAGACTACCCTTGAACTGATGAATGAATGATATGTTCAGAAAGCGATGTTGAGTGGGTACAAGAAGGGTGAGGAGGTTAGTGTTGGTGCTGAAGCCCATTTATCCCAGACCTTTGGAGGATAAATGGTGTGGGCCATACAAGGTAGTTCAGAAGACTGATGTGAACTATAGAAGTGCCACAAGGAAACCTGAGAAGTTGTTACATGTGAACCAATGTAAGCCTTACCCCCCCTGAGATAACACAGTGAAAATGATGGCTATGTCAGGGGAAGTTGAAGAAGAGAGTGAGCTTTTTTCTAACTTGCTAAATAGTGACAACATTTGTGGATCTGTGCAAGGAGTGCAGCTTGTCACTGAGTTGATTTCTAAGTAGCAAAAAGGGTGTAGAAAGCTTTGCTGAGACAGACTATCGAGTTGGAAAGGTCGACTTACACAAATACTGAGTTGGAGGTATCGTGATTCAGAAATATCGACAGCAAGAATATGGTGGTCGAGAATATCGAATTTAAGGTAAGAAATATTGTTTTTAAAAATATAGAAGTAAATAATATTGTTTGCAAAAATACAGTTGTTTAAAATATCGATTTTCTAATTAGTGTTATGTATTTTAGTTTATATTTTAAACGTATGTCATGTATGTTTTTCTGTATAAGAATTGTTTTTGTTTTTTAATGTATTTGTTAAATTTTTAGTAGTTATGAATTTTATTTTAATTAAATTTAGCATTTTTTTTAAATTCTGTAGTTGTTTGTGGGTTTATAGGGGAAGAGGGTGGGAAGTAATTTAATTCTCCAGTATTAGGGGTGTCTTTCATAGATTCACATGCTTGAATATTCCCCGTCGTCGAAGTGGGAGTCCCACGGTACATAAATAGCAGTAATATATGCATGTATACATGAGAAATACAATAAATAAAATATACATACATATAATGCAATAGAAAAGTAAACTTGAAAAAGTACCATAGAACAGAATAGGCCCATTGAAAAGCCCAAGGGAGAAGTCACTTTAGTAACATATTAGAGTCATTATGTGTTGGTCCACATTCCAGCCAATCAGGCTGTAGCCTCCTCTAGAACCTTCTCCTCAGAAGCCCAAGTCCTTAGATTTTCTACCGCACGTCGTGTGAAGGGAGTCTCCCTGAGCTCTGCTCAGTTTTCACAGTTCTAGCTGTTTTTTCTTTTTTCAAAAATGTCATCTACAAAGAAAACCTTGTTCAAGGCCTGTCCATCCTGTGGTAAATTGCGTCTTTTTCATGAGGACCCACACAGTAAGTGCATTTACTGTCTTTACCCGGATCATAATGCCTCTACCTGCAAGTTCTGTCGCACTTTTCCCCCTAAGACTTTGAGGGATAGAGAGGCCCGTCTCCTTCTATGGTTGCAGAGGTTGAAAACTTCAGAAAATGTGGTTTCTGATGCTGAGAGTATGTCATCTGGATTTTCAAAATCCTCACAGAAGCGTGGGTCTGAGACCGAAGTACCCTCTCCTTTTCTAAAGAAAAGTAAAATGTTGGGGTCTTTTAAGGATGTCTCCCCACAGGATTTGCTTCAGGGCGCGCCTATGGGACCTGGCTCTCTGGCGAAACCCAAAATTATGCCCTCCTCTTCAAAAACGGGCACCGGCTCGTCGACGCGTCCGTAGACGTCCTCAGCAACCACTAAATCAGTCACGGTTGTTTCTACGTCGACGACCACTTGTTCTCTGTCAACCAGCTCCGTGACGACGACGACCATCTCGTCGACGAGCAGCCACGAGGTGAGGCCCATCTCTTCAATTATAAAGATCTCGTCGACGATCAAACCGTCGACGAAGAAGTCCTCGTCGACGCGCCTTCCATCGATGGGTCCTCCGTCGACGAAGAATAAGCCATCGTCGTCGACGACAACTCCGACGACGGGATCTTCCTCGTCGACGAGTGCTTCGTCGACGCCTGCCTCGTCGACGCCTGCCTCGTCGACGGCAACAACATCGTCGACGGTGACCGCTCCGTCGACGGCTGGTCCGTCGACGGCAACTTTATCGTCAACGAAAGCATCTTCGTCGACGGCGAAAACTGCAACTTCGTCGACGACGTCGTCGACGACCAAAAAATCAACGTCGACCAAGAAATCCCTGCCAATTCATACGCCTGTTTCTGCGGCAACGGCACATGATCGTCAGAGTGGTGCTAAGACTGTGGAGAACTCGTCGACGGGCTCGTTTACGTCGCATCAACCTTTACAGACTACTACCACTTTTAGAGTAGTTACGGCCTCGTCTCTCAAGTCTGTTCCACTCATTCAGTTAAGTCCGATAAGGAGTGGATCTCAGCCTCCGGACAAATTACTCCAGTCTGGAGAAGAGGAATCAGGAAATGACTCTGAAATAGATCAAATTTATGAACCAGCATCCAGTCCTTCTGAATTAAACATTAAATGTCAGGAATACACTGACGAGGATGAGGATGAACATACTAACGTTTTTCCACTTGATGTGGTAGAACCAACTACTTACGAACAGGTTACACAAATTCCTTTGTCTTTGGTACAAAACCTGCAACATATGCTGGACGACTACAATCGTAGGTTTCCACCATCATTACCTACTTCTCCAGCGCCACAAGTGCCCCGGCAGTCTCCGACGCCTCGGCCAAAGTCTCCGACACCTCGACCTCAGTCTCCAGCACCCCGACCTTTGTCTCCAGCGCCTCGACCTCAAGCTCCGGCGCCGGTTGCATCTACGTCTCCATCGGGTGTTGGTTCGGATCATGGGAACCAGACTCCTCATGACACTGGAGATAATGACACCGATGATGACATGCATGATTGGGACAATTATAGGGCACAGACGCCTTCTACTCCACCGGCATCGCCAAGAGCTTCTCCACCAGTAGATATCGCAAGTTTTCATAACCTTATGGTTCGTGCTGCAAAAAGGTTTCACTTAACAATCGAGGCACAACAAACAGATTGTTTTCTTTACGATTTTAAGGACTTACCTCAGAAACAAACCCATACCATTCCTATCATAGACCACATATGGGAAGAAGGTCTAAAGTTAATGGAACGTCCAAACTCAATACCAGCTGTTCTGCCCAGATTGGACAAAAAATATAAAGCGCCTCCTTCTTCTCCGGCCTGTTTAGTTTCCCAACCTAAAGCGGATTCAGTGATCACTCAGGCTGCACAAAAGAGGTCTCGAAATCCGGCCATACCTCTGACATCTCCGCCTGATCAGGATGGCCGAAAATTAGACTCCATTGGTAAAAAATTTACCACTATGGCAGCGACAACCGTGAGAGCATCCAACGCCTTGGCTATTCTAGGTCGCTACGACCGACAAATGTGGTCTGAGATTGCTGGTCTGATCCCTCAGATGCCCGATTCCATCCGGGATGAAGCGCAGGCCATCATTCTCGAAGGAGAAAAAATTTCGGCAGAAATAATCGACTGTGCCGTCGATATATCCTCCACTGGTTTCCGCCAGCTAGCGGGTGCAGCAGTCTTGCGCCGTCGAGGCTGGCTAAAATCAACCACCTTCCGTCCAGAGGTTCAATCCAGGGTTTTGGATTTACCCTACGACGGCGAATCTTTATTCGGAAAACACGTTGATGATGCTTTGGAATTGATAAAGAAGGACACGGACACAGCAAAGTCCTTAACAACTTTACAATATCGGAAAAAGCCTTTTCGTGGGGCACGCGGTAGAGGAGGAGGAACCTCTACTTTTCGTGGAACGGGTCAATATCGATCATTCCACTACAATGATAACAGACAGAGGGGCTCCTATCAGTCCCAGGGTCGTTCATCCAACTCCAGACCATACCAGCGTAAGTCCAATTACAGAGGTGGTGCAAACACCAACAAAAAACAGTGACAATCCAAAATTTGACCCTCTTCCGATTGTACATCTTGGAGGTCAGATCTCAAAGTTCTTCTTCAATTGGTCCAACATAACCACCGACCGATGGATCTTGGACATTGTTTCAAAAGGACATACTCTGGAATTCACGAAATTCCCCCCCACTCGTCCACCTTCGGGTCCACCTTCTCCCCATTTCAAGGAACTGATGGCTCAGGTGAAGCTATTGATCCAGAAAGGAGCCATAGAAGTGGTACCGCAAGGTCAACACGGCAGGGGATTTTATTCCCGCTTTTTTCTTGTAAAGAAAAAATCAGGAGAGTGGCGTCCCATCTTAGACTTGAGGGCTCTGAACAAGTTCATCGCCTCAAAGACTTTTCAGATGCTAACCCTGCTTCAAATCTTGAATTTCCTCATTCCAGGAGAGTTCTTTTCAACAATAGACCTTCAAGATGCATATTTCCATGTGCCTATTCACCCCAGTCACAGGAAATATCTCAGTTTTACAGTCGGCCAATTTCATTATCAATTCAAGGTCCTACCATTCGGCCTTCGATCAGCACCGAGGGTTTTTAACAAATTTCTCGCCCCGGTCGCTGCCTATCTGCGTCTACAGGGCATCCAGTTCTATCCGTATCTGGACGACTGCCTGATAAAGGCCAAGACTTTTCAGTTAACGGAACAGCACACACAAGTATGCATTTCCCTATTCGAAACATTGGGATTGTCCATCAATTACCAAAAGTCCCATTTTCAACCATCTCAACAGCGAGACTTTCTAGGAGCCTCGCTCGATTCTCGGCTGGGGCAGGTCTTCGTTTCTCAAGAGAGACAAGTTCGAATGCTAAAGAAAGTACAGTTCCTACAGTCAAGACAGTACGTTTCTGTCCGGATGTACAAATCATTCCTCGGCATGGCCTCTTCGTGCATTCAGTTGATTCCCAACTGCAGACTGCACATGAGGGCTCTACAGGAGGAACTGGACAAGCAGTGGAAGCAGATATCGGGTTCGTTCGAAGACAAGATCCCCCTAACGCCCCGCATTCAACACGCTTTGGAGTGGTGGGCTCATCCTCCGAACATGGCGACAGGTCGTTCATTCAGAGACGAACCACCAACACTTACGCTGACGACAGACGCTTCCCTAGAAGGTTGGGGGGCGCATCTCGACGGGATGTCCGTGAAGGGGAAATGGACGGCGTCCCAGCGCGCTTGGCACATAAATCGCTTGGAACTACTAGCGATTTTCTTGGCCCTGAAGTCTTTTCTGAGATTAGTGCAGGGACAAACATTGCTGGTGAGAACGGACAACACCACCAGCATGCACTACATCAACAAACAGGGCGGCACAAGGTCCCTCGTGCTGTCTCAACTGGCACAGGAAATATGGGATTGGGCTATCCAGCGACAAATACATCTCACAGCTGTCCATGTACCAGGTGTGGCCAATGTTCTGGCGGACTCGCTCAGCAGAGCCTTGTCGGACAACCACGAATGGGAAATCAATCGACCAACGTTGGATTTCATCTTCCGTCAGTGGGGCCGACCGCAGTTGGATCTCTTTGCAACTGCTCTCAACCGGAAGTGTCCACGTTTTGCGAGCCGGCATCCACACAAGGAGTCGAGCGGGAATGCCTTTTCAATAGACTGGTCGAACGACTTCATCTATGCATTTCCTCCACTTCCGCTCATCCCTCGCCTGTTGCACAGGATGAGGTTCCAACAGTGTCGAATGATCCTGATCGCACCCAAATGGCCGAGACGTCCTTGGTTTTCGGATCTTCTTCTGTTCTCTCTGACAAATTCGATACAATTGCACCCTCTGCCACATCTTCTCACGATGCAGCAAGGTCAGATATGCCATCCGGATCCAGCATACCTCCAACTTCATGCTTGGAACCTGAGTACAATGAATTTGCACACATGAATATCGACAAGGATTGTAGGACGGTGCTAGCTAGTGCTCGCGCTCCGTCTACCATCAAAACTTATCAGCTAAAGTGGAGGCGATTCTGTACTTGGTGTTCCACTAAAAATCTGGATCCCATGTGTGCTCAGCCTGCACAGATCTTGCCTTTCTTCCTGTCTTTAGCAAGATCTGGACTATCACACTCCACTCTGAAGGTGTTTCTGGCTGCAATTTCTCGCTTTCGCCATGATGGCGTAACCTCCTTGTACTCCTCCAGAATCATTAGACAATTCTTCAAGGGCCTCTTTCGGATGTTCCCACCAATCCGTCGGCCTCCACTATCTTGGCGTCTGAATCTGGTTTTGTCTCAACTACTTTTGCCTCCTTTCGAGCCCATCCATTCTTCCAGTCTCAAATTCCTCACCTGGAAAGTGGCTCTTTTGCTGGCTCTGACTTCATCCAGACGCGTCAGCGACATCCAGGCTTTCACTATACAACCACCGTTTTTACAGTTCTCCAACGAGGCTGTTACTTTGAGAACAGATCCCAGTTTTATTCCAAAGGTTCCCAGTGACTTCCACCTTAATGAACCAATTATTCTTAAGACTTTCTTTCCTGCACCACAATCTGCAGCGGAACGCTCTTTGCACACTCTGGATGTGAAACGTTGCCTCAAGTTTTACATTCAACGCACAGCAGCATTTCGAAAGACAAATCAACTATTTGTAGCATATAGCCCAGTGTGCAAAGGTCAATCTGTGACCAAACAGACTATCACCAGATGGATTTCGTCTGCCATATCCTACTGTCATCAACGGGCCGGCAAGCCCCTTCCTGCTCCAGCTCGAGCTCATTCCACGAGAGCTGTCTCGACTTCTGCTGCCCTCTTTGCGGGGGTACCTCTGAGACACATCTGCAGAGCTGCTACTTGGTCGAGCAGCCATACTTTTACGAAGCACTACTGCCTGCAATCAACAGATGCCGCGGATGCGGCAGTAGGTCAAGCGGTGCTGCGGAATCTTTTCCAATAAAGGTGAGTCTCTGTTGCTTCCCGCCTCCAGTCATAAAGTTTTTTTCATGTTTTGTTATTTATGGCTTATTAAGTGCTATGTTTTGCCATGATTTTAATCGTATATTGCCTTTATGACTAATGTATGGTTTACTGCTTTCTACTCTTATTCAAGCATGTGAATCTATGAAAGACACCCCTAATACTGGAGAAGAACATAAGTTACTTACCTGTAAACTGTGGTTCTCCAGTATTGGTGTCTTTCATAGATTCACATGCGACCCTCCCGTCCTCCCCTCAGAGGCTCTCTTCTCCTCAAGCATTTATACTTACTTGTGCTACGAAAATCTGAGGACTTGGGCTTCTGAGGAGAAGGTTCTAGAGGAGGCTACAGCCTGATTGGCTGGAATGTGGACCAACACATAATGACTCTAATATGTTACTAAAGTGACTTCTCCCTTGGGCTTTTCAATGGGCCTATTCTGTTCTATGGTACTTTTTCAAGTTTACTTTTCTATTGCATTATATGTATGTATATTTTATTTATTGTATTTCTCATGTATACATCCATATATTACTGCTATTTATGTACCGTGGGACTCCCACTTCGACGACGGGGAATATTCAAGCATGTGAATCTATGAAAGACACCAATACTGGAGAACCACAGTTTACAGGTAAGTAACTTATGTTCTTATAGTAAATTAATGATAATTTTGTATTTATTTAATTTAGATTTTATAGTGTTAATTGTGGGAAGTGATTTATTTAATTAAAATTAGTTGTTAACTAATAATAATTAATTCATTGAAAATGTATTATGGTAATTGTGTAATTAATTTTAGGTGCAAGTTGTGGGGTTTATAGGGGTAAAGGGTGGGAAGTAATTTATGTTTAATCAATTAATAATTAGTTGTTAATTTATACTAACTAATGAATTGACATTTAATTAGAATATTTGTTTATATTGGTCTCGCATGTCATCTCACGAGCAGACACAGGCTACTTACGAGCTGGGCACCACAAGATGGTTCAAGAGCTTTGAGAGTGCACGTGACAATATTGCTCATTAGTTCACGTATTCCTCTGATAAGAAGAGGGCCTTTGGAACAACGAGCCACACAGTTCCAGTGGTAGCTGTATTATTTTCTTTCTTTTTTGCACTACATCACGTTTGCAGATTGACTGGCAATATAGGTCCCGACGAATGCCTGTTGGCAGAAACATGTTGACCTTACAAATAGGGTATATTTGTTGAATCCCTAATCCTAAAAATGGGAATCATACAACCGGTGGAGTGTTCTGAATGGGTGGCACCAGTTGTGATCGCAGCCAAGGCCAATGGTGAAGGCATCTGACTATGTGTAGATTTAAGGGACCTCAATGAGAGCATCTGGATTGAGGGACACCCACTGACTAATATTATTATTATTATTTAAAGATTTGTAGAGCGCCTGGTGACCCGAAGGCATCCCCGCGCTATAAACCTGTAAGGTTGGATGAGGGGAGAGGGGGGAGAAAAACCTTTTTATTTAGGGAAAAGCAGAGTTTTAAGCTGCTTGCGGAAGCGCAAGTAGCAAGGTTCCAAGCGCAGACTACGGGGGTGCAAGTTCCAGCGGGTGGCCGCCTTTACTGAGAAGCGACGACCTCCGGTACGTGTCCTCCTAAACTTGGGGATAATCGCCAGTCGTTCATTGTCCGAACGCAGAGATCTCGAGGCTTTGTACGGGGTAACCATGTCTCCCAGGATCGAGGGACCTTGTCCATTGAGGAGCTTGTGGGCGATGCACATAGCTTTGAACTCGATCCTCTCTCGCACTGGCAGCCAGTGGAGTGCCTTAAGTGCCGGTCTGGCGGAGGATCTAGAGGGAAAGCCCATCAGCATCCGAGCCGCTGCATTTTGGGTTCGTTGCAGCTTGCCCAGAGTAGCTTCTGGGGCTCCTAAATAAACAGCATTGCTGTAATCCAGGCGTGCAAGAACCAGTCCTTGAACCAGGAGTTTCCTGGAAAGAGGGGGGAGCAGAGGAAGGATCTTGCGGACTGACCGCATAAGTCCGAAACAGGTACCGGCTGTTTTGGTAGCCTGGGTTTTCATGGATAGGTCTGGTTTGAGCCAGACTCCCAGACTCTTAATTTCTTTCCTGGGGGCGGGCACCTCACCCATGGTATCGGGCCAAACAGATGGTGGAATAGTTGACCATTTCTTGCCCATCAACATGATTTCTGTTTTGGACCCGTTGAGTTTGAGTGAGGAATCACACATCCAGAGGTGGATTTTCTGGAGGCAGTGCAGGAGTTTATCTGGGCATTGGTCTAGATGTGAGAGCGAGACGACCAGTTGCGTGTCGTCCGCGTAGCTCACAATCTTAATGCCGAAGGGGGCAACTACATCCTCCAAAGGGGCCATCTAGGCATTAAAAAGGGTTGGACTCAGTGAGGAGCCCTGGGGAACCCCACTTGTCAGAGGAAGAGAGTCAGAACGGGAGCTGCCATCCCAGACCTGAAACGAGCGGCCGACAAAAATGACTCTAACCAGGCCAACGCTGTGCCCCCGAGTCCCGCCCTGGCCAGCCGGTGGAGCAGGACACGGTGGTTCACCGTGTCAAAGGCTGCACTAAGGTCCAGGAGGATCACTGCCACTGATCCCCCTGAATCCAAAATGCACCTTGCCTCCTCGATGACAGCGAGGAGGGCGGTGTCCGTGCCTTGGCCGGGGCGAAACCCTGTTTGGGACCGACGCAGCAGATTGTTCGATTCCAGGAACTGGGACAGCTGAGCGTTGACCAGTTTTTCAGCAATTTTGCTGATGCCCGGAAGGAGCGAGATCGGTCTGTAATTGGCCAGATCGGCAGGGTCCAGTTGTTTTTTTTTTAGAAGGGCTTTGACTACCGCTCCCTTCCAGCTAGGAGGAACGGTGCCTTGGGACAGAGAGGCATTAATCAACTCAAGAACTGGAGGAAAAATCGTGGGGGCGACTGCTTTAAGAAACCTCATGGGGGCAGGGTCAAGGGGGGAGCCACTTTTCATTTTGGCCAAAGTCTTTTCGACTTCATCCGATGTAACCGCCCTAAAGGCATTAAGCAGCGGGCGAGAGGCGCCTCCTGGACAGAGGTCGGGCGTTGCATTGTCCCAGCAAGGTAGCTGACTAGGCTGCGGGAGTGAATCTAGGATGTGGGAGATTTTAGAGTCGAAGAATTTTGCTAATTCTTTGCTCCTGTCTGGAAAGGCCCCGGGCAGTGGTGGGGGTTCAGGAACCTTTAGGAGCTCTTTGACGATGAGATAGGATTCTCTTGCAGAGTTAGTGGCATTTTTTATCCTATCGTCATAGTAGGAGGCTTTAGAAATTTTCAGAGCAGATTTATATGCTCTCACAGTCCTCCGGTATGCGTCTTTATTGGAGTGAAGCCAGTCCTTCCTCCACAGTCGTTCAGCTTTTTTACATTTCTTGCGGAGGGCTCTGAGTTCTAAGTTGAACCAGGGGGCTGAACCTGTCTTTCCGCTCTTGTCTTCGCGAGTTTTTATAGGTATGATGGAGTCAAGTGAGTCAGAAATCCACTTCCTGAAGTTGCTGTCAGGTGTAACGAGGTCCCCGGAGGGGGCGGGGGTCGTTGATTCTAGAGTATTGGCCCAGTCCTTGATAGAGAGTCTGGACCATGCCCTGTCTCGAGTATATGAGGTGGACTTGGGGGGCTTCCTGAAATCTCCTGGCCAAAAAAGGGGGACCAGAAAGTGGTCTGTCCAGGGGAGGGGGCAGGAGGGTCTAGCCTGGAGGGTACGGACATTTGTAAAGACTGGGTCTAGTAAGTGGCCCTTAACATGGGTGGCTCCGGTATTGGCCAGTTGGAGACCGTAGGCATCTAAGTCTGATATCAGATCAGCAGCCCCTGTGTCTAGGGGATCATCAAAGTGGATATTGAGGTCCCCTAGCACGGTGAAGTTGGATGTAGAGTGGGCCAGAGCTGATATGGAATCTAGTAGGGCGCTGGCAAAGGGGCCAAAATGGCCAGGGGGGCGGTACACCAGAAGACCTGTCAGCGAGGTTGTCGGGGTTAGATGGATGTTGAAATGGCAGCTCTCTGAGTCCTTGATGTGAGCATCACTAATTCTGCATGAGAAGTGGTCTCTGTGCAAGATGGCCAGTCCGCCCCCTCTACCACAAGGGCGAGCTTGGGACTGGATAAGGAAACCCAGGGCCAGAGCCAAGACCACATCTGAGTCTGAATGCGGTGTGAGCCACGTTTCTGTGAGAAACAGAATGTCTAGCTCATAGTCCACGAGCAGATGGTTGATAAGCAGGGCGTGCATGGGGAGCGACCTACAGTTCAGTCCTGCTAATTTCAGGCCAGAGTGTGCGAATGGTGCTTGAGTCAGTTGTCCTTTGACCAGGGGGCAGATGGCGCAGTTTGTGAAATGCCCACCTGAGTCGTGAACATAGTTACATTGTGTATTTTTTGAAGGTCTGAGACTTAGTAAGGCACGTCGTGAGTAACTCACCCTATCGGTGTGTCCGTCCGGCATAGGTTCTAGCCCTGTGCCCGGTCGTGCCGGGACGGGCGCAGACTGGCTTGCCTTAGGCGCGCCTACGGCGCGCAAACGGCGCTCCCGCTGCGCTCGTCCGCTGCGCGTTCGGAACTTGCACATAATATATGCTACTTCCGGTGTGGAGCAAGGGGGCGTGGCCTCGGAAGGAGACGTGGCCTCCGGTTTCTGCACGCTGGCGCCAAACAAGGTTCTGGGGCGGTCTAGCTGCAGCAATAGATCGGCTGCTTTGGACCACAGTGATTCCAGAAAACGTGAGTGAGTTTTAAAATTACACGAAGTTTAAAGTGACACAAATGGTTAAAAAACTAGCACACAGCCTCGCTCCCGGCTTCCGCCTCAGGAGCACAACAAACAAACAGTTACCTGGCTCCTAAACTCGGCGTCTTAAGTACGGTTTGTGGGAGGGGGCGTGGCCTCGGAAGGGGGCGTGGCCTCCGGTTTCTGCGCGCTGGCGCCAAACAAGGTTCTGGGGCGGTCTAGCTGCAGCAATAGATCGGCTGCTTTGGACCACAGTGGTTCCAGAAAACGTGAGTGAGTTTTAAAATTACACGAAGTTTAAAGTGACACAAATGGTTAAAAAACTAGCACACAGCCTCGCTCCCGGCTTCCGCCTCAGGAGCACAACAAACAAACGAGAAGCTCAGCACTATGTTCAAAGCTAAATATTTCAGCGTAATCAACCTATCAATGGCATATCATCAAGTGGACCTTCATCCAGAATCCAGGCCACTTACTACGTTCATAACCGCCCAGGGAGCATACCTGTTCAGGAGAATGCTGTTTGGACTTTTTCCGCGGCTGCTGTGTTCCAGAAGGCTATGCAGCAAATATTGGAAGGAGTTAACTGCACTATATGTTTCTAGGACAACATTTTAGTGTATGGTCGCAACATGGAGGACCATGACAATACACTGAGACTTGTGTTCAAAAGACTCATGGACGCAGGGTTGACAGAACAGAATACCAAGTGCAAGATTGGAGTGACAACGGTCGACTACCTGGGGCATACTATTTCCAAAGAAGGGTTTAGACCTAAAAGCAGCCTTCTTGGTGCAGTAAAAGATGCTCCGTATCCAAGGAACAGAGAGGAACTCAAGTCATTCTTGGGTTTGATGGAATATATGGCAAAGTATATCAAAAACTCTTCATCCAAGTGTGAACCAGTGCGAGAACTTTTAAGGAAAAACAAGGAGTTTCAATGGGAGGTGCGACATACATGTGTACTGGATGCACTCAAAGAAGAGCTATTGAGTTTGTCGGCTTTAGGGACATTTGAACCTCATGACTAAACTATCCTCACTACAGACGCATCCAACAAAGGGTTAGGGGGGGAGGAGCCTAGCTCGAGAGCGTAATGGCCGCCTTTAAGCTCGGCTCCGTCGGCCCTCCGGCCAACCTCGAATCTCCTGCAATATATCCTGTACTGCGACGATACTTCACTACAGATTTTGGAATTTAACGACCCACTCTTACTCACCGTCTGGTCCGGAGGCTCCTGCGTGCTGTGGGTCCGCAGCTGTGCCCTCGGTGGGATTGGGGCCTCCGGGCGCTCGAGACCGGGACCTTGCCTGTGGGACCCGACCGGCGGTGCTGAGATTGCCGGCCCCGGCCGCGAGAGTGAGCCACTGGTGGGAGCCGTTGTGTGTATGCCCCGGCGATCCTGAACCGGCCCCGATTTGTAGACCGTGCGGCTGGAGGGGGACGAGATGTGTCGGGGGCTGACTGTGTGAAGGGGTCCCTTCGCCTTTGTTCTGTCCGGCGGCCCTGGACCCCGTGCCTGGCACTCACTTGTGGGGCCCGCCACTGTTCGGAGGGGGCCCCCCCCCATTGAGCGCCTGCCCGTTCTGTGCCGGTAAGGCCATTGTTGGGAACCTCCGGAAGTCTGTAAAGTCCTACATTTGGGAACTGTTTGGGGGCCCACGGTGAGGTGCGGGGCGGCGAAACTCACAAAATGGCTACCAACAACGTGGGGGGTGATCCGCTCTGCACCGACCACCTTGCTGGCCGGATTGCGCGGAGGCCTGGGCGTGTGCTCGAGCGCCCACGCTCGGAGATGTCCTGGACGCCTTGATGTCCTTGTACGCTGTTTTGGCCCCCGGTGCTTCTCCCGACCCCATGCGGCCCGCCGCCATTTTGGGTCGTCGCTCTTTCATGCACCTCTGTCGTCCTGATGCCTCCATTGCTTTGCCCCCTTCGGCTGCGCCAGGAGTTGCTGTCGCTGTTCTTCGGCCGCTTGATGGGCCGGTGGCTTTTGAACCTCCGCTTTCTCACCGCCCGGACTTCGAGGACTTGCACACGACGCGGAGATCTGCTCCTTCCCGGACAATTGGGAACTACGGTGGACCGCTGTTTGCTCCCGCTTCGATGGATTCGAGCTTTTGTCCTGGTGGGGTACCTTTGCATTGTCGAACTGCTAAACTGGATTCCGGCTTGCTTTTGCTTGCCCTGTCGTTGCTGCTACAATTGACTTGCTTCATTGACTTTTTGTATTCCATTAGTATGGTGGCTCTCCCTACTCTACATCACTGCCGTAACCCTGGTCAACATTACGATTATTCTGTGCTGGGTGGTCCGTTTCATGTTATCCTTTATTGGGTTGGTTTCGTGATTAGGAAGGGCTGGGGGTAAGTTGCAAGACACTGATAGACTGCTGGTTTACCTGTCTGTTGCACTGATACTTGTACTCTCGACATTGTGAAACGTTAAAATTTCCCCCCCTCCCCCCCTGCGGGTTTTTGCTGTATGTGAAGGTGAAGCACTGATTTGATAATTATTCATTTGCTGGTCGGGGGAGGGTCGTAGCCGAGTGTGTTTGTTCATATCCTCTGGCTCCTCCCTCACATCTTATTTTTGTTTCATATTCCCTTTCCTCCTTTTTTTGTCTCCTTATTCTACTTTCTTTCTTTACTATATTTCGGGTTTCGGATTAGGGCGACAGGCACGCTGTTTGGAGGGTAGGCCGTAGCCTCCTGCAGGGGTGCGGGGTGGGACGGGTGGGCGGGGTCTTTCAGATGTTTCTTTTTCGGTTCTATGGCCCTTTTCTATCCCTTTATAACGGTGCCGCTTCTGTCCTCGCTTCCCTGGCATGAGTGGGTTGGGGTCTGTCGCTATGCCACTTTTATCTGTTTCGATGCTCCGTCGTGACTGCCATACCCTTCTTTTCGCCAGCTCTCTACTTTCTTCTGTATTATTAGCCGAGGGATGCCTGGCCCGGGGTGGCGCCCATCTTGCACGATTGTGTTTCTCCTTTTATATTTCTTTTTCTCTGTTTCTCCTTCTTCCCCTTTCCCTGTTCTTGCCCATATTGGTTTCCTCCCCTCTGTTTCCCCCCTATTTTTCCCCTTTCCCTCCCCCCTCCCCTTCCCTCTCCCCCCCCCCTTTTCCCCAGACTCGTATGGCGAGTAGGTTTCGATCGTGCAGTTTATCTGCTCCCCTTGCCTTCGTTAGCGTGTTATTGGGTGGGGGGTGTGAGATGCTGGTAGTACTTGTATGCTTATCTACTATATTTTGCGTTTGTTTTGTGCTACGACCGACTCGTGTCTTCACGTCCCCCCTCCCTTCCCCCTCCTCTTCCCATTTTGGCGAGGGTGTACTTTTGTTTATTGTTTTTTCCATATTTTATGAATCTGCCATGAGCCTTGTCCCCTATTATAAAATGGACCTCATTGATCCTGATATTGGGCCGTTAATGTCGCTTGTTCTTTCCATAGCATTGTTTTAAATATGTTTGCCTGCCTGCCAGCTGGCCTTGTGTTGCTTATTTTGACTTTTGATAATTTACTTGTGGCCGGCCGGATTGGTTGTGGGCCCACGCATGTCTATCGTGTTGATGCAAATAAAGGTTTTAAAAAAAAACAACAAAAAAAAAACAAAGGGTTAGGGGCCACCCTGTTGCAAAGAAATAGGAAGGAAGAGAGAATAATTGCTTTCGCCTCCCGCTGTTTTACTAACGCAGAGAAGAACTACTCTGTAATTGAAAAGGAGGCCCTGGCGTGCTTCTGGGCAGTGAAGAATTTAACATTTTTCCTGTAGGGGCTGAACTTCACCATTTGTACGGACCACAAGCCCCTCACTTCTATCTTCATGGTGAGGGGCATGAAGGATTGTACTTCACGCATGGGAAGGTGGATTCTGGGCTTAGAGAACTATAATTTTAAAATGGAGTACATTCCTGGAGAGGATAACAAGATTGACGATTTTCTACCCAGAACACCTTTAGGTGTGGAACAGCCTGAGGAAATGCTAGACAGCCTCATCATGGTGATAGACAACCCCGGGAAAAACCACTTTCAGAAGAGGGTCAAAGGGACTATATTTACCGACCATTCAAGTTAGTACCCCTACTGAACAATACTTAAACAACAAAAAACTTGAAGGTCTAGAAGAAGCTGAGTAATAAAGCCTACCACAGGGAAAATACAAAAAATCAACTACCACATTGTGGTGAGACACTATCCGGTACTTATATAAGTCCTATCAGCCCACCCATATGGCGGAGCCTCGTCATTTAGGACGTCTTGAACTAGGTCTGTGTGTCCAAGCCCTGATGTAGTGGCTTTCTTTCCCTAGGCCATAGTTCAGAGGATAGATGTGTCCTCACCACAAGAGGTGCCGATATAATGCAGTGCAAGAGAAATGAAAATGTGGTGGTGATTTAAGATGACGGTCAAGGTAAAAAAAGGGAGTTTAATGGTATTCACCTGGACGTCAGATTAAAAAACAGTGTGATGACAGTGTGAAAATATCACTGTACAGTATGCTTGGAAATTATTAAGGCCAACATGTGTCTGCCGTCAAGGTGGAAGTTCACCGGCATTCTTCAGGGCCAAGCTGACAAAATAGCTACTGCAAATTACACCATTCTAAGTGTTGACAATAAAGAGTGATGAAAATAAATAAATTAAACCAAATTCAGTCTAAGAATTATGGGTGTGGTCACATGGGACCACCCTACGGTGTCCTCGTTATTGATATGTGTGTCGAGGAGCCTTTCCCTGTAAAGATCAAAGAAAAAACTGTATCAAAACACGAATAACAACTTATGTTCCTGTGATAACATAAGCTGTACACTCACTGTGGTAGACAACAAAACTCAGCATGCCAGTCATACCTCTGACGGCAACAATGTTCTACATGCGCTCTAAAGGTCGCATACAGCTAATCTGTAAACAATGAATGAATGACTTCAAATGCACTTACCCAGCTCTGTGTGGGAAGATAGCCTCACCTCACCCGGCAACGGCTCGGATAATGAGGCCCCGCTCTAAACATATGAATAAAGACAATTTCAGGGAGGTAATAATTGTCATATTCATTGTCTATACAGTATATGTCTTTAAAACTCGGTTATCAGATTAGCCCTAATGGCGTCCAACGCAATGAGGACCACAGTAGTAGCCACACTCAGCGCCAAAGGATGGGGAACGGAAGCTTTGGCGGGGCCTCATTATCCGAGCCGTTGCCGGGTGAGGTGAGGCTATCTTTCCACACAGAGCTGGGTAAGTGCATTTGAAGTCATTCATTCATTGTTTACAGATTAGCTGTATGCGACCTTTAGAGCGCATGTAGAACATTGTTGCCGTCAGAGGTATGACTGGCATGCTGAGTTTTGTTGTCTACCACAGTGAGTGTACAGCTTATGTTATCACAGGAACATAAGTTGTTATTCGTGTTTTGATACAGTTTTTTCTTTGATCTTTACAGGGAAAGGCTCCTCGACACACATATCAATAACGAGGACACGGTAGGGTGGTCCCATGTGACCACACCCATAATTCTTAGACTGAATTTGGTTTAATTTATTTATTTTCATCACTCTTTATTGTCAACACTTAGAATGGTGTAATTTGCAGTAGCTATTTTGTCAGCTTGGCCCTGAAGAATGCCGGTGAACTTTCACCTTGACGGCAGAAACATGTTGGCCTTAATAATTTCCAAGCATACTGTACAGTGATATTTTCACACTGTCATCACACTGTTTTTTAATCTGACGTCCAGGTAAATACCATTAAACTCCCTTTTTTTACCTTGACCGTCATCTTAAATCACCACCACATTTTCATTTCTCTTGCACTGCATTATATCGGCACCTCTTGTGGTGAGGACACATCTATCCTCTGAACTATGGCCTAGTGAAAGAAAGCCACTACATCAGGGCTTGGACACACAGACCTAGTTCAAGACGTCCTAAATGACGAGGCTCCGCCATATGGGTGGGCTGATAGGACTTATATAAGTACCGGATAGTGTCTCACCACAATCTGGTAGTTGATTTTTTGTATTTTCCCTGTGGTAGGCGCTTTATTACTCAGCTTCTTCTAGACCTTCAAGTTTTTTGTTGTTTAAAGATAGACAACCCCGCCATCACAGAGGAGGAATAGAACAAATACATGGAGGAAGACAAGGAGACGGCCAAACTAAAGGGTGTACTGAGAGAAGGATGGCCTAGAAAATGCAACGATCTTTAACCAGAACTCAGAGACTACTGGGTGGTAAAGAATGTGTTGAGCATCAATAACGACAAAGTCTTTCGTCACAACAGAGCAATACCGCCAGGGGGCCTCAGAAGAAGAATAATGGAGCTGGCGCATGAAGGACATTTAGGACGGAGCGTAACCAAGAACAGAGTGCGTGCTAGCTTTTGGTTACCCAGGATGGACACCATGGTGGAACAGCTAGTGAAAGACAGCATCAGTTGTGCCAGAAGCGATCCATCAAAGTCCTTACGCAAGGCACCTTTGTACCCCTGTTGCTGTACCACTTAAACCATGGAAGAAACTGGCTGTGGACATAATTGTGCCAATGGACAATCTAGGTGTCCAGAAGAGGTTCATGTTGGTCTTAACTGACTACACTTCCCATTGGATTAACCAGAAATGTGTTCATCATGTAAACACTAACATGGTACTAGACTTCCTCAAATACGTCTTCTCAAAGGAAGGTATACCTTCAGTCTTGGTCACAGACAATGGGGTACAGTTTATGTCCCAAACAATGAAAGATTTTCTAAAACACGTGAGCATTAAACATGACTTGACGGCTCTATATTGTGCAAAATCCAACGGCCTAGTCGAGAGGTTCAACAGGATGATTAAGGAACACATCCAACTGGCCATTGCCAATGGTCACGAGCTAGAGACATCACTGCACGACTGTTTGTGGGCATATCACACCACGCCGAACCTGGTAACAGGAATCTCCCCTTTTGTCTCACTCAGAGGGAGGGAACCATGCACCAAACTTAACCCTAGTTGATTGGGTGGAGGTATGGCTGTGGACACTAACCATGAGGAGGTGGGGAGGAAGGTAGAACTGCACCAAGCTAGGTACAAGGAATGGTACAATGGAAAACATGGGGTCAGAGCTCCCACGTGGAAAGTAGGCGATGTGGTGTAGATCAAGAGGTGTGTGAAAGAACCCCACAGTCAAAGTAAATTCTACCCCCCTTGTTGCTTTGTAAAAGCATTTAACAATGTAGTGAAACTCGACAATGGCCAATGGTGGAGTTGGGACAAAGTTGTGAAGTCTCAAATGTTAAATGATCGGTGATCTTTTACGTATACTTAACGTTGTATAGGGAGGGAGGAGGTTTGTAATCTTACCTTGTTCATAATGGTACCGTCCGCACACCCCTTTCCTTTTCCCTTCCTTGGTTTCTCCCCCTGGGAGCGACGTTGGAATGTTGACACCTGAGTTCAGTTGTGGAGAGTGGATGGCCAATAAACAGGACCACCCTGGTTCCTGACATAATTACTTTTCATCACCAACGTTCCGAATAATCAATTGATTTTAACTACTTTTAATATGCAACCTTGCTTTAAATCAGTTTTAAATGCAAGACATAGGTTCCTCTTGAATCGCTTAAGACTGAAAATTTTTCACTGATTGGTCAGTTTTTCAAATATGAATAACTGGTCTATATCCTTATCTAATTGTCCCTGTGGTGATGCGATGGCACAGGACACCATGCATGTGGTGCTCTTTTGTACATTTTATAACCACCAGAGGAAGTGCTTTTATTTTACCAATCATAAGACCCCTCCAATTTACGCAATGTCGCCCTGCATAGCAATATATACAATCTTTGCCTTCCCTGGAGATTTGTTGTAGTGTGGCATCCTTTTTATGGACAGTTTTGTATGCCAGAAAAAATATCCCCATAACCCTCCCACAGTAAAGGGATACAGGTATCAGGTTCAACATGATCTTAGGATAAGGACCCTGTATATATGCAGTTATTGGCACCACTATGTCCCTATAACTGATAAAGATTAATTCATGTTTGCCAGAGGAGGTGGGGAACGCATGGCGGACCCAATCTGAGGTTTTTATCTTACCCCAGTACTCTGGCTCCACTTAACTGTAGTTAAGTATCTTATAGGGATTTTGCGCGCATGGTTTGCCCTTACTTGATGGACAACGAACATTGTGAAGGAACTTCATTGCATGATTATTCTTTTTAATTCCTTATTATTACACTCTGGTATACTGTTGTATTGCTTATTGATTACAGATGTTGTCTTACTCAGAGTTTTATTGTATGCAACCTTCTCTTTTCTGGAATATTCCTTTCATTGCCTTATATCTCCTGTATACTTTCACTGTTATTCAATCAATATATCTTTACTCAGAGGCCATTGGCCAAGCATAAAAGCAATATGTAAAAAACATTTTTAAAAAACAAATACAGTTCATAGCAGCAATTCCAAATATGTACATGAACATACAATAAAACGGTTGTATGACGATCCATCGTAAACAAAGATAGCGCGGGAGTTCTCATCGCGGCAAATACATCGCAACGGCAGTCACATCGGCAATTTTGTCATCGCACGTTGTTGCGACGCAAATGCGGGCATGTAATTGGTAAGCATGTCACATCGGCGACTTTACATCGCGCGACATGACAACGCTTTGCTGAATCTTGCAAACAGCCGTTTTTGTGTGCTTTAGTTTTGGTTTGCCTATAAAGTGCCAGACAAAGTTGTGGAAACTTCAGGACGCTGAGGGGAGGCAATCAAGAGTCTAGTCTATTAGAAGGCAGAGCAGAAGTTTAAGGCAGGTGTACGAAGTGCGTTTTAAACTACCTACTGAAGCAGCCACAGCTGTGCAGAAGAGTGGTTTTATATATGTATTGTGACTGTGGCAGTTTGCGAGCAGCTTGTCCGTCGGGTCTGCAATCTTGGTAAATATAACCTGCAATGACAGAGCGAACATTCACTCGGTCGCCGGCACAGATGCGGCAGGAAGAGAATAAAGTAAACGTTGCATTAAATGTGCTGCGAACTCCTGTTGCAGTGCATGCATCCTTCCGAGTTACACGTATTTCTCAAATTCCATAACTATGTTTGTGTTTTGGAAAAGCAAACTGCAAACTTCAAACGCCTTATGCAGATCTGTGCTTGAGGCAGGATGGACGCCCAAGGGCTCAATATGAATGACTTTCGCCCCAATTTGTGGTGTAAAAATAGGAGCATTTTCCGAAAATATTGGCACATCCAGAACTCTTAATATTCACCCCTATCGCTGCAGAAGGGATGGACGAGCAACTTCGGTGGTTGCAAATTTACATATCTCTGGTGACTTTGGAACATGCAAAGGTGAGTCCTGGCTTCGAGACAAGACATAAGCAGTGTAAATATGGGTAAATCCATTAATCTGCCTTTGTCTAAAAATGTATAATACATGCAATGCAATTGTATAGCATGAAACACCATTCGAGGTGCGTGATCTGGGATTTCCCTGTCGCCCCCCTTTGCTGCCCGCTAAGTGGGTGGTATTTGAACTTCTGTGCATACACAGCCACCAGATATATTATGCAGGATGTGCGCTCCTCCCTATTACCCCATAACGTTAGTTGTTGACTTGCGCGCATAAACATTGTTGTAGCAGGAGCACGTCGAGCATATTTGAACGGCTGTGCATACACAGGCACCAGATATATTATGGAGGGTGTGCGCTCCTCCCTAGTATCCCATAACGTTATTGGCTCATGGAATTATGCCACCTTTGTGAAGCAGCTTGCCATACATGTAAACTGTCAGCCCCGTGCCTGAGGTGCATCATCAGAGCTGTGTGAATAATAACAGCTGTGAGCCCGTGCCTGAGGCACCCACTTACCACACACACATATCATCATCCACCGATACACCCATCCATGCATCCATCTAGACACCCATCCATTCATTCATCCGCCATCCATGCATCCATCCATCCACCCATCCATCCACCCACCCATCATGCATCCATCCACCCACCCATCCATCCTGCATCCATCCATCCACCCAACCACCCATCTTGCATCCAACCGCCCACCCATCCATCCACCCACCCATCTATCATGCATGCATCCATCCATCCACCCACCCATCATGCATCCATCCACCCATCATGTACCCGCCCACCCATTCATCCACCCACCCATCCATCATGCATCCATCCACCCATCCATCATGCATCCATCCATCCATCCATCCACCCATCATGCATCCATGTGTCTGAATGCGCACACAACGCGCACACAACAGCGTTGCTTTTCTGCAACGCTGTCCTGACAACATTGTGAGCATCCAGGCATTATGGGGTACAATCCGAAGAAACTGCATAAAAAAGAAGCACTTGTAAGTGTCCATTTTTTTGTGGCTCAGGCGAGTCTCGATCCTTGTTTCCCTGCACCAAAGTCGGCAGCGCTTTCCGTGTTGCCACCTCCTCTCCCTCTGTGCGGGCCTGCATGTTGCATGCCTTTCACTTATTCCCCTGTTGTCTCTGTCTTTATCTACCAATCACCGGTGCAATGTTATCATGTTTTGGAATCACATAATGTTTTGGAGATGAAAACCGAGTGGAACATTCTTTGGTTTCTAGTTCCAGAGCAAAATAAGATGCACGCGTTGAAGGGCACAAGGTGCAATGTTATAATGTTTTGGAATAACAATGTTTTGGAGATGAAAACCGAGTGGAACATTCTTAAAATAAAGCAGGTGCACGCGTTGTTAAAAGCGTGTCAAGGTGGCTCATGGGATTATGCCACCCTTGTGAAGCAGATTGCCATAAATGTATTTCAGTTATTTTGATGGCATTATTTGAGCGCATTGGCGGTGACATGCCTTGCGATGTAACTGTAAACGCGCAGTAGTCGCATGCGTTGAGAAAGCATGCGATGTAACCGCGCCCACGATGTAAAGGTCGCGATGCGATGGCAGCGCGACGTAACACTGTCGGTGTAATGGGTGTTTCCCAAATGGTAAGCTTAAGAGATTATGTGATGGCTTGATATGCCATCAAAGGGGGAATAGGAGTAGTGTAATTTTGATCCCATCTTGAGGTGCTGTAGAAGTGCATTATAATCATGCATATTACTCAGAAAAGATGGGGTATTGGATATTTAAAGATTTAAAGTACTCCACATAAAACTAATGGGACTTATAAATTGCGTTCATAGAAATGTGACTAATAAAGTTCTTTGCAACATTTACATATTAACATTCTAGAAGAAATAATTAGATGTGTATCATTGTGAAGTTAATTAAATAAGATCTATGTGTAAACTAATTTTGAAGCATTTATATGTGTAACAAGAATGTATATTCATCTTGGTGTATTTGAAATTACAAAATGTTCATAATCTTTTGCAATTTATTTGTGCGTTAGGAAACTGCTTTAGCTATGTGTGTAAGAATGTGGACGTATTTGTAACCCAGTGCACCATTAAGTTGACATTATTTTTGGGCCTGAAGAACTGTTTCAGTACAAGCTCACGTTTAAAGTACAGCATGTAGTTCATATTTAACTTTCAGTGTAGAATGTGTTTGCTTGCATTTTATTTGTTTCTATTGCAGGTGCAAACAGTGCCTTATTAGTTAGAAGATAATGTTTTTTGTTTTAGTTAGATAGCAAGATATGAGAAGATGGATCTTCGCGAGGGGAAAGTGGTAACGAGCAAGGAGGCGGGTCCCAATGGAAAATGAGAAGAATGGCAATGGACGAATTAAGTAGCAACTTATTGATGTGGAAAAGGTGGTGCCAGTAAACAATTTGTTTTGGAATTGTGGAAAGTTAGTGGACATGAGCACATGACTTACATTGAGTACACTAATGTCTTATGCTGTAACATCCTCATGGTCAGAGAGACATTTTAGGACTTCATGAGGTACAGACCTCTGCTTCTGCCTTGTGTGGCTCCATGCTATTTAACCCTTGGTTGGAGTTTCTTCTACTGAAGACTCTGACAACTGACACCTCCCTTTTATTCATACTTACTCAATATTATTAGTTTACGGTTGTCCCTTTTAAAGCAGTGTAGGAAGAGATAGCATGCATATGCTTCTCGTTATATAGGGTAAATCTGTTCATGAGATTTGGATTCATTCCGTGTGTTCTGTATTTCTATACTGTGATGTTGAAGATTGATGTATATCAATCTATTTTTGAATTTATAATGAAACTTTACTAATCTCAGATGTATTTGCTGAGTGAATTATTGTGGGACTAAATTGGGTACACTGTATTGAAATTGAAATTGTGAATGTTTCCTCCCTCTTACCTCTCAAGCAGCTAAAAAGACCACCTGGTTAAGTAGGGATGTTTAATTTGGCCCAGCTCTCTCAGTCCCTTCAGAACTGAGACAGGACCCAAACGGGTGTGAATAACCTCATCGATGTCTAAGCCAAGAAGCAAACCAAACCTGTGGGTGAGAGCCTGTGCTTGTTCTACAGGATGCCGAAGGTAGTCAGGCCTCACGCAGTATCAAGGGATTACCGTAGGAACGGAGCATGAGGAGTAGAGGGAAAAAGCATGAGAAACAAAAGAGAAGGTGAGATAATATGGATGAGGTAGAATAGAGCTGAAAGCGATTACAATTAAATAGAGATAAGGGAGGTAGGTGAAAGAGAAGAGGAAGAACTGAGGAAGAAACAAGGGAGCAAACAGAACAGATGGAAGAGAGAGGAGAAAGAGAAGAAAGAGGGGGAAAGTAAAAGAATTAGATAAAGGTCAGAGGAAATTGAGCAGACTTGAGAACAATGGGAGACAACTGAAGAGTGAGAGGGGAGGAAATGAGATGCTTCGGTTCTGCTGGGTCTACAGATGGAATGGCATATAGGGCATGCAAGTTTGACTGTGGGGAATATGTGGTTCAGTTTTGTTGGGGCCAGATAGACCGGTGTAAGACAGTATATTGGATGCACTTAAACCGTGCATTTCGAGAATTGAATTGGGGTGACTCAAGTGCCTGTACCCATTCCAAGTCGTGCAGTGGTCACCCAATATCACCCTTTCATTTTTGCCATAGGGGCATTAGAGAGACCCTGGTATGTTCTCTGGTTGCTCTATGTAACCATGTGATGAGATGACGCCCGGTGCACACAGTGTATAGGGCATGGACAAGAATATATGTGGGGAGGCTCTTCATTCATTGTGAGCTGCATCCTGTAGCACATTGCCAATAGTTGGCTGTATAGGAGGAACTGGCCAGGGTGGATACCACAGACTTGGCATAATTGGTCAAATGTCATCAGGTGTTGGTCTTGGAACAAATATCCCATTGTTTAAATTGACCTGTTGCACCAGGCAACCAGGTCTTCCATTGCAAAGGTGCATGGGAAGTGAGGCAGCCCTTGGAGAGGGATGTTGGGGACGTATGTCAGAATGTGGCACATCCGCTGGAACCCCCGAGCTAGACATTTGTGAGCCACCCAAGTATGCAGCGACCAGGAACAGTGGAGCTTGATGGAGGGTAGAAAGAGCTGACAGAGGAGAGTGAACGCTAGAGGGCCTTCATCTGTGGCTGTTTCATATACATTTTCTCCATCCCCTCTATGCTACTATTTCATGAGTCGAAACTGTGACTAGAAAAATCCCATATCGTTCCCTCCAGTACATTAACTACCAGTGTTATCATGCACTTGTAATATTTCATGAAACATTGTGCACATAATAGGATTTCTGCAGGTTGATCTTATGTCGGTTCAGCCTGTCATGCAGAGGGAGCCCCCTTGAACTTGGTGCCCAATGCGACAGCATTCGGTTGTACCACCCTATGCTGGCACTGGCCACATACACTCAATATTTTACCCCCATCCCATGTCTCATTGCATCCAGCAATGAGATCCTGGATGCAACAGGTCTACTAGTGTGAAGGGAAGGTATTCCATTGTCATAGTGCACTTCCTTGCCTCCAGGTGAAAAGCCCAGTGCCCGACATGGCCAATCAAGACTGGCCTTGTCTAGCTACACTTCTTCCACTCTTGTTCATCTTTTAATGAATAAGTATTTTTCTTCTTTCCCCAAATAAATGTGTCTATGAATGCTTTGTTTTTAAGAAGAAAGTCTTGAAAATAAAATGTAGGTTGTTTAGAATTAACACACCCCACTTTCAATGCCCTATTTATAACTCAAGGGACTCAGCTTAGTCCAGTGATCCTGGATAGAATTCTGAAACTTATAATTCTGAATAGCCAGGTCTCTCCGGTTTTTAAATGACGGGTCTTCAAATTTTGTGCCCAGGATTCTTGGTCCTGAAAACACCGGATCAGGGAATTTAAGAGTCGCTGGTTGTGGGGGCACCTAGTGAAACAACCAAACCTCTGAATTAGGTAGGCAGGGTTATTGGTGGGATGGCAGAAATACAGTCAGGCTCCTGTCTGACACCTTCAGCACAACAGGACGAGCCATTAGTGCTCCCCTCAGTTAGAGCTTCGACGTCCTTATCCCCTAGCCCCTGCAGAGCAGAAAGGCTGGGTGCAAGGATGCACCCTGCCATAGGCAAAGCCCCAGGCTACAGGCTCTGGCCTAGGCCAGACAAAGACCCCCACATACCTTCCTCGCCCACCTCCTATGCAGAGCAGACACAGCCCTAGACTTTTATACAGGCAGTGCCTACCTGTTACAGTGCCCTCTTATATGTAAGAAATTAATGCATTTTGCATCTGACCACTGGGCGAATTCCTCTGTCAGTCTATCTTTTGTCCCAGAGGAAGCTGCATTTTGTATTGCTTATCTGTCATACCAGTGCTAAATGCATTCTCCACCTCAATTGAATGCTCCAATCTCCTTGATTCGCCTAACAATAGGAGACAAAATGGTCCAAACCTAAATTCTTCCAAGCAAGACATGACAGAATTTTCCAATATCTCTTTGCTCCCCCTATAGGCGGCTACAGGATCTGATTCCTCTTTATTCCTATTGGAGGCTCCATGTCCCTCGCAATTTGTTTTCTTCCCAGCAAATCTTCCCTACAATAACATCTTCTATCCAATCTAGAAGTGACTGCATGCTACAGTGGTCCAAAACAAATTTCCAACTGGTCGATTTAGAAAGACCAAACAATCTTCTCCAGATAGTAGCCTCAAGCTCTTCCATCAACATTCCCAATGAAAAAATTTACAAGCAAGCCATAGCTTTAAGACTGGTATGAGCTTTGCATTTGTCTTTATGAGGGAGTCAGACTACAGCCCGATATGTCTTATTAAAATGAAGAATACCATTTGAATTACTTTGACTGTTGTGAGGACTGCAATGCTTGATTTAATCTCAGACATTGGTAATTACTTTGGCCATATTCCAGCTCACCATTTTTTTCTCAATTTGCCCCTACAGATAGGAAGAAGATCAATGAAAATCTACTTTTTTCCAGCAGGAAAAAACCTGACTAAACTGTAAGACAGAGGGCCAGATTTGCTAACATTTTGCATCATGATTGCACCACTTTTGTGGCTCTCTATAAGACTAATTCCACAGCAAGATCACCAACATCTACAATAATTTTAACCTTCAACCCACCACCCTCAACCCCAAAGACCACAACCAACCAGCGAACATCAGCCAAACATTTTCCACCTGGTCTCCACTCACAGCCAGGACCACCTCCACCATCATGCCATCTATCCACTCCAGGGCACCCATCGACCATCGCCCCCACCACTTCTATAACCTCACAACTAACCCAATCAGCACGCAAGTCACCAACATCCTCAACACCTCCATCTCCACAGCAACCTTCCCAGACAGATGGAAACACACAGACGCTAACCCCTCCTAAAAAAGGCCTCTGCTGAGCCCTAGCAATTAAAAAGAAATTTGTACGATTTCCCTTCTCTCCTACCTGGTTATGGTACTCGAGAAAGCCATCACCAAATTCCTGGAGCAAAACCGCCTACTGGACGCCTCACAATCAGGATTCCATGCCAACCACAGCACTGAGAATGCACTGATTGCCGCCACAGATAACATCAGAACACTCCTCAACAATGGCGAAACTGTGGCCGTTATCCTCCTCGACCTCTCTGCGGCACTCGACACTGTCTCCCACAACACCCTTATTAACCGACTTCACAACATAGACATACAGCAAGACGCCCTCAAGTGGATCAGCTTCTTCTTTACAGGATGCACACAGGGCATCTGACTGCCTCCCTTCATCTCCGCACCCAAAGACATCAAATGTGGCGCACCACAAGGATCATTCCTCAGCCCCACCCTGTTCAACATCTAAATAAACCCTCTTGCAGATGTCATCAAATGCCACAGATTTAACATAATCTCCTATGCAGATGACACTCAACTGTTCCTCTCACTCACCGAGGACCTCTCTAATGCCAAAACCAACTTCTGCAATGCCATGACCAACGTAGACAAATGGATGAGAGACAACTGCCTCCAACTCAACTCCGACAAAACTGAAGTACTGATCTTCGGGAAGACCACCTCCGCATGGGACCACAGCTGGTGGTCTAGAACTCAGACCTACATTCATTCCGACCGACCATGCATGCAACCTCAGCATCATCCTTGACAGCCAACTAACCATGAAACGACCAGTCAAAGCAGTCACCTCCTGCTGCTTCCACACACTTCAAATGCCCAGCAAAATATTCAGATGGATCCCAACCTGCGACAGAAAGGCAATCACCAGCCACCTCAACTATGGCAACACCCTCTATGTGGGGCATCTCCACCCAGCTCAGAAGTCTCAAGACCATACAGAACTCTGCAGCCAGACTCGTCCTGGACCTCCCCAAACAAACCCACATCACCCCCCACCTGAGCGATCTACACTGGCTCCCCATCCCGAAGAAATGCCAGTTCAAGAGCCTCACACATGTCTACAAAGCCTTCCACAACCTAGGATCTGCCTGTATCAACCATTAACTGAACTCTGCCATCGCTTTAGACACCTGTAATCCTCTGCATTTGCTTTTGCACACACCTCGACCATCAGTTGCAGCCTCAGCAGTGGCTGCTCCTTTGACTACTTCTTGGCCTGGACTTGTGCCTATGTTGACGTTAGGCTGCCTGAAGTGTGTCTGCACTGACAGCAGAAGTATGCCATATCTTAGTAGATATGGCGCATTCCTGCTCTCCTTTCATATAACGCAGCACAGCAAGTTGCCTTGCTACACTGTGTTGTATGAAAGGTTAGTTACCTAATCCCATGTCCTTTCTGAAGCAGAGTACAAGCAACCACAGACTGTTATCGCTCTTGTTGGGCCTTGTAAGCAAATGGGTTATTGGTTGAGGGGGGTAAAACCCTACTGAAGCAGCAACCACAATCCTTGCCCAGGGTGAAGTCACAAGCAAACCCCAAATTAACCTGTGCTCAACCTTCTGGTAGCTTGACACACAGCACTCAGGCTTAACTTAGAGGTAATGTGTATAACATTTATTCAACACTTCAAACAGCAATGAAGTTAAACAGAACTCAAGAAAAATCCCACACCAATTTAGAAAAATAGTTTAAAATGTAATAAATAATTTAACACCAAAACAACAAAAATACAATCAGTAGAACTGGAGATAGTCAATTGTAATGATTTAAGTGAAAATAGTGCCAACATGCTCAGAGGCAACCGTGGATATCTGGTCGCTCTAGACCAGGACAAAGTCACAGGTGCAGGATGATCACAATGGAGCGCGGACTGGCTACAGGGACCCAGCTAGGTCTGCTGAACAAGAGTATCTTAAGTCATGTTTGCCAAGAGTTGTGGATTCTAGCTTCGAGGATGAGCCACCGCAGCCGAAAGTGAAATGAGGTCCTGGTTTTGAGAAGTGTCACACAGAGTCAGTTCCAAGGAGCTACTAGGCTGCAATGTGAGGTCCTGCGTCATCTACGCAGTAAGGGCACCACACAGAATAAGAGATGCTTCAGTTCTGCTGGGTTTACAGATGGGCTGGCAGAGCACCTTCAGTCCCAGTTCTAAGGGTCCAGGACTGGGATGGCACCTCTTAGCAGGGTAGGACTCACAGATTGAAGAGTTCAGGTGTTAGGTTCAAGATTGTGGGTACTCTGTTAGGTCCCTGAGTCTTATGATCAGAATGCCAGCCAAATAGCCCTTGCAGTCAAATCTACTCAATAGGGTGATAATCTACCTGCTTGATTCCTAGCGCTCACCTATCACGGTTTTGTACAATACTATATATATTGTTGAGCTACAAGGGAAAGAGGAATCGCCCTACCTCCTTAAATGCAAATCTATCAGATCTAACAAAACATAATAACCATAACCCTGAGCACACAATCGATAATATTAGATTTCAAATATACAATATAAACAAGTCTTGTTACCGTGTTCTTTATTTTCTTTTGCTTGCCAAGAAACAAAAGAAAATAAAGAATATGGAAAAGAAGACTTGTGTTTATATTGTATGTTTGAAATCTAATATTATCAAATGTATGCTCAGGGTTATCATTATTATCCCTTGGAGTCATTCTGGAGTCCTGGGTTTAAAGGCACAGGCCCAGTCCTTCTCAATTAGCAAGAGGGCAGATGGGCAGCAGTCATTCAGAGCAGCAGTTCAGAAGACTGGCAGTCCTTTCAGCAGCACAGCAATCCATCTTCCTGGCAGAGTCCACAGGTCTGGAGGTGTCCTGAAGAGTTGGTGTCTGAGGGCAAATATTTATACCTGGTGCTCACTTTGAAGTGAGAAAAGCTTCCATAGGATTCCACCCCAAAGAGGGTCTTGGAATCTTCTGCCACCCTACCCTGGCCCCAGACTGTCTGTTGTCAAAATAGACCAGTATCAAACCCCTTTGTGAGAGTGCTCAGGCAGGGCCTTTGTGATATGCAAGTGTGGTTGGTGACAGCCAGAGCCCGGACTGGCTACCGGGCGTTTTGGTGTGCTGCCTAGCCGGGGCTGCTTTGACTGTGGTGGGGGCTGATTTTGTTGATGGGGACCTGCGCGTGCTTCTAAATAAACAAAGCAAAACGAATGGTTTTAAGCACACGCAGGTCCCCATCAACAAAATCAGCCCCCAGCTTAGAAGCACACCAAAACGTCCCTTAGCCAGTACGGCCATGGTGACAGCTGTTCCCCATTGTTAACTCAGAGTGGCCCATCTTGTCAACACCTGTCTTCCCTTTTTCTCACTGTCTGGGAGCAATATACAAAGACCAACTGCCAACAGCACCTAGTCAAGTGACCCAGGTTCAGGCTGCACGCACCAAATGGTCTGGACATGACAATTCCATCTTTCTAAAAATGGCATTTCCAGCATTGTCACTTAAAAAACAACTTTTCCAATAAAGAGGGCTCTCAATTACAATTCTTTAGGCACTAAACGCAACTGTCTGCCTGCTGCTATTTCAAAAGGTTACAGTTTGTTAAATGTAGCAGAGCAACCCAAATGTTGTCCGATGGGAGAGGTAGGCCTTGCAGTAGTGAAAATTGAATTTAGGAGTTTTTTACAACCAGGCAATGTAAAATGTAAAAATGCATGTCCGACTTTAAAAATGCAATGCACCCTGCCTTTCGGGCCGTTCAGAACATATCCTAGGGGTGAATTATATGTATTTAACAGGATGTTTTGAGTCTGGTAAAATGTTTATGTCGCCAGGCTGAAATGGACGTTTAATAACTACACACACAAGTTGCAGTGGCAGGCCTGGGACATGTTTAGAAGGGCTACTTAAGTGGGTGGCACAATCAGTGCTGCAGGCCCACCAGTAGCACTTCAATTAAAGGCCTGGATACAAGCGGTATCACTCTACTATGGACCTACAATTAAATTAAATGTTGCAATTGGATATAAGCCAATTCCACATGTTTTAAGGAGAGAGCACAAGCACTTTAGTACTGGTTAAACGTGGTAAAGTGTGCATAATCCTATTGCCAGCAAAAGCAAAAGGTTTGGGGGGAAGACCACACTAATGCTGACAAGTCCAACAGGCAACATTAGTAAAGTGCATCTTGAGTCCTATAGCACATTGCGCGAGACTGATTTCGGGTCATACTCATCAGTCTAGGGCCTTGTCACTGACAAATACAAACAAGCATCGATAAAGGCAATAATTATGGTGTGCACACAGCATTCGTGCACATCTGTGTTACCTTCCGTTGACACATTAAAGCTAGATGAACTAACTTTATGAGTACTTGTTCACTATTGTGATACAGACTGTTGAGGAACAAATATGGTTGACATCAATTTCGCTTGGATAGAAAGACAAAGCCTGTATCCCATTTAGCCGAGAAGCAGTATCTGAAATAATACAGGCTAGGATTTGTTTATTACTGGAGGATTCATTTACTTCTTTTTTATTCAAGATAAGACAACAACTCTTAGGTACTTATAAACAACGATTTTCTGAATATATCTAAAGAATAGTTGTGGTATGCGCTCTAGTCTATGCGCGTATACGCGATGACGCGGTACGCACTAGACTAGAGCGGAGAGGCGGCGCATGCGCAGAGAGGGGGAAGCAAAGGCGCGAATGCTAGGAACGGCAGTTGGCGACCGGAGCTTGGCAGAGTTAGACGCTCGGCGCCCTTAGCTCGCAATATATTGAATGTGATTTAAATAAACCTGAGTTATACAGCTAACCTGCCTCTGTGTGTCCTGTGGGATAAATACCAACATTACAGTGGCGACGAGGCTGGGACCCGGACACCACCAGGTGCAGTGGACGACAGCAAACACCCCCACAGTCACACTCACGAGTCAGCAAGGCAAATCACCTGCAAGGAAGAGCAAAGGGCGTGGCAGCAGCGCAGCAGCACGGCACGAAACCGAACACCAACCTTACAAGCCAGGTTAGTGTGGCCCAAGACTCCAGGAGCCCCCAGGCAGCAACCTGGCAACCAAGGGAGACTCCCCCAAGCCAGAGGAAGGGGGGGAGAGTGCACAAACTGCGCACAGTGCGAGGGACAATACCCCAGGGAGCCCAAGGGGCCAAGGTGACACGGCAGAGAGCGCAGGAGCGTCTGGTGAACCCACCCAACGGAGGGCCCAGGAAGGCGAACCTAGAGGTGAAGAAAAAATGGCGAATCAAGCGTCAGCCCTGATGGCACCAGTCCCGTTCCTACCTAGACCAGGTGAACCCCAACTAAAATGGGAAGACTGGAAAGATTATTTCCTAAATTACATTGAGGCTCTCGGAGATGAGAGTGAAGGTGAATACACGCCGGAAAGGAAAAAGAGACTGTTGCTCCACAACTTAGGCCCGGAAGGGGTGAGGGTGTTTAAGAACCTGGTGCCCAAGGAGAGGGGTGCAACGGAGACGGATGTTTTTGTGAATGCCCTGGACGACCTGGACAGCCATTACCGCCCAGCGGTTTGCGTCTCGATAGACCGCTATAACTTCCAACAGCGAAAACAGGAGGCGGGAGAGTCCATTGATGACTATGTGGCAGCCCTCCGTCGGCTAGCGATCACGTGTAGGTATGGGAACCTGCAGGATGAATACATCAAGGACCAAATTGTAATGCACACCACCAGCAGAGCGGTTCAAGACAAGCTATGGGCAATGAACGAGACAACCCTGAAAGAAGTTGTGGCGATGGTCAAAAAGGCGGAAATGTCGAAGAGAGGCGCAGACGCGGCGAAAAGGGAAAGTGGGCCGAGACAGATGATCAACAAGATTGATGAGGCACCACAATCCAGCAAACCCAAAAGCAATTACGGAGACCCGAGGAAGGATATAAGAGGGTCTGGGAAACAGATGGCTCGCTCCGGCCCGGGAACAAAATTCGCGTGCTACAGATGCGGCAGTGCAGCACACGCGGCCCAGGACAGGCGTTGTCCCGCGTTCCGCGCCAGGTGCTCGTTCTGTGGGTTGACTGGTCACTTCGAAAAGGTCTGCCGGAAGAAAGGGACGAAGTCCACTGTTAAGTGCATCGATGCGGCCACGGCCAACGTAAGTGAGGAAGACGATTTGGATGAGGATGATCTGGTCCTGTGCATAGAGGATCAAGTGCTGGACGTATCCGGGAAGCGAAGAGATAAGCCCCGCACCGACATGCTCATCGGGGGCGTCAAAGTACATGTGGCCGTGGATTCAGGGTCCCCCTGGACCATTGTACAAAGGTCGATATGGGAAGAGGACTTCGCGCCAGTCATAGGACCTGACCTAATGCCGCCGGACATCAGACCCATCTCGTATACCGAGAATGCCATCCCCCTGGTTGGGTGCAGGGACCTGGAGTTCGAGTTCAGAGGACGGTCAGCCACGTGCACCCTGTATGTAGCAGAAAAAGGCCCGTCGGTACTGGGATGGAGAGATGCAGGTGATCTCGGCATCATACTCAATCCTGGGGGGAAAGAACAGATTTTGCTAACAGACGAATGGCCCCTCTCGAAGGAGGAAGACTGGAAGGCAGCATACCCCAAGGTCTTTGAGGGCACGGTTGGCAAACTGGACAAATTCGTGCATAAGATGGTCCTCAAGGAGGGAGCAGTACCAGTGGTGCATAAGGTCCGGAACATACCGATGTCCACGAGTGAGGCGGTGCGCCAAGAACTACTGAAGCTAGAGGAGCAAGACATCATCAAGCCAGTGGACAGTGCGGAATGGCTATCGCCCTTGGTAGTGGTCAAGAAGCCCAATGGCAAGGTCAGACTCTGCGTGGACCTAAGGGAGCTCAACAAAAACCTCATAGTGGAGAGGTTCCCGCTCCCTAGAATAGATGAGATGCTGGCTAGGACAAAAGGCATCACCCACTTCTCCACCATAGACCTGACGTCTGCGTATTACCAGATAGAACTGCATCCGTCGAGTAGGAAGTACACAGCCTTCATAACGCCCTTTGGATGCTATCAATTCAGGAGAATGCCGTTCGGCCTAGCATCCGCTGCGGCTGTGTTCCAAAAGCTTATGCACAGGTTGTTTAAGGACATCTCGGGAGTGCAATACTTCCAAGACGACATCCTAGTGATGGGCTAGGACAAAAGTGAGCACGATAAGAAACTACATCGAGTGCTGGGAGTGCTGCAAGGCAAAGGATTGACGGCGGAATGGAGCAAGTGTAGAATAGGGTCCCGCTCTGTGACCTACCTGGGGCACGAGATAGGGACGCATGGCATATCGCCGAAAGAGCAAAATGTGAAAGCAATAAAGGACGCCAAGGCCCCAACTACCAAAGAGGAAGTGCGGTCATTCCTCGGAATGGCCGAGTATTACAGCCGGTTTGTCAGACATTTTGCCACTAGAACGTACAGGATGAGACAACTAATCAGAAACAATGCAAAATTCGAATGGGACGCAGAAGCCCAATCCGAATTCGAGTCCATTAAAGACTGTATCAGCCATGCCATCCCATTGCAAGGGTATGTCCCCACCGGCAAGACTGTGGTGACAACAGACGCAAGCGACAAGGGCTTGGGGGCTGTCTTGGCGCAAGAAAGGGAAGATGGAGCCAAGGAAACGATCAGTTTTGCATCCCGGGCGCTGTCCCCGACGGAACAAAGGTACAGCGTGATTGAAAAAGAGATGCTGGCGGTCACGTGGGCGTTGAGCAAGTTTCGTCAGTTCATATGGGGCACGAGATTCAGACTTCAAACGGATCACAAGCCACTCATCAAAGTGTTGACATCATCGGGCCATGACACCGCCACCCCGAGAATAGCGAAAATGACCTTGAAGTTGCTAGACTATACATATGATGTAGAATATCTTCCAGGAACGCAGAACAAGGTAGCTGATTACCTCAGCCGGGCAGCCGCAATGGAGGAGGCGCCGGGTGAGACCCCGGACACAGAGGAGATGGTTGCCAGCATGGAGGATCACGAAATGTCAATCAGTGCACAGGAATGGCAGGCGGCTTACGAGCTCGATGAGGAAAAGATGGAAGTAAGGAAACACCTTACCGTGGGGTGGCCGGACAAGAAGAAGCTCAAGGAGGGTGTGCGACGATTCTATGAAATAAGAGAAGAATTGTCCCTGAGTGACTCGGGGATATTCTTGTACAGAGGAGAGAAAGTGGTGCCCCCAGTGACACTGATACCTAGGCTGCTGAAATTGCTCCATGAGGGGCATTTGGGCATTGTAAAAACCAAGGCGCTGGTCAAGCAGATGTATTGGTGGCCAGGAATGGATACCCACATTGAGAGGCAAGTGAGGGAGTGCGAACAGTGCCAAGGAGCAGATAAGGTGCTTCGCCCACTCAGACCAGCTCTGGGGAAGTTCGACACCCCGCAAGGCCCCTGGGAAGAGGTGGCCATTGACATTCTGGGGCCTGTGCTGGACAGCAGAGGTGTGAATAAGTACATCTGTGTGATAATTGACAAGTATTCCAAATGGCCGGATGTGGACATACAAGAGTCGATGGACACGGAGACGATCCTTAAGTTCCTAACCTCGGTGTTCCTCAGAGAGGGAATACCCAAATCCATTCTCAGTGACAATGGACCGCAATTTGTGTCGGACAAGTGGAGGAGATACATGAAGAGGAATGGGATCGAGGTGAAACACACGGCTGTGTACCATCCAGCTTGCAACGGCCAGGTCGAAAGGTTTAACAGGGTGCTCATGGGCTCCATTCAGGCAGCCATATCGCAAGGAAAAGACTGGGAGGTGGAAGTGATGAACATGCTGTGGGCCTACCGGATAACGCCCTCGGTGGTGGGGTATAGTCCGTTCCAAGTGCTTAGGGGACGTTATCCCTTCACCCGGGACAATGTAGCATGGAGGGAGAAGACCATCACCAGCAAGTGGTCCCCAGCGGTGGTGCAACACAATCTGGAGAAGGCCCAGAAGATCTATGCAGCCCACTATGACAAGCGACGCAGCACGAAGGACACGGCGTTGGAAGAAGGGGAGTGGGTTAGGATCAAACTCCCCACTCTGCAAAAGAAAGGCGAAAGTAAATTTAGCCAGCCGCTACAAGTCAAGGAGGTGCGTGGTAGGGCGGCTCTCCTCAGTGACGGAAAGGTCTGGTCGCAAGACCGCCTGGCCAGAGTCAACAAAATATTAGTCTGGCCCAAGGCTGAGGAGGGAGAGAGTGGCATGAATCACCAGGAGGCCAGAGCCCTCTCGGAGCACGGCACAGACAACCACGAAGAAGGTGCGGGTGATGACAGTGAAGCGGAAGTCCGGGGAGCCAGGATCTCCGACGGCGGTGATGTACAGGTGAATGCAGAACAGAGAGCAGATGCGAGAGAAGCTGGGGTGTCCCGAGGAGAGACAGAAGAGGGAGAGAACATGCCGGTAAGACACACCCGCAGCGGAAGGGCAGTTATCGTGCCCTCTCGTTATAGAGACTTTGAGATGGAAGGACACTAGCTTGTTGCTGCCCCCCTGGGTGCCCCACCAAGACACTTTCACAGCTGGAGGACACTCAACCTTTTGGGGGGAACGTCTTAACCTTGTTTTCATTAAAGGGGGGAGATATGTGGTATGCGCTCTAGTCTATGCGCGTATACGCGATGACGCGGTACGCACTAGACTAGAGCGGAGAGGCGGCGCATGCGCAGAGAGGGGGAAGCAAAGGCGCGAATGCTAGGAACGGCAGTTGGCGACCGGAGCTTGGCAGAGTTAGACGCTCGGCGCCCTTAGCTCGCAATATATTGAATGTGATTTAAATAAACCTGAGTTATACAGCTAACCTGCCTCTGTGTGTCCTGTGGGATAAATACCAACATTACAATAGTCACATGCTTCGTGCATGATTCTGTGTTTTTAAACTTTACCGGAAGTGAGCATAAATAAATACGTCTTGCAAATATTTGTGCTCGCGCTGCAGTCTCAGGATCCAAACCCAAAGTTCAAGGGTACAGGCAACAACGCATGAAAATTGTAGATGAGGCGTTTTGCGTTCTGCATGGGCTGCCTGTCTTATCCAGGCTACGAAAGGGCCTTTTCTTTGCAACATTTGCGGGCCTCTGTCTACTCAGGCGTGAAATCCTCCCATGTAAATAGGCTTTAAAATCGCTAATGCAGTCATATTGGCTGACTGCACTTAATAAATATTGATGAGTGTGTCGTAATAATGTGAAAATTCTTTCTACAGTTAGTCTTGTGTATCATTTGGAAGTCAAGCCAACCAAATATTTGTTAAATGAGGGGTGAAATATATTTTCAAGGTTGACACATACAAAATTGAAATGATATCGTTCTCCAGTTATTATTTACAATGTCAAGTATCACGGACACGTTTTGAAACACAAACGTTTTCATTTTCGTTTTATTTAAAGATTTTGGGAAACTTCTTCAACTAACTTAACTTCTAAATATTAGTTAATGCACAAATATTGTTAGAAGAGCTTCGCTGAAAGCAGTGAGCTCGTTTAGGCTTTCAGGCACACTTAGCATTTCCTGAATATCTTCTTAGTAGAGGCAAGTGGTCCAGAATGCGGCAGTATACAATCCTTAACCTTGCTCCAAGAACCCACATGACCCTGCACTTGGTAGCACTCCACTGACTTTTTCCGTTTAAAAGAGGATTCTGTGTTCAAGATACATGTGGAGCTATCTCCTACAGCTTTTCGTGATAAAGGAGCAGTGTACCTGAGGAGGAGGATTTCTGCGTACACCCCCCCCCCCCCGGATCTACGATCAACTCTGCTATTTCGCCAGAATCCCTAAAATACGCCCTGCTAGAACCGGAGGAAGATCTTTTTCCTATCTTGACTCGATGGCCTACAATAAACTCCCCCTGGAACTTTGTTCCATTCCTGAGCTACCTTTCTTCAGGGAGAACCGAAAAACTGCCTCTTTCAACAGGCTTGATAGAACAATTAACACTGGTCGACAGGCAACCCTATTTTATAGCACTGCGAACTCTCTGGATTATGCACACTTTATAAATGCCTATTCATGCAAATCCTCATACCTTTACTACCTTACATGGAATGTGCGCTAAATAGATTTTCACTGATCTCCACAAGTGCCTCTTCTTCACAAAAACGTCACACATTTCTGTATTCCAAGGTGTCTACTGACAATGGGGATTTGGGTCCTAACTGTGAGTTGTGTTATTTAACATGGAGTGTTAACTCCGGATGAACTAACACAACTCAAAATTAAAAGTGTGTAAGGGTCCATAATTAACAGGTCAGAAAACCCCAGATCTGGTAATTCCATGCCCAGAGTCACCCGTCTGGGAAAATTGCAGCAGGACAGGGGCTAAGGGCATCATCATTGGTCGTCCCAGCCCCATTGCAGCCATCCATAAAAGAAAGTCGGAGATGCACCAGTGTGCCTTCAACCACTAAGCATAAACAACATATTCCCCCCATCGCTACCCACCCAGCTCACCAGTCCGGCACAAATTTTTGCTGTAGCATTGCTCACTGGGCACAAAACTTTATATTAAATCAACTGTTCAACTTTATTTTTTTTACCTCTGCTTACCATTGTACTGAGTTGGTCCTCCAATGGATCTTGTTTTGTGCTGAAATGAACTGGATATTTGGAGGATGAGCAATTACCAAATGAGGACCAGGAATATGATAATTGCCACACTCAAATAGTTATTTCTCAAAGTTGGGTAAGCTAATGCACAGACTAAAAGATTTACCCACAAGTAAATAATGAGTCATAATCAGCACAGTTAGTTTAAGACCTTGCATGCACATGACGAGCTCAGCTCGTCATGAGGCACGGTGCTCCTGTGTTCATGACGAGCTGAGCTGAGCTCGTCATGAGCCGTGGAACGCTAACATGCTGGGATAATTTCCCTGCTGTGCTGAACGTTCCACGAAAACGGGTGTGGCCATGATGAGCTCAGCTCTTCATGAGCACAGGAGCACTGTGCCTCAAGACGAGCTGAGCTCGTCATGAGCATGGGGCACTGTGCGTGCCCACCCCGACCCCCAGCATAGCGGGGGAATTACCCCTGCAGCGAAGGGGTTAAAACTCAATGTTTTAGTATTTCATTCAAGGGTATAGAATATTAAATAAATAACATACAATCCAAAATTTAACTAAATAGATGTAATAAAGCAATATCGAACTCTGCAAGATCTAAGGATGAAAAGAAAAGAAAATCTTCCTCAGTCAAGGTAGATTGTAGATAACTATAGCAATTGGATCAATAGGAAATCAGCTAAGTCTCATACAAACCCTTGGGAAAGTTCAGTAAGTTCCAAGTGACCAATTCCAGTTCATTAAAGACAGGAATTTGTCTCAGTCTGTCACTGTAACATTAAAGTCACAGCAGCATGATGCAAACTCTTTCAGACGTAAAGGTTCCATTATGCTAGGATACCAGCGGGCAGCAGATCACAGTATTACGTCACAGCTCTGCTGTCTTTTGATGTTCAAGCTGTCAGTCCTAATGCTGCAAAAACGGGTGAGTGAGCCACGTTCAATTCCAAAGTCTGCGATACAAAAGGGGATGATGGACGGAGCGTTTGAGCAAATCAAACACTCACCCCCAGTCAACTGATCTGGGTTTAATCCATCACCATTCTTTAGCCCACTCAGCCACCCCATTTCAGACATGACCATATGCAAATCAGTCTGACCCTGTGCCTCATGGGAACAGTCCAGCCCGAACTGCCAAGCCATGTCTTCCATGGACCGGAAACAAGCATCCTGGGACCGGTTTCGGATTCATAATCCTCATCAGCCAGGCTATCTTGAATCCAGTGGAAAAGTGAGCAAGGGACTCACGTCTGAGCATACCCTGCCACACTTAGGGCGAACAAAGCGATACAAAAGGGGATGATGGACGGAGCGTTTGAGCAAATCAAACACTCACCCCCAGTCAACTGATCTGGGTTTAATCCATCACCGTTCTTTAGCCCGCTCAGCCACCCCATTTCAGACATGACCATATGCAAATCAGTCTGACCCTGTGCCTCATGGGAACAGTCCAGCCCGAACTGCCAAGCCATGTCTTCCATGGACCGGAAACAAGCATCCTGGGACCGGTTTCGGATTCATAATCCTCATCAGCCAGGCTATCTTGAATCCAGTGGCCAAGTGAGCAAGGGACTCACATCTGAGCATACCCTGCCACACTAAGGGCGAACAAAGCGATACAAAAGGGGATGATGGACGGAGCGTTTGAGCAAATCAAACACTCACCCCCAGTCAACTGATCTGGGTTTAATCCATCACCATTCTTTAGCCCACTCCGCCACCCCATTTCAGACATGACCATATGCAAATCAGTCTGACCCTGTGCCTCATAGGAACAGTCCAGCCCGAACTGCCAAGCCATGTCTTCCATGGACCGGAAACAAGCATCCTGGGACCGGTTTCGGATTCATAATCCTCATCAGCCAGGCTATCTTGAATCCAGTGGCCAAGTGAGCAAGGGACTCACATCTGAGCATACCCTGCCACACTTAGGGCGAACAAAGCGATACAAAAGGGGATGATGGACGGAGCGTTTGAGCAAATCAAACACTCACCCCCAGTCAACTGATCTGGGTTTAATCCATCACCATTCTTTAGCCCACTCAGCCACCCCATTTCAGACATGACCATATGCAAATCAGTCTGACCCTGTGCCTCATGGGAACAGTCCAGCCCGAACTGCCAAGCCATGTCTTCCATGGACCGGAAACAAGCATCCTGGGACCGGTTTCAGATTCATAATCCTCATCAGCCAGGCTATCTTGAATCCAGTGGCCAAGTGAGCAAGGGACTCACGTCTGAGCATACCCTGCCACACTTAGGGCGAACAAAGCGATACAAAAGGGGATGATGGACGGAGCGTTTGAGCAAATCAAACACTCACCCCCAGTCAACTGATCTGGGTTTAATCCATCACCATTCTTTAGCCCACTCAGCCACCCCATTTCAGACATGACAATATGCAAATCAGTCTGACCCCTGACTGGGTGTGAGTGTTTGATTGGTTCGGATGCTCCGTCCATCACCATCCCCTTTTGTACCACTTTTGGCCGCCATAAGTGTGGCAGGATATGCTCAGACGTGAGTCCCTTGCTCACTTTGCCACTGGATTCAAGCAAGCCGGGCTGAAGACGGCTGTAATGCCAGAAACCGGTCCTCGGAAGCTTGTTTCCGGTCCAGGGTAGGCATGGCTTGGCAGTTCGGGCTGGACTGTTCCCATGAGGCACAGGGTCAGACTGATTTGCATATAGCCATGTCTGAACTGGGGTGGCAGAGTGGGCTAAAGAACGGTGATGGATTCAACCCAGATCTTTTGACTGGGTGTGAGTGTTTGATTGGTTCGGATGCTCCGTCCATCACCACCCCCTTTTGTACCACTTTTGGCCGCCATAAGTGTGGCAGGGTATGCTCAGACGTGAGTCCTTTGCTCACTTTGCCACTGGATTCAAGCAAGCCGGGCTGAAGACGGCTGTAATGCCAGAAACCGGTCCTCGGAAGCTTGTTTCCGGTCCAGGGAAGGCATGGCTTGGCAGTTCGGGCTGGACTGTTCCCATGAGGCACAGGGTCAGACTGATTTGCATATAGCCATGTCTGAACTGGGGTGGCAGAGTGGGCTAAAGAACGGTGATGGATTCAACCCAGATCTTTTGACTGGGTGTGAGTGTTTGATTGGTTCGGATGCTCCGTCCATGGAAGTCATGGGACGCACTCCAACTCCACCCACCAGCGGGTGAACCCCAGGAGCATCACGGTAGATGCAGTTTTGTAGCAAGTGCGCTATTTCGAAAGATCGCGTGTTTAAGCAAGTTTGCAGCACCAACTCTGGACACCGGTGTTTCGGAATTGTTGTTCCTCGTCAGCAGAGTGTAGGTCGGTTAGGGGTTTGCTGTGCAGGCTGCCAAGTGTTCTCAGGTTGATACCTCTCAAGGCGCGTGGGTGCAGGATCCGAGCTCGTCAGCTCCTAGCTCAAGGGAGCCATTTAACTGGAAGTCATGGGTCGCACTCCAACTCCACCCACCAGCGGGTGAACCCCAGGAGCATCACGGTAGATGCAGTTTTGTAGCGAGTGCGCTATTTCGAAAGTTCGTGTGTTTAAGCAACTTTGCAGCACCAACTCTGGACACCGGTGTTTTGGAATTGTTGTTCCTCGTCAGCAGAGTGTAGGTCGGTTAGGGGTTTGCTGTGCAGGCTGCCAAGTGTTCTCAGGTTGATACCTCTCAAGGCGCGTGGTTGCGGGATCCGAGCTCGTCAGCTCCTAGCTCAAGGGAGCCATTTAACTGGAAGTCATGGGTCGCACTCCAACTCCACCCACCAGCGGGTGAACCCCAGGAGCATCACGGTAGATGCAGTTTTGTAGCGAGTGCGCTATTTCGAAAGTTCGTGTGTTTAAGCAACTTTGCAGCACCAACTCTGGACACCGGTGTTTCGGAATTGTTGTTCCTCGTCAGCAGAGTGTAGGTCGGTTAGAGGTTTGCTGTGCAGGCTGCCAAGTGTTCTCAGGTTGATACCTCTCAAGACGCGTGGGTTCGGGATCCGAGCTCGTCAGCTCCTAGCTCATGTCTGAACTGGGGTAGCAGAGTGGGCTAAAGAACGGTGATGGATTCAACCCAGATCTTTTGACTGGGTGTGAGTGTTTGATTGGTTTGGATGCTCCGTCCATCACCACCCCCTTTTGTACCACTTTTGGCCGCCATAAGTGTGGCAGGGTATGCTCAAACGTGAGTCCCTTGCTCACTTTGCCACTGGATTCAAGCAAGCCGGGCTGAAGACGGCTGTAATGCCAGAAACCGGTCCTCGGAAGCTTGTTTCCGGTCCAGGGAAGGCATGGCTTGGCAGTTCGGGCTGGACTGTTCCCATGAGGCACAGGGTCAGACTGATTTGCATATAGCCATGTCTGAACTGGGGTGGCAGAGTGGGCTAAAGAACGGTGATGGATTCAACCCAGATCTTTTGACTGGGTGTGAGTGTTTGATTGGTTTGGATGCTCCGTCCATCACCACCCCCTTTTGTACCACTTTTGGCCGCCATAAGTGTGGCAGGGTATGCTCAAACGTGAGTCCCTTGCTCACTTTGCCACTGGATTCAAGCAAGCCGGGCTGAAGACGGCTGTAATGCCAGAAACCGGTCCTCGGAAGCTTGTTTCCGGTCCAGGGAAGGCATGGCTTGGCAGTTCGGGCTGGACTGTTCCCATGAGGCACAGGGTCAGACTGATTTGCATATAGCCATGTCTGAACTGGGGTGGCAGAGTGGGCTAAAGAACGGTGATGGATTCAACCCAGATCTTTTGACTGGGTGTGAGTGTTTGATTGGTTCGGATGCTCCGTCCATCACCACCTTCTTTTGTACCAATTCCAAAGTCTGAGCAATTTTACTCCAAGGGTTCTGGGGTATCACACCTTAACATCAAAAAGAATGTCAGACCACTCCGTCCTGTTGGTCATCTTTGATAGGATGAAGATGATGTAGATAAAAAGTATACAATCCGGAATAATTAAGTAATGCAAGTTATATAGCAAGTTTAGAGAGTAAGCAAGATCATATTCTCGAAATTGCCAACAGTTCATTCCCAAGCATCTGTTCAAGTATGAAACAGTTTTTGTTGCAAGTACAGTCAAACTGTGCTGTGGGTGTCAAAGGAAACGATTGAGAATGAGAACTTAAGTGGTAACTTTACTAAAAGTTCGCATAGGCTTGGACTATTCAGTTCATGAGTTCACATTTAGGAAAATAAGCAAGATTTGAGGCCTACATGAAATACAGCTCATTCACGATGGATAATATGGATCTTGCATTGCATAGCATAATGTATTAATCTTTCATATAAATGCATTAATAAACATATCAATCAAATTGTAATTTTGTCATGTAAGTATAGGGTACTCATAATGTGACTGTTACACATATATAGAAATAGTACATATAAATAATCTTTGGCATATATGTTATTAAGACACACAATTATAAGTATGTTTGATAAAAGATTCACAGATGTTACTTCTGCTAAACATGTGTCACACCTAATTTTCTTTTGTCATTTTCAGTGTACACGTTGCACATGAAAGGCTATTTATTTCTAACACATGGATTATTTAATTTTGCATGCAAACATTTCTTAGTTATTTTTATGATCACATTATCTAATCACAAGATCTATGTAACTATAGTGTTACAAATTCACATCTATTTGACCAATATGAAATATAACATAAGCTTATTCTAGCATTCTGTATGCTTTTACGATATCTTTGCATTTTGCTATCTTCCAGAAACATGAAGCTTATCACATTTTGTATATTGTCACGATTCTTTTCTTTCTTATTTGTCACAATTTTCGTTAAGGGAATTCTCTGATCTATCACTTTCCAACTGATCAGAGCAGATCGAAACTGTATGCATTTTTTCATAAAGATGGTAAAAATGTGCACAGTACGACACCTGGTAAATCCAGGTTTTTGCAGTTATTCTCCATTTTGGAGAAAAAGTAGTAATGGCTTATTTGCAGCAGAGATAACGGGATGTACATTTAATTCAAGTCCCAAGTATCTCTGCTGCAAAGGCAGAAAAACTTGTAACGAGGACCTTGCTCAGAAGTGTATATTTATGTTTATTACTGGTATCACAACATCTGCAGGTTCACATGCATATGTATTTCCTAACATACGTTAACACAGTTTCCTTACTGTGGAAAATTCTGTATGCATAGTCAGAAAAATTGTGAATTTCCACAGTACATTCAAGTTTATTTGTGAAGTTTCCCTCAGACTCGCTGTAAAAATGAATGAATATTTTCTACTCCATTTACACACAAAAGGTCAGACGTACATAAGGGGGCATGCTTATGACCCCCTTAGCGTTGCTCTTGCACCACACAACTTAAAAATTAGATTTTTTGATCCACACAAGGCCACTGTGGTTGCCCTGAGTGGCTTCATAAATCTCAATTATTGCAATGCAGCACAGATCTCTGCATTGTATTACTCTGCACCAGGGGGGGCATTTCCATGGGTGTTCCCATGCAACATTCATGGATTTTGACGCATTCCCAGACTTACCTAAAGTTGTAATTCACCAAAAACCTCCACCTCCACATGCATATGTGTTGCATACTGAAGCACACATAGAAAGAGGAAAAAGCCTAAGGGGATTTTTTGTGCAGGAAATTGCCCCTTTCTATACAAAAACAATCCCACATGCAACAACAGCACCCTTGCACCATGATGCATCGGTGCCTGCATGGCTGAAGGTAAAAGAGTACCAGCGCAGCGGAAAAAGCAGAAATGCATTGTATTAACTAAATATGGTGCATTTCTTGCCTTTCTCTGTCATTCAGTGCAGCGCAGGAAGGTGCTGTGCAGCACTGCGAGTCTTGAACATAAATATGGCCCTTAGTTTAGCTTTCATGAGTGGGGAAGGCTATGCACATAGCTGTAACAGCCCATGAATTATTCAGGTTGTGGGTCTTTACCACATTTGCATTACAAGCAGAGCAACACTTATTCTGGCTCTGTGATGCAAGTCAATTCACCAGAATGGCCGGGGTAGCTGAAGTATCTCCATGAAGCTTATGATGCACGATGACCTCTAGTCCACACTGCACTACACATGAGTTGTCCATTTTTTAATGCTGTATTTATCACACAAGATAAATACAGATTCTCAAAGGGAGTGATACATTGAGTCTAAACACAATTTCACAGTAAGTGGGAAATAACATGCAGATGTTGGTGCTTACTGCATCAGAATCCATAAGTACCAGACATAGGTTTAACCTACTGAAATCTAACTTCAGGTGACTGTCTTTGAGGCACCATTTGATTGCTGGATTTGAAAAAAGTCTACATAACATTATTTCCAAGAAAGGGTTTGCGCAGTGGTTGGGGCACAATTTAATTCTTGGTGGGCATCCTGTTTAAATTACTCCCTCTCCCCAAGAGAGGTGCAACCCGTCAAATTTAGAAGCAGACATTTCCAGCATTGACAGAAAGCGAAGTTATGGCTGACAATGTGGTCTGTAGAATCAGTAGGAGGATTCATGCTCCACTGCAACTTACATTTCGAATTGAGAGTTTCAGCCGTTTCTTGGTGACCCATGAGGCACATATGCTTTATGATTAGGAAGATGAGGTACATTGACTGGCTCCAAAGTTTTTGCCAAAATTGTTTTTCGAATGGTAGGAGTTTCGCCCTTTGAAGGACTGCCTTAAAATGAATGCCTGAATGGTGCATTCAAGACCCACAAGATTTCTGGGTGAAACTAAGCGGCTCATTATGATGGGAGAGGGACCACCACTGCTGGTGGCAGTCCCTCCGCCATCTGGCTCCCATTTCCCCCTGCCACATTAGGATGGCGGGGGAATCGCTTAGTGACCACAGGTCACAAAAACCGCCCTCCATGCTTCTGCCGCGGCAATCGTCACAATTGCCTGGCAGAGCGGTCAGCATGTGTGAAATGACGGCGGTGCCTGTTAGGCACCGCCCGCAAGTTTAGAATGCTGGCATCAGCCAGCCTTTCCATGACAGTTCCACTGCCATGGAAAGGGTGGCGGAGGCTGGGTTCTGGGGCCCGTTGCGGGAGGGTCTATGTGCACTGGGGGTACCCATAGAACACCCCTACTTTTCCATGCACAAGGTGGCAGGCACCACATAGCGACTGCCACATTGTGCGTGGTAATGCACTACGTGGCATTTGTGCGTTGCGAACGGTGCTGCAGCCAGCAGCACCGTCCGCAATGATCAGTGGCCTGAATGCGCCCACCATAGTGGCTGGCACATCCTAATACAATCAGCAGGACCGCCGCCTTACTGGTGGGAGGTCCCAGCTCTGCAGCGATGGCGGGCGGACTGATGTCCGCCCGCCATCGTAATGAGCCCCTAAGTTTTGATATGACTCCAAAGGCTGTGTCTTGTTTTTATTTATTCCTAAAGAAGACCTGTACTGAATTTTGTATTGATCATATCTTATAAGGGTTGAGACGTCGACTGTTTACATATCCATAATGTACTAAATCTGAAGTCCAGTTGACAGCGGAAGAGACAGAATGTCCTAAACATGTAAAATCTGGACTTGTGAATTTGGTTGTTAGAGACAGGCTTCTTTCAAATGATTTCAATATAGTAAATCTCTCAAATAATGTTTCAGCTTTTATCTACTTCTATTGAATCACTTTTTTACCACCTAAAGTACTGCATGAGCACTTTCTTCACTTTATATTATGAAGCAGCCTTTTATGTTTGTTTCATGAGATTCTGATATGAAAGAATTGAATAAATCATAGAAATGTAAAATGAGACCCATAGGTGTTTTCTTCATTTATTAATATTTTTTGTTTCTTGAAAGTTTTTGAAAGAGAGATTTATTCTCAGTATGAACATTGACAAAGGGGATTGCATATAGAAGTTCATGTGTTCGCTCCAACAGAACCAATTGTTTTCATACACTGATCTATGCCAAGGTTGTGAGAGGCACACGGTTACTCCTGTGTGAATTAATGTCATGGCATGCCTGTAATGCATTGTACATTTGATGTACGGCTCCCTCAACGTGACAAAGCCATACGGCAAATTTACAAATGTTTTTATTTTCAAAAAGAAAAGTCCAAAGTTGGATTTTCTTTTTGAAACTAAAAGAAAACCATGCTCCTCTGGCATAGGAATTTCCTCCCATCGCAAAGGCCGGCAGGCTTTTCCTGGCGGTGACAGGCATTGAAAATAAGCGGTATGCCGTTCCGTCTAAATTAGGCTTGCGGACAAATTCAGCCAAACCTCCAACAGTCCTTACACCCTTGGACCATTGGAGGGGGATTGACCACAGCTGATATGGAGTAATCCCTGCTATTGTCGAATGTATGGCTCATCCAATTCTAAATCAGATGGGCTGACCACAATGTTGACAGGGAGGGAACTCAGGTACTGTTTAAGGAGAGCTAGGCCCTTATCATCAATGTGGTTCCTCGCCCTACACCAAGGATGGATAAAGGAAGAAAAAGATCAACTTGGAAAAAAGGTTAGGAACTTTGGAAACCAAAAGTTGCCTCACTGAACCCAAAATAATCATCCGATGTTTTTGGTAGGGACATAATGGGAACAGGTGTATAGGTAAAAGAGATTCCCTCAATTTGCACTGAGAAAGCCTCCATGCAAATGACGAGTTAAACCATCTGTACTGTGGAAGTGCAGGAACAGTTTTAACACCTTTAGTGGTACAGAAGGGTCTTTCTGCGCCTTCTGTTTTTGAGGTATTATGTTAAAACTATCAACACTCCCATAATTCTGCAGTTTCTCCAGAAAAATTTATTTTAGTTTTTACTTCAGTCTTCCAAATATGAGTTCACTGAGACTTGCATGGATCTGTTACACACACATCTGCGCTACACACTCACACACCAGTGACACACTAAGCACACCACAAAAAGAAACTCCACACAAAATATCCTTTGTATTGTTTATAAAACAAATTAGACCACCATCACCTAAATCACTCTGACACTAGGCACTAGACAACTTACGAATGCGGGCCGACAATGGGAATGGTGCAATATTGGTACTTCTTGATATGTCGGCCGCGTTCGACACGGTGAGCCACCCAATCCTCTTAGAGAGACTGGAAAGGATGGGGGTTAGGGGCAGGGTCTTGCAATGGCTACGTTCTTATCTGATAGGAAGAGAACAGACAGTCTCCATGGCACCATTTACCTCCTGCAAGACATTGGTTACTCATGGGGTGCCCCAAGGATCTGCCATCAGCCCTATTCTTTTTAATGCTTACCTGCAGCCACTATTTCCTATTATTAAATCGTTCGGGGTTTACTTGGAAGGAGAACAGGCTGTCTCCTTGGAGCACTTTCAAGAGTGTATGCGCCAGACTGCAGATTGGCTACGGAAGAACTCTTTGCAGTTCAATGGCGGAAAAACTGAGGTGCTCTACTGCTCTCCTGCAAGGCCGTCCACATACTTTATTACTGCTTTTAAATCACAAAACGCTCTTGCTCACCTGGCTGAAAGCGCTGCTGCTACGCGCTCATTCAGACCCCCACCCTCAGGGAAACGACATCAGCGCCAGCGCGCCAAAGGCGGAGCCACGCCCACTGCGAGGCCACGCCCATTACATCCTTTACAAATGTGTCGACCTCCCCAGCGCAGCGGACGAGCGCAGCGGGAGCGCCGTTTGCGCGCCTAAGGCAAGCCCGTCTGCGCCCGTCCGCGCACGGCCGGGTCCAGGGCCAGAACCCCTGCCCGAATCCCTTCACCCAACTATAAAGTACTCCCGCAGAGATCTACTGAGCCTCAGACCTCCCCCACCCTCCTGTGATTACATCTATAATCTCAGGGGACCTTACACCTGCTGCCCCTCCTCGGATGCTTGTTTCCGTTCTGGGAAGGACATGGCTTTTGTAGTTCGGACTGGACTGTTCCCATGGGGCACAGGGTCAGCGCTGATTTGCATATCGCCATTGTCTAACCCAGGGTGGTGTGGAGTGGAAAAACGATGGATTTGGGCCCAGATCTTTGGACTGGGGTGAATGTGTGACATTGATCCACATTCTGTCCATCATTGTTGTGTTTGCAGTTACCGCTCTAAGTGTACTGGGGATACTCAGACGTGAGTCCCAGGCACTCCACACCACTGGAATCAAGCTAGCCGGGCTGATGAGAGGTGTTACCTCGAAACCGGGCCGGTCCTCGGATGCTTGTTTCCGTTCTGGGAAGGACATGGCTTTTGTAGTTCGGACTGGACTGTTCCCATGGGGCACAGGGTCAGCGCTGATTTGCATATCGCCATTGTCTAACCCAGGGTGGTGTGGAGTGGAAAAACGATGGATTTGGGCCCAGATCTTTGGACTGGGGTGAATGTGTGACATTGATCCACATTCTGTCCATCATTGTTGTGTTTGCAGTTACCGCTCTAAGTGTACTGGGGATACTCAGACGTGAGTCCCAGGCACTCCACACCACTGGAATCAAGCTAGCCGGGCTGATGAGAGGTGTTACCTCGAAACCGGGCCGGTCCTCGGATGCTTGTTTCCGTTCTGGGAAGGACATGGCTTTTGTAGTTTGGACTGGACTGTTCCCATGGGGCACAGGGTCAGCGCTGATTTGCATATCGCCATTGTCTAACCCAGGGTGGTGTGGAGTGGAAAAACGATGGATTTGGGCCCAGATCTTTGGACTGGGGTGAATGTGTGACATTGATCCACATTCTGTCCATCATTGTTGTGTTTGCAGTTACCGCTCTAAGTGTACTGGGGATACTCAGACGTGAGTCCCAGGCACTCCACACCACTGGAATCAAGCTAGCCGGGCTGATGAGAGGTGTTACCTCGAAACCGGGCCGGTCCTCGGATGCTTGTTTCCGTTCTGGGAAGGACATGGCTTTTGTAGTTCGGACTGGACTGTTCCCATGGGGCACAGGGTCAGCGCTGATTTGCATATCGCCATTGTCTAACCCAGGGTGGTGTGGAGTGGAAAAACGATGGATTTGGGCCCAGATCTTTGGACTGGGGTGAATGTGTGACATTGATCCACATTCTGTCCATCATTGTTGTGTTTGCAGTTACCGCTCTAAGTGTACTGGGGATACTCAGACGTGAGTCCCAGGCACTCCACACCACTGGAATCAAGCTAGCCGGGCTGATGAGAGGTGTTACCTCGAAGCCGGGCCGGTCCTCGGATGCTTGTTTCCGTTCTGGGAAGGACATGGCTTTTGTAGTTCGGACTGGACTGTTCCCATGGGGCACAGGGTCAGCGCTGATTTGCATATCGCCATTGTCTAACCCAGGGTGGTGTGGAGTGGAAAAACGATGGATTTGGGCCCAGATCTTTGGACTGGGGTGAATGTGTGACATTGATCCACATTCTGTCCATCATTGTTGTGTTTGCAGTTACCGCTCTAAGTGTACTGGGGATACTCAGACGTGAGTCCCAGGCACTCCACACCACTGGAATCAAGCTAGCCGGGCTGATGAGAGGTGTTACCTCGAAACCGGGCCGGTCCTCGGATGCTTGTTTCCGTTCTGGGAAGGACATGGCTTTTGTAGTTCGGACTGGACTGTTCCCATGGGGCACAGGGTCAGCGCTGATTTGCATATCGCCATTGTCTAACCCAGGGTGGTGTGGAGTGGAAAAACGATGGATTTGGGCCCAGATCTTTGGACTGGGGTGAATGTGTGACATTGATCCACATTCTGTCCATCATTGTTGTGTTTGCAGTTACCTCATGTAAACCAGTGCAGCTCACGCTACCCTCTAAACCCAGCAAACTTGCCACCCTTAACTTTGCCTCTTTGAATTGCCGTTCACTACCCAAACATGCGACTCAGATTGCCGACATCATAGAAGACCATGGAATTGATATACTCTTCCTCACGGAAACATGGCTCGGCCCTCATTCTCAATCTGACATGGTCCTAGCAACCCCACAGGGCTACTGTATTCAATCCTTACCCCGTCCTCTAGGCAGAGGAGGCGGGTTAGCCATCATTCATCGAGAACACCTCCACTGCAAAACCCACGACGCACAGATTACCGACGCAGAAAGTCTGCACTTCTCTGTCACACTTAGCGCAACCACCTCCCTTTCAGGACTCCTCATTTACCGCCCTCCCGGTATCCCGGGGCCCTTCACCTGTTCGCTACTGGACTTAGTCACAACGCAAGCCCACTCCCTATCAAACTACATGATAGTTGGAGACTTGAACATCCACCTAGAAGACCCGGCCAACCCGGTAGCCCATGACCTGATTCAAGATCTAGCGGCTCTCGATATCCATCTTTTAAACTCCGGAGCCACCCACACCAAGGGCCACCTTTTAGACCCCGTATTTACCAACTTGTCCTCAATGCTTGCCAAGGAGGCCTTTCCCCTCCCCTGGACAGACCACTTCTTGGTCACTTTTCAATTACCGGGAACCTTCACGACAAACCGTACACCCCCTACCTTCAGTAAGGATAGGACCTGGCCCAGACTCTCCACGGACGATTGGGCTCAGACCCTGGAAAAAAACATCCCTGCCCAGGCCGAAGACCCAAATACGGCTGACAAAAGATTCAGAGACTGGATTACCGTCTCCCTAGACCTTATACTTCCACTCAGAAATAGAGAGAATAAAAACGGCAAACATGGCTCAGCACCATGGTACTCCGCAGAGTTGAGAACACTGCGCAAAAATTGCAAAAAGGCCGAACGACTCTGGAGAAAGACTTGGCAACATGCCAACAAAGAAGCTTACCAGTCTGCGGTCAAAATTTACAAAGAGGCTATCAAATCAGCCAAAGCTTCCTACTACAACACACGTATACAAGAAGCATCCAATTCAGCCCGAGAATCTTTTCTGATCTTCAAAGAGCTGACCAAAGTCCCCTCCACCTCCTCCTCCATCACCCCTAAAGTTGACAGAAGCAACGAACTAGCCAACTTTTTCAACGAGAAAATCACCCGGATCCTGGCTTCCCTTCCTCCCCCCTGCTCCCCCAACCTCACGGAAAGTAGCACTTCCCCCGAACCGACTAAAAGCATCTGTCATTCTACGCTTCAGACTTTCCGACCTGTCACCCACGCAGAGGTTGAGCGAACCTTAGTTAAAATGAAAAGTGGTTCCCCTTTAGACCCAGCCCCTATCAGGTTTCTCAAGACCGTAGCCTCAGTAATCGTCCCCACCATTACGGACCTTATCAACTGTTCCTTCTCCCATGGAACCGTCCCCGATAGCTGGAAGAGTGCTGTGGTTAAAGCACTCTTAAAAAAAACCCAGCTAGATCCATCAGACCTGTCCAACTATAGGCCAATATCCCTACTCCCAGGCATTGGCAAAGTCACCGAGAAATTGGTAAACATCCAATTATCCCAGTTCCTCGAAACAAATAAACTGCTTCGACAATCCCAAACCGGTTTTCGTCCAGGCCATGGAACTGACACCGCACTCCTTGCAGTGATCGAAGAGGCAAGGGGCTTACTAGATTCAGGAGGATCAGTGGCAGTGATCCTCCTGGATCTAAGTGCAGCCTTCGACACGGTCAACCACCGTGTCCTTCTGAGTAGATTGACAAATGCAGGACTTACTGGGACAGCTATCAAATGGATCGAATCCTATCTTACAGGACGCACCTTTCAAGTATGGGATGACAGCCACCACTCATCCACCCTCCCACTCACTAGCGGCGTCCCCCAGGGCTCCTCCCTAAGCCCGACGCTTTTTAACGTCTATATGGCCCCCCTCGAGGACGTGGTAACACCTTTTAACATCAAAATGGTGAGTTACGCTGACGACACCCAACTAGTCGTCTCCCTGTCCCAGCTGATTGACCATCCTGAAAATCTTACCAACTGCCTCATAAACATCCACAACTGGATGAACGAATCATCATTGAAACTGAACGGGACTAAGACAGAGGTAATGTTACTCGGCAAACAATGGACAACCATCCCTCCCACGATATGGCCCGATGTATTCGGTGAAATCCCCCCCCCAAATCGGAAATCAAGACACTCGGGGTATGGCTAGAGCCACAGCTTACAATGAAGACCCAGGCAACCAAAACTTCGGGCACATGCTTTGGGCTAATGCGTAAAACCCGTAAAATTCTGCCCTTACTCCCACCCATGTCCAGAAAGCTCCTCATCCAGGGCCTAGTGTTGTCCCGTCTGGACTACAGTAATCTGGTCTATTTGGGAGCCCCAGAGGCTACCTTCACGAAACTCCAGCGGACACAGAATGCGGCAGCACGCATGATTACCAACACCCCCTCCAGGTTATCCGCCAAGCCAGCCCTTAAAGCCCTGCATTGGCTGCCTGTGCGCCAAAGGGTGCACTTTAAAGCAATGTGTATCACACACAAGCTCTACAACGGATCTGGCCCTGCGATCCTTAGTGAAATGATCACTCCTTATACAGCAACCAGATCGCTACGATCTCAAAATGAGAATCTGGTCTGCATCCCCAGATTCAAAAAAGCCCGAACAGGAGGTCGTCAATTCTCAGTTCAGGCGGCCAAGGGCTGGAACGCACTCCCTCGCGCCCTCAGACTGGAATCCAACTTCCTTGCGTTCCGAAAAAAACTAAAGACCCATCTGTTCCCCAAATAATACCCCTCGGCTACCTACCCTCTCAATGGGATTCAAGTTACATAGCGCGGGGATGCCCTTGGGTCACCAGGCGCTTTAGAAATCGCTAAAATAAAAAATAAAAATACTCTCCGTTGGAGTTTAGACTCACTCCGGAGGAGGATCCACTGATCCCGGCCAATACGGTGCGGAATCTGGGGGTCCTAATAGACAAGAACCTCCAGATGGAGTCACTGGCAACTAAGACAGCTGGTGCTTGCTTTGGCTTGTTACGCCTGTTACGTCGAATTCTCCCCATCCTACCAAGAGATTTGCGCTCTTTGGTAGTGAGCAGCACAGTGTTGAGCAGACTGGACTATTGTAATTTCCTATATTTAGGAGCCCCCCAGTACATCCTTCAGGGGCTGCAAAGAGTCCAGTCTGCAGCAGCAAAACTAGTGCTGAGTCTGCGACGCGACTCGTCCTCCACTTCCGCACTGAGACAGCTTCACTGGCTACCAATCAGGGAAAGGGTTCTTTTCAAGTCACTTTGCCAGGTGTTTAGAGCCTCACATGAGATGGACCCAATTCCACTATAGGAAAGATTCTCCTAGTACCTTCCTCGGAGACAGCTCCGGTCCTTGGGTACCGGTTTGCTGGCAGTCACAAAATTTAAAAGCTCTCGGATGGGGGGAGGGCCTTCAGCGTGGTAGGGGCACAGTTATGGAACAAGCTGCCACAAATGATCAGACAGAGTGCTTCACTAACCGAATTCAGGAAAATCCTGAAAACCTGGCTATTTCCGAAACTCTGATCCACGCTCCATCCTTCTGTTTACCATCTAGCTGACCAAGTGTTTGATATCTGAAGCGCCAGGATACCCGTAGGGTGGCAGTAGCGGTATCCAAGCATAGATACAATACAATACAATTTGTCATGATGCCACATAGATCATAAATCACTTTGCCACAAGTCAATGGTCATAACATTACAAGTTAGTGCACTCAAATAAGTACTCATTCATATTAAGAAAACATCATCACAACACTGTACATTTTATGCAGGTACTCATTATCCTATCAAAGGTAAGGCAAAATGACATAAATCATCACATCAGGGCACAAGCTGTAGCAGCTGGGTAAAGCACCTAAGAGACAGGAATCACCAATTACTGTGCAACATAACAGTATAAGCGTCAGACCAACCAGCATCAAAACATTAGGACATAAGATGCAGCAATAATCCCCATGGATGAAAAACCATGCATTAGCATGTCACCTTACCAGCAGGGACCAAAACATATTCCCAGAAGGATCTACGTTGTAGCATATCTGCACACCTATTAGGGTTAATCTGGTACTGCTACGAAGGGATTTTGGCAAAGCAGCACCTGTCCACCAATAACAGGTGCTGCGGTAATCCTTCCAGGGAATCAGGGGACTCCGTTGAGGTTCCATCCCATCCCGACGAGCGATTCACAGTGCCCCAGGTATGCAAACCCAAGGTGGAGGAAGGCATACACCACCTACCCCTGCAAGGAGACCTCACTGGTTCCCCTGCGGGTGACACAATGAAGTGCGGTTGCTGTAGCTCAGAACAACCAGTGCAGTTGCCACCCCTGCGAGGCCCAACCCCTTTTCTGACCGACTGGGCTACCCGTACTCAGTGCCCAGTCAGTGATGGTGAGGAGACCTCTCCCCCCACAGAACGATTTCTACAAGTGCAGCTGCCCGTGAACAGATGGTGCAGCTGCTACAATCTGGCTCCATCTGACCTGGGTCGGCCCGAGGGCAGGGCCCCACCCACTTGGTGAGGATTGCATTGCTCAGCAACATGGAGACTACAGGCCGAGGTTTCCTTTGGGCATCGTTCCCACCAGCAGTTAAACACTTTGGAGGGGAAAGAGGGGTCCCTCAGGGGGCACCATCACTGCCGCTTGAGTCCTCCAGGAACCGCGTTGGTCTGCAGAAAAGCCCTCAGGACACAGGAACCCTGAACCACAAAGGCACACTAAAGTATGTCCCTGGTTGTGACCTGGGGCCTCTAAGTAGTGCGTGTCTCATCACACAGGCCGGCCAGACGCAGGCAAAGCCTTTAAACAGCATGTGGGAAAGGACAGTTGCAGGCGGCCGGACTCCATGTCCCACGGCCAGTCCCTAAAACCTTTCTAGCATCCACAGAGCAGAGAAGATAGCCACCAGCCCCTGGAGAGCACCGGGTAGCACAAGGTGCAGGCAAGCAGCAGACCAGCACACTGGATTTCCTAGCGAAGCCATTCAGGCAAGTAGGACAGAACTACAAAGCTCAGACAGTCCAAGGGGTGATCTTTTATGGCAGCACAGCAGTCCTTTGGTGCAGCATGCAGAGTCTGTTTACAATCCCATGCATTGTCTTCACCTTTTCATGGGGTCACAGCCCCTATATTTATGGTGCAAAAGTCTTTGTTCTGGGGCACTTCAAACACATATTAGAAGTGCACAACACCCCCATTCACATTGTAAGCCCTGGCCCCAGACACACCACAGGGGGTGAATACAGCATTTTAGAAGGCAGGCACAGTCCCAATCAGGCACAGGTGTAACTCCTCCCACCACTCCAAATGCCGTACAGCCCTATTCAGGTGCAAGGGAAACTCCTCCTGCTATCTAAATTCAGGCACGGTCTATTCAGTCTAGCGCTGAGTAACCCAGAAAAGGCAGGATGCACCTCAACCCCCATTGAGACTGGCTGGAGTGAATGCGCATACCCTCTCTCCTATCAGTCAAAACCAAACAGTCAATACACATCCATGCAGGGCACAACGACACATAATGCCCACCTCTAAAAGTGGCATTTCTAATATAGTAATAATATATCTGCTTTCACAATAAGCAGGATTTATCACTACTATTCCAAACACACCAAACATGGTCAGACTAGCCCTCTCAGATCAGAAGATCAGAAATTACCACTGAAGCACATCTCAGGAAATCCCTAATGCATCCATGCGAGAGGGCAGCCTCACAGCAGTGAGAAACCAAAAAGGCTGTTTGTCGCTACTAAAACATTGCCACACAGTTAAGGCACATGTCCTACCTTTTACCTACACTGCACCCTTTCCATAGGCCTAGCTAGGGCCTACCTTAGGGGTGAATTATATGTAGTAAAAGGGGAGTTTGGACGTGGCAACGACTTGCCATGCCACGTTACTGTGGCAGCAAACTGCGCCCACCGGCCCTGCAGTGGCGGAGGCCTGAGACAGGTTTAGCAAGCCGACTAGTAGCATTTAGTTTACAGGTCCTGGGTATATGGGATACCACTGTACAAGGGTCTTACAGGTAAATTAAATATGGCAAACAGGTATAGACCAATCTTACCAACTTTAAAAGAGAGAGTACATGCACTTTAGATCAGCACTGGTAAAGTTCCCAAAGTCATAAAACTGACAAAAACAGGCCAGAAAAAATACAGGATGAAGGCAAAAAGTTCTAGGATGACCCTTCAAAAAGGGCCAAGTCCAACAGATTGTAAGTGACAAAAGTATGTGGTTCCTCTGCACAACATAGAGACTGCTATTTAACACCTCTAATTAATGTTCTTAAATTGTACTACTGAAGGACACTTTCCCATTCCATGTATGGCATTTATGTTGGATGGCAAGACAAAGGTAGGAATGATGGCTGACTTGGAATAACAGGTATCTTGGTACCCCTCTTGCACTGCAGGAATGGCCTATAAATAAAAATAATGAGGTTTAAAGTTCTCACCCGTTATTCTGGTTAGTATTACTACGGAAAAAACTTTGAATATGTAAACGTAGGCTGCGCTTGACACTTTATGTCGCTCATGCTATCTTTGTGCAACACAAAGTCAGTAATAAATCTTTATTGCTTGTTTACTTAAAATCATTGCAATCACAACAACTTCACATTGCAATCATAATAACTAGATTAATCATTAAAAAAATCCTTTACAAAGACATATTCCCAGCAAATATTATAAAAACTAACAGATATAAACAATTTAAAAAAAAAGATCCATTCACATAACATCAATAATTACAAAATAATATTTCACATTTTATATTTTAAAAGTAACGTAGTGTATGGCATACTTTTCCTTATACATATCCAAAAAGAAATCTGTGAGATGTAGTGTATTGCATACTTTTCCTTATACATATCCTAAAAGAAATGTGTGAGAATAAAATGTTCTCAGCTACATTTCATGCATAAATTACATTTCAACGCTCTAGTGTACATTTATTGCATTAACCATCATATTAAGGTGATAATAAAGTGCATCATTTTACTATAAAGTGCTAATATGCAATTATTGCACTAACCATCAAATTAAGTCAAACATAAAGTACGTCAATTTACAATAGCAATCTGTTTTTAGGATCCCTAATAACATTATTATTAAGTGATAATACCTGTGTGCCAGGTAGTACTGGAGATCTACCTTATTGTATCAAACATTTTTTCAAACGCCATTAAAAATTTTACTAAATGACACAGCAACGGAATCGATTACCCAGATAAAGACATGATTAATGCCTGACAAGCAGATCTAACCCAGCTCTTCAAGAAATAAGGTCTCAAAACTATACGTTGAAGCTTGATCAATTTAGGGCACACACACTATATGGACTAGAGTTTCCTGTGGCCAACCATAAAGTCTACAATTAGGGCCCGGCCACTGCCTAATCCATGATTGCGTGCCCTCCTTTGTTGGGTTTAATCCCATACGCAGTCTTAAAAACATATTTTTAAACTTTGCTGAGAAAAAAACATTATAATATGGCTGAATACGTAGTGATTGGTATGAATTAATCACATAACATGCATAATTTTTCCAGGCTAAATCAATTTTATCTAGTTTAAACGATTCCGTTTTAATAAGGTTTTTATAATTAACTTATAATTGGGCATTTTCAGGTCTTGTAGTGCAATTTGCAGGTCGATGTCTCTTAGCGAGGTTAGAATATAAGATCTCCATTGAGCCGCATAGTCAGACCTTTCCAATTCTTACCAACAAATGTTCCCTAAGGATGATGGATCTGATGCAGACAATGTTGCCGTGCATTTTAAAAATGCTCCTTTTGATACCTGGCTCTGTCTCTGGAGACCAAATCTCATTCTTATTCCTGCTTGACACACTGATTTAGCAATCCCAAAGGTTGCTTTAAAAACCTTAACCACCAATAGGTAAAGTATTTTCAAGTCTTTTCCTCTAGTAATAGGAGAACTATATATGAGAGTTGGTTGTAATTTAGCTTTGATTACTTTAAGAATAAAATCATATCATTGGCAGTTCAATGACTTTTTAAGACATTTAAAAGCATGGATCAGAGTCAAAGCCTTAGCCCTTAGATCCTTAAAGTGAAATTTAAAAGTCACACGGTTGTCAAACACCACCCCTAGGTATCTATATGTCTTAACAGTATCAATTGTACCTGCTCTTACCTTCCAGGTATTCATTTTCTATTTTGCTACGCCAACTTTCGATACTTTAGTTTTTTTGACATTCATTTCCAGACCATTCTGTTGGGAGTGCAACACAAAGAAAACATTGCATGTTGCCTCTCTTGCATGCCGACATACACAAAAGATGGTGCATATGTACAGGTAGTAAATGGCCCTTAAGTATCAAAGCATTTACCCATAGACACAGAAGGGCTAAAACCATTTCATACATCAGGCCCAATTTTCATTAATACATCATTCTTATAATATGAATTGACTGGTGCAATCATTTAATTGATGTTTCACATAGTCAGAGGGATAGCTCAATGATCTGAACATTGCCCACTGAAAAACGCATCAGTCAGCAGGCCAAAAGTTCAAATTCTGGTAAGGCCTACTACTTAGCCATACATCATTATGAACTTCGGAAAAATCAATCAATCAATCAATCAGAGTACTTGTAAAGCACGCTACTTACCCGTTAGGGTCTCAAGGCACTGAGGGGAGGGGGTGCTGCTACTGCTCTAAGAGCCAGGTCTTGAGGAGTCTTCTGAAGGCGAGTAGGTATTGGGTCTGCCGTAGGTGGGCAGGGAGGGTGTTCCAGGTCTTGGCGGCAAGGTAGGAGAAGTATCTGCAGCCGGAGGTTGTCTTTGGATGCGGGGAACAGCGGCGAGGGTGAGGCTGGCAGAGCGGAGCTGGCGGGTGGGGGTGTAGAAGCTGAGTCTGCTGTTCAGGTAGGCTGGTCCGGTGTTGTGGAGTGCTTTGTGTGCGTGGGTGAGGAGCTTGAAGGTGATCCTCTTGTCGACAGGGAGCCAATGTAGGTCTCTCAGGTGGGGGGTGATGTGGCTGCGGCGGGGGAAGTTGATGATCAGTCGGGCGGAGGCGTTTTGGATGCGTTGTAGTCGTCATAGGTGTTTGGCTGGGATTCCTGCGTAGAGTGCGTTGCCGTATTCCAGTCTGCTGCTGACGAGGGCCTGTGTCAAAGTTCTTCTTGTTTCCGTCGGGATCCACTTGTAGATCATGCGGAGCATGCGGAGGGTTTTGTAGCAGGAGGAGGAGACGGCGTTGACCTGTTTAGACATTGACAGGGAGGATTCGAGGATGAATCCTAGGTTGTGTGCATGGTCGGTGGGTTTCAGTGCTGTTCCCAGTGTAGTCGGCCACCAGGAGCCGTCGCAGGCTGAGGGGGTGAGTCCGGGGACGATTACCTCCATCTTGTCCGATTTCAGCTTCAGACGGCTGTTCCACATCCAGTAGGCGATGGCCTTCATTCCTTCGTGGAGGTTGGTTTTGGTGGTGTGCGGGTCCTTGGTGAGGGAGAGGATGAGCTGGGTGTCGTCAGCGTAGGAGATGATATTGAAGTCGTGCTGGCGGGCCACTTGTGCGAGAGGGACCATGTAGATGTTTAACAGGGTCGGGCAGAGGGATGAACCCTGGGGGACGCCGCAGATGATGTCTGTGGCCTCGGATCAGAAGGGCAGGAGGCGGACGCTCTGGGTTCTGCCGGAGAGGAAGGACGGGGTCCAGTCAAGGTCCTTCCCTTGGCTTCCTGCTTCTAGGAGGTGTGTCTTTGAAGTGCGATGGCAGACCGTGTCAGAGGCGGCTGACATGTCCAGGAGGATGAGGGCTTTTGTTTCGCCATTGTCTAGTTGGCGCCTGATGTCGTCTGTGGCGGTGATGAGGGCTGTCTCGGTGCTGTGGGTTCGTCTGAACCCGGACTGGGATAGGTCCAAGCTGTTGTTGTCTTCCAGGTGGCGGGCCAGTTGCATGTTGACGATTTTCTCGATGACCTTCGCCGGGAACGGGAGCATGGAGATGGGCCGGAAGTTCTTGAGGCCCTTGGGGTCCGCCTTGGGCTTCTTGAGGAGGGCGTTGCTTTCGGTGTGTTTCCAGCTTTCCGGGAATGTTGCTGTTTCGAAGGAGATGTTGATGACCTTCCGTAATTGGGGTGCGATGGCAGCATCTGCTTTGTTGAATACGGGGTGTGGGCACGGGTCTGACGGAGATCCTGAGTGGATGGAGTTCATGAGCTTGCTTATCTTGTCGTGGTTGACGTTAGACCAGGAGGTCAGGCAGTTGGCACTGGTGGTGTTCACAGGGGAGGTGGGGTCTGGCATAGTCGGGGCGGTCATGGTGTTGTAGCTGTCATGGATGTCAGCGATCTATTGGTGGAAGAAGATGGCCAGTGAGTTGCACAGTTCTTGTGAGGGTGGTATGTCATTGGCGTTGGCGCTGGGGTTGGAGAGTTCCTTTACGATGCTGAAAAGCTCTTTGCTGTTGTGTGCGTTGTTATCCAGGTGGTCTTTGAAGGAGGATCTCTTGGCTAATCTGATGAGGTGGTGATGTCTGCGGGTGGCGTCCATGTGGGCTGCGTGTTTGTCCGGAGTGTGTTCGTGGAGCCATATCTTCTGCAGTTTCCGGCATGCGCGTTTGGAGGTCTGCAGCTCATCGGTGAACCAGGTGGCTCTCTTGCTGGCGTGGTTGTTGGAGGGTTTCTTGAGTGGGGCATGGGTGTTGGCGCAGTCGTCGATCCACTGTCTGAGGTTGCGGGCTGCGGTGTTAGTGATATTTGTACTGCGCACAGCTGCTCCAGCGAAGGAGCGTCCCGGCGCACCGACAAGGTAGTGACACAACACAACAAGGAGGCAGAAAATATTTTAAAAAGGGGTTTAAAAATTTAACATAGCTGGAGAAACAAAAAGGTTTTAGCGGCCTTGCGGAAAGAGAGCAAGTCGCCAAGAATCCGGATTTTCAAGGGGAGAGCGTTCCAGAGTGCGGCTGCCCGCACCCTAAAGGAGTGACCCCCCATCCGACTGAGTTTGAATCGAGGGGCTACTGCTAATTCTTGATCCAAAGAACGCAGAAAGCGGCCCGGGATGTAGGGGCACAAAAGTTGATGCAATAAGGGGGGCGCCAAGTCCTTCAGAATCTTAAAAGACATGCACAGCACTTTAAAATGGATCCGCTGCCTAACGGGTAACCAATGCAAAGCACGCAGAGTTGGAGTGGCCGAGCAAAACCTAGGAAGACCTACGATTGCTCTGGCCGCTGCGTTCTGCACTCTTTGGAGACGGGTCAGCTCGGCCTGGTTTAACCCTATAAAAAGGGAGCTGGCATAGTCCAGCCGAGCCAGAACCGTCGCTTGAACCACGAGTTGACGGGTTGCGGCATCGAAGTATTTAAGAGCAGGTCTCAAGTTGCGCAAGATGCCGAAGCAGCACGCCGCCGTCCTTTTGGTGTGGCCAACAAAATTGAGGGAGGGGTCCAACCAAACCCCCAGATTTTTGATCTCCGCAACCGGAGTGGGGGTGGGACCCAGCTCAGGAGGCCACCAGGTGTCTCCCCATAGTTCCGTTCGCTTACCAAAGACCATCACCTCCGTTTTTTTGGCATTTAGTTGGAGACAGTTGGACGTCATCCAACCAGCCACCGCCCGAAGTCCTTCTCTGAATCTTGGGGCATCCACCCCGGAGTCCCCGCTGATCGTGACCGCTAGCTGGGTGTCATCTGCGTACGACACCATGGTCATACCACAGAGCTTCACAACCTCAGCCAGCGGCCTCACGTAGATGTTAAACAACGTGGGACTCAGCGAGGAACCCTGTGGGACCCCAAGAGACAGAGGATGTCGTTTGGACTGATAGGGCGGGGCAGCCACACAGAAGGAACGGTCCATGAGAAACGAACGAAACCACTGGTGTGCAGTGCCGGTCACCCATATCTCCTCGAGACGCTGCAGGAGAATTTCATGGGATACCGTGTCAAAGGCGGCGCTTAGATCTAACAAAACAAGCGCCGCCGTGTCTGGGTTGGTGGGGTCGGTGGGTCTGTTTTGGGCAAGGGTGGTGATCAGCTGATCTTCAGTGACTTTGCTCCAGCAGTGGCGAGGTAGCTGTTGGGACCGGTGGTGCGTGGTTGGTTTATTGAAGGTGAAATGGATACAGCGGTGGTTGGTCCAGTGGAGTTCGGTGGTGTGGCCGAAGGTGACGTGGGTGCCTGTGGAGAAGACAGGGTCCAGCGTGTGGCCAGCGGCGTGGGTGGGTGCAGTGACGAGTTGTCTGAGGCTGAGGTTGTCGAGGTTGTCGATCAGAGTAGCAGAGTTGGCGTCGTTGTTGTTCTCGAGGTGGAAATTCAGGTCCCCGAGGAGGATGTGGCCTATGGAGGCGAGTGCGTGGGTCCTGGCGAGGTCGGCGATGGAGTCGCTGAATTGAGCTTGTGATCCGGGGGGCCTGTAGATGAGTGTTCCTCTGAGGGTGGTGTTGGGGTCGGTGTGGATCCGGAAGTGCAGGTGTTCGGCAGTGTTGAGTGTATCGTCTGCGGGGGTGGCGACCTTGAGGGTGGACTTGTGGATGATGGCTATTCCTGCTCCGATTCCGTTGGCGCGATACCTGCGGGTGATCTTGTAGCCGTCCAGGATGGCTATGGCGATAACGGGCGCCAAGGAGTCATTCCACCAGATCTGGTTCAGGAAGGCCACGTCTGGGGCGGAGGTGTCGAGCAGATCCCAGAGCTCAACGACGTGTTTGTGTGCAGAGCGGGTGTTGAGGAGTATGCAGTGGAGGTGGGTGGGTCCAGTCCTTGGAGGTTTGGTGGCTTTGTCGCAGGTGAAGCTGCAGGTGTGGCAGGAGAAAGGTCCGTGAGTCCGTTTCGGGGCGGCTTGGAAACTGTACTGGAATTTGAGTAATATTAAGATTTGATTTTGTAAGGCAATTAGAAATGGCAAAACGGTTTGAAAATGCTAAACAAAAGTTAATGTTATAATATTATAATAATTGATTTATATTGGATCATCAACTTATCTTTAAAACTGACCCCTACCTCGGTTCAATTGTGGTCATGCAATTGATTCTGAAACGTGAGCCTAACATCCTACCATCAATTCCTGTCTCCCAGGTCATGCTACAATTGTTCTATTTGATTATGTTTGATTATCAATGTACCACTACTTTGTTAGGAAATGCAACCAGTCTTTTCATCAGTATGTTCAATTACACAAATTTATATCTGTCCTTTTAGCAAACTGGTAGTGTGAAACCTGACACACCTGGTGATAGTCCCCAAATGTTTTGCCTTGACCCCTTCTGTTTTGCTGAACTTGTTTTTTTTGGCTTTAGGACTTTGGCACCTTTACCACAGCTACCCACTGTTAAATGTGTGTGCTCCCTACTTAAATCAATTTAAAATTGACCCACACTTAATTGACACATTTAATGTAATTGTAAGTCACTAGTAAATGGTTTTGCATGTACCAGGGCCTGTAACTCAAATGCTACTAGTATGTTTACAGCGCCTATTATGCCATCCACTAAAGTAGCCTTTGAAAACAATTCTCAGGACTGCCACTGCAGCCTGCAGTTAAGTTCTAAACTGCCATTTCGACCTGGCTAAATAAACCTTTTGCCAGGCCTAAACCTTTCCTTTTTATTTAAATAATCAGCCCTAAGGTAGACCCTAAAGTCTCAAAGCGCAGAGTGCATTATTCTAAAAGTAGGAAATGTGGGTTTAAGATTTACATGTCCTGGTAGTGAAAAACTCCTAAAGTCGTTTCTTACTTTTGCAAGGCCTACCTATCCGATAGGATAACTTTGGATTACCTGATGACATTTATTAAGTGATAACTTAAGATTGGGATAAGATAGAAAAATTATGTTTACACTCAAATGAATTGTAACTTTTAACACTGTTTAATGGTAAAGTTGGATTTAAAGTCACAATTCCTGAAATGCCACTTTTAGTAGGTCATTTTATTTTTCTGACCATTTGGGCCTTCGGCCAGTATCCTGGGTCTCATGAATGTGATTAGCTTAATTGTTGGCCTTTGTGTATACCTTCCAGACATTTACAGGAAGGGGGACTATGTGTCGACGTTATAGGCCATCCTACCATCCTGCCCCACTTATATTTCAAAAAGCTACCTCCGGCCCATACACAAAGGAACTTGACAGCAATCTTTTTGTCACCCAAGACTACTTGGAGCTTTGACATGGGAAGGGAAGAACCATAGGTAAAGGTAGAATGGAGAGGCCTCCCACTTCAGAGACTGGCACCAGATATAAATATTGCACCTCTTGAAACACTCATCAAATCACTTTTGGACCTATGTAAAACTCAAAAGATGGACAGCCTTGCTGCTGGAAGGACTGCACTGTTGCCCTGCTGCATCAGAGTGTAATCTACCTTGCTTAACTGAGGGTTCTCCCAAAATCGATGTAGTGCAACGCAACTCATTGGAGGACCACGTATCATAGCACCTTGCAGCTCCTGATTAGCCATGTCATCGGAACCGATGCAGCGTCACGCAACTCAACCCAGCACCATGCAGCTTCTGATCAGCAGCACCACAGGACCTTGCAACTCAGCCCAAGTACAATCAGCAACACTGTCCAGCTGGCTGAACTCTGTCCTGTAACCGGCTCGTGCTTCATCACAGGTGGTCTGGACTGGTGACTTTGTCTGGTTTGGCGTGATCATATACCACAGTCAGGGTTTTGCACTTTTTGGAGCTACTTTTACTTAAGACTTTGGAATTGCATACCCCCCCCGTTCTGCTCATTGGGTTTTTGGTATTCTGTTATTTTATTTATTAAGACCTACTTTATTTTTGTAGTAGTTTGGTATTTTTCTTGTCTTGTGGTTTCACTTTATTACTATTTGTATGTTGCATCTATACCTTATACATTGTCCCTAACTTGTACCTGACTGTAAAATTGAAAGTGACAAAAGTATGTGGTTCCTCTGCACAACATAGAGACTGCTATTTAACACCTCTAATTAATGTTCTTAAAATGTACTACTGAAGGACCCTTTCCCATTCCATGTATGGCATTGATGTTGGATGGCAAGACAAAGGTAGGAATGATGGCTGACCTGGAATAACAGGTATCTTGGTACCCCTCTTGCACTGCAGGAATGGCCTATAAATAAAAATAATGAGGTTTAAAGTTCTCACCCGTTATTCTGGTTAGTATTACTATGGAAAAAACTTTGAATATGTAAATGTAGGCTGCGCATGACACTTTATGTCGCTCATGCTATTTTTGTGCAACACAAAGTCAGTAATAAATCTTTATTGCTTGATTACTTAAAATGATTGCAATCACAACAACTTCACATTGCAATCATAATAACTAGATTAATCTTTAAAAAAATCCTTTACAAAGACATATTCCCAGCAAATATTATAAAAACTATCGGATATAAACAATTTTAAAACTTATCAAAAGGATAAGATCCATTCACATAACATCAATAATTACAAACAAATATTGCACATTTTATATTTTAAAAGTAGCATAGTGTATGGCATACTTTTACTTATACATATCCAAAAAGAAATCTGTGAGATGTAGTGTATGGCATACTTTTCCTTATACATATCCAAAAAGAAATGTGTGAGAATAAAATGTTCTCAGCTACATTTCATGCATAAATTACATTTCAACGCTCTAATGTACATTTATTGCATTAACCATCATAGTAAGGTGATAATAAAGTGCATCATTTTACTATAAAGGGCTAATATGCAATTATTGCACTAACCATAACATTAAGTCAAACAGAAAGTATGTCAATTTACAATAGCAGTCTGTTTTTCGGATCCCTTATAACATTATTATTAAGTGATAATACCTGTGTGCCAGGTAGTACTGGAGATCTACCTTATTGTATCAAACATTTTTTCAAACGCCATTAAAAATTTTACTAAATGACACAGCAACGGAATCGATTACCCAGATAAAGACATGATTAATGCCTGACAAGCAGATCTAACCCAGCTCTTCAAGAAATAAGGGGCCCGATGTAGGTGGCAAATACCGGTCGGAAACGGCCGAAATCGGCCGTTTCCGACCGGTATTTGGCATCTTGAGATGTAGGGGGCCAGATTTTACAGATTCTGTAAATTTACCGAATCGGTAAATTTACAGAATCTGTAAAATACCGAATCGGTATTTTTACCGATTCGGTACCTTCCAGATGTAGGTGGGACTCTTCTGAGTCCCACAGGCCTTTAGGAGTCGGTATTTTACCACCCAATCCAATTGGGTGGTCAAATACCGAATCCAGGTGTGCATGCACATCTGTGCATGCACACCTGTGCCATGTGACACACAGACATGCCCTGAGGGCATGTCTGTGTGCCACATGGCACACATGCCTGTAATTGGGGTGCCAGAGGGTGTCAAAGAGACACCCCCTGCACCCTTGCAAGAATAGGTAATTACCGAATCGGTAAATACCGATTTGGTATTCCACATTGATTCCTATGGGCTTCAAGGCCCATAGGAATCAATGGGGGATACCGATTCGGTATTTACAGAATCGATAAATACCGAATCTTACAGATTCGGGGCCTCATTTATGAGGCCATGCGTGAGTTTTGCGCTTCCGATGCGTCACTTTTTGTGACGCATCGGCGGCGTAAAACATGCCTCCTGATGCGCACTATTTACAAAGTGACGCATCTAAGCAGATGCGTCACTTTGTAAACCCCTGCGCTACATTATACCTGCGTCAGGTATAATGTATGCAGAGGGGGCGTTCACCCGCAAAAAGCCTCGTAATAGTGACGCAGTGAAATCTATGAGATTTCACTGCGTCACTTTTAGGATGCTGTTGCGTCAAAATCTTGCGCCTGCCTCACAGCAGGCGTAAGACTGACGCAAGCCCTTTCACATGGGGCTTTCCCCATGTGAAAGGAAGCATTGCTGGAGTTGCGTCACTTTTGTGACACACTCCAGCAATGCGTCACTTTTGCGCCTACAGATACGTCAGAAATACTGACGTATCTGTAACTCCTTGCGACATGATGCGTCATATTATAAATATGACGCATCAGGAATGTCGTAAGGAGGGCGCACTGAGAAGTGACGCATCGTTGTTTTCATGCAGCGATGCGTCACTTTTCATAAATGAGGCCCTCGGTATTTACCGATTCAGAATTACCTACATTTCCCCCCCTCTAATTTACCACTTCTTAAATACCGAATCGGTATGATTCGGTATTTTAGAAGTGGTAAATTAGATTTACCTACATCGGGCCCACGGTCTCAAAACTATACGTTGAAGCTTGATCAATTTAGGGCACGCACACTATATGGACTAGAGTTTCCTGTGGCCAACCATAAAGTCTACAATTAGAGCCCGGCCACTGCCTAATCCATGATTGCGTGCCCTCCTTTGTTGGGTTTAATCCCATACGCAGTCTTAAAAACATATTTTTAAACTTTGCTGAGAAAAAAACATTCTAATATGGCTGAATACGTAGTGATTGGTATGAATTAATCACATACCATGCATAATTTGTCTCTGCTAAATCAATTGTATCTAGTTTAAACGATTCAGTTTTAATAAGGTTTTTAAAATTAACTTATAATTGGGCATTTTCAGGTCTTGTAGTGCAATTTGCAGGTTGATGTCTCTTAGCGAGGTTAGAATATAAGATCTCCATTGAGCCGCATAGTCAGACCTTCCTATTTCTTGCCAACAAATGTTCCCTAAGGATGATGGATCTGATGCAGACAATGTTGCCGTGCATTTTAAAAATGCTCCTTTTGATACCAGGCTCTGTCTCTGGAGACCAAACTCCATTCTTATTCCTGCTTGACACACTGATTTAGCAATCCCAAAGGTTGCTTTAAAAACCTTAACCACCAATAGGTAAAGTATTTTCAAGTCTTTTCCTCTAGTAATAGGAGAACTATATATGAGAGTTAGTTGTAATTCAGCTTTGATTACTTTAAGAATAAAATCATATGATTGGCAGTTCAATGACTTTTTAAGACATTTAAAAGCATGGACCAGAGTCACAGGCTTAGCCCTTAGAACCTTAAGATGAAATTTAAAAGTCACACGGTTGTCAAACACCACCCCTAGGTATCTATATGTCTTAACAGTATCAATTGTACCTGCTCTTACCTTCCAGGTATTCATTTTCTGTTTTGCTACACCAACTTTCATTACTTTAGTTTTTTTGACATTCATTTCTAGAAAATTCTGTTGGGAGTGCAACACAAAGAAAACATTGCATGTTGCCTCTCTTGCATGCCAACATACACAAAAGATGGTGCATATGTACAGGTAGTAAATGGCCCTTAAGTATCAAAGCATTTACCCGTAGACACAGAAGGGCTAAAACCATTTCATACATCAGGCCCAATTTTCATTAATACATCATTCTTATAATATGAATTGACTGGTGCAAAAGTTTAATTGATGTTTCACATAGTCAGAGGGATAGCTCAATGATTTGAACACTGCCCACTGAAAAAAGCATCAGTCAAAAGGTCAAAAGTTAAAATTCTGGTAAGGCCTGCTGCTTAGCCATACATCATTATGAACTTCGGAAAAATCAATCAATCAATCAGAGTACTTGTAAAGCGCGCTACTTACCCATTAGGGTCTCAAGGCGCTGAAGGGAGGGGGTGCTGCTACTGCTCGAAGAGCCAGGTCTTGAGGAGTCTTCTGAAGGCGAGTAGGTCTTGTGTCTGCAGTAGGTGGGTAGGGAGGGTGTTCCAGGTCTTGGCGGCGAGGTAGGAGAAGTATCTGCCGCCGGAGGTTGTCGTTGGATGCGGCGAACAGCTGCGAGGGCGAGGCTGGCAGAGCGGAGCTGGCGGGTGGGGGTGTAGAAGCTGAGTCTGCTGTTCAGGTAGGCTGGTCCGGTGTTGTGGAGTGCTTTGTGTGCGTGGGTGAGGAGATAGAAGGTGATCCTCTTGTCGACGGGGAGCCAGTGTAGGTCTCTCAGGTGGGGGGTGATGTGGCTGGGGCGGGGCTGAGGCGTTTTGGATGCGTTGTAGTCGTCGTAGGTGTTTGGCTGGGATTCCTGCGTAGAGTGTGTTGCCATAGTCCAGTCTGCTGCTGACGAGGGCCTGTGTCAAAGTTCTTCTTGTTTCAGTCGGGATCCACTTGTAGATCATGGGGAGTATGCGGAGGGTGTTGTAGCAGGAGGAGGACATGGCGTTGACCTGTTTAGACATTGAGAGGGAGGAGTCGAGGATGAATCCTAGGTTGTGTGCATGGTCGGTGGGTGTCGGTGCTGTTCCCAGTGTGGTCGGCCACCAGGAGTCGTCCCAGGCTGAGGGGGTGAGTCCGGGGACGAGTACCTCCATCTTGTCCGAGTTCAGCTTCAGACGGCTGTTCCTCATCCAGTCGGCGATGGCCTTCATTCCCTCATGGAGGTTGGTTTTGGTGGTGTGCGGGTCCTTGGCGAGGGAGAGGATGAGCTGGGTGTCATCAGCGTAGGAGATGATATTGAGGTCATGCTGGCGGGCCACTTGTGCGAGGGGGACCATGTAGATGTTGAACAGGGTCGGGCTGAGGGATGAGCCCTGGGGGACGCCGCAGATGATGTCTGTGGCCTCGGATCGGAAGGGCAGGAGGCGGACGCTCTGTGTTCTGCTGGAGAGGAAGGACGGGGTCCAGTCAAGGTCCTTCTCTTGGCTTCCTGCTTCTAGGAGGCGTGTCTTTGAAGTGCGATGGCAGACCGTGTCGAAGGCGGCTGACATGTCCAGGAGGATGAGGGCTTTTGTTTCACCATTGTCTAGTTGGCGCCTGATGTCATCTGTGGCAGCGATGAGGGCTGTCTCGGTGCTGTGGTTTCGTCTGAACCCGGACTGGGATGGGTCCAAGATGTTGTTGTCTTCCAGGTGGCGGGCCAGTTGCATGTTGACGATTTTCTCGATGACCTTCGCCGGGAACGGGAGCATGGAGATGGGCCGGAAGTTCTTGAGGCCCTTGGGGTCCGCCTTGGGCTTCTTGAGGAGGACGTTGATTTAGGCGTGTTTCCAGCTTTCCGGGAATGTCACTGTTTCAAAGGAGATGTTGATGACCTTCCGTAGTTGGGGTGCGATGGCAGCATCTGCTTTGTTGAATACGGGGTGTGGGCACGGGTCGGACGGAGATCCTGAGTGGATGGAGTTCATGAGCTTGCTTGTCTTGTCGTCGTTGACGTTAGACCAGGAGGTCAGGCAGTTGACGCTGATGGTGTTCACAGGGGAGGTGGGGTCTGGCGTAGTCGGGGCGGTCATGGTGTTGTAGCTGTCATGGATGTCAGCGATCTTGTGGTGGAAGAAGATGGCCAGTGAGTTGCACAGTTCTTGTGAGGGTGGTATGTCATTGGCGTTGGCGCTGGGGTTGGAGAGTTCCTTTACGATGCTGAAAAGCTCTTTGCTGTTGAGTGCGTTGTTATCCAGGTGGTCTTTGAAGGAGGATCTCTTGGCTAATCTGATGAGGTGGTGATGTCTGCGGGTGGCGTCCATGTGGGCTGAGTGGTTGTCTGGAGTGTGTTCGTGGAGCCATATCTTCTGCAGTTTCCGGCATGCGCGTCTGGAAGTCTGCAGCTCATCGGTGAACCAGGTGGCTCTCTTGCTGGCGTGGTTGTTGGAGGGTTTCTTGAGTGGGGCGTGGGTAATGGCGCAGTCGTCGATCCACTGTCTGAGGTTACGGGCTGCGGTGTCTGGGTTGGTGGAGTCGGTGGGTCTGTTTTGGGCAAGGGTGGTGATCAGCTGGTCTTCAGTGACTTTGCTCCAGCAGCAGCGAGGTAGCTGTTGGGACCGGTGGTGCGTGGTTGGTTTATTGAAGGTGAAATGGATACAGCGGTGGTTGGTCCAGTGGAGTTCGGTGGTGTGGTCGAAGGTGACGTGGGTGCCTGTGGAGAAGACAGGGTCCAGCGTGTGGCCAGCGGCGTGGGTGGGTGTGGTGATGAGTTGTCTGAGGCCGAAGTTGTCGAGATTGTCGATGAGGGTAGCATAGTTGGCGTCGTTGTTGTTCTCGAGGTGGAAATTCAGGTCCCCGAGGAGGATGTAGTCCATGGAGGCGTGGGTGCTGGTGAGGTTGGCGATGGAGTCACTGAGTTGAGCTTGGGCTCCGGGGGGGGGTCTGTAGATGAGTGTTCCTCTGAGGGTGGTGTTGGGGTCGGTGTTGATCCGGAAGTGCAGGTGTTTGGCGGTGTTGAGGGTATCGTCTGCGTGGGTGGTGACCTTGAGGGTGGACTTGTGGATGATGGCTATTCCTCCTCCGATTCCATTTGTGCGATCCCTGCGGGTGATTTTGTAGCCGTCCTGGATGGCTATGGCGATGTCGGGCGCCGAGGAGTCATTCCACCAGGTCTGGGTCAGGAAGGCCACGTCTGGGGCGGAGGTGTCGGGCAGATCCCAGAGCTCGACGACGTGTTTGCATGCGGAGCGGGTGTTGAGGAGTATGCAGTGGAGGTGGTTGGGTCCAGTCCTTGGATGTTTGGTGGCTTTGTCGCAGGTGAAGCTGCAGTTGTGGCAGGAGAAAGGTCCGTGAGTCCGTTTCGGGGCGGCTTGGAAGCTGTACTGGAATTTGAGTAATATTAAGATTTGATTTTGTAAGGCAATTAGAAATGGCAAAACGGTTTGAAAATGCTAAACAAAAGTTAATGTTATAATATTATAATAATTGATTTATATTGGATCATCAACTTATCTTTAACACTGACCCCTACCTCGGTTCAATTGTGGTCATGCAATTGATTCTGAAACGTGAGCCTAACATCCTACCATCAATTCCTGTCTCCCAGGTCATGCTACAATTGTTTTATTTGATTATGTTTGATTATCAATGTACCACTACTTTGTTAGGAAATGCAACCAGTCTTTTCATCAGTATGTTCAATTACACAAATGTATATCTGTCCTTTTAGCAAACTGGTAGTGTGAAACCTGACACACCTGGTGATAGTCCCCAAATGTTTTGCCTTGACCCCTTCTGTTTTGCTGAACTTGTTTTTGTTGGCTTTAGGACTTTGGCACCTTTAGCACAGCTACCCAGTGTTAAATGTGTGTGCTCCCTCCGTAAATCAATTTAAAATTGACCCACACTTAATTGACACATTTAATTTAATTGTAAGTCACTAGTAAATGGTTTTGCATGTACCAGGGCCTGTAACTCAAATACTACTAGTAGGCTTACAGCACCTATTATGCCAACCACTAAAGTAGCCTTTGAAAACACTTCTCAGGACTGCCACTGAAGCCTGTAGTTAAGTTCTTAACTACCATTTCGACCTGGCTAAATAAACCTTTTGCCAGGCCTAAACCTTTCTTTTAAATTTAAATAATCAGCCCTTAGGCAGACCCTAAAGGCTCAAATGGCAGAGTGCATTATTCTAAAAGTAGGAAATGTGGGTTTAAGTTTTACATGTCCTGGTAGTGAAAAACACCTAATGTCGTTTCTCACTTTTGCAAGGCCTACCTATCCGATAGGATAACTTTGAATTAACTGATGACATTTATTAAGTGATAACTTAAGATTGGGATAAGATAGGAAAATTATGTTTACACTCAAATGAATTGTAACTTATAACACTCTTAATGGTAAAGTTGGATTTAAAGTCACAATTCCTGAAATGCCCCTTTTAGTAGGTTATTTTATTTTTCTGAACATTTGGGTCTCTTCGGCCAGTATCCTGGGTCTCATGACTGTGATTAGCTTAACTGTTGGCCTTTGTGTATACCTTCCAGACATTTACAGGAAGGGGGACTATGTGTCGACGTTATAGGCCATCCACCATCCTGCCCCACTTATATTTCAAAAAGCTACCTCCGGCCCATACACAAAGGAACTTGACAGCAATCTTTTTGTCACCCAAGACTACTTGGAGCTTTGACATGGGAAGGGAAGAACCAGAGGTAAAGGTAGAATGGCGAGGCCTCCTACTTCAGAGACTGGCACCAGATATAAATATTGCACCTCTTGAAACACTCATCAAATCACTTTTGGACCTATGTAAAACTCAAAAGATGGACAGCCTTGCTGCTGGAAGGACTGCACTGTTGCCCTGCTGCATCAGAGTGTAATCCACCTTGCTTAACTGAGGGTTCTCTCAAAATCGATGTAGTGCAACGCAACTCATTGGAGGACCACGTATCATAGCACCTTGCAGCTCCTGATTAGCGATGTCATCGGAACCGACGCAGCGTCACGCAACTCAACCCAGCACCTTGCAGCTTCTGATCAGCAGCACCACAGGACCTTGCAACTCAGCCCAAGTACAATCAGCGACACTGTCCAGCTGGCTGAATTCTGTCCTGTACCCGGCTCGTGCTTCATCACATTTGGCCTGGACTTGTGACTTTGTCTGGTTTGGCGTGATCATATACCACAGTCAGGGTTTTGCACTTTTTGGAGCTACTTTTACTTAAGACTTTGGAATTGCATACCCCCAGTTCTGCTCATTGGGTTTTTGGTATTCTGTTATTTTATTTATTAAAATTTACTTTATTTTTGTAGTAGTTTGGTATTTTTCTTGTCTTGTGGTTTCACTTTATTGCTATTTGTATGTTGCATCTATATCTTACACATTGTCCCTAACTTGTACCTGGCTGCTTTTGTACCAAGCTACCGGAGGGTTAAGCACAGGTTATATTAGTCACTTCTATGGTTCACTCTGACGAAGATTATGGTTGTTGCTTGAGTAGGATTTCCATCCCCATCAAACAGCAACCCAGTTTCTCATAGGTAGATATTAAGGATGTTCAGAAACGTTGGAAGTGACGTTTTGCCAGTATAAGAATCTTTCTTGAAGTTGCAAAGTTTGTCACCTATGTAAATCTTTGCTTACAGGTGAAAATGATAGCAATTAAGGTTTTGATGAAGTTTCCCTACTTTTTTAAATTTTGAAATCTTTGAAAACATCACTAATGTTGCAATGTTTAAAAAAAATTATTCGATGTCTGCACAGAAAACCTTAGACATAGCTCCCCCAAAATGCTGTTATTACCTGCTTCTATGTTTTGAAAACATACAATCCGAACTTGTGAATAACTGAATTACATACTTTTGAAAACATTACATCTAATGAAAATGTTTTGACTTGGGCAAACGTAGTTGAAATGACAGCTGAAAAATCATGACTACAAGTGTCTGTAGTCCAGCATTAATACCACCTGCGCTCAGAGACGTTTTAATGCATGGGCAAAGTGGGCTCTGGCCCAGGGCCCCAGCCTTTCAGGGGGTCCCCTGACAGAGTCAGCTCCGTTCACCAGAGTTTAGCCCTATTGACCTTGAATATTTCTTAAACAAATTGTTTTAAATACTGTTTTCCTTTAATTCATTTTTTATGTACCTGATTTGGGAGAGTTTAGTACAGCCATTTTGCAGAGAAATTTTGTGTTTATGTTTCATTTAATAAACATAAAAAAGTTTCTTTTAGATCAAAACAAGGCCTAACATATAAGAAATGGGAGGGCGTCACAGATTATTTGCCGTGAGCTGCTGCTGTGTTACAATATTGAAAACACACATAACTATGCCTGAATATTAGATGTAAACACATTTAGGGCCTTTTTTATGAGAAGTGATGCATCGCTGTAAGAAAACAGGGATGCGTCACTTTTTAGTGCACCCTCCTTATGACATGATGGATGCGTCATATTTACTTTATGACGCATCATGTCGCAAAGAGTTACAGATGCGTCAGTATTTCTGACCTATCTATAGGCATAAAAGTGATGCATTGCTGGGGTGTGTCTAAAAATAGATGAAACTCCATCAATGTGTCCTTTCACATAGGGCAGGCCCCATGTGAAAGGGCCTGCCATTAGTCTTACGCCTGCTGTGAGTCAGGCGTAAGATATTGACGTAATGGCGTCCGAGAAGTGGCACACTGAGTTCTCATAGATTTCAATGCACCACTTCTACAAGGTTTTTTGCAGGTGGAAAACCCACCCTGCATACATTATACCTGGCGCAGGTATAATGTGGTGCAGGGGTTTACAAAGTGACGCATCTGCCTAGATGCGTCACTTTGTAATAGGGGTGCAACATGGCAATTTTTTATGCTGCCGGTGCATGACAAAAAGTGACCCACGGCAGCATAAAAGTGAAGCAAGGCCTCATAAATAAGGCCCTTTGAATTTGGACGAGTGTTCAAAGGTAGAACTATGGTAGAAGGTAGGTTCTTCCTCTGAGATGTTAGTGAAGGCGATCTTTTTGTGGAAGAATTGAGCTATGTGCTTAGACCATTCTTCCGTGCAGGGCCCTTATTCAGGGCCAGCTTTCGGGGCGGTAAAGGATTTAACTATGCTAAAGATTTCCTTACTCTTATTTTGGGCATTTTCTATCTTGGTGTGAAAGAAGTTTTTCTTGGCTGCCTTCACAAGAATGTAATCAGCTTTTAAGGGGCCTTTATACACCTTCCTGAGATGTACGTTGTTACAACGCATGTTGTAACAACGCATGCCTTTACCACGCAAGTCTTACAACGCAAGTCGTTACAACGACTTGCTTTGGAGGGCGTGGATTTAGATATCTTATAATTTTATATTCCAACACCAGTCCCCGTAACAGTAGGGAAGGTGTTGGAATATAAAATTGCAAGATTCCTTATCCCACAGCACCATCCAGCTCAAGTCGTAGTAACGACTTGCGTTGTAATAGCTGCGGGGTAAAGGCACTGCGGTGTAAAAACCGTGTCGTAAACGATGTTCCCCACCTTCCTGTCCTTAGGTAGATAGGATTTACACCATTTCCGTTCCATTTTTCTATAATTTCTTTTGCTAGATCTGAGTAAACTGTTAAACCATGGAGCTGGTGGGGCCGACCTCTTTGAGGAGCGGGAAACAACCGGTACCGCTGCACCAATGTTGGTTTGGAGCGATGAATCTATTGAGAGGGCGTCTGGGGCAGCCAGACAGCTCTGGTGAGGAACGACCGAGGGCGTCTGCTAACATCGGGATGGATATTTTATGAAAGTCCTGTAATTCGTTAGCCAGAGGGGCTGTGGCAGAACTGGGACTGATGAATTTTAATAGGAGGTGGTCAGACCAAGTAATGGGAAGAGGTAGGCCTACTGATATGTGAAAGTTGTGAAAGATTTGGTCTAGGGTATCGCCCTTCTCATGGGTGGCAGAAGAAATAGATGGAAACATTTTGCAGGCCTGCAGCGTCTCCAACAAGGAAATTGTTTCAGGGTCTTTTCCATTGTCCATATGTATATTGAAATAATATAAGTTGGCAGTTGTTGTATTCTAAGGCCAGGGAAGTGGTGGCTGTATTAAGCATAGTAATAAAGTTGCACCGGGAGATCTGTTAATCAGAAAACCAGCTATGCTATTATGGGGGGATAAGGTACAGCGGAAGGCCTAAGGACTCTCTGCCCTTGATGTTTTCCATCTGGATGGGAGATCAGCCTAGTTTTTTATTGTAAACACCGCCCCCTTTCCCACTCGGTCAGTCCCTCCTAAGGATTTTATATCCCGTATGGATGGCAGAGGTGATAGTAGGGTAGTAGGGTTGGAGGCTTCAGACAGCCAGGTCTCAGTGAGAAATAAAAGATCAGGCTGTGGTAAATAAATAAATAATACCTCTATTTTTCAATGAATAAATGAATAACAGATAGCTCAATAAATAAGAGTCAAGATTCGAGGTAGTAGGAGTTTTGCAGGTTTAATACAGCATAAGGACAGGAACAGGACAACCTGCACAGGAATAGGATGGCAGCGCTGCCGGGGGCAGAATCGGGATCGGCGTGCTCACTTTAATAACAGTACACAAGTATATATATTAAAACAGTTGCATTACAATACATATGATAGGCGGAGCAGTGGGTGTGGTCAATAGCAGTCGCGAAAGATAAGGGTGAAAGTAGGTGTAACAGAGGCGTATACATAGACATGTGATGCAAACGTAACAGAATATGTCATAAATGGGGCGGAAACATGGAGGGGGCTACCTAAGGAGCCGGGACCTCTGACCTAATGGTGCGCGCAAGCTGGCAATGACGTGTTACTAGGAGAAGCTGGGGGCTACGAACTCTGTGCTAGGAGCAGAGACTGAAGTCTGGAGAGTCAGGGCGACATGTACCTAAGCACTATCTAGTATCTGATGTTTAGAGAACATGTTGATAGAATCCAAAAGTTATCGGGGTAAAGGCTAACAGACTCTAAGAATGGTGCATGCATTATTCTACATGTAGTGCGTGATGAAGAATATTAAATGACCATTAAATGCAGTATTTCTCTTACATGGAGACGTAAAGGCTAGACAATGACGGAAACTATTGATGCGATTCAGTAGCTTAGGAATGCAGAGAAGGAGGGCTGAACTGATAACTGGAATCATAACATACTCTTGGCAGACTCAGAGGCAGAGCCAGGCTGAGCCGGGCACTGCGAGGCAGGAAGTAAGTGAAGGGTCGAGGATACAGGTGGGGGCTGTATCGCTCCTCAGCGAGGCTTCAGGAGACAGGAGCTGAATCTGGTGTCCGGGCCCTTTTGAGGCCTAGAAACGGGGACTTTACAATGGAATAACGTGCACACTGAGAAACGTGGCAACGTAACTTTACATAGGCCTGATATTCGTAGTATTCACGAGAACTGGAAACTGGCATACTAGAGGTGGACACAACTGTAATTGCGTCATTAATCGAGCATGGGGAATACATATGCATATTAATCATGCACAGATAACATATGATGGATGACACGTAGGGACACAGAACATGGCAAAATTTACTTTTCCACATTCCCTCCTTGTCACTACGTTTCCATCAGGAAACATCAATATTCATGATACCATCTATCATTTCATACAGTATCATTTGCTCGTCTCGAATTTCCTGGGAACGTGTTTTAGAACGGGGCTTGGGACTAGGAATACAAGAGGTAGCACAAATGCCGCAAATCGCAGGGCCACATTGTATACAGAGGCAGCAGCTGAATATGATCGCTACTGCAATACCTAGAAAGGACAAGACTTTCCATCCCCAAGCGGAAATTATATTCCAGAACCAACCGGACCATGTCCAGGTGCCTGGATCTTGGTGTAACAGATGGGCAATTTTATGGAGTCTGGTTATAGCTGAATAAACAGACGGCGCGTTATTTGGAATGAAAATGCAGCAACTAGATCCGATGACTCTACAGGCCCCGCCCCTATCGGCCAATATGACGTCAAGGACGAGACGATTCTGTAAAACGACAAATCTCATAGCAGATTGCTCTTCAGTTAAGTTACCTAGAGCAGAGGCAGTCTCATTTACTACTACTTCAAGGGTTCTGGTCAACCTACGAATTAGCTTACTATTCTGGATAGGTCCTATAAAAAAGAAGAAACCTCTATTGAAATCTGTATACTGTTCTAGAGCAGTTTCAGTATAATCGACAATGGGGGACTCGATCTCCCTTTTATGTCTAATGTGTACTAGATGTGTGTTTCTATGATAATCAGATGGGGCTAGGAAAACAGGTGGCAGTAGGAAGGCAATGTAACATGTTCCCTCCCAATCGAGGGGCAGACGAACATATGCGGTCTGACCACAAATAAAATAAGAATGGCGTGAAGCTTTGAAAATAGATTTCCCACTGTCACTATATTTGACAATAGTAGTACAATCGCTATGTCCTACATGTACGGAACCATTATTTCTAACACATAATTCGCCTTTGACTGGTAGTACTGAAATAGCAGGTAAGTCTGGAGTGGAATCAGACTGAACATTCAGGACCATGAAATTCGAAGAATAATTACCTAAATTGTAAACTTCGTTTTCTAGATCTAACCCTGTTCTGTGGGGAAGACCTTGCTTGTCTGGAAAACATGTACTGTTAAGAAAAGACATATCTGTTGAAGATGACGTTAACGTGGACCATGCTCCACACGAACCATTATGTGAAAATGGATAAGGAAAGAGTGGCAGAACTCCCTTCGGTGTCTGGAAAGGGGGGAGTCGACCACACACCCAACAATTTGTGGCATTGCTGGTCTGGTGTGAATAATGTAACATGCGGATAAAGGAATTGTTACGCATAGCGAGGCGGTAAGAGAGTTCATGAGGAGGCAGATCACTAAACGTGTGCTCTACTGTAGCATTGGAAGACTTATTTACATGAGGAACTGGAAAATACAGGTAAAATGCATAACTGGTGCAGGAAATCATAACACTGAGAAATAGAACGAAACATAGAAAAACGATACATCGGATTGAGTTTTGACTAACTCTCTCACTATGGGGGTCTATTTTATACATGTCAGAAACCGGTCTAACCGTTTCACCTAGGGGAGGACTTAGACAATCAAACTGGCTGACTTATTTTACTAGACCTTAACTTAAGTTTATACTCCTGTTGCGGAGTTGTCTCTAACAGGGAGGGTGCAGTATCAGTGTCTTTTGCGGAACAGTCCTTAAGAATAGTACTTTGGCAGTCCTTTGAATCCTGGGAAATGTTCTTTGAGACTGGCTTCAATCCATAAAATTTTTTAATATGCGAAAGATGCACCCAGCCTTTGCGTCCCTCCAACTTCACGGCTGTACGGGTGGCCAGGAGGACCTGTCGGGGCTCCTTCCAGCGAGGCTCCAGCGGACTTGAGCGATCGAAATTTCGCACTAGGACCATGGATCCGGGAACGATTTCATGCGATGCCACCTCGGTATTGTCTGGAAATGCGGCGGCAACCTGTGAACGACAAGAGTTGAGGGCAGACATCAAGAAAGCTAGGTAATCTGTCAGCATATTACTTGAAACATCGGTAATACTTCGGGGTCTAGGAGTACCCCACATGTTAGGGGGGCGGCCGAATACGACCTCGTACGGGGACAGACCTGATCTGGAATGTGCGACCATGCGCATATAGAACAGAGCAACTGGCAGAGCTACTAGCCAGTCTACACCTTTCTCTTGACAAACTTTTGCAATTCGGATTTTCAAAGTCTGATTATGTCTCTCTACAAGACCGGCTGCTTCAGGATGGCGTACACAATGGAACTTCCACTGGTATCCTAACAAGAGGGACACATGCTTCATGAGTTCAGATGAGAATGGCTGGCCGTTGTCAGAATATACGACCCTAGGGAGTCCATAACGGGGGAAGAACTCACGAACCAACTGCTTGGCAGTGGTCGCGGCTGTGTAGTCTGGAACTGGATATGCCTCCGTCCACCTGGACAAAGCGCATACAACTACAAGGACATACTTGAAACCTCGACATCGCTCCATCTGAATGTAATCCATCTGGAGGACTTCAAAAGGGTGGTCAGGGGGCTGGAATCCACCTTGTTCCACCGGGACACTTTTACCTGGATTAAACTGGCAACATATCATACAGGTACGGACTTTCTGCTTGGCTGCAGCTCGTAAATGCTTGTTGAACCAAATATTCTGGATACTGTCTAACATAGCTTTTTCTCCTAAATGTGCTGGACTATGTACGGTATTAATAATGACTTGAACCATAGAGTCGGGGAGAAACCATGTGGCTCTACCCTTTGTTAACCATCCTTGATCTGTCTGGACCCCTCCTTGTTCGGACCATTTCTTGATTTCATCGGGAGTAGCATGTAACTGGATATCTATGACATCTTGAGTAGGGTCTTTAACTATCATACATGTAGTCGGATCTGGAGTGTGTGTCTGTGTCGGATTAACTGTAGTGTCTGGGGTCTGAGCTGTAAGCTTGGCTGTGCGATCTGCTAGATCATTACCTTGGGAAATAGTGTCAGTAACTTTCGTATGTGCTTTGCACTTCATGATAGCGATAGATGTCGGTAAATGTATTGCATCTAACAGAGCTTGAATGAGGAGACCATGCTGAATCTTGGTTCCATGAGAAGTCATGAAACCTCTCTCCTGCCAGAGCACTCCGAAGTCGTGTACAACTCCAAATGCGTAGCGTGAATCTGTGTAAACATTAACTTTCAGGTTCTTGGCGTGAATGCAGGCTTATGTCAGAGCAACTAGCTCTGCTGCTTGAGCAGACAGGGTGTCAATACGGTGTGTCTCTATAACTTCAGTGTCAGTAGTCACTGCATACGCGGCTACTAGTTCTCCTGTACTAGTTCTCATGCATGAACCATCCACATAAAGTGTCAGGTCGGGGTCTGGTAATGGAATATCTGTCAGATCTTGTCTTGGCTTTGTCATGATGTTAACTACTTCCACACAGTCGTGTGTGGCAGAATTCGAAGTAACTGACGGTAACAATGTAGCAGGATTTAAAACGTTGCAGCGTCTGATTTCTATGTGTGGCTGGAACAGTGTCAGTTCATAACCTGTCAATCGTGCAATAGTCAAGTGCTGAGTTTGTGTTCGGTTTAAAAGAACTTCCACGGAGTGTGGAACTTGTACTGTCAGGGAATGTCCTAAGACTATGGAATCACTTTGTCTGATAGCTAGTGCTGTGGCTGCAACTGACTTGAGGCACGCAGGCAGAGCCTGGGCTACAGGATCTAATGTGCTCGAAAAATAAGCACAGGGCTTGTATTGTCCTGCTTGATCTTGTGTGAGGACAGATAATGCTGTACCTTCGCGTTCTGTGACGAAAAGTGTAAAAGGCTTACTGTAGTTCGGTGTTGCTAGAACTGGAGCTTGACATAGGGCTTTCTTTAACTCATTGAAACTAAGTGTATGTTCAGATGTCCAAGGGAGAACAGTCGATACGGCTGCCTCCTGTGTCGTTAACTGTATCAGTGGCTTGGCTAGAAATGCATACTGAGGAATCCATTGTCTGCAGTAAGAAGTGAGGCCAATAAAAGCACGTACCTCCTTCTGGGTCTTGGGCTGAGGAAGACTCGCTATTAACTGGATACGGTCTGGTGTCAACTGCCTACCCCTCTTGGACAGTAAGTGTCCTAAGTAGACCACTTGCTGGACACAGAATTGAAGCTTAGAAGGGGACACCTTGTGTCCCATCTCGGCTAGGAAATACAAGACTGTAAGTGATGCTCGCTCGCAAGCACGTTCAGAACGGGCTGTGATCAGTAGATCATCGACATACTGGAGCAGGGCAGTGTCAGTTGGCATGTGAATGTTGTCTAGTTGTCTCTTGAGTGCTTGACTGTAAATACTAGGACTTTCTGTGAAACCTTGAGGAGCGCGTGTGAACATATAGCTCCTTCCATTTAAACAAAATCCGAAAAGAAACTGGCTGTCTGGATGAATGGGGACACTGAAAAATGCGTTCTTGAGATCTATGACTGTAAAAAATGAGGCTTTGGAATCAATGGCTGTCAACAGGGAAGATATATCTGGGACAACTGGATACTGGGGAATAATACATTTATTAAGTTCTCGGAGATCAATCACTAATCGATATACTGGGGGTGCATTTGGATCAGTACGTTTCATGACTGGAATGATCGGAGAATTGCATACATTGGAGTCAGTTTCTACAACTACTCCTTGAGCCATGAGCTCGTCAATAATTTTGGATAAGGCTGCTACAGCCTCTGGTGGCAATCTGTACTGTCTGATTCGTGGCAGGACTACACCTGGCTTGAGAGTCACACGATGGGGTGTGATTTGCATAAAGCCAACATCAGTTGGACCTTGCGCCCATAGATGCTGCGGAACATTAGACAATCTGGGATCAAAATCTCGTAATACATAGTGACCCTTGAAGTCACGTAGGAACAATCGTATTCCCTCTGGGGAACAGCATATAACTGCACCTAATTCTTTCAGTGTTTTAATACCTAATAGATTCTCTGGACATGACTTAGTAAGTAACAGATCAGTAGTGCGGGACAATGGACCTACTTCTAGAGTAACTGGCTTTGATATTTCATTTACAATAGGTTTTCCTGAAAATCCAAGGGAAACATTTCTTGAGCCTGAGAGCGGAGCCCCTGGAACTTCGGCGTGACTGATGGTGGTCCTACTTGCCCCTGTATCAATCAGAAACTTTCTGTCTTTCCCTAATACTTGACTATGAACATAGGGACCTTCTTGATCTACAGGTATCTCGATGAGAGGCAAGCCTACCTCCCTCTCTAGGCTGTTTCATGAATATGGCTGATACTCTGGATACTCGGACTGTGCATACTGGTACATCTGCTGTGTAACATGCTGTGTCGCAGCGATAGGCTGCGGTGCTGTAACTGTCTGTGGTGCATTCTGTGACTGAGGAGTCTGTGAAACTTGTTCTTGTCTAGGCGGACGTGGTCTTTCTTTAGTCTTACCGGTAGCTATGTTGTGTTTCAGAACTGCACACTCGTTTATAAAATGACCTGGCTGTTTACAATAATTGCAGTTCCCTTTAACGGGAGCTGCAGGATGACTGGCTTGATTTGGTCCCCTCTTCTGACTGTCTTGAGGAACAGATTGTGCAACTAGTACTTTCATTTTCGTGTCTTTCATACGTTTTCTCTCATGTTCTTGTTCTTCTCTGATTCTATTCTGGTGATATTGGAGCATCTGTAACATCTGGGACGGGGTATTAGCTTGCCAGGTACTTTCGGCTTTCAAAACTCGGTTTTTAATTTGTGGGCTTGAGTTCTCGACTAGTTTAGTAACAAAAAGATGAGGGTATGACTCGCTACTCGTCTTGAGGCCACTGTTTATGGTAAAACATTTCTCAAATCTGGAATAATAATCACTAATATCTTCGTCTTGTTTCTGTTTACATGCTGAGATTGCATCCCAGTCTTCTTTTCTAGTTGTCAATAACCTGGGCAAAACTTGTATTAACAGTTCAGGTAATTCTTTACATTTATCTCCAAGACCGGTACCTGGTACTCGTGCCTTGTCTTCAGCTTCTAGGACTGCCCAATCGATCTTTTTCTCTCCCACCTCCCATTCTTTTTCTTTGAGTTTCTCATATACCCCTGCGGGCAACAGGACCTTTAACATTTTAATGATATCTGGATACGTGTATTCTCCCATACGGAGCATGTCTTTTAATTCTCGGTGGAACCCTGCTGGATCTTTATCATGACAGGGAATTAACTTTTTCATCTCTAAGAGTTCCATCTTTGTGATAGGGGTGTAAACAAACACTCGTTGCATTTCACCACCGTCTGTCTTAACTGGATGCACTTCTCGTAACGGATTCTGTCTGTCTATGTAAAAGGGTTTACTTTCTGGGGGTGAGGCATGAACAAACTGTGGGTTCAGAAACGTTCTATATTTGTGGCGCTGTTCTAAAATGACACTAATTAAATCGGTACCTAAACCTTTCCATCTATACTGGAGTAACTCGTTCAGGACATCGTGTAACGGACCTGGATCAGAATGTTGACCCTCATACAATGTAATGAGGTGCTGGATCATATACATACCCGCCAGTCGCTGCTCGGCTGGGGGCATTTTCAGAAACATTTGTGCCACTATTTCGTCTGGAAAAGTGGTAGAATCAGTAGTCCATCGGACTGCTGATCGGACTAGTTCTTGTTCATGCATGGTACTTAACTCGCTATAACCGATTCGTGATTTCAGAATGTGATCGGTAGCTTGAAATACTTGTTCTAGAGAACCTTGTTCTGGTGCTGGATGATGAAAAATTGACTTGTGTTCTAGGCGCAAATGGCGATCTGGAAATCTAGATTTTCCTACATACGCTATTCTGTCGGGATTCTCGTCCTCTACCTCTTCCGCAGAGTCATTTTCTTTTTCGCTTACTTGTGCTTCTTTACGTTGTTCGTGTATCCTTATTATTTCTTTACGAATCTTCTTGTACATACTCTCTATACTACCGATAGTCTTATGCTTACCCTCGGCTATATTATCACTCCACCTTGTCAGGATTTTCATTTCGGCTCGATCTTTGGTCGGGTAATCTTGTTCTCTTATTAGACAATTAATCAGAAACTTTAATATCATGAGCTGGACTTCAACTTTTCTTTGGCACATGACGTCACTAATACTTTCTGGATCATTCCCTGTACGGATGAAACGATATATTCTGTCTAGATCTTCTTTCATATCTGGTAGGGTAACTAGATACTCGGTCACCTTTCTTACGCGTAATGAATATAAAACCATACTATCCTCGCCTGGGACTGGATCATAGCCACATTCGGTAAGGGCTTTTCTTATTTCTGCAACAGACTGATATCTGGGCGTACGCTGTGACGCTTGTGCATGTAATTCGGCTAACGTTAAACGCTTGTGTGGCGGCGGGGTTTGAGGAGGACCTCCCCCTGCGGCCCCTAAACTAGAGTCGTCTACTGATGCTCTTCGTCCTGGCAGAGTGGGAAATGGAAATGTAGGCTGGACTTGTATGGCGGGCTGGACCGGGGGTACCGTAACAGGTACTCCGGTGTCTGGAGGAGCGGGAAGTGCCTGATTTACAGGGACTGGCGGAGCAGGAACAGGATTTGCATATTCTGGGACTGTGTTGTCCAAATAGGACGAAATGAAAATATCAGCTGCGGTCGGTTTGTGACGTAGCTTGGTCGGAACTAGTGGTGGCGGAAAATTACTGGATGCCTCTGGGGTCGCTTTTGGCAAGCCCTCGGCAAGAAGAGGATACATACCCTTAATAAGAGCATGCCTCTGTCTGTCTGACTGTTCGGTTTTGACTCGTTCACCAATCTCGATTAATTCCCTTTCTTGGGCTCGTTCTAAGGATTCTCTACTTAATTCTGACTTTCTGATTTCTTTTTCGGTTCTTTTATGAGATTCTTTGCGCCATAACTCGATGGCATCTTTCTGTGACTGTCTGGCTTTCTTTTTCCATAATGCTTCTTCTACTCGCATGATGCACTCGGCATCCCATGTACCCGATACGGGCCATCTATACTTTTCCTCTAACTGTTTGGTATACTCTACCCATAAATCTAGATATAGTATGGCACTTATGCCATGCTTCTGATACATAAAATGACCTGGACTGTCCCTAGGCGGGACAGGAACTGCTGCTTCTAGTAGACCTTTTCTGGTTTTTAACTGACGCAGTTTTGAAAAGAGCGGCATGACTGATCTATAACCTGGACACAACACAATACACAATAAACACGATAATCACTTCGCACTCATACCACGACATTAAAATACATGAATAACATTCAGAATAACAGTTCGAACAGAATACTACCTGGAATACGGAAAACAGAATACATGAATTTTCTCGAGAAAATCAGAACTGACTAGAACAGAAACTAGATGCACTGCTGAAACAGTACGGAACTTACCGGTCTCATACAGAGACACGTCAGGACCCGCATCCACCGAAGTGGACACTTCGTTTGTGGGTCTGTGTACCACCAACCCACGGACCAGAGTCAATTAGATTGACCCTGTCTAGATACTACCCCAGCAACGGTACTCACCGGGCAGCAAGAACGGAAGGCCTCGGACTGGACTGGACTGTTTCGACGCCGGACGGACGAACTTCGGACTTCTGTTACGGGTGGGCCTCCGGATACCTCGGACCTTGGACTCTCGGCTTGGGCTCTGGTCGGGACTCGCCGCGTTCCTCCACCGTCTCGTCTGGATGCTGGACCGCCTCCTCCGTCTCCTCCGTGGGCCTGAGGGATACTTGAAGCAGAAATATCTGCCGGTGCGCAGAAGAGTTCCGTCACGACTGCAGAGGGTCAGGGGGTCGGCGTGGCTTCACCGACGCGTGGGGAAAGGGCAAGTCCCTATTCGGGCGCCATTATGTGGTAAATAAATAAATAATACCTCTATTTTTCAATGAATAAATGAATAACAGATAGCTCAATAAATAAGAGTCAAGATTCGAGGTAGTAGGAGTTTTGCAGGTTTAATACAGCATAAGGACAGGAACAGGACAACCTGCACAGGAATAGGATGGCAGCGCTGCCGGGGGCAGAATCGGGATCGGCGTGCTCACTTTAATAACAGTACACAAGTATATATATTAAAACAGTTGCATTACAATACATATGATAGGCGGAGCAGTGGGTGTGGTCAATAGCAGTCGCGAAAGATAAGGGTGAAAGTAGGTGTAACAGAGGCGTATACATAGACATGTGATGCAAACGTAACAGAATATGTCATAAATGGGGCGGAAACATGGAGGGGGCTACCTAAGGAGCCGGGACCTCTGACCTAATGGTGCGCGCAAGCTGGCAATGACGTGTTACTAGGAGAAGCTGGGGGCTACGAACTCTGTGCTAGGAGCAGAGACTGAAGTCTGGAGAGTCAGGGCGACATGTACCTAAGCACTATCTAGTATCTGATGTTTAGAGAACATGTTGATAGAATCCAAAAGTTATCGGGGTAAAGGCTAACAGACTCTAAGAATGGTGCATGCATTATTCTACATGTAGTGCGTGATGTAGAATATTAAATGACCATTAAATGCAGTATTTCTCTTACATGGAGACGTAAAGGCTAGACAATGACGGAAACTATTGATGCGATTCAGTAGCTTAGGAATGCAGAGAAGGAGGGCTGAACTGATAACTGGAATCATAACATACTCTTGGCAGACTCAGAGGCAGAGCCAGGCTGAGCCGGGCACTGCGAGGCAGGAAGTAAGTGAAGGGTCGAGGATACAGGTGGGGGCTGTATCGCTCCTCAGCGAGGCTTCAGGAGACAGGAGCTGAATCTGGTGTCCGGGCCCTTTTGAGGCCTAGAAACGGGGACTTTACAATGGAATAACGTGCACACTGAGAAACGTGGCAACGTAACTTTACATAGGCCTGATATTCGTAGTATTCACGAGAACTGGAAACTGGCATACTAGAGGTGGACACAACTGTAATTGCGTCATTAATCGAGCATGGGGAATACATATGCATATTAATCATGCACAGATAACATATGATGGATGACACGTAGGGACACAGAACATGGCAAAATTTACTTTTCCACAAGGCTGTTCGTCTAAAAGTAGGTCATAAATATGTGGTTCATGTTGTTGCATAGAGCTACAGGGGTCGCCTTTAAGTCCTCTGTTTTCTTATTGTGTTTTACACTTATTGTTGGAGGTGTAGGCAAGCAGAATAAAGTAAAGTGCCAGTGCATGCAGGTAGGAGAAATTGTTAAAAAGTACAGAGTAATTTAGCCACATATATACAATTTAAAAAGCATTAAAAACTTAGCAGCAGGGCATAAAACACTAAATCCTACCGCTGTCAGCTGCGCATGACCTTTTGCATAGGAAATATATAGGCTAATGCCTATGATGCAAACTGGACTGCTAATGCACCTGAGGAAGCGGAAACTGCATGGGCGGAAGTGAGGAGTCCGATAGTAGTCCCAGGCCTCTGCACAATCGACTTATCAGCCGCGGCGGACCAGGACTGGAGGAAAAGCGAGATGCGATTCGGAGCAGTTAAGGAGATGTAGGCAGGCAGAATCAAGTAAAGTGCAAGTGCGCCTAGGTAGGAGAAATTGTTAAAGAGCACAGAGTAATTCAGCCACACATATACAATTTAAAAAGTATTAAAAATCTAGTAGCGGGGCAGGAAACACTAAATCCTACCACTGTCAGCTGCACACGTCCGTTTACATCGGAAATATATAGGTTAATGCCTATGATGCAAACTGGCTCACTAACGCAGCTGAGGAAGAGGAAACGGCGTGGGAAACAGGGGCTCGAAGTGGATAATAAATTCAAAGCTGTTCTGAACCGGGGACCCCAAAATATATTTGGCCTACGGCCCCCAAAATCCTTAAGATGTCCCTGCCTGCGCTCCCCTTTAGTCCACTGAGAAATGGGGAAGAACCTGTGGAAATCAATGATTCTGTGCAAATCTTGGCATGTGCATCATCATTCCTTGCTTTTTCCGGAGACCCACCCCGTTAGGCCATTAGGAAACTGGTACTTCTGAGCCCAGCTCTCCATGTGCACTCATAATTCCTGGACTATTTCTGGCGACACAATCCTACAGTTTAACTTAGAAGACTAGGGGGCATATTATGAAGGGCCGACGATAACATTATCACCGCTTTAGCGTCCGTTTTTGGGCGAAAAGCGGCAATAATTTTATCGCTTTATTAACAAGTACACAATAGCACGTGTTTCCTTGCCTTAGCGCCCGGTTTCCTATCGCCTCGCATCACTAATGAGATGCAAGGTAGGCGTGCCCATTACAACTACATTAAATAATATCGCTAGCGGTGCTTCGCTGTATTCACAAAGAAGCCCCATCCAGTATAGCGCTGATTTTTTCACACTAACTGGACCTTAACGCTGGAATTTAACGTCAGTTAAATTCCAGACTAAGGCATACCTAAAATAGGGGGTGGATTGTGTGGTTAAGACCACATGCCCTATCATCAAGGATATTGCCGTTTTCAATTGAACATCGCTGGAAACAAAGGCGTAACTAGAGCTTGTGGCACCTGGGGCTATCCCTCAGATTACGCCCCTGGGGGGGTGCTGGGGAAAAAGGACGGCGAGCACTTGAAAGAAGTCCGAGAGACACGTAGTATCGCCCCTGATAGTTACCTTGATCATGCAAGTTACATGCACATACATGACACGGTCTAAGGCTACACAGCTAAATACACCGGTGACTGGCAGTGACTGGCATTACAAAAGAGAACACACAGACATCCATCAGAGAGCTGCGTGAAAAATTACCTGGTAATCCCCTCAGAACAATGCAAACATGCACATACATGACACTGTTCAGGGATCCATCATTTACAGCTGACATTAAATGACCATTCATCATGGTCCTCCAAAAAAGCAGTGCACTTTGTAATCTGCATGGTACATGTTCTTTGCAGCAGGCACATTAACCCTCTGTGCTACCTTTCCAGGAGTTAACCCTTCCACTGGACAAAACTCCAGTCTCTCTCTAGGAAGAACATTAATCACCAAAGTTATCATGGCAATTTATATTGTTTCTGAAAATTGCTGCGGGCCAGGAAGGAGGCAGAAAGTTTTTTTTAAACCATAAAATACTTGCAAACACTACGCACCCACCCAAAATTGGTACCCAGTGCGGTCACACTGTTCGCACATCCCTAACCTACTCCAGGTTCATGTGACCTCAGTGACAGAGTCAGAGTGACTGGATCACTGTTGCTCTGGGGCGTGCTGCTTCGTAGGCCTGCCCACAAGACTGGAGATGACTAGAGATGAACTTCAGTATGGATTGTGGTGGACAGACCTTCAAGGTTAACCTACAATTGACACCACTAAGGTACACCTGCCTTTCAAGGTCTAGTGGGGCCTTCTAGGGTCTAGCATGGGAATATGCTCCTTCAGTGAGTGGTCTGGTGGACTGGTCATGAAGGCTGAACCCGGTTCCCCAGTTTCAAATTCAACAGCTCTGGTCATAGTGCCACATCCTCTACCCAAGTGTACACCATACTGCCCCACTGAGAGAAACTTGCACTGTCTTCAGCTACAACCTAATTGTGCCCGCTATAAACAGTTGGATGTGGCTCAATTCACATTATGCACTTGATAAGGGTAATATGCTGCCAAAAAAAAGTTAACTCAAACACTCAGAGAATGCAAGATTAAGTAAAGCATGTGAAATGTAAGCAGAAACAACATGGTTACCTTAACGATCTGTTACTCACTATTCAGAAATCAGCGAGTGGTTTTATCTTAAAAGTTAAGGTCATGACTACAGGGCCCTGAAGGGAACCATTTCAATGTCCATTGGTTATAGCCTTACAAAACGTAAGCAGTGTAGTTTAAAAAGACCACACCCATAAACACAGAGCCATGGTATACATTTTGTCTTCCAATCTACCCATCAACCAGGTATTGCAGTACCTCCAGGAATGGTACACTTCCCCCCCTTGGAACAACAATGGTGTTCAAAGAAAGACGAGAAAACAAAAGTAGCGCTTCACTGGCAAACTCTGTAAAGTGAGGCTGATGTATTTGGATGTGAATAAAACCAATCTGGCCACTTTGCAACCACTCTGTCTTGCTTTATTTAGTTATTTATTTATTTTTCATATTTAAAACCTTCTATTTCTCTCCATCCCACTGCACGTTGGAATAGAAAAATGTCAGAAAAAGGGCATTTCCCGCAAGAGTGTTTTGCACAGGGAAGCAACTAAATGAACGAAGGAAAGGGAGGTTGTGAACCATTTCTTCAAGTCACGGTTTTCAGTCAGTGAGGAGCACGACAGAAAGAGAGGGAATAATAGAAAGAGAGGGGGGGCAGCTGCCAGCACAAAAAAGAATAGTCCTATTTCTTCTCTGCCCGTCCCGATTGTCCACAAAAGCAAGCCGAGCCTTATCTGAAGGCCTTTGCTATTTCTGACGTCCTGGGACACAGTTTAGAAAAGAAAAAGTAGGGGAACTAAATCTTTTTAATGAAAGAAGTAGGGGCACACCGTGCCCTTCCAATCCCACCTACTTCGACTACTGCCTGCACTGCACCTGCCCCATTTGTGCAGCCGTGAACGAAGGGCCTTGTCCTAGACAGAAGATAAACTTAAGTATCCTTGCTCACAGTTCTGCTCAAGAGGCTTTGCGTGCTTCACAAGATTGATGGCCCTGGCTGGGACGGACCAACAGCATTCCACTGCAAGCACAACGGTCACGGCGGCAATTGGCCGCACAGGTATGCAGGCGCAGTTACAACTGACAAGCAGGTCAGGTGATCTTTCCCGCTTGCTTGTTGCACTTTTAAACGGGGCCGCGTGGCACTGGTGGCCTGTTGCGGCGGCCTTTATAATTTATTTGGGGACACTTGAGGGAAATCAAAAATCCCATCTCAGGGGTTTGCACTAACACCTGATCCTTTAGAGCAGCATGAAAAAGTTGGCACAGAATCTGTAATCAAGAGAAACATATTTATTAAATTACAACAAGTGAGGCCATGTCACACAGAAGCCGCAGCACTCTGTATGAGATGGTCTGAGGACTGAAGGCCACAGTATCTCTTATATACCCTCACAGGGGCTAAAAAAGGGCAGTACAAGTGCACATAAGAAGAGTTACACACATAGATGGTCATACAGAAAATGCACAGTCGACAAGTAGGAGGAGCTAACAGTTTTGCCAATGCTAGCAAGCACATCCTGACAGTTACAGAATATTAGCAGCTGCAAGCACAACTGAGCATGTGCAAAGTAGGAGGAAGAGGCTAAATATACCGAGCAGAGAACAGCAAGATAGGACTGAGTACATGGTGAGCACATGGCCATCTAAAATGGCTGCCAAATACAAAATGGATTCCATAAAAAGACAAGATAGTCTCTAAATACAGGATGTCTTCTGCTAATGCTTAATCTAATCGCTGCTAAATTACGACAGACGACCCTTTCAGCATTAGCTGAAGACATTCCCATGATCCAGTAAGAACATAGAAAATAATTGTACATTAATTTTCACAATTTATCAATATCCTAATTTATTGCTAGGGGAGCATTTTCCAGTCTAAACATTTCACTAAGGGTATCAGCAGGAATCCAAGAAAAACGGGCATTGGATCATAATAAACATACAGACAGTAGGAGAAAGCAATGGCCACTATTATAAACAGAATTATCATTTTTCTTGGCCTAAGCTAAAGCAAATCCTAAAATCATCTAGTAGACATTTTCAGGGCTCCTATGCATTTCAGTGACTATTCATTTTAAATTTCAGAACAGCTAACAGCTCATATCTAATAAAAACATTTTCCAATTGACTGTTACATTTTCCTTTTATGATGGCTAGAACATCAAGCATATCTGGGACCAGGAGGACCACACAGGGCCATAGGAATTAGGACCAAGAGCTGTAAAGGGCTGCTCTTCAAAAATGGGACAACTAAAGGGATACATTATTGACAAAAAAGAAGAAGTCCTTGGGGAAATTGAAGCCACTGTACAACCAACCAGAGGGGGAGTCTTCTCCCTGTGTCCGTTTGAGCCTCACAGGCAGGCTCTTTGTTGTTTCCACGGTGGAGCTGCACAACTCGCAACTCAAGAATCACAGTCCAGTTTCAAGGAAAAAAAGTCTCTTCTTTCAGGATAGGGCAGTCACCCAACAGGCAAATGCTCTTAGCGATCCTGTCCAGTGTCTCAAACAGTGCACCACTTTTCTTCACTTCAATCTAACAGGCACCAGAGACACAGCACTTGAACCCTAATCTCAAGTCCTTCCCTAACTCCTGTATTGCTCTGCTGGCGCACTGCTCATTCGTTGGGGCTACACATTGCATCCAGGTATCTCTTGACCAACAAACAAAGGTGCAAACTTGTATTCACTTTAGGACCAGAAATCAGAGGCCTGATTCTAGGATCTCTGAAGCAACCCTTGTTTCAGAAGGGGTCACCTCAAGCAAAACCTCCTTGCCATTCTGGTCGGTCTGTGACTCTCAGCTAGGCATGATCCACGATTTCTCCTTTCTGATTTGTGACCCCGTCTTTCGCTCAAAACAGTGGCAGGGGTACACACTTAATCACAGGGCTTCCGCCTTCACTGAGGTCCTAGTTGCCAGCAATGCCTGTGCTGGTTACCTTCACTTTGGTTTCAAGCTGCACTGGTGCTGACGCTGACTCCCCAGGCTGAATCTGATGTCCGGGCCCCTCTGGTAGTGGTTTGTACAGCAGCAAATATCTATTGGTGGACAGAACAAATTGTCTTTAGACAAGGCACAGAAACAGTCTATCAACAAAGTGTTAGAAAATACTTCCTAGTCTTGGGATGCCCCATATATTGGACCTATTGGCAAGTATACAAAAAACAATTCATTGCAGGGGATTTGCAAGCAGGTGGCCTGCAATCTTCAAAGGAGTGGCCATACACCATCTACGGTAATCTCAGCTAGTGATCCCATTCCTTCCTTTCTCGGGGAAAATGAAACCTGGTTTCCTTTTAAGACAGAACATCATTTAACTAATACTATATAGAAATTAGGTCACCTTGCATAAGAGTCACAGATCTATAATTGCATCCTTAGGTCCAATCAAGGAAATATAAATGTGAGGCTGCCTTTTCCTTAAGGGAAAAGAGCAGTAACGTGAGTAAAGGTGACACACTTTGCTGTATATATTATAACCACATAGGCATGCACTTGGTGAAGTGCTGTCTGTTCTTGCTCACAATATAACAATATCATATATCATAATTTAGTATCAGCAAGTTTTACCACTTAACAAGTTTTAACCACTGTTGCTCAAAGGATATACATAGTCATGTCATCCCTTCACAACACAGCAAAACTTACAAAAGCACCAACATGGATCACAAACATACATAATATAGGACATTTCATGCCAAGCCATCAGATATACTTTGCTATATACCTAAGCACAGAAAAACACAATAGCATGCAACACCATTTCATGCACTTTCTGCACAATAAACACTCCAATAACATAAAAAAAACATTCGGCCCCATTTTTATTTTGTCAGAATTATACCTAAATAACACCTTCTTTTAATCCATCCTCACCCTTTTGACAGCAGATCAAGCAGTCAGTGAAGATCAGCTTGTCAAATATAACTTACTGTGTCGCGTCAGACACACAGGAAAAGCAGGGAAAATTCATAGAAGAAATGCAAAAAACATGAAAATGCACAAATAATTCATTTCAAAGAAGTCATAAAAACACATCTTTGTTTCATCATACAGCCAATACTTCACATAACACGCAAAATCTCAAGTGGAACCACCCAGCTTTTGTAAATGTACAAAATCTCTTAAGCAAAAACTCTTTCACAGCCTCTGCGTGTCCCTTACACCAACCCCCCAGTTTAGGCGCTGCTGTTTATAAAAAGCCGTGTCAGGAATGCACTCTTTAAATGTCGACGTGAATGGCTCCTTTGCGTGACGCTTTTCCAAGCAATAATTTCACCATTTGTTGTCACATACTCCTAAGCCCCCACCACACTGACGTAAAGGTCAAAATCTGGCTGGAGCACCAAGCTTTCTTGTAACCTCCCTGGGACCCTCACTGTGAAACTGACAAAGACAATAAGTCTCTGCAAGTCTGTGCAATAATCAACCCTATTTAAAAAAAGACATTTTAAATATATTACTTCTTTGAGAGAACTACAATTTATTTATTCTCAGAGCATTAACACATTTACTGTGAATAATTCATGGAACATAACAACACACCATACCAGCTTCATAATAAATGTGTGTCACTATCCCATGCAATATTGTATCAACCTTAAATAAATAAATGGCTCAGTAGGCCCCGCTGAAATCAAAACTTTCAACCCTGATATTAAACATAAGCCTCTGCGCTGGGCACATTAACTCACTAAGCTATGAAAAAGCAAACGTGCACATTTGTATTATACTTGAATGTATGCATTCACTGAAGCCTAAGGCATTATAAAACTAGTTTAAATGGCAAGAAAGCCTTTTAAAATGGTCTATTTTACTCAATATCGTTTTTGCAATTTGAGGTACTTAAAAACAAATAACCTATACTTGTGTTACATATTAATCATCCTCAAAATGTTCTTTACAGATTGCAGAAATCGGACTGAGACATCTCATGTAAATCATTTTTAAAAAATGAGTTCTTACGCCTGCGCCAAGTGAAGGTCCCATACATAAATGTCCTCATTATGCAGTACTGCACAACTTAAATTAAATTATAATGCTAGGAGGTCACAGTATGAGTATTGAACTTTATGAATATCAAAAAACGATTTTAAAAAGCACTTATTTTTTTTTTCAAATTATTTTTTTTATGTCATAATTCAAAATTACTCTCCATATTTTGTTTTTGTAATAATCCTATATTTAAAACCAAGCTGCATCCCTATCATAAATCTGCCCCTTGCTTATGTTTTTAGAGCAACTATTCACAAGCCTAAGTACATAAGCTCAATTTTAAATATACGACAACTTCGCGCCACTTTTGTTTGAAAAGGACAATGATTCAGAGCCATAAATGCTAAAAGAGAAGGGAAACCGCAAGTAAAATGTCTGTCTGTGATACAAATAATTAACCTTATTTTTGTAAACCTTGCTTCCAAAATAACACTCTGAAATGCAAAGTTGCACGTTTAACTAAGGAAGAAATCCTGGCTAAATAAACATGGCCTGCGAAAACAACAGCTGTGTCCTTGACGGCAGGCCCTACCCAGTGTTAAATTTCCTGGAGGCAGCCTTACTAAAAACAGACATTCCAAGCTTTGAAATGCGTGTTTAAGAATACACATTTTAAGTTCAGAAAAACTCACTCCAGCTAAACTGTTTTGCCTGTAAGCATCTTAATGCAATGTATATTAAGTAAACACGCTATGAGTGTGTTGTCTACAAAAACACACAATTTCATTTTTCTGCTGTAGGCCTTTAATATTCCTAGTGAATAAGAATTTTAAGTTTATCCCTTAAACATTTAACAATTGTACATGTGCGCTATTCCTTACCCTATAACTTTAAAGAGCAACATATAGTTATGTTAGCACATCACATAGGTCACTCCTGAATTTCTATCGAATTTTTATCCAATATTAATTAATCTAACAGTATGTTGAACAGACTGAAAACATCAAAAATAACCACAAAAATACATATGAGCTCAGTTCAGACATAAACAGAAAGGGGTAAAACAGAAAAGACACACAATACAGCGCGCTTTAGCCATGTTTCGTAAATAGCGACGACGCAATGTACAAGCAAAAGTTACATGAATGGAAAAACCCCACAAATCAGCTAGACATTTAAACACACCTTTTAAACCAAGGGTCAACACTAAAGCCAGAAACAAAACACAGCTCACAGACTGCATCCAAACCACCTATGTAAATCCCAGTTGTAAGTCATATTTACAAGGAAAAACCCTATTCTCAACAGTATTCTAAAAACTGAAGTAGAAATACTCTCAATTCACTAATTCAGGCTGGCAGAACACCAAAAACCGCTCTGCATATCTTCATACATAAAATTGCACAGAACAAAGGATCCTCATGTGTATTATGGGCATATTTAAATTCTCTGGGGAAAAATTTCACCAAGGAAGAAATATGTTTTCATACCTAAAACCTATTTTAAGTTTTCCCTCTAGGGGAAGCCGGCTAATTCAATTCATATCTCACTATGGTACCTCTCATAAAACTACACATTTTACATGTGAGTTTGGAACAGGCATGCAAACAAACATAATGCAAAATATGCATTATCATAATCTGAAATGGCACTTAATCATTGCGCCGCTCATAACCATAAATGGAGAAACATCTCCACATTACCTGCCTACATGTGTTGCAACGCACATATCACATAATCCATATCATAAATATGATCGATCATCCATACATATCCATATCCATATCCATATCCATAAGCCACAGCAAGCGTATCCTAAAACTGCCTTGCGAGTCACTGGCTACCATAAGCTCACAGTAATTACCATACAATGGTTCTTACCAAGCACGAGCGTCCAGGTTCTATCTGCCAAGTTTTGAATGACCTAACAGTCTTTTCTTTTAAAATATTCACGCCAGAAATGTTCTCAGTCAGGGGTGCCATCATGTGGAGGATCAAAAATCAGTAAGATCAGAAGTAGACTGGGCTACAGAGACTAAGAACCCCCAGAATTGGTACCTCCTTTAGTAGAATCCTGCCTTGTCTTCCTCAGTAAATGTCTGACTCCTGATAAGTTCACTCCTTCAGATAGTCACCGCTCTGATGAGCCCCAAGTTGGCGCGCCAAATGAGGGAAATCAAAAATCCCATCTCAGGGGTTTGCACTAACACCTGATCCTTTAGAGCAGCATGAAAAAGTTGGCACAGAATCTGTAATCAAGAGAAACATATTTATTAAATTACAACAAGTGAGGCCATGTCACACAGAAGCCGCAGCACTCTGTATGAGATGGTCTGAGGACTGAAGGCCACAGTATCTCTTATATACCCTCACAGGGGCTAAAAAAGGGCAGTACAAGTGCACATAAGAAGAGTTACACACATAGATGGTCATACAGAAAATGCACAGTCGACAAGTAGGAGGAGCTAACAGTTTTGCCAATGCTAGCAAGCACATCCTGACAGTTACAGAATATTAGCAGCTGCAAGCACAACTGAGCATGTGCAAAGTAGGAGGAAGAGGCTAAATATACCGAGCAGAGAACAGCAAGATAGGACTGAGTACATGGTGAGCACATGGCCATCTAAAATGGCTGCCAAATACAAAATGGATTCCATAAAAAGACAAGATAGTCTCTAAATACAGGATGTCTTCTGCTAATGCTTAATCTAATCGCTGCTAAATTACGACACACTGACACACTACTGTGACAGACAGTAGTGTCAGTGAGTTTCCCCCCAAAATGATAAAGGCTGCCGCAACCGGCCCCCTGTGCCGCGCGGCCGCACCCAAAATAGTACAGCGTGGGGCGGACCGCCCCCACCGCCCTCCCCCTCCCCCCCAGTTACGCCACTGGCTGGAAAACCAGCTTTGTTCCATGGAAAACAGCAATATCCCTTCTATCGCTGGAATATTGATCGCCATATCACTAAGAGTTGTTGATACAGCGATAACATGGCGATAAGTTCAAGCTATTGCCCGCGATAGGAAAATGCACGCTAAGAGCGGCCAGCGATAAATATCGCTGCAGCTTGATAATATGCCCCCTGATTTGTCCCCAGAAATCAATGCAGTATTAACGCATAGGGTTGTATCGCAGGACTCATAATTCTGCTTGGGCGCAAATGCATTTTTCTGCTAAAAATGGTATTAATTCCCAAACTCTTAATGGAGGCCAAAGAACGCATTGGTTTGCAGAAAGGCATATGGCTTTGTATATGTTTACATTTTAATTGATTTTTTGTTCCTGTTCTTGAATATTAAGATTCTTGGGGCATATTATCAAGGACGGGCAATACATTATCGCTGCTTTTATCGGCAGGAAACTGCCGATAAAACGGCGATAATGGGCTTGATAATATGCTCTATAGAATTCCTATCGAAGCCCATGTTAGATGTCTTCACATCTAACATGGGCTTCAATAGGAATTCTATAGAGCCTATTATCAAGCCCATTATCGCAGTTTTATCAGCAGTTTCCTGCCGATAAAAGCGGCGATAATGTACCACCCGTCCTTGATAATATGCCCCCTTGTTTTTCCTTTTTCAGTACTAAGAACGAGGGCATCGTCAGAAAGAGTCGATGTAATTTAAGCATGCGATAATCACAGTCTTGAGCAATCTGTTCCAAAAGAATTTACTACTTTATTTCCTCTTCTAGTCACATCCTCCACCTTGATCTCTCCCTTGGGATCTTCCATGAACTATTACTATTCTAACTCATCATTGCTCTGTCAATATGAACACCTGAAATTGACTTCAAGTTAAATTTGTCAATAACACATTTAACAAATGCAAACATTTATTCTCTGAAGGCATGCAGCTGAGCTGCAGTTCTCAGAGCGATCTTTCAGATTGTCCTTCCGGCCATAGATGATAAAACGTTTAGAAGAAAGCAAAGGCACCTTTCTTAAGAGAGATTACACTGTCTTGTTATTGTTATTCTCTCTGTTTATTTTTCATATTCGAAATGAGTGTTTCAAAGTCAACTTAAAGGACTGAAAGCAGTGGCACACATGTGGGCTCAAATGACCTTTAGATTCTTTAGGATCCAAACGAGATCAAAAAAGTTTCAGTTACAGAGGATTTCAATTAGACACCTTAAGGTGGTACCTCACAGCTCATCTAGTTTTCATTCTTTAAAGGAAAACTTTTACTGCATTTAGCAAAAAGAAAAACATCCAAAAATGGTTTAATTACTTACACCTGACAAGGCAGACTCTGACATCTCTATTGGTCCCAACAGAACGCGTGTTAGAAAGAGTTCATTAAAAATGCATTCTGTAAAAACCACAAAACTGAGTCTTTGGATACTGCACCTCTCTCTTGTCCCAGTTCATTGAAATTCAAAACATTCTGACCACCAACTATCACGTGCACCCCACTAAGGAACCTGCTGCTCAAAATGGTGCGACCCTATGGTCAAATAGTATCACAATTCACAAATAGTGGTGCTGCGATAAATAATAGGTTATTCACAAAGATCAAATTCAAAGATGCTTCTGTTGCATGTCTTCTTTTTTTTTGCCCATAAACACGATACTCTAATCACCACATGTGAACTTCATCGGGGCTGTAAAAAGATACATAACATAACATATAACTGTGTACCACACATATACAGACAACATTTTATATATACACAAATACATACAAAGAATACCACATAAATGATCCCACATATCTGAAAGAAACAGGTTAGTGTTAGATTCCTTACCTTAGAATATCCCCAGGCGTCAGACTGGATCCGGAAAGTTTTGCGTAGCAGTACCCCTGCGCATCGGTAGGCGTCGTCTGCGGCTCTGCATCGGTCGTCGGCGCCGGGATGATTTCGGAGTACTTTAATGCCGCCCTCGCGCGCTGATGTCAGTTCTTTTTCCCGCGCCAGCAAGCGCAGATCTGGAAAAAGCAGTACTTAGAGTCGATATGACTCTCGGTGCCGTTAGGGATGCCCGGGTTCAAACCCTGTGCCGATTGTAACCACCTGATGTCGGTTACCGACCCCCACCATCGGTGCCTCTATTGCCTTGGGGCCTAAAACGATGACAAGTCGTGCCCCGACTGCCGGGCCTTGATGTCGAAATCTAGGCGGGAGCGGTCCCGTAAGCGCCTCGAGCTCCGGCAGTCGGCCCTTCCAATCCCACCTACTTCGAAGTTCACCGTCCCGGTCCAGGAGGAGGTCGAGGGGTCGCGGGGCCACAGTCACCACACATCGGCGAGTCGAAACCACTCGTCGGGCTCTAAATCCTCAGGTAAGAGGCACAAAAAGTCGAAGAGATGACACCGCTCTTCCGACTCCGCGCGACGATCGCGCGATGTGGCTGGGGGTTCGGGAGACACCGCGCAAGTGGCTGCTCCGCCCCCAGCTCCATACCCGCCGGTCCCGGAGCTGAACGTGACACCGGAGAAGATCAGCGCCTTCCTCGTGGCCATGAGGAATCACTCCCCTCTGACGGGCCCTAGGGAGGGGCCTCTGAGCCACGTGGGTCTGTCTGGGTGCCCTAGCGGGCCGGTGGCTCCCAGCCCTGGCGCCGTCGGGTGCTTCGGTCCCGGCACCATCGACGACTCCAGTCCCGATGCCGCAGGGCCCCACTGGATCCGGGGCCGGATCCAGGTCGCTGCTGGTTCGACCTTACGACCCCTCAGCCGGTGCCAAACCCCAGGGTGTTGCCCTCGACGCCGTCCCCGGACGACGACGTCCCCGGTCCCCCCCTGGGTCTGGATTCGGCATTGGACCGGCATCGCTCGATGCCGCATTTGACGCAGAGAGAAGAGCAATTCTTCTATGATCCGGCCCCATCCTTTGGACGTGACTATTAGGAGATGAAGGGCGAGGATGATTGGGAGGGGTCTGAGGACCCTCTGGCATGGGAGTGCTAGTCGTATCAGGACTGGGCAGTTGAGCTAGGGGAGGCCAGTGGTCTGAACACTTCGCCCGACACTGGATTTGTCTCCCTTCCTACCGTGGCTATGGAGGAGGGGGCTGCCTACAGCGTGGTGTTGCAGAGGGTGGCCAAGGCCTTGGCTCTTGAGCTCCCCGTCACGACTGTGAGGACTAACCTCCTCACTGAGGTCCTCAAACCACAGGCATGCTCTTCGGAGCCTCTACTGCTGTTTAATGACGTTCTGTTGGGCACCTGCTCCAAGCCCGCTACAGGTCCCCCTGTAGATCGGAACGTGGCCAGACGCCACCGCCCGGCCCCGGGCGACCCTAGCTTCCTGTCCACCCAACCCACTCCCGAGAGCCTGTTTATCCAGGCCTCTAACTCCCAGACCGCATTCCCGAATGTCCCTCCTGATCGGGAATCCAAAAGGTATGACCAGTTTGGTAAGAAGCTGTTCTCCTCACTTAGTTTGGGTTTGCTGTCAGTCAACACCGCTTGCCTTTTGGGCCGTTACACCCACTCTCTGTGGGACACGGTTGCGGACGTGCTGCCAGACCGCCCGGAGGAGGCCAAGGCAAAACTCACTCAAGCCCTTGCGGAAGGGCGAGATGTAGCATGGTACTCTATTCAATGTGGGCTGGATACCACGGACTCGCTAGGCAGGGCGATTTCCACGAGGGTGGCGGTTCGCCACCACGCCTGACTGAGGTCTGCCAATTTCTCGGATGATGTCCAGAACACACTCATGGACATGCCGTTTGATGGCCGTCGCCTCTTTGGCGACAAGGCAGACAGTGCGCTTGAGCGTTTCAAGGACTCCAGGGCTAAGGCCAAGTCCTTGGGCCTGTCGGGCCAGCACCAGCAAACTTCTGCCTTTCGCTCCTTTCATGGCCAGGGAAGGGGTGCCCCCTCACGTCCTGCCAGTCACGGGCCACAGACTATCATCCAGCACGGCAGCAGGCGTGATAACCACCGTGGCGGTGCCAGGGGACAGCGACGAGGCCAGTCCACATCCACCCCCACAGCATCCGCCTCAAAGTCTTCCTAATCCAAGCTTTCAGACCCATTTGACACCAGTGGGAGGCAGGGTTCGCCATCACCTCCTCCACTGGTGCACCATCACATCGGACAGGTGGGTGCTGCAAATTGTCCGAAGGTGCTCCTCCCTTCCCTTCGAGGCGACCCCTCCAGCCATGCCACCGCTGTACCACCGCGTGTTGGGGGATCACTTGCAACTTCTGCAAGAGGAAGTTATGGCCCTCTTGGCCAAGGGGGCCATTGAGCGCGTTCCTGGGCCAGAAGTAGGGTGTGGTTGCTACTCCCGCTACTTTCTGGTTCCCAAGAAGGGCAAAGGGGGCCTGCGCCCTACCTTGGACCTGCGGAACGTCAACGGCTTCCTCCGGAAAGAGAAGTTCAAGATGCTGACTTTGGCTCAGTTCTTAGCTGCCCTGGACCCCGGAGACTAGATGGTAGCATTGGACTTGTAGGACGCATATTTTCACATCCCCGTCCTGCCGGCCCACCGGCGTTACCTGCGGTTCACGGTAGGCCACAAGCACTTTCAGTTTACCGTGCTCCCCTTTGGCCCTACCAGCGCCACTCGGGTATTCACAAACGTGATGGTGGTAGTCGCAGCTCATCTGCGCAGAACAGGGGTGTCAGTCTTCCTCTATCTCGATGACTGGTTGTTGAAGGCGGGCTCGCCCCATACAGTCGTCAGCCACCTCCAGACTACGGCCGACCTCCTGCACCTGCTGGGGTTCTCCATGAATGTGCTACAGTCACACCTGTGTCCCTTTCAGAAGCTCCTCTTCATCGGAGCGGTTCTGGATTCGGCACAGTTTCGGGTTTATCCTCCCAAACAGCGGGTTCGGGATATTTAGGCTCTGATTCTGATCTTTCAGCCTTTATCCCGAGTCTCGGTCAGGTTGACGCTACGGCTTCTGGGACTGATGCCCTCCTGCATCCTTCTGGTGCATCACGCCAGGTGGCGGATGCGGGCTCTGTAGTGGGACCTGAAGTTTCAGTGGGCCCAGCATCAGGGCAACCTGTCCGACCACGTCCTGATTTCGGAGGGCACTGCGAGACAGTTGCAGTAGTGGCTCACGGACCGCGATTGGGTCAGCGGCAGATCCCTCTCCCTACCCCAACCGGAGCACGTAGTTGTGACAGATGCATCCCTCCTGGGTTGGGAGGGTCACATGGGAGAGGCGGAGATCAGAGGTCTCTGGACTCCAGCAGAGTCCCGCCTCCACATCAACCTTCTGAGGCTGCGGGTGATATGACTTGCACTGAAAGCCTTCCTTCCCTCTGTCCGGGGATGTGTAGTGCAGGTGTTCACGGACAACACCATCGCCATGTGGTACTGCAAAAAACAGGGCGGGTGGGGTTGTGGACCCTTTGTGAGGAGGCTCTGCGCCTCTGGCAATGGCTGGAACACCAGGGCGTGTCCCTGGTAGTTCAACTCCTGGCAGGTTCCCTGAACGCCAGGGTAGACAAACTCAGCCGGCGGCGTATGATGGATCATGAATGGCGTCTGAACTCGGACGTGGCGCAATGTCTCTTTCAGCAGTGGGGAGAGCCTTGGTTAGATCTATTCGCCAAAGAAGAGAACGCGCAATGTCATCAGTTCTGCGCTTTGGAATTTCCAAGGCGAAGTTCGCTCGGAGACGCTTTTCATCACGAGTGGAGCTGCGGTCTGTTGTACGCATTTCAGCCTATATGTCTTCTGCCCAGAGTGCTGAAAAAGATCAGGCGCGACCAGGCCCAAGTCATCCTTGTGGCTCCGGACTGGGCACAAAGATACTGGTATCCCGAGCTACTCAGCATGTCAGTCGATCCCCCGATTTGTCTGCCTCTTCAGGAGGACCTTTTGTTGCAGCAGCAGGGGACGGTCCTCCACCCGAACCTATCCAGTCTCCACCTCCATGCGTGGAGATTGAGCGGCGACAGTTGAGGCCATTTGACTTGCCTCCTGAAGTCTGTGATGTGATTCTGGCAGCCAGGCGTCCCTCCACAAAATCGGTATACGCCTGCAGGTGGAACAAATTTGTAGCATGGTGCACAGCAAAGGCTGTGGATCCACTTTCTGCTCCCCTTTCCGAGGTTCTCCTCTTTCTTCTTTCTCTTGCCCAGCAGGGCTCTGCTCTGGGCACTATAAAAGGCTACCTCTCTGCCATTTCAGCAATCTTGAGGCTTCCTGATCAGCCTTCTCTTTTCAAGTCCTCGGTTGTAAATAGATTCTTGAAAGGCATCACGCACATGTTTCCTCCTGTTCATTTTGTGATGCCTCAGTGGAACTTGAACCTTGTTCTAACTTATTTGATGTGCGCTCCTTTCGAGCCACTTCACAATTGCCCTCTACGTCTTCTGACTCTTAAGACTGCATTCCTGGTTGCCATCACCTCTGCCAGGAGAGTGAGTGAGCTCCAGGCTCTATCATCTCAACCTCCTTTCCTCTCTGTCCATCCGGACAAAGTTGTCTTGAGAACGCGTCCCTCTTTCCTGCCCAAAGTAGTCACAGCCTTCCACATCGGGCAGTCCATTACCTTACCCACCTTCTTTCCGTCTCCGCATCCCTGGAAAGAGGAAGAAAGGCTCCACCGTCTGGACCCAAAATGTGCACTCTTATTCTATCTGGACCGCACACGCCAGTTCTGGGTGGATGACCGGCTCTTTGTTGGTTACGTGGGCGCTAAGAAGGGACGGGCGATGCACAAACGAACCATTTCTCGATGGGTCGTTTTGTGCATAAAGGCTTGTTATTCACTGGCTAAAAAGTAGCCTTTTGTGGGGCTGCGTGCCCTCTCCACTCGGGCCACGGCGGCGACTACTGCCCTGGCTCAGGGAGTCCCCTTACAGGACATCTGTCAGTCAGCTACGTAGGCCTCGCTGCACACGTTCGCTTGACACTACTGCCTTTTACAGCCAAGTTCGGAGAGATGTTTTTTTCGGCTGTTCTGTTCTCCAGGACTTTCTGGTGATCATTGGTTCGCAGACCCACCACCGGGGTTGGTATTGCTGGGGTATCTATTCTAAGGTAAGGAATCTAACACTAACCTGTTTCTTTCAGATGCATAAGTTAATTACCTTCGGTAAAGATATATCTGTAAGAAACAGTAGTTAGTGTTAGATTTCTTACCGCCCCACCCATCCTCCCCGTTCTGCGAACCGATATCTAGGGTTAAGGTTCTTCCCTCTGAGGGCCCTAGTTTTATGGCACCAGTGTCGGTTTTTATCATGGCTCTGCGTTTCTGGCGCTGAAATGCTGTGTATAAGAACTGACGTCAGTGCGCGAGGGCGGTGTCTAAGTACTCCGACGACGTCATCCCGCAGCCAACGACGACGGACGCGGAGCCGCAGACAACACCTACCAACACGCAGGGGTACTGCAACGCAAAACTTTCCGGATCCAGTCTGACGCCTTGGGATATTCTAAGGTAAGGAATCTAACACTAACTACTGTTTCTTAGAGATATATCTTTACCGAAGATAAGTTACTTGTGCATTACTGCACATCTGGACGGAGGGATCCAACCCCAAGTTTAAACAAGCATTGAAAATGCAATAGGTCTCGCAATAGAAGAGTTTGACATTTTTCGTTTTGCAAATGGATGAGTGACACCTATAGCATTTGGAATGCAACATGTTTTGTATTTACGTGACTTATATGGCAGCTCTGGTCGTTATGCTACATCTCTAGATAGTTTTATCTTTCGCAAATGTGACACCTATTGTAACACAATATGTGTTGTGAGGGTGAGTGAGGGTGAGTGAGGGTAAGTGAGGGTGAGTGAGGGTAAGTGAGGGTGAGTGAGGGTGAGTGAGCTTGAGTGAGGGTGAGTGAGGGTGAGTGAGGGTGAGTGAGGGTGAGGGTGAGTGAGGGTGAGGGGTTGAGGGTGAGGGGTTGAGGGTGAGGGGTTGAGGGTGAGGGGTTGAGGGTGAGTGAGGGTGAGTGAGGGTGAGTGAGGGTGAGTGAGGGTGAGTGAGGGTGAGGGGTTGAGGGTGAGTGAGGGTGAGGGTGAGTGAGGGTGAGGGGTTGAGGGTGAGTGAGGGTGAGGGTGAGTCAGGGTGAGTGAGGGGTTGAGGGTGAGTGAGGGTGAGTGAGGGGTTGAGGGTGAGTGAGGGGTTGAGGGTGAGTGAGGGTGAGTGTGAGTGAGGGTGAGGGTGAGTGAGGGTGAGGGTGAGTGAGGGTGAGTGTGAGTGAGTGTGAGTGAGGGTGAGGGTGAGTGAGGGTGGGTGAGGGTGAGTGAGGGTGAGGGTGGGTGAGTGAGGGTGAGTGAGGGTGAGTTAGGGTGAGGGGTTGAGGGTGAGTGAGGGTGAGTGAGGGTGAGTGAGGGTGAGGGGTTGAGGGTGAGTGAGGGTGAGGGGTTGAGGGTGAGTGAGGGTGAGTGAGGGTGAGTGAGGGTAAGTGAGGGTGAGTGAGGGTAAGTGAGGGTGAGTGAGGGTGAGTGAGGGTGAGTGAGGGTGAGTGAGGGTGAGTGAGGGTGAGGGTGAGTGAGGGTGAGGGGTTGAGGGTGAGGGGTTGAGGGTGAGGGGTTGAGGGTGAGTGAGGGTGAGTGAGGGTGAGGGGTTGAGGGTGAGTGAGGGTGAGGGTGAGTGAGGGTGAGGGGTTGAGGGTGAGTGAGGGTGAGGGTGAGTCAGGGTGAGTGAGGGGTTGAGGGTGAGTGAGGGTGAGTGAGGGGTTGAGGGTGAGTGAGGGTGAGGGTGAGTGAGGGTGAGGGTGAGTGAGGGTGAGGGTGAGTGAGGGTGAGTGTGAGTGAGGGTGAGGGTGAGTGAGGGTGAGTGAGGGTGAGTGAGGGTGAGGGTGGGTGAGGGTGAGTGAGGGTGAGGGTGGGTGAGGGTGAGTGAGGGTGAGGGTGAGTGAGGGTGAGTGAGGGTGAGTGAGGGTGAGGGGTTGAGGGTGAGTGAGGGTGAGGGTGAGTGAGGGTGAGGGGTTGAGGGTGAGTGAGGTTGAGGGTGAGTGAGGGTGAGGGGTTGAGGGTGAGTGAGGGTGAGGGTGAGTCAGGGTGAGTGAGGGGTTGAGGGTGAGTGAGGGTGAGTGAGGGGTCGAGGGTGAGTGAGGGGTTGAGGGTGAGTGAGGGTGAGGGTGAGTGAGGGTGAGGGTGAGTGAGGGTGAGGGTGAGTGAGGGTGAGTGTGAGTGAGGGTGAGGGTGAGTGAGGGTGAGGGTGAGTGAGGGTGGGTGAGGGTGAGTGAGGGTGAGGGTGGGTGAGGGTGAGTGAGGGTGAGGGTGGGTGAGGGTGAGTGAGGGTGAGGGCGAGTGAGGGTGAGTGAGGGTGAGTGAGGGTAAGTGAGGGTGAGGGGTTGAGGGTGAGTGAGGGTGAGGGTGAGGGGTTGAGGGTGAGGGGTTGAGGGTGAGGGGTTGAGGGTGAGGGGTTGAGGGTGAGGGGTTGAGGGTGAGGGGTTGAGGGTGAGTGAGGGTGAGTGAGGGTGAGTGAGGGTGAGTGAGGGTGAGTGAGGGTGAGTGAGGGTGAGTGAGGGTGAGGGGTTGAGGGTGAGTGAGGGTGAGTGAGGGTGAGTGAGGGTGAGTGAGGGTGAGGGGTTGAGGGTGAGTGAGGGTGAGGGGTTGAGGGTGAGTGAGGGTGAGGGGTTGAGGGTGAGTTAGGGTGAGTGAGGGTGAGTGAGGGTAAGTGAGGGTGAGTGAGGGTAAGTGAGGGTGAGTGAGGGTGAGTGAGGGTGAGTGAGGGTGAGTGAGGGTGAGTGAGGGTGAGTGAGGGTGAGGGGTTGAGGGTGAGGGGTTGAGGGTGAGGGGTTGAGGGTGAGTGAGGGTGAGTGAGGGTGAGTGAGGGTGAGGGGTTGAGGGTGAGTGAGGGTGAGTGAGGGTGAGGGTGAGGGGTTGAGGGTGAGGGGTTGAGGGTGAGGGGTTGAGAGTGAGGGGTTGAGGGTGAGGGGTTGAGGGTGAGTGAGGGTGAGTGAGGGTGAGTGAGGGTGAGTGAGGGTGAGTGAGGGTGAGTGAGGGTGAGGGGTTGAGGGTGAGTGAGGGTGAGTGAGGGTGAGTGAGGGTGAGTGAGGGTGAGGGGTTGAGGGTGAGTGAGGGTGAGGGGTTGAGGGTGAGTGAGGGTGAGGGGTTGAGGGTGAGTGAGGGTGAGTGAGGGTGAGTGAGGGTAAGTGAGGGTGAGTGAGGGTAAGTGAGGGTGAGTGAGGGTGAGTGAGGGTGAGTGAGGGTGAGTGAGGGTGAGGGTGAGTGAGGGTGAGGGGTTGAGGGTGAGGGGTTGAGGGTGAGGGGTTGAGGGTGAGTGAGGGTGAGTGAGGGTGAGTGAGGGTGAGTGAGGGTGAGGGGTTGAGGGTGAGTGAGGGTGAGGGTGAGTGAGGGTGAGGGGTTGAGGGTGGGTGAGGGTGAGTCAGGGTGAGTGAGGGGTTGAGGGTGAGTGAGGGTGAGTGAGGGGTTGAGGGTGAGTGAGGGGTTGAGGGTGAGTGAGGGTGAGGGTGAGTGAGGGTGAGGGTGAGTGAGGGTGAGGGTGAGTGAGGGTGAGTGTGAGTGAGGGTGAGGGTGAGTGAGGGTGAGGGTGAGTGAGGGTGGGTGAGGGTGAGTGAGGGTGAGGGTGGGTGAGGGTGAGTGAGGGTGAGGGTGGGTGAGGGTGAGTGAGGGTGAGGGTGAGTGAGGGTGAGTGAGGGTGAGTGAGGGTGAGGGGTTGAGGGTGAGTGAGGGTGAGTGAGGGTGAGTGAGGGTGAGTGAGGGTGAGGGGTTGAGGGTGAGTGAGGGTGAGGGTGAGTGAGGGTGAGGGGTTGAGGGTGAGTGAGGGTGAGGGTGAGTCAGGGTGAGTGAGGGGTTGAGGGTGAGTGAGGGTGAGTGAGGGGTTGAGGGTGAGTGAGGGTGAGGGTGAGTGAGGGTGAGGGTGAGTGAGGGGGAGGGTGAGTGAGGGTGAGTGTGAGTGAGGGTGAGGGTGAGTGAGGGTGGGTGAGGGTGAGTGAGGGTGAGGGTGGGTGAGGGTGAGTGAGGGTGAGGGTGGGTGAGGGTGAGTGAGGGTGAGGGTGAGTGAGGGTGAGTGAGGGTGAGTGAGGGTGAGTGAGGGTGAGGGGTTGAGGGTGAGTGAGGGTGAGGGTGAGTGAGGGTGAGGGGTTGAGGGTGAGTGAGGGTGAGGGTGAGTGAGGGTGAGGGGTTGAGGGTGAGTGAGGGTGAGGGTGAGTCAGGGTGAGTGAGGGGTTGAGGGTGAGTGAGGGTGAGTGAGGGGTTGAGGGTGAGTGAGGGGTTGAGGGTGAGTGAGGGTGAGGGTGAGTGAGGGTGAGTGTGAGTGAGGGTGAGGGTGAGTGAGGGTGAGTGTGAGTGAGGGTGAGGGTGAGTGAGGGTGAGGGTGAGTGAGGGTGGGTGAGGGTGAGTGAGGGTGAGGGTGGGTGAGGGTGAGTGAGGGTGAGGGTGGGTGAGGGTGAGTGAGGGTGAGGGTGAGTGAGGGTGAGTGACGGTGAGTGAGGGTAAGTGAGGGTGAGGGGTTGAGGGTGAGTGAGGGTGAGGGTGAGGGGTTGAGGGTGAGGGGTTGAGGGTGAGGGGTTGAGGGTGAGGGGTTGAGGGTGGGTGAGGGGTTGAGGGTGAGTGAGGGTGAGTGAGGGTGGGTGAGGGTGAGTGAGGGTGAGTGAGGATGAGTGAGGGTGAGGGGTTGAGGGTGAGTGAGGGTGAGTGAGGGTGAGTGAGGGTGAGGGGTTGAGGGTGAGTGAGGGTGAGGGGTTGAGGGTGAGTGAGGGTGAGTGAGGGTGAGTGAGGGTAAGTGAGGGTGAGTGAGGGTAAGTGAGGGTGAGTGAGGGTGAGTGAGGGTGAGTGAGGGTGAGTGAGGGTGAGGGTGAGTGAGGGTGAGGGTGAGTGAGGGTGAGGGGTTGAGGGTGAGGGGTTGAGGGTGAGTGAGGGTGAGTGAGGGTGAGTGAGGGTGAGTGAGGGTGAGGGGTTGAGGGTGAGTGAGGGTGAGGGTGAGTGAGGGTGAGGGGTTGAGGGTGAGTGAGGGTGAGGGTGAGTCAGGGTGAGTGAGGGGTTGAGGGTGAGTGAGGGTGAGTGAGGGGTTGAGGGTGAGTGAGGGGTTGAGGGTGAGTGAGGGTGAGGGTGAGTGAGGGTGAGGGTGAGTGAGGGTGAGGGTGAGCGAGGGTGAGTGTGAGTGAGGGTGAGGGTGAGGGTGAGTGAGGGTGAGGGTGAGTGAGGGTGGGTGAGGGTGAGTGAGGGTGAGGGTGGGTGAGGGTGAGTGAGGGTGAGGGTGGGTGAGGGTGAGTGAGGGTGAGGGTGAGTGAGGGTGAGTGAGGGTGAGTGAGGGTGAGTGAGGGTGAGGGGTTGAGGGTGAGTGAGGGTGAGGGTGAGTGAGGGTGAGGGGTTGATGGTGAGTGAGGGTGAGGGTGAGTGAGGGTGAGGGGTTGAGGGTGAGTGAGGGTTAGGGTGAGTCAGGGTGAGTGAGGGGTTGAGGGTGAGTGAGGGTGAGTGAGGGGTTGAGGGTGAGTGAGGGGTTGAGGGTGAGTGAGGGTGAGGGTGAGTGAGGGTGAGGGTGAGTGAGGGTGAGGGTGAGTGAGGGTGAGTGTGAGTGAGGGTGAGGGTGAGTGAGGGTGAGGGTGAGTGAGGGTGGGTGAGGGTGAGTGAGGGTGAGGGTGGGTGAGGGTGAGTGAGGGTGAGGGTGAGTGAGGGTGAGTGAGGGTGAGTGAGGGTGAGGGGTTGAGGGTGAGTGAGGGTGAGGGTGAGGGGTTGAGGGTGAGGGGTTGAGGGTGAGGGGTTGAGGGTGAGGGGTTGAGGGTGAGGGGTTGAGGGTGAGTGAGGGTGAGTGAGGGTGAGTGAGGGTGAGTGAGGGTGAGTGAGGGTGAGGGGTTGAGGGTGAGTGAGGGTGAGTGAGGGTGAGTGAGGGTGAGGGGTCGAGGGTGAGTGAGGGTGAGGGGTTGAGGGTGAGTGAGGGTGAGTGAGGGTGAGTGAGGGTAGTGAGGGTGAGTGAGGGTAAGTGAGGGTGAGTGAGGGTGAGTGAGGGTGAGTGAGGGTGAGTGAGGGTGAGTGAGGGTGAGGGTGAGTGAGGGTGAGGGTGAGTGAGGGTGAGTGAGGGTGAGGGGTTGAGGGTGAGGGGTTGAGGGTGAGTGAGGGTGAGTGAGGGTGAGTGAGGGTGAGGGGTTGAGGGTGAGTGAGGGTGAGGGTGAGTGAGGGTGAGGGGTTGAGGGTGAGTGAGGGTGAGGGTGAGTCAGGGTGAGTGAGGGGTTGAGGGTGAGTGAGGGGTTGAGGGTGAGTGAGGGTGAGGGTGAGTGAGGGTGAGGGTGAGTGAGGGTGAGGGTGAGTGAGGGTGAGGGGTTGAGGGTGAGTGAGGGTGAGGGTGAGTCAGGGTGAGTGAGGGGTTGAGGGTGAGTGAGGGGTTGAGGGTGAGTGAGGGTGAGGGTGAGTGAGGGTGAGGGTGAGTGAGGGTGAGGGTGAGTGAGGGTGAGGGTGAGGGTGAGTGAGGGTGAGTGTGAGTGAGGGTGAGGGTGAGTGAGGGTGAGGGTGAGTGAGGGTGGGTGAGGGTGAGTGAGGGTGAGGGTGGGTGAGGGTGAGTGAGGGTGAGGGTGAGTGAGGGTGAGTGAGGGTGAGGGGTTGAGGGTGAGTGAGGGTGAGGGTGAGGGGTTGAGGGTGAGGGGTTGAGGGTGAGGGGTTGAGGGTGAGGGGTTGAGGGTGAGGGGTTGAGGGTGAGTGAGGGTGAGTGAGGGTGAGTGAGGGTGAGTGAGGGTGAGGGGTTGAGGGTGAGTGAGGGTGAGTGAGGGTGAGTGAGGGTGAGGGGTTGAGGGTGAGTGAGGGTGAGGGGTTGAGGGTGAGTGAGGGTGAGTGAGGGTGAGTGAGGGTAAGTGAGGGTGAGTGAGGGTAAGTGAGGGTGAGTGAGGGTGAGTGAGGGTGAGTGAGGGTGAGTGAGGGTGAGGGTGAGTGAGGGTGAGGGTGAGTGAGGGTGAGGGTGAGTGAGGGTGAGGGGTTGAGGGTGAGGGGTTGAGGGTGAGGGGTTGAGGGTGAGTGAGGGTGAGTGAGGGTGAGTGAGGGTGAGGGGTTGAGGGTGAGTGAGGGTGAGGGTGAGTGAGGGTGAGGGGTTGAGGGTGAGTGAGGGTGAGGGTGAGTCAGGGTGAGTGAGGGGTTGAGGGTGAGTGAGGGTGAGTGAGGGGTTGAGGGTGAGTGAGGGGTTGAGGGTGAGTGAGGGTGAGGGTGAGTGAGGGTGAGGGTGAGTGAGGGTGAGGGTGAGTGAGGGTGAGTGTGAGTGAGGGTGAGGGTGAGTGAGGGTGAGGGTGAGTGAGGGTGGGTGAGGGTGAGTGAGGGTGAGGGTGGGTGAGGGTGAGTGAGGGTGAGGGTGGGTGAGGGTGAGTGAGGGTGAGGGTGAGTGAGGGTGAGTGAGGGTGAGTGAGGGTGAGTGAGGGTGAGTGAGGGTGGGTGAGTGAGGGTGAGGGTGAGTGAGGGTGAGGGTGAGTGAGGGTGAGTGAGGGTGAGGGTGAGTGAGGGTGAGGGTGAGTGAGGGTGAGTGAGGGTGAGGGTGAGTGAGGGTGGGTGAGGGTGAGTGAGGGTGAGTGAGGGGGGGTGAGGGTGAGTGAGGGTGAGGGTTGAGGGTGAGTGAGGGTGAGGGTGAGTGAGGGTGAGGGGTTGAGGGTGAGGGGTTGAGGGTGAGTGAGGGTGAGTGAGGGTGAGGGGTTGAGGGTGAGGGGTTGAGGGTGAGTGAGGGTGAGTGAGGGTGAGGGGTTGAGGGTAAGTGAGGGTGAGGGTGAGTGAGGGTGAGGGGTTGAGGGTGGGTGAGGGTGAGTGAGGGTGAGGGGTTGAGGGTGAGTGAGGGTGAGGGTGAGTGAGGGTGAGGGTGAGTGAGGGTGAGGGTGAGTGAGGGTGAGGGGTTGAGGGTGAGTGAGGGTGAGGGGTTGAGGGTGAGTGAGGGTGAGGGGTTGAGGGTGAGGGGTTGAGGGTGAGGGGTTGAGGGTGAGGCATCCTGATTGTGATACAAAAAAACCATAGTGATGTACTAGTGAACGCCACGCACCTGAGTGCACAATGAAACCAGACTGATGTACTAGTGAGAATAATAGGACATGACGGGATGCTGGTAGCGGGCCACATTGAGTTAAGATGGCACTGACCCATGACCAGGTTTTAAGATGGCAGATGAGGGCCCCTTGTTCGGTTCTGCAGGGGTGACGAGTTTAAAACTCCCCACTTCCCTGTTGCTCCAAGGGAGACCTGGTTCACTAAATTCAAAATTGTACCACTATATTACGAGGAAGTTGACAAAAATAACACAAAGAAATATACAAACAGCGTCTTTCAGTGATATCACAGGACAGTCAGACGGCCTGACCTCTGACCCGCGCCCTCCCGGACACGTGGCTCTTGGCTTCACGTTCGTAGCCCGCGGCCGATAAAGAGTTAAAAAAAAAATCAAAATATATATATATGGGCAACACATTGTGTCCAAATGGGTGCCAATGAGTTCCAGATGTGAGAAGCTGCGCTCCCAACCCCTGGCTGCTCCTAAATAAAGGAAAGTATTCCTGCCATTCAGCTGCAGCCGCCGCTGCCAAGAACAACTCCCAGATAGGGTGGGGAGAGTGTTAGGGAACACGGGGGGGGGCTGCAGAGACGCGTCTGTGAGTGGAGACAGAGAGAGAACGAGACAGCGGGCAGAATGAGAGTGGAGATAGGTAGAGCATTGGGGGGGGGGGGCGAGGGGTGAGGTTAAAAAGCACGTGAGATGTGTGAACCCCTGAAGGGGCTAGGGTAGAAGGGTGTTCTGGGGATATCGGGGTTGGGGGCGGGGGAATCTCGCGGGTGCAAAGTTGAAACTGCATAGCTGTGTGTGTGCAGGGGGAGGCTGAAGTATGGAGTAAGGGTGAGGGGGGGGTGGGGGGGTCAGATCCATGGGATAGCGGAGAAGGGAGCGTGAGAACAGGAGCAGAGAGGAAAAGGGGTGAAAAGCATTGCTGGTGAGAAGTTATGGGAAAGCACAGGCGGGGGAGGGAAGTGAATGGCAGGGCCCGAGAGTGCAGGAGGGGTCACACAAGTGTGAGAAACAAAGGAACGCAGCTAAAGCTAGAGGCGATCCTGTGTGTGAGAGGAGCGGGTTGTAGTGAATCGTTGACCAACGAGAAGCGGAAAGGAGAGAGAAAAGGAGAGAGAGAAACAGATGGTCGAGAGGAGAGAGAGAACCCGAAGGGAGATGAACTCTACACACAAGGGAGAAGCTTAAGAGAGAGAAATCATTGCAAGATTGGAGGAGGAGAGGGAAACAGGAGACGAGGGAACCTATAGCGGCGCCACTGGCATGCGCTGACATCAATTCTCTTTTTTTCCTCACCACTAGACATGGATCCAAATATCCCTCTTATCTCTTTGAGACTCCGATTACCTCTTCAAATTGTAAAACAGACGGAGGGCATTGCTGTGGGGAGGGGGTGTAGGAGAAATGCACACGGCGGGCAGGGGAGGGGGCGGAGCGGGGAGAGCGGCATGTGGGTGTGAAGAAGCCGGGGCCTTTGAAGTGAAGCTAAGCTTCACTTCAAAAGGTGTCGGAGGAATGCGGCTGAGGGAACAGACGGCGATTGCGGCTGAGGGAACTGATGTGCACGCGCTTTTAAGCTCAATGCACATGCGCATTGAGCTTAAAAGTCACGGGCACTGCAAGGAATCGCCACGATTCCTTGCTTGTTAGTTAAAGAGTGGTTAAGCCGCAATAGTCTCGCAAGCTCGATGCGCATGCGCATCGACAGGCGAGACCTAAAAAAAGTGCTACCCACAATTTACAAAAACATTAAAATGAGCCTATCAAGAATATACAATAGGAATATATGTGTTATTTGGTTGTAGGTGTCAATTACTTAGGCTAACTGGTTATAAGAGATTGAGGAATTGGGCCTGTTCACCAAACCAGGATTCATCTAAATGCAAAGACCCTGCATTGACTGGGTGACGGGCAGAACCAATGAATGCTACATACGGTCTATGTATGTAAAACAATATTGGGTATGTAATTAACCTACCATGGTATATGTAAATTGTAGGGTTCCCCTAAATAGGGAGAGAGCTTTTTAGTCTGAATGACGTGGCACTGCCCGCCACTCCGTTAGATGTCCAGATATGAAGTTCTTTTTACTCACTCAAATATTGCCATAACACTTGGAACACATGATGTCTTTTCCCTTAGTTTTAACTGTTATTACTCTTGGCCCTCCCTGCCTCTTGGTCTTTATATTGGACCCTGATGTACATATACCGTTGGAGAATATGTCAATGTTGTAACTGATGCACTGTGTACTAAGGGATAGATGTTATAGATGGAGGAAGTATTACTGGGGAAATTACCCCATACTGCAATGAAGGTTGATGGATTGTATTTTGTTGCATGTGGACTACATAGCAACTGATTTGAGTTGAAATCGGTAATATGAAATGCAACAATTTGAGGAGTAACAATGCGGAGTAGTATGTTTCATATGCTACATTGCGTATGATGTATTGGGGGCATAGCCCAATCTATGCCCGTGGGCCTCAATGTTTTTAATAGACTCTATTTGATGGCTTGAAAATTTTGGTGAGCACTTTTTTTTAAACCTGGTTGGTGGGTCCCTCCATCTTAATGTGAGATAATATGTTGGATAATTTATGTGGAATTCGTTGTATGTATTTGTGCGTTTGTGTATACATACATTTTCTGTCTATATATGTGTGGTACACAGATAAATGTTATGTTATGCATGGTTTTACAGCTCTAATGAAGCTCACATGTGGTGAACAGAACACGTTGGTTGTTTGCTGTAATGATGGTCATCTTGCTTTTATCAGAAAAATAGAATAAAGAAGATGTGAAAAAACTGACTTTTAATAGGACCTCTGTGAATGAACTATAATTTATTAGTGCACCACTGTTAGAAATGGGTTTTCTGGTTGGCTAGGGCTTGCGCCCAAGCCAGGCAGAAACCACCACTCTAGTCAGGGCAAGGGAGTTACACGCTGAAGATAACCCCTGCTCACCCCCTTAGTAGCTTGGCACGAGCAGTCAGGCTTATCCCAGAAGCAATGTGTAAAGCGTTTGCGCAACACACACACACACAGCAGCAACAAACTAGGTACACTACAAAAGGAACTCCACACAAGGTTATATAAAAAAACAGACTTTGTATTGTCATAAACACATTAGAAACATAATCACACATTTACTCTGTGCCAACCGGCACGGGCAATATTCACAGGGGTTTATATACAGGACCGGGCCAATTGAGCCCCGGTCAGAACCATCAGAAAGCAGGTAAGTAAATGCAAACCAGTAACTACCGGTACCATAATGACCCAAGCATTAGAATCACATTCAACATAAATACATTATGCACTCTCATTGGGCCTAAGTATCATAGCATGATATTTACAATAGGCATCACATTAGCATAACCACATTATGCATAAATCAAATTAGGCCCCAACACATTGCTCTTCCTCTGTAGGCATAAATATATTATACCTAAACCGCATTAGCATAATTCAGGAGTGCACCACAGTCCACTGACCAAGGGCACCCCTCCTCTCCGAGCACACACAGCACCAAAACCTGACCCCAGGGCCCACTGACCTTATGCCGGGGCACAAATGCCTCTTGTCCCACAAAAATGTCAGGGTTCTCGGGGGGTCGGGGGGGACCTTTCCCAGGGCCCCCTGGCTACCCCAGCAATGACCTCAAAGTGAGCGAAGGCACTGGGGCATGGAGTGTACTCACCCCTCCTTTACTTAAAAGAACTGGCCTCCACTGAGGAAAACTGGCCCCCAACTTTCCAGCTTCACACTGGAATGCAGGGTAGCTGTTCAAACAGCCCGGGCACTCATGGGGCCCTAAGTGCGACCCCAGGGGTGGGGGCGGGCACCGACAATGTGCCCGACTCACTACCCCCACCCAGTTCACAATGGAGCCCCACTCACCGGAGCTTCTTGTAGGGACTCACTCTTCCCTGTGCCAGATTTCCTGCGGGGGCTTTTCTTTGCTCCTGGTCCAAGCTGGGAGCCTGTGAGGCTTTGATCTCCCTCAACGCGGTGGGGACAGGCACCAGCCAGGTGCCTTGGTCTCTCCCCTCAGCGGCCGCATGTCTCAGGCCACACGCAGGGTCTCTCCTCCTCACGGGCCATCGCTTCCGCTTCCTGAAGGCATGAGGGGACACCGACCGTCAGGCTCTTCTTGTACACCGAGGGCAGCGCGGCAGTGATATCGTCAACGCGGAGGCAACACAGGGTAGGCTCCCATTTTCAGCAACCACAAAGGCGGGTGGGCACCTGCTGTCCCTGGCAAAACCACGCAGTGGGCACCGGCCCATCCAATCGAACAACCACGCGGGATGGGCTCTCGCTCTACTGAACAAAAGACCTTACATGCGGTATGGGCACCTGCCAACACAGTGACAATGCGGGGTGGGTACCTGCTGTTTAAAGATGCAGGCAGCGGGGTGGGCACCCGGCAAATCAGCACCCAAGCGGGGTGGTCACCCGTGACTTCAAGCCGGCACAAAGCGTAAAGTCCACATTTGTAAAGCGCACAATCACCCGTAAGGGTCTCTAGGCGCTGGGGGCCGTCGGGAAGATTAAGCGAGCTATTGCCCAGAGTCACATGGTGCTGGGCTGACCTGCCGCGGAGCCGGGGATCGAACCGTGGTCCCCAGATTCCGGAGTCAGTCGCCCTGGCCACGGCGCCACACCTCTTACCAAGCGTGGTAGACTCCAGCGCCAACTAACCACAAAAATGTGGGTAATCTCACGTCACAGCCCAGTGCTGCCAATCAAAACACGAAGCGCGCTCCTCCTGGGCAATGAAAACATAGCCCCACAAGGCACTATGCCCCCTCAAAGTCCTTGGGGCTGGGAACATCCCAGCAGGGCGCAGCCAGGCAGGCCAGCACGCAGGGACCGCCAAGAAGCTGCAGCTGGGTCCCACGGCAGTTCCTCCTGGCAGAGTGTCTCCCCCCAGTCCAGGAAATCACAAGAACAAACACATGGGGTCACAGCCCTTACATTTATATCACTTTTTCCTTTGTCTGATAGCATAGGGCTTGGGAAACCCAGTTGCAACTGGTTTAGGGGGAATTGGAACACTTTGTTTACAAGGCTCCTTTTCCCCTTTGTCAGGTGGGGGCTCGTCATCAGACACACCACAGGGGGGCAGAGCCAGGATTCACTAGGGCAGACACACTCCTATTCAGGGACCAGGGACTTCTCCTCCCACTACTGAAACTGTAGATGTCCCATTCAGCCTAGCGCTGACTCACCCTGCCCCTCCTGGAGCCACCCACACCTCACCAGCCCCTGTCACTTAAAAGCCAGACCTGCAATTCACATCAGACAGGCAGACACATAGCACACAGAAATGCCAACTTCTAATAGTGGCATTTTTGAAATACCCACAATAAATCTGCACACACCATTGCGCAGCGTTTATTAATACCATTTCATACATACCAGACTTGACCATGCTGTACCTCTCATATCAGGATTTACCACTGACCCGCATTCATCAGGGATTCCTATGGGAGGGCAGGCCAATGTAACCCAGGTTGCATGCACTTTACACCAGAGAGCAGTGCTAAAGTACCTAGAGGCCTAAAACCACCAACACCACACAAGGAGACAGGCAAAAAGTTTAGGGGTGAACCTGCCAAAAGGGCCAAGTCCAACAACCACTATTTGTGAAGTATTCATATCACAGCTTGGGTAATATTGAACATACTATGCAGTGAGAGAAGATGCAAATTACAATTTTGGTTGAAAATCCAAATAAAACATTAGTTTCCAATTTTTCTACATGCTATGGCCTTCCTGTTTCCTGTTCCCCTTCCCCAAGATGGTATAGATTACCGTCCCTCCCCCAGCAGCAATAATTTTTTTTAATCTCTCCTGAAATTTGTGATCATCTGGAGAGATTTTAAAAAGGTATGCCTGGGGAAAAGAAGTTTCATTTAAATCTTGCTCATAGAGGAGAGGTATTATTAACTAGGGCAGAGACTCATGCAACGAGGCTGCAAGGGAAGGAGACACATAAGCACGGTCGTGGCGGCAGGCACACACCGAGGGGCAGTAGTGTCAGTGCAGGGTGGCACACAGAGAGGCTGCAGTGAACAGTGGGCACCTAGAGGGGAGGCACAAGCCACATAGATGAGCTGCATGGGAGTAGATCAGGGGCGTCTCCTCCGCTATTGCAGAGGAGTGTTGCCCCACTGCTTTCTCGCAGTGCGAGAAGCCAAAACATAAACTTTTAGTTATTACCATTTTATGTTTGCTTTGTGAGTGGGTGTTTGTACTGGGCTGCTCTGATCTCCGAGCAGGGCAGGGGAGGAGTGGTTTGCCCACTCCTGAGTGCGCAAAGACTGCTTGGTCGACCCTATCGGACCACTCAAACTAGTCATGCACACTTTGCCCCGGAGAACATGCCCACCTCTCTATCTCCTGGCTGAGCGCTGTGTCAAGGCGCTCCAGACCAATCACAACGTTGCATGCAGTGTTGTGATTGGTTTAGAGGAGGGAGCTTGGCTGCCTGCTTCCTGTTCCTGTCGGAGGCAGGAGAGCAGGAGCAGAGAAGACGCGGACCCAGTGGAAAGATAGGTTTTTAAATATTTCTTTTTGACTAAGACCCCTTTGTGCAAACCCCCTTCCCATGTGACCCCCTGCGCCCAGCCACCCCCACCTGTGAGCCATGCCGACTGCTACTGCCAAAGAGGCTTCAGGAAATTGGAGGCACACAGAACAGCCGCAGAGGTGAAGCATGGTGGTACAGAAGTTGTAATACAGTGGGGCATGGTTGTGCACATAGACACACCAGGATGTGGCAGGCCAACACAAATGGGTTGCATTGGGGTAGGAGCACACATAGGGGCTGCAGGGGTTATGGTCAGGGAGACGTGGTGGTATCTAGAGGAGATGCAGCAGTGAAGGAAAACAGTACATAGGAGGAATGCATGAAGTGGGGTTAGACTGAGATGTTGCATGGCTGTTGAGGACAACTCAGGGGGCGCCAAGGGGAGGACAGGGTGAGACACTGAGACTGCATTAGGGCCAAAGCACAAAGAGGGGCAGAAGAGAGGTGGCAGCAAATAGAGGGGAGGAGCATTGCATGCAGAGGTGCTGTAGAAGATATTAGGGATACATACAGGGGATGCAGGTGTATTTTGGAGCAGCACACAGACAACAAGAAAGTGGGAGGCACACCTACCATCATACAGATACATGACCAGCATCGTGCACCAACAGACCCATATCATATATCTTCACAACCATTATATACCATCCATGCACCCATTCCAAATAGCCACACAACCACAATCACAGGAAAATACACTCACCACCATACATCCAACCAACTATCATACGTCAACACACTAAATATTACGTATCCACAAAACCCACATCATTTGCAAACACACTCATTGTCATACTCCAAACCACCCACTATCATGCTTTAGCAAATAATGGTCATGTGTGAAAACACATACTGTCAAAGATGTATGTCACAAAATCAAGAAACAATAATATTGTATGCAGAATATCGGCTACCACAAAATCATAAAGTATATATAGGTAAGTATACATTTACTATTATTCACTTCACATCCACTTACCTTGAAGAAGTACATCATGTTATACGTGGCATTAAATATACTAAATCAATCCTTTCTTATATATACTTACCATCACAATATTGTAGGAATCAATGTTATGGGCCCAATATGTTTGGAAAAACACTTCTGCTGTAATCTGACACACGCACATTTCCAAACAAACATCATCATTGATCAACAAATACACTATCAGATGTCTATATAAGTCTACACACCCACCAGTATATGTCCACAGAACCACCATCAAACTCCAACACACACAGCACCATACATTTGCACATTCAACATCATACACCAACACACTCACCATCATATACTCACCATCATATATCTAAACAACCAATAGCCTATGCAAACTTAAGCCAGTTTTACAACACACCCTCCATCATACCTCAAAACACCAGTCAACAAACCAAGCATCATATTTTCAAACAACTTCATGTACCAACATATCCACCATTCAATTCCCACACAAGAAACATCATATGCCAATACATTTACTGTCATATGCAAACAAACCCTGTGAATAGTGCCTTTTTGCTTGTTCACCCCTATTTTTTGTGGACTGACTCTGCTGAGGTTTGGACTGCATACTGCTGTCCAGTCCCCAGACTATGTGTTCTGACCCCTAAAACATGATAACATTGGCTAACCTAGAAATGGCTTACTTAATTTTCCAGTAAGGTCAAAGTATAAAAGACAGAAAATACAACAACTCCAAATGTCACCTGTTGACTGAAGCACATATTGTGCCATCTACGAGGTTTAAAATGAAAACAATGCTTGGGCCTACAAATTTAACTTGACTGATGCAGCTTTTAAGCTTGCAGGCAGGCCGGTAAAAATAGCCCTTTTTGACAGGAGGGAAATTAATTTAAATATTAGGTAAGCCAGCCCTTAGTAGGTCTGGAAGCCTGCAAGGTAGGGTGCATAGAGTGCCTAATATTTAAAAGTAGAACATGCAAGAATTTAGGGTTGGTATGTTCCAACAGAGACTTGCTGCCAAAAGCTATCTCAGTGTAATAGGTGTTGTAGCTTTTCTTATGAGAATAACTAAAGAACATTTTAATATTTATTTTAGTATCTTTGGATTTGGATAAGCAGCAGAGCCTGTAGAAAACACTATTTTAGGTATTTACTAGAAATCCAAATCAATATTGGGGTTGGCTGTTCGATACATATATAGGAAAAGTAACTTTTAGAAAGTTATACTTCTCCTGCCTGAAGCATCAGTCAGCTAATTAGCTCTAGCCTGCCTGTAGTTGCTTTCCCTGCCTGTGCCTCACTCTTGATGAGGGGCAGAGATAAGGGCTGGGCCTTTTGGTCGAATTATCTTGTAGTAGCAAGCCTCAGCCAGGCCTACCAGTGCAAGGGATTCACCCTTCTCTGCTCAGAGTCCTCAGACCAATAGAAAGAAGTTGACACAGAAACTGGAATAGAAAAGACAGAGTTTATTAAACCTCATGAGGTGGAACTACATTCACACAACACCCTTCGGTAGAGTATGAGGTAGCACACTGACTAGAAGGAGCTTGGTCCTTTTATACCCACACAGGGGCTCAAATGAAGGCGGTACAAGGTACAGAATGCTGGTTTCAAATACAGAGAGTGTGCTAGCAACATGTGGGAGGGGCTGACAGGTAGCTAATTCTGGTGGACACATCTTGACAGTTACAAGTTGGGGACAGCTGTAAGCTCAACTGGGCATGTGCAAAGCAGAAGAGGATAAATATATCTTGTCTCTAGGCAGATTTCAAGAGCAGTTAAGAGGGAGGTAGGACAGAGCACATGGCAAACAAAATGGCCGACAGAAATACAAAATGGATTCCGTAAAACGGACAAGATAGTCTCTAAACACAAGATGTCTTCTGCTAATGCTTAACCTAATCATTGCTAAATTACAACAGACGACCCTTTCAGAATTTGCTGAAGACATTCGTCTATCTAGGGTAATCTAAATCTGCATCCTGTACATTGATGTTCATCATCTCAGTGATCTCACAATTTAACATTTGTTGTTCTTTTGCGATATTTCTTTTGCCAAGTGTACAAGCAGTGATTCACATGGAGCAAAGCATAGGACCGCATTGTATACAAGTACAGCATATAAACAGTATCACTAGTAGTACACATAAAATAGTCAGTAGTTTCCAGCCCCAAGTAACAAAGAATGTCCATATCCAGTTCGAAAATGTCCATGTACCAGTCTCTGGGTGGATGTGTGCAGCACTTTTAAGCAGTTTAGAGATTGCATCATAAACTGAAGGTGAGTGATCAGGTATAAAAATGCAGCAACTGCTACCGATGATGCGACATGCACCACCTTGATCAGCCAATATCACGTCAAGCACCATCCTGTTTTGGAGTGCTACAATTCTTGCAATTTGCAGTTCTTCTGTAATGTTCCCAAGTGCCATGGCTGTCTGATTGGTGACAACTTCCACAACACGAGTCAATCGTCTGATCTTTCTGCTATTCAATGCAGCACCCACAAAGAAGAACAAACCCAAATTGAAATCGACATATTGTTGCAAAGTGGTATCTGTCTGGTCGACCCCATCTGTACTTATTGTTCATTTCTATCTATTCTTAGAAATATCATTGTACAACTTCAGGTCAAGGTGATATGATGCAGGTGCTAAAAACACAGGGGGTAACAAAAATGATATGTAACATACCCCGGACCACCCAACAGGTAATTGATAGTATCCTTTATTACCACACACAAAGAATGTGTTGTGCGATAATGTAAAACTACTATTATTAGTAACTTCAATAGTTAATGTAGAAATACATTCACTTCGTCCTACGGGAATTCTCCCAGCACTGCCAATACATAAATCTGCTTTAGCTCTAGTTACAGATATCACAAAGAGTCCATTATTTTTGATAGTCCTCACATTTGTGAAGACATATGTGTTGAAATATTGTCCGGTTGGTACTCTTCCCATTCCCATTTAGTCCCTTTAGCTTGAGGATAACCATCTTCATCTTGGTAGCGTTCTTTATTCAACCTAAAAATGATTCCACCTACTGAGGGCTTTCCGAAAGCAAACAAAATAGCATACCAAGCTTGACATGAACCATTATGGGCAAACGGTGGAGGAAAAAAAGGTGTTCCTCCTTTCTTTTGGTGTGCAGGTATCATTCCACACACCCAACAATTGGTAGTATTCGTAGCATTGTGTGTATGATGCAACATCTGGATGAATGTGTTATTCAGATAGGATTGTCGATTTTTCTGCTCATGATAGGGAAGTGTATAATAATGGTGCTCCAGTGGAGCTGGAGTAGTGGCAACAAAAAGCTGTCAAGCAGGAGCTGCTTTCTCAACGAACCAATTGGTTATTGCCATAATCACCAGAGCAACACCAAACCCTACAGCACAAATGATTTTTTTGTTATTCATTTCAATGACAGCGATGATCGATCTTTCTAAAACTTGTTGAAAACAATCGTTGGAGCTCTTCTCCCTGGGCAGCCGTTGATCTCTTCACCACGGACCAACACTGCTGTCACTACACTAATTCAAGGTTGCCCCCCTTGCCACATTGGCTCTCTATTTCACAAACCCAGGGCAGGAGCTCAACCAGTCTCGTTCAACACTGCAGATTCTTTCCTCGGTCTCAAGTGGTATCGCGATGCTCCAGGAATTGTGTGGTCTGGGAAGACTTCCGCAGATTCGTCAGGTGAGATAGCTTGACCTTTCTCCGTCTCCGGAATATCTCGATGGTCGGTCAGCGCAGCAGGTTCCACCAAGGCAGGCGGCACACGCTTACAATGCGTGCTATGCATCCAATACTTTTTGTTCAGCACTCGAACTGCTGTCCTTGTAGCCAAAAGCACCTGCTCCGGACCTTGCCACCTCGGCTCCAAGCTGTTCGATCTGTCGAAGACCTTGACCATCACATAGTCGCCGGGACGGAGTTCATGGGCCTCACCTGTAGATCTGTCTGGAAGAGCTTCTTGAACCTGTTGATGAATAGAGGTCAAACTGTCGGTTAACTGTGCCAAATAATTATTCAACAGAACACAAGGTACATCATGTATGGGGCGTGGCTTAGGAACTCCCCAAATGTTCATCGGTGTCCCAAATACCACCTTGTACAGTGTAAGACCTGATCGTGAGTGTGGCACCGATCTTATGGGTAACAGTGCCAAAGATAGTGCATCTGGCCACTTAAGGGACGTGGAAGCCAGTATTTTTGCAAGCTTCAATTTTAAAGTAGCATTATACCTTTCCACCAATCCTGCTGATTGTGGGCGGAAGACTGTATGGAATTTCTGTTTGATCCCTAACCCTTTCAGGACATACTCAACAACTTGCCCAATAAAATGAGGTCTGTTGTCACTCCACAAAAGCTTACAAACACCATACCTAGGAAAAAATTCCTTCAGAAGCACCTTTGCTGTAGTAAGAGCAGTATTATCCTTTGTAGGGTATGCCTCTATCCATTTACTGAAGGCACATACCACCACTAGGACGTATTTTAGATTATTGCAACGTTCAAGTTGGATGTAATCCATCAGCAAAACTTCAAAAGGTGCGGTTGGTGTAGCAAACCCTCCTGTGGGAGTTCGTGTCCCTGATGGAGCGAGATAGAAAACAAAATTTTGTTTAAACTCGCAAAGTCACATTTCCATAACATGAATAAAATTATTAATGATTTGTGATATGTCGTGCTAATACAACCTAGATTAATCTTTACACGTGGGGGGACTAACATGTGTGCTCATAAACGTGCATAAATGTTGCATCTTTTTGTTCGTGCAAAATAATAAAATAATTTATTGTTTTCGTTTTTGTCATTACTAACTGCTGCATATTTAAAATAAGCATGTGCTTGTTTTGCTTTTTCTTGTCTGTGTGATGTCATTTCTACTATTCTAGGTGCATATGGGTCTCATAGAAAAACGGAGACTGGTAAATATAAACGCTGCTTTATTTGTTTGCAATGGCTAGGTAACATTTTGATTAATCGGGTGGGTTAATTATTTAGTAAACCATGGGGTGGATACAGAATATACTTTATTTCTTACATTAATACTTTTCTTGTGTTTGTTTTATACTAGAAATCATAAGTTGCCTGCTTTTGAGGCCTAACTATTTGAGCCGCACAAAAAGAGCTAATCCATATTTCTGCAGAAAGTCACGAGACGCCCATTCTGAATTAAAACGTTTATTGAAGCTGCATTCACAAAGCGAAAACTGATGAGCTGACATCATTCTGTCGGACATGGCCAAGGTCGAAAGTGAACTTTTTGTCAGTCCTTAACTTGGCATCCGCGGAAGTTGCACTGTAAGACTATGGAAGCTGCGAGGATGACTTAAAACAAAGTTGCAATCGCAGGAAGCCTCTGGCTTCACGTGGAAGAGACAATGGTCTTTGTAAGACATGATTTTGTGGAACTTTTTAAGAATCGGGTGACATGTCACTTGTCACTCTCAGCCAATGGGACGTCGAGTATTTCTGAAAATTTTCCTTTGCTAGTTTAGTTAGCGTAGAAAGGTATAAAAAGTCATGCCCTTAGGGTTGGGCTGGCTGCTGCTTTCTGACTTTCCGATGAGGGTGATGTGCTGCTGGACTTTGCGTGGAGCACGTAAGAATCCTCAAAGAACTTTACTTTAATTTCTGTCTATTTAACTCAGTTAGGGAAATAGGTTTTAGAAATGCTAAACTTTATATAATTTCTTTAAAATTGATTCAATTGCTTAAATTGTATTTTTCCATATTTCTTACTATCATGCTTGCTTTAATGCTAATAAAATTCGATTATAAAACTTACAACTTATATACCATAATTTAGAAAATAAAATCTTACTTTTGACAAACAAGCTGGTCTTGGTTATTTAGAAGTATAGGTTACCTTTAGCTAGATCACGTCGCCTATAGTGGTCATTTAAATGATTGGGTTTTATTCTGATGACTATATTCTTTCTGCAAATGTATAAAATGTTTATAGTTTGTAAATAATGTGTATATAGATTTATTTGACCACCTGATTCAGTAGGCCCAAAAATATATCAGGTTCATAAATGGGTCCATGTATAGTTTAGAATTTTGTTTATAGGTTATGAAATTGGGTAGCGTAGTTTATGATATATTTTCTATAGCCCGCTGGATCAATTATCTGGTAGCAGAGGATGGTTGCTAAGCGGTAACCAAGGTAACATGTTGGTTGCTAAGGATTGCGTCATGGTATGCAAATAGGATTAATGTTTTAACACTTGTTAAGTTCGTTTTTCGTGCCTATCTGTAAGCTATACCGGTATAGATTGTGTGGCGAGAAATTAGTCACGCAAGCCATCTGTTCGTTTGTAGTGATATCGCCGAGTATCACAAGAGGTATCGCCGTGTACCATAGTGTTGTCGCCGAGCAGCACAGTTTTAGGGCTAGGTCTGAATCTTGTATAGTGAGGATTTTCTAAGAAATCAAAGCAGCATGAGAATAGGGACAAAGTGCCTTCCATAAAACTCACTGTGATGAGAGTATTAGTTATATCCGAGCTTGAATGAAGGGTAAAATTTAACGTCGGTGCATGATTATCTATAAACAGGTTAGAGTCCTGTACGGGTACATGTTTCATATCTATAAACAGGTGAGAGCCCTGTACGGATAACGTCGTTATTTTGCTAACGGTGCATGATTTCTATAAACAGGTGAGAGTCCTGTAAGGATTTCGTGTGTGTTTGAATTTAGGGAATTTTCCGTGTAAAAGTGCGAGTTTGAATTGTATTTTATGTTCAAGTGGAACTCTTAGAACTTTCACTTCGCGGTGGGTTCAGAGCAAAGCGAGTTCATAATTATACTTGCTAGAAGGGTGGGGTAAGGTTACTCTACTGACAATTGAATATTATCCTTAGTGTGAATAGCGCCGTCTATTCCGAAGTGTGGATACTTGAATGTATGTAAACTATCCTAATTAGTGAAACGAACAGATGTTGTCTTTATAAGTCATTGTTAAGAATTAATTTACACTGAAAAGTGTTCTTAAAATGGCGCTGTGAAAAGATTTTGTGAAGGAGGGGTAAGCGCCAGGAGTGAGAAGCGAGAAACCGCAGCTGCTGTGTACGTCACAGAGCCGCGCTGGGATTGGGTGACCTACGTCACAAGCTGTATTCTGATTGGCTCCTGAGTCTCTGACGGTCTGTGAGCTGATTGGTCCTTAGGAAAATCTCCAAATTTATTGGTCGAGCTGAAAAGTGACTCAACTCAACTGCCATTGGCTTGTTGGTGTGTTTCGCGCACGGATTGGTTGTTTGCGGAACATCCCGGAAATATTTTACGAACGATTTTGTGAATTAAATTTAACTTTTAAAAATGAGTTATCATTTTAAACATGTTGAGAAAAAGACAACATTATTTCAGAAATTTAAGAATTTATTTTCACCTGACAAGAAAATCGAAACGCGAGGTGGTAAACTACTTCATAAGTATAAAACACCTGCAGCGTACATGGAAGGTGAATATGGATATCATACTGTCTTATGGTTCGACAGTTGGAAACGTTATACTAAAAACGATGGTGTTTTGGCTTGGCCTGATGATGGTTCATTTAATGTAAGAGTTTTAAGAAACTTACGAGAGAAAATGAATGCTCTTGTTCCAAAACCGAGACCAACTCAATTTGAAGCTTTAGTTGAGTGGGAAGATGAGATGTATCAGTTACAAAGAGAAGCTAGTGGAATTAAAAGACCTTCTAAAAATCCATCATGGAAAAGGGAAACTCATGAAGATAGATTGCGAATGTGGAGACAGGGAAACATGAGTGAAGGATTGTATTTAATTCATGAAATGGTAATGGGTTCTCCTACAGGAAAATCTATGGAAAGTGAATCTGAGGATGCAATTATGGAAGAAATATATACAACTGCTAGAAATAAACAGCCTAATCAGCCTTTGAGACCTCCTAGATCATGGTCTACTCCGGTGGTTTCTACTGAAACTTCACCGAGTGCACCTCCAATTAGTGAAGCTCCTAAACTTTATCCAAATAATTGTGAAATCACTGAAACTCCTAGAAGACCAGAATTTGAGAATGCTCGAAATGAGGGTAGACATTTTTCAATGACTCCAAGAGCAAGGGAACCTCCAAAAGATTATACAAGAGAGACAAGAAATGTTGAGGATGATGATTATAATGAATACTTAAGGTCTAAAGAAGAATTAATCAAAAGAATGACAAAAGGCATGGAAGCTGTCACAGTTCCAGTAACAATAGGTCCTATTCAGCCTGTATTTGATCAAAGAAATACAAACAAAACTGGATTAACTATTCCTTTAAATACAGAAATTCAAAAGCCTGCTGAAAAATTTTATTCAGATTTGACAGAATTAAACACTTCTAGATCGAGAATGCCTGATTTAACCTTTAATGAGGATTTATCTCCAAAAACACCAATGGGTGCTATGTCAGATGTAGGAAGTCCTGAAGTCAGGGTAACTACACCAAAGCTTGATGTGGCCAAATTAAAAGCAAATATAGAAGAATTAATAATTGGAACAATTGGCCCAGATAGTTTAAATTACTATCGGGATGATGAACTATTATTCATTTGCAAAAGTATTCAATGGAAAACGAAAAATAAATATGATCAATTAGAGGATCTAGCTGCAGAACTTGAAATCGATGTGAGTAAACAAAAGAATTTTGCAAAACATTATAGATTAGATTTCTCAGAAAGCGACATTGAGAGTTTGAACTCAATGGGAAGAATAGTTCACATTAAAGATTTAATAGTCTATATCAAAAAGCTAGGAGAATTGAACAAATGGAGAGTGAAATGGACTAAAAGGAAGGAAGATGAAAGATTAGAAAAATTGTCAAAACAATTTCCAATGAGAGAAGTTGCAGGTGGAGGATATGTTCATGTCCCATGGTCGAGACAAGACATTCTGTTATTTACAAATGATTTTCCAAAATTAAGAGAGAAACCTGTTGAGTGGTACAGGCAAGTCGATAGATTTATCAAAGTGTCAAAAGTTCTGTGGATTGATTTGGATGGATTTTTTGACATTGTTGTTCCATCTGATCTTTGGACAGAATGTAAAATATCTATTAGTTGGCCAAAAACAGAACCTGAGCGAATTAAAGAAACAGGTGCTCCAAATCCACTTATAATGGATTTTTATGAGAAAGTAATTGTTTGGATGAAAAACAAAATTCCACCCAAAGAAGTTGATTGGGTTAAAATAGAGAGAACAGAGCAGGAAACAAAAGAATCAGTTCATTCTTTTTATGAAAGACTACTGTTAATCTTTAAACAATACAGTGGTTATGAAAAATTAGACGAGAAAGACATGAGTCATTTTATCTATAGATTTGTTTATGGACTAAAGCCTGAAATTGGAGAAATGATCAGAACTAGTATTGTCGGATGGCAAGCACTATCTATTGATGATATTCTGAGAAAAGCAAAATATTGTAGCGATGAATTAGAAGTAAAACAGAAGAAGCTAAAGGAGAAAGCCATGTGGGCACAGGTAAAAGTGGCTGAGCAACAGATTGCCAGCATGGGTAATAAGAACACTAATTTTGTTCAAACTGGAAATACGAACCAGATACAAGGAAAGTTTAAAGGTAATAATTTCCAAAAGAAATTTAGCCCAAAAATAGAAGAGCTGAAACAAAGATTACCTTGTTTTAATTGTGGCGAAATTGGACATTGGAGGGACGAGTGTCCTCATCCTCCTAGAAATTTAAAGAATCCCTTATTGAATCCACAGATGCAGAATGGTGTTAACGTGCAGCAACAGCTACAGTTGCAACAGGGGTTAAATGAATTTAATATTCAGCGACAATTACAACAACAGCAACAACAACAGGTGAATAATCGACAGGACCAGTTGCCACAACCACCTTTTCCGAATTGTGGGGGAGTTCAAAAATATAATCCAAACGTGGGATTTCAGGGATGTGAACAGGTAATAAAACCACAAAAACAGCAAAAGCAGCAAAGGGTTCAAATGCAAAATGCTTCACAACAATTTTTATTAACAGAAAGCCAAGACAGTGATTCTGATGATTATTGCTGACGGTGCCCGAGAGAGGAGGAAGAGTGTGTTGTTGGAGCCACTCTTGAGGTTGACCAGTCTGGTCCTTATGTAAACGGGAAAGTTAATGATGTAGACATCACTTTTCTAGTGGACACTGGTGCTACCCGTTCTACTGTTAGATCAGTGGAAATTGAAAACCTACCTCTCTCTGGGGATACCATCCAAGTTGTCGGAGTAAGTAATCAGCAAATTAAAACAGATTTAACTGATCCAGTACCAGTTGAAATTGGAAATTACAGAGACAAACACAGATTTGTGGTTTGTAATAGTAGTCCAGTAAATCTATTAGGTAGAGACATCCTATGTAAAATGAATTGCAGAATATATTGTTCTCCTGAAGGAGTTGAATTACAAACAATGGAGGAAGATGGTTTGTACAGAATGACAATGATGATGATGGAAGCAGAAGAAACAAAATTGTTTCCTGCATTTGAAGAAAAAGATTTACCTGAAGAGCTAAAAGAAACAGTGAAATCTGAAATATGGGATTTTACTGGGAATGAGATGGGTCTGATGAAAAACGTAGATCCTGTTAAAATTGCATTGAAGCAGGGAATAGAATTTCCAAACACTCCACAATATAAAATGAAAACAGAGACAATTGAAGGTATTACACCTGTAATTGAAAAATTAATCAAGCAAGGTGTATTGGAAGAAATGAAGAGTAGCTCTTGTAATTCACCAATTATGGGAGTTAAAAAGGCTAACGGAACATTTAGGATCGTACAAGATCTGAGAAAGGTTAATCAAATTGTTATTCCATGTTGTCCTGTGGTTCCAAATCCAGCAGTAATTCTATTTCAGATTCCATATGATGCTGAATGGTACACAGTCATTGACCTTTGCAATGCATTCTTTACTGTTCCTCTACACCCAGACAGTTATGAAATCTTTGCTTTCAGATTCCAAGGTAAGACCCTTGGATGGACAAGAATCCCTCAGGGCTATACAGAAAGTCCTTCAATCTTTAACGAACTGTTAAAAAGATCATTAGAAGATTTAGACTTACCAGGTAGGTCTACGTTGGTGCAGTATATTGATGATTTGTTAATAGCTGCAAAGACAAGAGAAAATTGTGTAACAGACACAATAATTCTGTTAAATCGCCTTGCAGAAGAAGGACATAAAGTGTCCCCAGCAAAACTACAGTTTTGCAAACAAGAAGTGAAATATCTTGGTCACAGAATTGCAAAAGGAAAAAGACAAGTAACAATAGAGAGAATAAAAATGATTCAAGCAATGTTACCACCAAGAACACAAAGACAGGTCAGAATGTTCCTGGGAATGGTAGGTTACTGTCGACAATGGATAAGTGGATTTTCAGTAATTGCGAAACCACTACAAAGACTGACCAAATCAGATGTAAAAGATCCAATTATTCTCAATGATGTTGAGATGGAATCTTTTGAAAACTTGAAAAAGAGCTTATGCCAAGCTCCTGCTTTGGGTATGCCAAATTATGAGAAAGATTTTGAATTGTATTGCAGTGAGAGAGAAGGATGTGCATTATCTGTGTTAATTCAGAGACATGGAAACCTAAAGAAACCTATTGCATATTTCTCTGCAGTTCTTGATCCAATTGCAAAAGCATTACCAGGTTGTTTAAAAGCAGTTGCAGCTACAAGTATCAGTCTTGAACAAAGTGAAGGAATCATTATGGGATTTCCTGTGAAAGTTTTTGTGCCTCATTCAGTTGAAATATTACTGACAAGAGGTAAGACTCAACATTTAACAAGTAGCAGATTGACAAAGTATGAGAAAATCATACTAGGAGCAGATAATGTTTCGATTTCAAGATGTTTGAATCTGAATCCTTCTACATTACTGCCTGATTCAGAAATCGTTAATGACATTGAGACAGAACATGAATGTTTAGATGTCATGGAATTCTGCACTAAACCAAGAAAAGACATCAAAGACAGACCTTTGCCTGAATCGGATTTTGTCTACTTTGTAGATGGCTCATGCTTAAGATCCGAGGGTGGTGTCTTGAAAGCTTCATACTCAGTTTGTACAGTCGAAAACATTAAAGAAGCATCATGTCTTGAAGGAGTTCGTTCAGCTCAAGTAGCTGAATTGATTGCTTTAATTCGTGCATGTGAAGTATCAAAGGATATAAGAGTTACCATCATTACTGATAGTCAGTATGGGTACGGAGTTGTGCATGATTATGGACAACTCTGGTCACAGAGAGGATACATGACATCAACAGGGTCACCAATTAAAAATGCAGTTTTCATTAGAAGATTAATTGAAGCAATACAATTGCCAAAAGAAATTGCCATAGTCAAGTGTGCAGCGCACACTAGAGGGACTGATTATATTTCCAAAGGAAATGCCTTCGCAGATGAAACAGCAAAGTACTGCGCAAGGAAAAATTATTCTTACAATCGGAATAGAAGTACAGAAACTGATTCAAATTCATTAATGCTAACAACTATTGTAGAAACATGGAATGAGATTAGAGATTTACAAAACGAAGCAGATGATGAAGAAAAAGACCAGTGGTTAAGATCAGATTGTAGACAACGTGATGAAGATGGAGTGTGGGTTTACAAAGATGGGAGAGTAGTTTTACCAAATTGCATGATTTCTGACATGGCCAGATTATATCATGGTCCTGCACATTTAGGAAGAGATTCTATGGTCAGACTGTTTAAAGAAACATGGTTCAATACCAAATTTAGAACCATTGCAGAATCTTTTTGTCAAAGGTGTTTGTCATGCCAACAAATGAATCCAAACAGAAAATCAGTGGTGGGGACAGGAATAATTGGTCGAGAAGGTGGTCCCTTCACCAGGTTACAAATAAATTTCATTGAAATGCCATTACACAACTGTCTGAAATATGTACTTGTAATTGTATGCTTGTTCTCAAGGTGGGTAGAAGCTTTTCCTACACGACATTGTGATTCAATTACAGTAGCAAAACTAATGCTCAGAGAAATCATCCCAAGGTACGGTTTTCCAGTCACTATTGAGAGTGATGGAGGAAGTCATTTTGATAACAAACTGTTGAAATTAATTTGCGAAGCTATGAGTATTGAGCAGAAAATACACTGTGCATACAGACCAGAGGCATCAGGTGTAGTTGAACAAATAAATGGAACTATCAAAAACAGAATTGGAAAAATGTGTCTAGAGACAGGAGTTAAGTGGACTGATGCTCTTCCACTTGTTTTGATGTCAATAAGAAGTACACCAGATAAAAAGACAGGTTTGAGTCCTCATGAAATTTTGATGGGAAGAGTTATGAGGCAAGCTTTTGTACCTGTAGGTAAACTGTTGAGCATAAATGACAGTGCAATTTTGGATTACTGTAAAAGGTTATCTGATATGGTAACTTCTGTGTCTAATCAGGTGGGAACTGAAGCACAATCAAATGACAAAGTTTTGACACATGATCTGAGACCTGGAGACTGGGTCAGAACGAAAGTACATCGGAGGAGGAATTGTCTATCTCCTAGATGGCAGAAACCTAGGCAGGTAATCTTGATCACTACTAATGCTGTAAAGTGCAGAGGATTGAAGCGCTGGATTCATCCAAGTCATACTATTCCTATACCAACTCCTGAGAGTTCTGATGTTGAAAGTGATACCACAGATGACTCTGATTCTGAAGCAGAAGACAGAACAGAAGGTGAAGTAATTCCAGATTCTGAAGATCGACAAGAAAGTCGACATCTGGAAACTGTGCCGGTGAATGGAAATCTGACAAGAAAAGACTTAGAAATAATTGAAATAGATTCTGAAGGTGAAGAGAATCTGTTAAAAGGAAAGATAACTGAGGATTCGATTGTCTATGTTGAAGACAGAGAAGCTGAACCAAAAGAAGTTTCAGACCAGGAGAGTATCGAAAGGCAGAGAACAAGCTCTGAAGTAAGGAACAAAAATCCGAAATCTGGGAAGCTAGAGGTAATTGAGGAAGAGGAAGAGGACGAATTACCGAGTACCAGTGATGGAAGACAAAGTGAAGTTCCTGAAGGAGTGAAATTGCCGAATAGAGAAGTTCCTGAGTCAATTGAAATTTCAGACTACGAAACTGAGGAAAGTGACGTGGAAGGTGGAAGTGAAAGCAGAAAGAAAAGGACTTGGAAATCAGAATCAAATAATTCTGAACCAAAGAAAAAGTACGTGAGAAAAGCAGACTACTGGCCTGGTGGAAGATTGAGAGTCAGATTGATTAAAAAGCCAATAGAACAAGTTGAAGAAATCAGTAGTCAAAAGAGTCCTGGAAAAGAGGTTGGAGTTGGAAGGAAAATAGAAGTGATATCAAGAAAAGGGAAGAGAATAATTAGACCAAACCAGAAATACAAGTCTCCTGAGTGGACTTACTTAGTAATTCCACCTGTTATAGACATATATGATAGTAGTGAAGAAGAAAACGAAATCCAAGAAATTAGTGACAATGATTGAAGTACAAATTTATTAAATTGGCATAAGGCTGAAGAAATCCTGTTAGTTGACACAAGGTCGAAGAAAAACTGTTTAGTAGAAGAAAAACTTATGTATGACATAAGGTCGAAGAAATCTTGTTTAGGGTTATAAAAAGAAAAATATTTTAAAAGGGGGGTGTATATAAATTTTAAAATTTATTTTTATTTTTAATTTTATTTTGAGGCTAAAACTAACCTAAAAATGCCTTACATTAAGGAGAGCACTTCAAAATGCTCTGTTTTTAAAAGATGCTGTAAGATGACTCTGGTGTGTCTGCTCATTTTAGTACTGCTCTGGTTGGTACTAGCTGTGATTATACCTTTAGAAATGAATAGAGAATTACATAAAGTTAATTTAACAAGCAAAGCTCTGGTTAGCCAAACTAAACATAGTGCATCTGCAAAAGTAATTGATCATCAGCCTAACATTCATCAAGATAAATCAATAGGTGATTTTTCAAGCAATACTTTCACAAAGCTTTTGAGTGAATATGTAAAGGTAATGGATGCAAAGGATTGTTATGTATGCGTTAAGTTACCCGCTTCTGTTTCTGAGGGAGTAACATATAATATGCTTCCTCTCACTTATGCTGTTACATGTAGTGTATTAACTAGTTTATTTTATCAAACTGGTCGTTTAGAATATTACTATTCAAATTATGATGAGATTTTTGCTAATATTAAGATTGATAATGCTTTAAATAAGCATAAGAAAGCTAAACAATTGAGAGAATATTTCCTTGTTACTAACGAACTCACATATGAGTATGCTTACAAGAATAATCTAACATGTAAATTAAGTGCTGAAGGGAAGAAATTTCTGAATATGGTTGAGGAGAGAAGAGCAATTTATAAGAGAAATGAATTAGTCAAGCAGACTAAGTCATCATTCTGGCAAAAAGAGGATGAGAAACTAAATGGCAAAATGCTTGAAAATATTGCAATTCACATAGACAAACCTGTTAGTGGAAAGCTTTGCATTAGAAGAGATAACACACTTTTTGATAATTATTTTGTAGGTGCAAGCAACTGTGAAGATACTTATCAGATTATGGGAGGTTGGGGATTTAAAGGTGGAAAAGATCCTATCTTTCCTGGAATTTATTTTGTTTGTGGTGACAAAGCCTACTACAACCTTCCAGACCATTGGTATGGAACTTGTTATGTGGGAATTGTTTTTCCTAAAGTGTTTCATGTTGACAGAGATTCAGAAGGATTATTTAAAATTCATAATTATGTAAATAGAGCTAAAAGAGAAACTTTTACTGAAGTTCTGGGAGATATTTTCCAAGCTGTAATACCTTTTGTTGGTATAACCCTAAATGCAGGAAGAATCAGAAAATTGTCCACTATAGTTGATAGATTATCAACTGACACTGCTGATGGGTTTCAATTAGTGAATGTTGAAGTTATTGCAATTAGATCCATGGTAATTCAAGATCGTCTTGCTTTAGACATACTCCTAGCAAAGGAGGGAGGAGTCTGTGGCATTTTACATGTCCAACATTGCTGTACATATATACCGGATGAAAGTAAAAATATTGAAATGTATATTAAGAATATTACACAAATGCATTCTGAAATAATTCCTTTAGAAGAAGAAGATTTTACTGGGAAACTTTCAAATAGGTTTCAAGCAATTAAAAACTGGTTTCATAATATCGGAAGTTCAATTCTTGGCAAGATTCTGGCACCTTTGATTATAATTATATTCATTTTTATTTTGACTAAAATAGGTTGTTTGTTGCATAAAAGAAAGAAGCATTTGAAAGAAAAGAAGAGAATTTATAAACTCAGAAAAGAAGAGGAAAGGGAGATTGAGTTGCAGGAGTTACATAGAGAGCGTCATGTTAATTGCAAGGATTATGCTGAAACAGACTTTTAGGTTTACTAATACAATGAATTTGAATCGATTTCTTATAAATTTAGTTTATAAAAATTTTGAGTGCTGGTGTGGTGATTTGTTAATCACCAGATGAGGGAGTTGATGGAGCGAGATAGAAAACAAAATTTTGTTTAAACTCGCAAAGTCACATTTCCATAACATGAATAAAATTATTAATGATTTGTGATATGTCGTGCTAATACAACCTAGATTAATCTTTACACGTGGGGGGACTAACATGTGTGCTCATAAACGTGCATAAATGTTGCATCTTTTTGTTCGTGCAAAATAATAAAATAATTTATTGTTTTCGTTTTTGTCATTACTAACTGCTGCATATTTAAAATAAGCATGTGCTTGTTTTGCTTTTTCTTGTCTGTGTGATGTCATTTCTACTATTCTAGGTGCATATGGGTCTCATAGAAAAACGGAGACTGGTAAATATAAACGCTGCTTTATTTGTTTGCAATGGCTAGGTAACATTTTGATTAATCGGGTGGGTTAATTATTTAGTAAACCATGGGGTGGATACAGAATATACTTTATTTCTTACATTAATACTTTTCTTGTGTTTGTTTTATACTAGAAATCATAAGTTGCCTGCTTTTGAGGCCTAACTATTTGAGCCGCACAAAAAGAGCTAATCCATATTTCTGCAGAAAGTCACGAGACGCCCATTCTGAATTAAAACGTTTATTGAAGCTGCATTCACAAAGCGAAAACTGATGAGCTGACATCATTCTGTCGGACATGGCCAAGGTCGAAAGTGAACTTTTTGTCAGTCCTTAACTTGGCATCCGCGGAAGTTGCACTGTAAGACTATGGAAGCTGCGAGGATGACTTAAAACAAAGTTGCAATCGCAGGAAGCCTCTGGCTTCACGTGGAAGAGACAATGGTCTTTGTAAGACATGATTTTGTGGAACTTTTTAAGAATCGGGTGACATGTCACTTGTCACTCTCAGCCAATGGGACGTCGAGTATTTCTGAAAATTTTCCTTTGCTAGTTTAGTTAGCGTAGAAAGGTATAAAAAGTCATGCCCTTAGGGTTGGGCTGGCTGCTGCTTTCTGACTTTCCGATGAGGGTGATGTGCTGCTGGACTTTGCGTGGAGCACGTAAGAATCCTCAAAGAACTTTACTTTAATTTCTGTCTATTTAACTCAGTTAGGGAAATAGGTTTTAGAAATGCTAAACTTTATATAATTTCTTTAAAATTGATTCAATTGCTTAAATTGTATTTTTCCATATTTCTTACTATCATGCTTGCTTTAATGCTAATAAAATTCGATTATAAAACTTACAACTTATATACCATAATTTAGAAAATAAAATCTTACTTTTGACAAACAAGCTGGTCTTGGTTATTTAGAAGTATAGGTTACCTTTAGCTAGATCACGTCGCCTATAGTGGTCATTTAAATGATTGGGTTTTATTCTGATGACTATATTCTTTCTGCAAATGTATAAAATGTTTATAGTTTGTAAATAATGTGTATATAGATTTATTTGACCACCTGATTCAGTAGGCCCAAAAATATATCAGGTTCATAAATGGGTCCATGTATAGTTTAGAATTTTGTTTATAGGTTATGAAATTGGGTAGCGTAGTTTATGATATATTTTCTATAGCCCGCTGGATCATCCCTTTTCCAGGATTATACTGCCAACAGATCAAACAGGACTGTACTATTCTTTTGGCTGTTCTGGCAATTTCAGGATGCTCCCAGACTTGTGTAAGCAATTTAGTTATTGCTAGAGCTCCAACATGTGCCAGCCCATGTGCCATTTGAACCATAGGTTGTAAATAAGCTGCAGGCAATTTCCATTTATTCATTTCTTTGTTACGCCAACAACCCTCATCATCCAACATTCCTTCTTTACACCATTGCTCAAGCTCTTCCACAGAGGCAGATCTCTGTATATCCAATACTTCTTCTCTAGCATCATGCCAACGCTCAGCTTGTAATTTTACTACCTACATAGATGTAGTGCTTCGCTGCATTGCAGTTCCACGGGCTACGCGATCTGCGAAGGCATTGCCTTGTCCTATTTTGTCAATGATTTTCCTGTGTGCGCTACACTTCATAATGGCAATTTTCTTCGGATATGTAAGTGCAGTCAATAGATTATGTACTAATTCTCCATGCATTATCTGCATCCCGTGGGATATAAGAAAGCCTCTTTCCTTCCAGAGTAGGCCAAAATCTTGAACCACTCCAAAAGCATAGCGGCTATCCGTGTAAATGTTCACACATAAGTCAGTACTAAGCTCACACGCTCGTGTCAAAGCTATTAGTTCAGCTGCTTGAGCTGACTTGTGTGGTATGCGAGCTGTTTCCACTACTGTCTCGAGTGTGGTGATTGCATATGCGGCTGAGGTTGTGCCATCTGGTAACTTCAAACAGGACCCATCAACCCACAGCTCCCCATCTATATCTGGAAGGGGCGTATCTTGCAAATTGATGCGACCCTTTGTCTGTTCGTCAGTAAGGAATATACAATCGTGAGGCTCCTTTGATTGAGACTGAGTCGCAGGATATGACAACAAAGTGGCTAGGTTCAATGATGCACATCTCTTCAATGTAATATGAGGTGCTAACAGTGTCAATTTGTATCCTGTCAGGCGAGCACTAGTTAAATGCTGTGTCTTGGTCTGATTCAAAAGGACATCCACTGCATGGGGTACTAGCACCAACAGTTTTTGTGACAAAACTATCCCTTCGCTCTGACGTATAGACACAGCTGTCGCTGCAACTGAACGAAAACATCCAGGCAACGCACGAGCAACAGGATCAAGAACTGCAGAAAAGTATGCACAGGGACCCTGCTTGTCACCGTGTGTCTGTACTAAAACTGACAATGCACATCCACCTTTCACGTGTACGTAAAGTGTAAAGGCCTTCGTGTAATCTGGTGTGCCTAACAGTGGTGCAGAGCAAAGAGCTTGTCTTAACTGGTGAAAAGCATTTTGACATTCATCTGTCCAAGGAAGGGGAATCGGAGTGTTCTTAGTCAAAAGTGCCAGCAAAGGTTTAACAATGTGTGAAAAACCCAATATCCATTGCCTACAAAACGAAGTCAAACCAATGAATGCACAGACATCTTTCTGAGTGGAAGGTACTGGAGTGGAAGATTGCTTGAATGCGATCTGGTGTCAGTGCACGTCCCTCCTTAGACAGAAGATGACCTAAATAGGTTACCTTCAGTCTACAATATTGCAATTTCTTCCATGATACTTTATGGTGATGTGTAGCAAAAAAAGAAAGTAAGGACAAAGTACATTTTTCACACTGCTCAGGTGTACCAGCTGCCAACAAGATGTCATCGACATATTGTATGAGAGCCACTCATTCAGACAAAGTAAAGGAATCGAGTTGTTGTTTTAAGGCTTGACTATAAATACTCGGACTCTCAGTGTACCCTTGAGAAACTCTACAAAATCTGTATGATCTGTTATTCAAAGTGAAACCGAACAAATATCGGCTATCAGGATGAATAGGAATCGAGAAGAAAGCGTTCTTCAAATTGACTACTGAAAATGTAGTTGCTGTTGGAGGGACCTAGGTAAGCAATGTCGTTATCTCAGATACTACAGGGTACTGTGGTACTACAATCTTGTTGACTTCTCTCAAATTGATGATACATCTATAAATCCTAGTGTCAGTATTTTTTTTCAAAATGGGAAGAATCGGACTATTGCAAACATTATAAGGAACTTCTTCCACAACCCCCACCTTAATAAATTCCTGTACAATACGTGTAAGTGCTTCTTTTCCTTCTCGAGAAATGTTATACTGAGGCAATCTCGGCAGTACAGCACCCTCCTTGACACTAATATGTACTGGTGGAATAACCATTTGACCTACATCGGTGCCTGAAGTAGCCCACAAAGTGCTAGGTAGTGAAGCTAGTGCAATGTCCTCTTTAATAATACAAGATCTCTCAATTATGGGGTAGTTGTCATTTAAAATAACCCGTATTCCTTCCGGAGAACATCGTATCGTAGCCCTGAAATATTTGAGCATGTCAAGACCCACAATATTGTCTGGTGTATTTGGAGAAAGCAAAAACGGACGTGGAGCAGTAAACTTATCAACATGGAGTGCAAGTGGCTGTGACAATGGGCTAAAGGAAGATGTTCAATCGAAACCTATCGATGTAATAGTTAAGCCAGACAGAGGAGCCCTAGGAATCAAGTGTTTAGACAAGGCGCTACGAGTAGCTCCTGAATCAACCAGAAACTGATCAGTAGAACCCAGAACATGTGCTGTAACATAGGGACCCCTCTGATCTACTGGAACTTCAACTGATTCCTTACCCCATCCTAGGCAATCCTATGCATAAGCAGAATTTTGTAAATCAAACGACTCATAGTCGGACATTTGATATTTGTTCCGTCTGTCAAAAGTATTAGACCTCTCCTGTCCACGTGTATTAGCATCAAACCTAGCACAATCATTTGTGTTCCCTCTATGCCCTGTATATTCTGAATGATTTCTCATTTGTCCCCGACCACGTGAACCCTGCTGAGCACGCATAACTGGACAGTCAGAAAGCCAATGACCAAATTTCTTGCAATACGCACACTGATGAACAGACAAATTTTAACGCGTATAGGGAGGAACGGACGAACCATAAGATCCACGTCCACCTCTATTATTACCTCTAGAAGGTGGGCCATAAGCCTAAGCCATCATAACCTTTGTTTTTATCCTCCTTACTTTTTGCTTCTAATTCTTGTCGTTCATAATACTGAGCCATAGTTAAGAGAGAAACCGGAGAGGAGGTAGTTCATGAACTTTCACTGGCCTTTAGGCGACTAGCTATTCCTAGCAAAAGGTTTGTGACATATAAGCATGGGCGGATTTTGCGAATTGGCAATCCGCGAACTTGCGTATTTACGGATTCTAAATCCGCAAAATCCGCGGACTCTCGCGAATTTGCGGATTATTTTTTTTGTGTTCGCAAGGGTTTCTGCCAGTTCGCGAGGGTTGTGTACCAGTTCGCAATTGCGAACTTACTTGTCGGCTCGCAACGGCCGCGACTATGTTGTTTCTACGTCTGGTTCATCATCACAGGTTCACAGCACCCTCTGTTTCACGTTAGCGCTGGGACGCTCAAGGGCAGCCATGCACTCTATAAATCCAATTCCATTCAATTCCATTCCATTCACCACTGCCACCCTCTGGTACACCCATGCCACCCTCTGGTACATCACTGCCACCCTCTGGTTGGTTTATCACTGTAGATTATGGGGGTGAAAAAAGCAAGCACACCTGCCCTGCTTCAACTGACATGAATTAATGTGGGGTTGATTAATGTGTCACTGAGTTTAAACTTCCAGTCTGGCTGGCACCTGCTTCCTTATCTGTAATTTGCTTTCTGTTGCAGTGCAACTTTTTTTCACAGGACCTTTGTGGCCTACTTGTAGCTATTCTCTGAGCCTGCTGTGAGGGTCAGTGCAGGGTCATAGAATAGTTGCAAGTAAGCAACTGAACTCTGAAGGGGCCCTACAGGGAATGGTTACTAATGATAAGATTGAACTTTTGCACCTGCTGAGTGCTTTCAGTTTTGTCTGTAATTGCTTTCTGTTGCAGTGTAATTTTTTTAACAGGACCTTTGTTGTATACTTGTAGCTATTCTCTGAGCCTGCTGTGAGGGTCAGAGCAGGGTCATAGAATAGTTGCAAGTAGGCAAATGAACTCTGAAGGGGCCCCTCAGGAAGCACTACAGGGAATGGTTACTAATGATAAGATTGAACTTTTGCACCTGCTGAGTGCTTTCAGTTTTGCAAAAATCCAAATATCCAGCAGCATCCACAAAAAAGTAATCCTTCCAGGTCAAGATCCAAATCAAAGTGACCAGCACATGAAGAAAGCACTGGGAGGAGCCTGCTGGACAGGAACAGGAAGTTGGAGACTGTGGGGCACTTCCTTCCTCCCACCCCCCCCCCCCCCAAAATGGACTCCTTGCAAAGAAAAAGTGCAGGCAAATGTGAACCTGAGGAGTTATTCTGATAAAAATCATAATTTTCAAGGTTTATGCTGCCTGCTGGTGGATTTCTTGTGCGAAATTGAAAATTTTGCAATTGCGAGATTGTCGCTGCCCGCCGCATCTATGTGTTCGCAAGTGTTTACTCCCGCGAAATTGTATAGTATTCTAGTTGGCAAGTGCGACCAAGCAAAAATCCGCTTCGCACGGATTTTACGAATTTTCGGCAAGTTCGCAAGAGTTCGCGGATTGCGAATTTGCCGAAAATCCGCAAAATCCGCGAGCGGAACGGATTTTACGCCCATGCTTAGTGACATATTTATCGACAAACAGATGCCTACCCGTGTCATCTGTCAATGGCTGGCCACTAAAATCGTGGAATGCTTCTTCAAAGCGTGTGAAGAAGTCTGAAACTGATTCATCTATCTTTTGCTTACAAGACGCTATCATCGTCCAATCTATCTTTTTAGGGGAAATAATTGTCTTTAATTTAACCAATATAGCTACCGGAAGATCCAAAATTAGCTTTCATGGTTTCTGTGCAGGTTTTCTATCTTCATCTAATTGTTCTAAATCTTTCCACGATGCCCCAAATGCCACACGATCATCGACTTTATGCACAGTTCTCCACATATCAGGCAGTAATATTAATCCCAAAAACAGATCAATATCAGACAAAGTCATAGTACAAGAGCTAATGGCACCCTCAATTTCTTCATTAAGGCTGTTGGATACTTTCGCGGATCAGGCAATGCATTTTTAAGGGCCATAACATCTGCTCTGTTCCAAGGAGTGTAAACCAAATTATAAATAAAGTACACTTTCGCGTCGGTAGAAGTCTTATCATCACTTGTAACTGCTCCTTTAGGAGGAACATATAAAGGCACGGCTTCCCGCATGGGTTTCACATTAATTACAACATTCCTATCTGTTTCGGGCGGCGAAGCTCGTCGCATGTTAATTCGGGATGTTTGTGCAGCTGCGTCTGCTGCCTTTTTCTCCTCCCGCAAACGGACTGCTTCATCACGTAGTTTAACCAAGCGTCTGATCGTGTCAGTCACCTGGTAGAAGACAAAAGAACCTTCACGTAATTGCTTACAATCAGCTGCTAAATCATCTGGCTCTACTTCCGCTGAATATTTCTTATATCGTTCAACAACCTCTGCAGCAAATATCTCGGTAAAATATTTTTGTTCCTTTTCCGACCAATTCTTAATAGTATCTAGAAGTTCAGAAGTAGTATTAGTACTACGATCGGCTTTGCGCGCCCTTGATCTAATCTCAGAGCAACGTTTGGTAGTTAACATGGAGCGAGTGTCTCGGATTTTATCCTGCTCTGTAGGAGAGTCCTCATCTGACTCATCAGGAGCAGAGGGAAGAGTATACGGAGGTAGACAGCGATCTAATAAGAGAGAATCATCTTGGGGTTTATTAAGAATAGGATAAAGAAGCCTACAAATAGCGAATTACCTGTAACTGATGCTCCCTATCTTCCCTTTCTTTAATTTCTTTATTTTTCATTTCTAATGCTTTCGCATACATGCTCTTACGTTGTTCTTTTTCAATCAAGGCCTGCTCACGCTTCATTCGCTCACGCACTTCTTTCTCCCAAATTCGCACACAATCAAACATATCTTGCCTAGCCTTTCGTTTAAACATTCGGCGCTCCACATACTGTATCTTTCGTAAATCAAATGACCCATGCATAGGCCAACGCAACTCAGGATCCTTACGGGTGTATTTGTTCCATAATGTGCTGTACATTATGGACGAAATACCATACTTAATATACATGTCCCTATTAGGCGTCCCCTCCGGGGTTGCTGGTTGTGCTTTGTCAAGTTTCAAAGTGGTACCACTACAAAAGCAACACATCCTACGAAGTGTGCTGGAAACAGGCATGCCAAAAATAGTGCAAAATATGCAGTATTACAATCAAAAGTTGCGCTTAAGGTACTCTTCGTACGTTGCACTGTTCAAACAATTTTAAATAGAGAAAAATCTCCTCATTACCTGCCTATATGTATTGCAACAGATATATATATATATTTATCAAACTAAATTCAATATTGGCCAATTTTTTCAAACAAAACCACAGTAAGTGTTACTAAACTACTTTACCAATCAAAGGCATCAAAACCAACTGCAAGTGCCGCAGAACGGCTCTTACCAATGAAATGGTGTCCAGGTTCCTACTGCCAAGTTCTCAAATCGACCAAATGGTCACTGCACGGCGAATCAACAGAAGAGATCTCAGTCGAGGACCGGCGCCACCTGGATGGTCAGATCAGAAAGAAAGGAAAAACGCCGTGGATGCCAAGACTCGGTTCTCCTCCGGCAGTGATCACGTCCAAAGAAAGATTCCAATCCTTCGTCTCCACCACTCCTTCGGGCATCCGAGTCGCCGATGAGCCCCACGTTGGAAGCGCCAATTTGTAGTAGCAAGCTTCAGCCAGGCATACCAGTGCAAGGGATTCACCCTTCTCTGCTCAGAGTCCTCAGACCAATAGAAAGAAGTTGGCACAGAAACTGGAATAGAAAAGACAGAGTTTATTAAACCTTATGAGGTGGAACTACATTCACACAGCACCCTTCGGTAGAGTATGAGGTAGCACACTGACTAGAAGGAACTTGGTCCTTTTATACCCACACAGGGGCTCAAATGAAGGCGGTACAAGGTACAGATTGCTGGTTTCAAATACATATAAGGTCACACAGAAAGTGTGTTAACAACAAGTGGGAGGGGCTGACAGTTAGCTAATTCTGGTGGACACATCTTGACAGTTACAAGTTGGGGACAGCTGTAAGCTCAACTGGGCATGTGCAAAGCAGAAGAGGATAAATATATCTTGTCTCTAGGCAGATTTCAAGAGCAGTTGACAGGAAGGTAGGACAGAGCACATGGCAAACAAAATGGCCGACAGAAATAAAAAATGGATTCCGTAAAACGGACAAGATAGTCTCTAAACACAAGATGTCTTCTGCTAATGTTTAACCTAATCATTGCTAAATTACAACAATCTAAGTGAAGTATGTGACTTAGATTATCAGAAGAAGGCCCATCTTGGGGCATAGGAGCTTCAGTAACTTGAAAGAGACCATGAAGTACTGGCCATTCTTAGGTTGAGCCAGAAGTGCCTTTTGATCTCAGTATATACTACAGTCTTTCTCACCCCAAATCCACATTAACTGGTTTTGTGTGATCAGGTAGGAAGGGATTGCTCATTACTTTGACAGTGTACTCCAACGCTTAGTTGGCTGAAATCTTCTGTGGACACAGAGACATCAATCGCTACAACAGGCCTTTTCATGGAGCGACTAATGTTAAGTGCACCCTCACTGGACCCTGCTGGTGGTCCCTACAGGAGTAGGTCTGAATTCTAAATACTGCCCAAGAAGTTCTGCAGAGTTAAAATTAACCAAGAGGAACTGCTCCAAAAAGATGAGAAAGTAGGGACATAAAAATGTATGACCTCCAGAGGTCTAGTCTGCTCAGGTGTGATCTTGGCAGGCAAGAAAACAAAGTTATTCCACTTTGCTTTTTGCTACCCGAAAGAAGGCTTCAGCAGACTCACATCCCACTACAATGCACATTGCCCAGCTAAAATTCCAGGCTTGTCCAGTTGGAGGTTTTCAGACTCCACAAAAAGAAAGCAAGACCAAAAGTAGAAATCTTAATTTCACTAAGGCACAAAAAGATCTGGCCAATAAGAGGACTTCGGGGGGGGATAGTATTTGAATTTTCCCACTCAGAGTTTTCCATGCCAAACCAACAGATGCAGTGTGACCTCAGCCAATGGGTATCTGAATTTGTAGGACAAGACCTTCAACCTTTGTCCGCTGTAGGATTGCAATTTCCATAAAAAAGACCGAGTTATATTTAGATGGGCAGCCAGTTTCTCAGCTGGGGTGACAAAGTAAATTACTCTAATACTCTGATGTAGATGCCACCCCCAAGCTGGCAGTTATTTCTAAAGCATTGGCAGGACCCGACATCACGAAGCTTCCTGTCAATGCTTTTTTTCATTTGGTACAGGACTCCAGAGCTCTACCAAACTGTTTTCTTTTTTATTTAAAAAAGAAAATGCTTTCCTCTGCATGGGTCCCTCTCCTATGGCAATAGGAGCATTTAGCAGTTTTCACTGCCTCTTACTACCATGGTTTTCCTGGCAGTAATGGGCAGTGAAAACTTACCTCTACTACCGCCATCTTGAGGGCAGAATTTGAGGTCTGCTTTTGACAGCCCTTATCCTGCAGGACCGTCTCAGGGGTTTAATCACGACATAGGCTGAGTAGTCTCTGCTGTATTGAAACCCATCACCCTCCTGCTTTTAGATGGGCCGGGGTAACCACTACATTGGTGTAGAGGAAACACTGTCGCCATAACGATGAAGTTCAGTTTCTGCCAAATATATGAATTAGGATCGAGGTCAGGAGGTAACTGCTTTGCCAGGCCCTCGTACTAGGGTTAAATAGCCTCAAGTGCATACTGATCAGCCTAAATTTGGTCCTAGGTCCTGGTATATCTCACCCATAGCCTCTGGTACTTTTTGGATTAAAGCATTAAACATTCATATCTCTAGTTTCGCTTATTAGATTTGTATTATTTTTCTTGATTTTTAGAGATTAGTTGTGGTACTTTTATTTTGTTGTGTTTGACTTTTTAATTGTTTGGCACTACTAAATACTTTACACACTTTTCCTAAGTGCTATAACCATCAGGGGTTGAGCCCAGTTTTAAGTTATTGAGACTGTGGGGCATATTTACAAGCCTCTATCGCCACAACAACGTCACTTTTCTTGACGTTGTGGTGGTGATAGGGGCTTCACCTTATTCACAAGGCAGCATTAAACCACTGAACATGGCTTACCGTCGCCTTGTGAATGGGGCACCCTTTTACGCTATACTTAAAACGAAAGGGGCAGGCAATGGGTGGTGGGCATTCTACTGCAACAACCATTGATTTTGCTGTTGCCCCATATTTACAAGGGTGACGTAGGGCAGGACAAAAATTAAGACCAAGTAAAACCTGGTCTTAACCTCCCGCAACGAGGAGAAATTTTTTATTTCTCCTAGTTTTTGCTGTTTCCGTGTGTGCCCCGTTGTGCAGCAAAACACCATGGATTGTTTATGTGCAGGAAGGTGTCCCTTCCTGCACATAAACAATCATTCTAAACAAGCATTTGCAATGCAATAGGTCCCGCAGTTATGCAAGTTTGAGCTATTGGCATTGTAAATGGCTATGCCTTTTATTTTGGTTTATAAAACAAATAAAAGTTATTGTTATTTACAATGGCAATAGCTTAAACTCACATAAATGCGAGTCCTATTGCATCGCAAATGCTTTTTAATATTCTGTAGAAGGGTGGTGGCAGAAAAGGGGTAGCAGGGATTTAGCCTGCTCAGCTCCAGCAGGGTTGGAAAAGTCACCATTCCACCCAGTGCTTAATTTGAACCGGTGGTTGCAGGTGCATGCGCGCTGACTCAGCCTCGACCTAAGTAGTTTACAGAAATATTGAGCTCTCGTATTGCACTGAACACGCTCCTGTTTGTGAGTCACTCGCACACTGCATTTCTGAATGCGTGCAGTCTCAGATCACACACTACTTCACAGAAATAGCCCTGGTAGTTGTGTGGGAGTTCAGCCACCTGGGAGTGTCGGCGCTGACCAGACCGTACCTCCTTCAGCTCCTTGGTCACATCCTTCAAGTCGCCCAGCACCAGCTCCAGGTCATCCACAATGGTTTTTATCTGCTCCTTCACCTCGGTCTTGGAGGCTTGCACCTCTGCTGGGGAAGAAGGGGTCCCCTTGCATGTGGCTGACAGCCTCGGGATCCAGGTCAGCAGCGAAGCCTCGGACGCTGGTCGTGCTCTGCCCTGCTGCTCTGTGCCCGGCTGGGGCTGCCCCTGTGCTGCATGGTGCCGGGCTCTGCCCACTGCCATGCACAGCTCCACTCGTGGGTTGTACCGGTGCCCGAGCTGCAGGCGGCGGACACTGCGCCTGCTAAATAGGGGGTGTTGATAGGAGCAGGATGCAGGGGGCACCGGAGGTAGAGGCGACCACTGGAGCTCAGGGCATGGAGAAGGCCTGGGCGGCTTCCCGTGTGGGGCAGAACGCCTCGCAAAGGTGTAGGGAGAGAAAAAACACAAGTGCGGCTGAAACGCAAACAGATGTGTGTTTATTTTAGCATCGCGCTTCAAATTGAAAGCGGGATTCAACAAGTGCGTGTCTGCCTTGTAGTGTGAGCGTGCGGTGGGAGCGTGTGAGGCACTTTAAAGTGAAAGCAGGATTCAACAAGTGTGTGTCTGCCTTGTAGTGTGAGCGAGCGGTGGGAGCGTGTGAGGCACTTTAAAGTTAAAGCGGCTGCGGTCGAGCCTGGGACTTACAGGTCATACTGACGGAGGGCAGCCGAGCACGGTTCTACAGGCCCCTCCACCCAGGCGGACCATGGGGCATATTACTGCTACTGAATAAATACTGCGGGAACAGCGCTAACCGTATGTATAAGTGAAATGCGCATACAATAGGTGTGCTTTCTATATTCCTTTTTCACCTTAATTTAGGTTTTTGCACAGGAGTGGTACACATCGGACTGGCCCCATGTTGTCCTGAAGAAGAGGTGTAGGGGACACCTCTAACCATGTTGACGGAATATCAGGGATTATAACCACATAACAGTTGTTCTTCCTTTTATCTACCCCTTTTTATCCTACCAACTAGGAGCAGGAATAAAGTTTTAGCTTACTAGTTAGGTACTTTTAACTAGCACAAAGCAACACTCCCCCACACACTGCACTACACATAGATTCACAAAACCAGTGCTCCTACGTATCCCATGAAATTCGTAGCACGCCCCAAGCAGTAGATGCTTGGGATGGCCCCAATGATGAAGCACGTCACCTAGGGGCAACCCTGGGTGAGTGAGGGGACTCAAGAAAAGAAATTTCTCTTTTCTTATGAGGCGCACCCAAATTGGGTAAACCTACAATTTCTCCCTGGCTAACTGTTTACGCAGATATCCACCCATTCCAACACAAACACCATTACATGCCAGAACACCTGTATTCATACATCCAAATGCATACAATACTACACACTCACAAAGATAAAGCAACCACATACACCCACAAATATATGCCAACTAAGCATGGGCGGAAAATCCGTTCCGCTCGCGGATTTTGCGGATTTTCGGTAAATTCGCAATCCGCGAACGCTCGCGAATTTACCGAAAATCCGCAACTTTGCACGCAGCGGATTTTTTTTTCTTGGTGATACAATTTTGTGCCGCGCGGCGTTCACTTACCGCCATTCAGCGTTTGCCGAGTTGTTTTTCTCGATATTTTGCGAGTGCTGCGCCATTTTGGATCTTGCTGCGAGATCCCGCGGGAGTTTGGCGACCGAGATTACGTCATCGCGCCCGCCACCTTGCACAGCGAGAGTTTGTCAACGCGAGTACGCCGTGATCACGTATCGCGGGAGTTCGCAATTGCGAACCCGTAGATGCGGCGGGCAGCAACAATCTCGCACTCGCGAAAATACAAAATTTGCAATTCTGCACAAGAAATCCACCAGCAAGCAGCATAAACCTTCTGGAAATGATGATTTTTATCAGAATAACTTGTCAGGTTGACATTTGCCTGCACTTTTTTTGGCAAGGAGTCCATTTGGGGGGGGGAGGAAGGAAGTGCCCCACAGTCTCCAACTTCCTGTTCCTGTCCAGCAGGCTCCTCCCAGTGCTTTCTTCATGTGCTGGTCACTTTCATTCGGATTCTTCACCTGGAAGGATTACTTTTTGTGGATGCTGCTGGATATTTGGATTTGAGGCCTTTTTGACTTTCTTTGGATCACTTTTGGATTAGAAATTTCACAAGTAAGTTTGTTTGGGGCATTACAGTTGCTGCAACTACAATTTTGGAATTTTCGATTTTTTGGCTGTTGTTGGGGCCTTTTGCCCAGGGGTACTCAGTGGTGGGTGGACTGAATCTTTCTGTGGGGTGTCTTGAATTTAAACATCATGGAGGGCCTGGATGGCTTGGGATTGTGCTGATTTTTCTGTGATTTTCGTTTTTTTGGGCTGTTGTTGTGGCCTTTTCACCAGGGGTAGTGAGTGGTGCATGGGCCTAGTCTTTCTGTGGGGTGTCTTGAATTTAAACATCATGGAGGGCCTGGATGGCTTGGGATTGTGCTGATTTTTCTGTGATTTTCGTTTTTTTGGGCTGTTGTTATGGCCTTTTCACCAGGGGTAGTGAGTGGTGCATGGGCCTTGTCTTTCTGTGGGTGTCTTGAATTTAAACATCATGGAGGGCCTGGATGGCTTGGGATTGTGCTGATTTTTCTGTGATTTTCGTTTTTTTGGGCTGTTGTTATGGCCTTTTCACCAGGGGTAGTGAGTGGTGTATGGGCCTAGTCTTTCTGTGGGGTGTCTTGAATGTAAACATCATGGAGGGCATGGATGGCATGGGATTTCGCTGATTTTTCTGTGTTTTTCGATTTTTTGGGGTTTTCATGGGGACAGGCCATGTGGGTGGGGGCCATTTTGAGTGCTGCTACAGGCAGGCCCTGGCCATGTGCTGGGAGGCATGGGGCCATTTTGAATGCAGGCAGTGTTCTTAGGTCTGCAACCATTTTGCCTAGCTTTCAACCTTTATGCCCAGTGGTAGTGAGTGGTGCATAGGCCTAGTCTTTCTGTGGGGTGTCTTGAATTTAAACATCATGGAGGGCTTGGGATTGTGCTGATTTGTCTGTGATTTTCGTTTTTTTGGGCTGTTGTTGTGGCCTTTTCACCAGGGGTAGTGAGTGGTGCAAGGGCCTAGTCTTTCTGTGGGGTGTCTTGAATTTAAACATCATGGAGGGCCTGGATGGCTTGGGATTGTGCTGATTTGTCTGTGATTTTCGTTTTTTTGGGCTGTTGTTGTGGCCTTTTCACCAGGGGTAGTGAGTGGTGCATGGGCCTAGTCTTTCTGTGGGGTGTCTTGAATTTAAACATCATGGAGGGCCTGGATGGCTTGGGATTGTGCTGATTTTTCTGTGATTTTCATTTTTTTGGGCTGTTGTTGTGGCCTTTTCACCAGGGGTAGTGAGTGGTGCATGGGCCTAGTCTTTCTGTGGGGTGTCTTGAATGTAAACATCATGGAGGGCATGGATGGCATGGGATTTTGCTGATTTTTCTGTGTTTTTCGATTTTTTGGGGTGTTCATGGGGACAGGCCATGTGGGTGGGGGCCATTTTGAATGCTGCTACAGGCAGGCCCTGGCCATGTGCTGGGAGGCAGGGGGCCATTTTGAATGCAGGCAGTGTTCTTAGGTCTGCAACCATTTTTCCTAGCTTTCAACCTTTATGCCCAGGGGTAGTGAGTGGTGCATAGGCCTAGTCTTTCTGTGGGGTGTCTTGAATTTAAACATCATGGATGACATGGGATTGTGCTGATTTTTCTGTGTTTTTCGATTTTTTGGGGTGTATAACTGAACTGATGATCCTCTGTCTTCCATTGCTTTTAGGTGCACAAGACTCAAGAGAACCACCAGTGCCAGGAAGAAGTCCTGCAGCGGTGTGTGTGTGCAGCATAACGTCACGCGACGTCACGTCTGGCCACAGACAACTCTGCAACTCGTGCAACTGCGGCCTGCTGTTCTGACCTGCTCTGAAGAAGATGGCCCCAAAAAAGTTCCCCGTAGCTCCTCTAGCAAGAAAGTTGCCAGTAAGGAGCAGAAGAAGCAAGTTACCAAGGAGACTGGTGTGCCGCCCGCCACATTTTTTGAGAGTAAAAAAAAAGTACGCCTGCAGCAGCAGCGGGATCTGCTGGGGACCAAGCTGGGAGCAGCACCCCCGCTCCATTGGGCTCAGTGCCACCACCACGCCAACTTAAGTCCAAGCCCTTGAGTGCTGCAGAGGCACTTAGTCTAGTTGTTCAATCACCATCGACCAGGGATGTTGGCTCATCGCAAGAAAGTAGCAGCAATGTCCCTCAATCAACACAGGTTGTTGTAACTCATCTGACGAGTGTTGAACAACCACAGCCGCAACAAAAACCACATGTGCAAGTACAAGCCCAAGTACATGTGGAAGGAGAGGCAGCGCAAGGAGATGCGCAAGCAGAGGTGCATGGAGGGTCACAAGTGCCCACAATAGTTGTTCCTCCCGAAGTAGGGGCACATCAGGAAATCGACAATCAAGGCGAGGTATCATTTGAGGAAGCCACTCCTCCTGATGATCATTCATTGTCTTCCACACCCCTAGCAAGGAAGAGATCAAGGGTGGTGTCTACATCTTCTTCAAGCACACCTCCTTCTGATGATACGGATCAAAATTGGAAACCAGCACCACTGCCGTCTGAGAGTGAGGCACACCATGATCTGACAAAGGTAGTTAAGCGTAAAAGGAAGCTCGTCCAAAGTCTCAGAGTTATGGAGTGTGATGAGGCTCAACAAGAAGTGGCGGATACTGCTGCTGATGAAGACTCTCACAACGACGACCCAGTCATCATAAAGGTCACTGCAGCCCCAGCGGGCATGCAGCAAACAGACTTATTGACCCTAGCCCGAAAAGCTGCTGAGCGTGATGATGATGTTGTCGACGAGGAGGCAGTGGAAACATCACAATCATTGGAGTTAACTAGTACACCAACACGTACCGCTTCCATATTTCTTCCTCGCCAGAAGGGACCTCCATCCACCTCGACCTCAATTAGTGGTTGTGAAAGTGCACAACGTACTAAAGTTCGGCAATCCACATCCTCCACTTCATGTGGCATTAGCAGCATGACCACCACCACCAGTATCGCCGCCTCCTCAGGCCCCCACAGACAATTCAAGTCCCCAGTTTGGGACTTCTTTAGTGTTTGCCCAAAAAAGGAAAACTTCGCCATTTGTAGCATTTCTAAGCTTGCAGTTAGTCGTGGTAAGTTTGGTACCAACTATGGTACCAGAGGCCAGAGAGGTCATCTTAGGAGACAGCACGCTGTCCAATGGTTTGCGCACCTAAAGGAGATCAAGGAAGCCCGAATTGCAAGTGAAGAAAACGTTGATGTTTCATCTGATGATGACGAGGAGGAAGAAGACGTGTCAAACACTTCACTTACACCCAGTACCCCTGTCAGCAGCACACCCCATGTGAGCCACACTAAGAGTGTGGGAGCGAGTGAGACACCAATGCGAAAAAGTTCATCAGCGAGCATAACTGGGTCAAAGAAGTCATCATCATCCCGTAAATGCTTGGTCCAGGGCAACATTAGAACCATGTTTTGTTCAGACGCGCCATATGAACTCAACCACCCACTGACGCGTCTGTATAACACTAAGCTGGCTAAAATGCTAGCTCTGGACCTTCTCCCTTTTTTTTTGGTAGAAGGGGTTGGTTTTCTAGAATTAGTGGCAGCGCTCTGCCCTAAATGGAAGTTTCCTAGCCGGTTCTATTTTGCCAGAGTTGCGGTTCCAGCACTACATGAAGATGTGCTGGAGGTGATTGGGGCAGCTTTGCAGAAGAGTGCTGTTCACACTATACATCTGACAACAGACATGTGGACCAGTGGCGCAGGCGCTGATTACATGTGCATCACTGCACACTGGGTCTCTTTTTCAGGGGTTAAAGCAAAGCTAAACGCAGGTGTTGACCCGGACCAAGTTTTTAAAGCTGCTCGGAAACATGCAACACTAGCCATGTTTGGCTTGGAGAAACGTCACACAGCACAAAACATTTTGGATGAGTTTAACACTAAGGTCTTTCACTGGCTATCCCTCAAAAAACGCCAGATTGGTTATGTTTCCACGGATAATGGCGCCAATGTAGTTAAGGCCATGGAGCTGGGTGGCTATTTCAGAGTGCCTTGTTTGGCGCACTGTATAAACCTGGTTGTTAAAAAATTCTTGAGTGATGAAGACAGTCCTGCGTGCGAGGTAATGGCCACCTGTCGAAAAATGTGCAACCATTTCAGCCATTCTTTTAAGGCCCGGAAGCATCTGAGGAGCCTGCTACATGAACGTCGAATGCCAGTGAAAGCACTAATCCAGGAGGTGGCAACACGTTGGAACCTTCTACATGCTTGATCGTCTGTATAAGCAGTATACGGTACTCGATCACTATTTCTTAAAACAGGGTACAGCTCAGAAGGACCTGAGGATGGATGCGGCGCAATGGGACCTAGTTAAAAGCCTGACAGACATGCTTCGTCCTTTTGATGTCTTCACGCGTGCAGTCAGCAAGGAGGACTGTAATTTGGGAAAAGCTATCCCATTGTTGTGCATGCTGGAGCACCAACTGAAGGCGGTGTCTTCTGTGTTTCAAAAAGATGAAAAAAACCAAGACCCTTTTGTTTTGGCGGAGAAATTATTAAAGCGCCTACGTGGTGATGAACGTCTTAAAATGATCCACTCAGAACAGCATTACATTTGTGCTACTATTCTGGATCCACGCTACAAAAAGGTGCTGGCAGGCCAAGCATTCTTTCCTTTTGCTGATGAAGATGTTAAAAAGTACAAACGTTGGCTAGCCTTGTCAGCCAAGAGGTTTGAAACAGAACGGCAGGATATTGAAGGAAAAGGCAGTACATCAGCATCAGCATCAGCAGGCCATCCCCAGTCAAAACAATCCACTTCTGCACCTGTGGCTGTGGCACAAGTGACCTCTCAGCCGTTAAAGACACCGGCAACCGGATCATCTGCACCAGACACAACAGTAACATTGGATGCTGAAGAGGATTGGCTAACTTGGCTTGGGTTTGGTTCTCAAAAGGTCACAGCAAAAAGTAAGCAAAGTGGAGGAACCTTTGAGGACCTTGAGTCGATGGTGCAGGACTATCTGAATGACTCAACAGAGGTCTATGTTAATGCTGACCCATTGGCGTATTGGCATGGGAAAAAAGAATTGTGGCCACAGCTCTCCAACCTGGCTATAAACTACTTGTCTTGCCCACTCGCAAGCGTGTCTTCTGAACGTGTTTTCAGTGCTGCTGGTGGCATTGTAACTCCCAAACGGAGCCGCCTCTCGCCCAAAAATGTAGAGAGGTTACAATGATCAAGATGAATCAGCACCTCATACCACCAGATTACAAAGTACGAGAAAGCACGCCGCATGAAGACGAGGAGGACAGCAACGTAGATGAGGGAATTTGTTCTCTGTTCGGTGGCACTGACCTCACCCTGCCTGAATTCGCAGAGTATGATGACGAACTCTTATTCTTATTCCCTGACACCGAGCCCTGAAAATGAGACAATGAATCAATAACTTTCTTTTTCGTCCTTATTCACTTTTATTCCTGTGTGTCTGTCTTCCTTTGTTTTGCACAGTTAATTTAATTCAAACTTTAATCACCAAATCACAAAAACAAGCCCATCAGCAGAACTGTCTTCACTTGTTTGCTAATTGATTTGAAGGTGCCGCAGTCTGCATTCCTCAGGTTCACAAGTTCAGAAGAACATGCTCCTCTATCCTCCCCCTCCAGACTCCTATTTCCCTCAAAGCAGAGGGCTGGATTACGCCCAATGAAGAAAGACTCAGCACTTGTGGGGCTGTTCTACTTCTTTGCGGGTGAGTTGACGGCTTTGGGGCCATTGCTGGGAAGCTCTAATACCGGATAAAAGTGGTTTGGACCAAATCGGAGGCGGAAATGTTTTGCCGTTTTTGCTGACTTGCTTGCCTTTGAGGTGCTCTTTGGCGGGGTTCCGGGTGTTTGTGGGTGAGTTTTGGGGTCTGGGAGCACTGCTGGGACAGTCTAATCTTGATTGCATTTGCTTTTCAGGAAATCCGTGGTGGAAAACGGGAGTTATGACCTAGCTGCACAGCGCGTTTGGACCGAAGGCCGAGAAATATTGTAAGTATGAGATTTTCCTTTTTGACTGTTTGGGGGTGTTGTGCTTTTTTGCGGGTAGGTTGGCGGGTCTTGGGGCATTCCTGGGAAGGTCTAATACCGGATAGAAGTGGTTTGGACAAAATCTATGCAGAATTTTTTTTTGCTATTTCTGACATTTTGCTCAATGTAGTGTTTTCGGGGGCCTGTTTGGGGGGCTTCCTGGTGTTTGTGGGTGGGTTTCGGGGTCTGGGAGCACTGCTGGCTATGGATACTTTAGTTTGCAAGAGGTTTGAAGCAAATCCATGGTGGCAGAGGGGAGTTAGGGCCTAGCTGCAGAGCGCGCGCGGAGTGATTTTGGAAATTGGCAAGAAAATGACTAAGTGACCATTTTTCTACTTTTGCTTATTGGCTGTTTGGGGGTCTTCTACTAGTTTTCTCCTGGGTTGACGGCTCTGGGGCCATTGCTGGGAAGCTCTAATACCGGATAAAAGTGGTTTGGACCAAATCGGAGGCGGAAATTTGTTGCCGTTTTTGCTGACTTGCTTGCCTTTGAGGTGCTCTTTGGCAGGGTTCCGGGTGTTTGTGGGTGAGTTTTGGGGTCTGGGAGCACTGCTGGGACAGTCTAATCTTGATTGCATTTGCTTTTCAGGAAATCCGTGGTGGAAAACGGGAGTTATGACTTAGCTGCACAGCGCGTTTGGACCGAAGGCCGAGAAATAATGTAAGTATGAGATTTTCCTTTTTGGCTGTTTGGGGGTGTTGTGCTTTTTTGCGGGTGGGTTGGCGGGTCTTCTTGGGGCATTCCTGGGAAGGTCTAATACCGGATAGAAGTGGTTTGGACAAAATCCATAAGGAAAAGCCTTTTGGCACTTTTTGTAACTTAGGGTTCGTTAGGGTTAGCCCTAGCAGCAGGATTGCATTTGTTTCGGAGTGTTCTAGATTTTTGCAACTGAGTTCTGGGGTCTTAGAGCACTCGTGAGAATGTGTAATTTTGGTTGCAAGTCATTTGAAGAAAATCCATGGTGGGAAAGGGGGGATTTGGCATAGTTAAAGAAAGCCTTTGCCACTATTCTTAACTTAGGGCTCGTTAGGGTTAGCAGTATTTCTATTGCATGTGTTTGGGTGGGGGGGTTTTCGAGCCTTGGAGCGATGCTGGCTATGGATACTTTTGCTTGCTTGCAAGTGGTTTGAATACAATCCACGGTGGGTAAGGGGGTATTTGGGCCTACTTTTACTTTCAAAGTACGTTTTGTCACCAGTTTTCTGCTAGGCCTCGTTTTTTGAGATCTGATTGGGGGTCTTCTACATTTTTGTGACTGGCTTTAGTAAGGGTCTGGTTGGGAGCACTGCTGGGAAGCTCTAATTTTGTTCTAAAACACAGTTTACAGTACACCTAGCTTGAGGGGAAAGATCCGCTAAATTAATTTGCCCATACTTATTTATCCTTCAAAAGGTGACTCAGACAGAGTACGCACTTTCAAAAATATTGTACTGTCTATTAGGAAAATCAAAGTGTGACTTTTTGCACTACACAGCGTACATACCTTATATTTATTTATCAGTGGTGTTGTAATAGCACTTCCTGTTTTTCGTTCAATAATTACAGGCCGGGTTTCAGTCTGTGCAATGGGGAAAAAAGGATGGAGTCAGGCTTCACATTAGCGAGCTGCAAATCAGCATCCGCCAGGCAGGCAGTGGACAGGGTGTCTTCTGGTCACCAACATTGATGGACGAAGCGTCAGCTGGAATGGAGGAGTGCCGCTAATAAGAGGAATTGTTTGCTGCATGCAACTTACTTACCAAATTCAACAGGACAACTACAACAACATACAGATACAGTATCCATTGTTTTCTTCTGAGTGTGACTGCATTTCTTGGATCTCTCTCTGCTTCTAAATTGATCCCTACAGCCATTCTATAGGTTTTACTTCGGCTAATTTTTAAACCTAATTTAATGTAAGAAGTGTTTCTCTGAGTGCAGAGATAGGCAAGTGAAAACGCTGCAGCCCTGTACTGTCGCATTCTAGTACTACTTACTTTTCAGTAACAATGCATGCAGTAGGGCATGCACTTCCTTTATGTCACTTAAAAGATTTATGGTTAGCTTTGTACCCAAAGATTTCTTTATCTTCAATTATTGTTTGTCCATGCTGTGCTTTTTTTTTCTTCTCTCAACAAAACCTACCCAAAAAGAAACCCCCATTCCCATCCATTTTCCAAACCCTAACCCTCTTCCCCCGGGCTGTGTGGTTTTGCTTGATGTGTGACTAAATGACATCAATAATTCCACACACTTGCTGGGGAGGATAAGGTCATAGCAACAGGCTGGTGAAGGAATCCAAGGATATATTCTAGACTTACTCAGCTTCAGTACTATTTCTTGTAGTAGTAGCCAATGTCAAAGAAATTCAACGCAAGTACTAGTTATACTTTCAATACTTTACCATTTGTTAGGCTACATTGTGGCACTGTTCTAGTGTATTGTCACCTGCTATATTCTCTATCATACCGTTGTAATGCTACAGTAAGGACAAACCAGGTTTCATTTTCTTTTTTTCCATAGGCATGCAACTGCCACTGTGTCACACCACTAGTACCACCGCAATGAGGACATTTCATCCGCCCAGGATTGCCAACCTTAATCGCCATTTCCCGTGGAGCCAGCCCTGGGCCTAGCCCTACTTTCCAACACAAATTACAGGTAAGATAAGCGTTTGGTGGGAGGTAGTATAATGGAGTATTAGGACTAGACGAGAGATTGACGGTAGTACTACTAAAGTCCTAGGACTCTTCAGGAAAACAAACTTACTGTTAAACCCCCACCCACCAGACTCAAAAGCAGTAAAAAACAGGTATGGTCAGATAAAGTTTCAAAAAGTATATTTTTGTAACCCTAACAAAATAATCTCCCGCAAGACCCTCCCTAACCCCAACGATTGTCCTTCAAAAGTCCCAAAAACAACCCAACTCCCAATTCCTACCCCCCAAAAGTCTCTAAAAAAGGGGCAAGGGACACTACACTACGGCAGGGTGCTGTTGACTTTAGCGGCCAGGGCATCATACTCCTTGCGGAGGGTGGCATGGTCGAAGCGGAGGCCCTCCACCAAGTTCTTATAGGTATGCACCTCCTGCTCCAGGTAGGACACTCTGAGCCATAAGCGGCGCTGGCGTGCCTTGCAACTCCTGTGGGGGGCAGCTGCTGTCTTTGCTGCTCGGCGGTGGCGGTTGGCTTTGGTAGCCCGGCTCCGTACCGCTGGAGCACTGCGCTTACTGGCAGCCCGTGGGGGCACGGAGGAGGATGCAGCTGTCCCAGTGGATGTTGTTGTTGTACCGGTAGACTGCGTGTCCTCCTCCTCCAGGGCCACCAGCCGCCGATATTCGGCGACAGTGGCATCCAGCCTCCGTTGCCGGGCCATTTGAGCCAGCTCCCTCCTTGATGATCTGTTTGATTTGGAAGGAGCAACTATATGAAGAAAGAAAGACATAGTCTGTAACCAATGCTCCTTAAGATTAACACAAAATGATTGAGCAGAAAGTTGTGTCACAGTACAAGTAGCAAATTGAAAGCACAGTACATAACTATTGAGGACAGTATCTATCTAACCTCCCACTTCTTCATCCTTGCTCTAACATTAGTGGGAGTTTAAGGAACAAATTCTACAAGCACTATTCTTCTTTGCCAGTCATCATTAAATTTCTCGTCCTTCCACACTTACACCCTTCTTTCGCTTTTCGTTCATCCCATCCACCAAGTTCATCTCAGATCTGATTGGGATTCTTCTCGCCAAAAACTTCACAGCTAAGTCGAAGTACATTTAGAGGAGGCTACTACCTGGTTGATTTATAATACACCCGTGCAGAAAGCACACTCTGCAGTCTTCAATCTCAATAAGTAAGGAATATATAGCTTACCTCTGCCCGCCACCACCGTGTGAACCCTCACAGGCACGTCCGGCACTTGCACCGCCTCCTCCCCAGAGTTGTTCCCCTCGTCCAATACCACCACCTCCGCGCTGGCCCCGCCACCAGATGTTCCACCTACAAAGTACATTTAAGAATGTTAGAATACACCACTCACTACTATATAATATTTGGTCTAGGAGGAATAAAGAAATGTGAAAAAAACAGAATACAATGTAATAATTTGTGACTGTCTACTCTATAGTAAAAATGTCCCTTTTTCCAGGGAAGGCTGTTGTCTTGCTGCACTTTTTGGCACAACTGATAAATGCTTGCTTTTTATTTTTAACACGCACCACTTTTTCTCCTAACAGACAGAAGCTTGACTTCTAAGAACACGAGCAGGATCAAGTTCAAACCAGGTGAGAGCTCGGCTCGACCACAAGAAATGTGTCCAATTAATCGTCAGCCCTAAGCACTTTTCCATTTTCAGTTAAACGTTTAGTTTTATGACAAAGTTGATTTTAATAAATGTGTTTACTTTTAATAAAGCTTTTAAACTTAAATAGACTCTGTGGTTTTTGGTCCTCCAGACTAGAGTGGATGAGCTAAAGGTTTTGGAATTTTTGCAAGAATGAGTCCGTGCCTCTGACACTTCTTGACTCTGACTCCGTACTCTTGTCCTGCGTTGGATAATCTAATCATCATTGGGGATCAATCATCGGTGACTTTGGGAGATAAATGACTTTGCCACACTATCTAGTCAGTAAGGAGATTGGGGGTTCAACTACAAAGTTTGTTATCACTGAGGTATGTGGAAAGTCTAACAGCACCTATTATAATTGATAAGCTAAACAATGCATTATTTAGTGTCCATAGTTCTGTTTGTGCAGATTTGTCCCTGCAACAGTAGTAGAATGGATTGTCCTACTATCCAAACCAAAAGTAAAGTAGTATCTTATTCTTTCTTGGTGGTCATTCACCTTTTTATTGTTGGCAATTGTCAAAGCATAAACATTTAGAAGACTTGAAAAGACATTATGGACAATCCCAGAGGACTGCACTCAGTGCATAGAGCTATTGCTGACTAGAATGGGAGTCCAATGGAATTGCCAAATGTGCAATCTTAGTTAGCTACACAGACAGACTAATAAGAATAATCTAGTAATACCACAGGGAGTCATAGTCGAGGCAGGATAAGAATTTAGATCCAGTCTACAAGAAGATCAAAGACGATTTAGAAAAAATCGAATGAGGAACGCTAGGAAAAAATAGGTACTCTATATTAAAATTAAAACTTACTGGGGCCAGCAAAGGAGTACTCGCCTGCCCGATCCTGGCCTGCATCCTTAACAGCACCCTCTTCCTCCTCCTGTGTCCTCTTGCCCCTGGGGGGAGCTGATGTACAACATGAAAGAAAGAAAGACCAGAAAACATGAATGATATTTGTCAACCAATTCAAACATTTCAAAAGAACAATAACAAAATATTTTGGCGAAATAGCAAATAGACAACTATTCCACGGGATATATTGACCGATCTCATGTGGTCTACTACGTTATTAGTATTGCTTGATTTGCGGACCGTCGACTTGGAAAGTTCTTATGTAACTCACTAAACAAACTACTAAAAAGGTTCGCCTAGGACTGGCAGGCAGCAGTCCGCAGCACGCGAAGTGACAGACAAAGTCCATCGTGATTGCAGATCAGTGAATACTCAAACTATCAATCCACCACCACTATTTCTTCTTATCGCCATGTGTACAAAGGAAGGACTGGACTTGAGTCTGTAGGGGCTGATTTAGAAGCCCCTTGCGGCTCTTTTGCTCCATTGTTGCGTGACTTTTGTGACGCAGCGGCAGAACAAAAGAGGCGCCATGGTGCGGAGTATATTAACAACGTGACGCATATGGGAGATGCATCACGTTGTAAAGCCCTGCGCCATCAGGGGGCGTTCCGGCGCAAGGGAGGGCGTTCCTGCGCAGGAACGCATCCTAAAAGTGGCTGAGGGACATCTACAAGATTTCAATCAGTCACTTTGAGGACAATGATGCGTGACTCAAACCCTGCGCCTGCTTGACGCAGCATTGGGGAGATAGGGCACCCCAGAGCATTGCTGGAGCTGCCCCATCGGTGCGACGCAACTCCAGCAATGCGCCGCCTTTACGGCACTGAAGCATAACGCTTCGGTGACGTTTTGGGCACATGGTGCGCCGCATTGTAAATACGGCGCACCATGGGTGGTGGTGGCGTGGTGCACAATTACTGGCGCATCCCTGCTACTTTGCAGGATGCGCCGGTAATTAAAAATCTGACCCTTAGTGTCTAGCATTACGCAGTTCTTTAAACTACACTCATGCATAATTTCACAGGCCAGTGAAATGAACACAAAATCGAAAACAAATAAGCATACTGAGAAGGAGAGCAGTGCACCTGAAATGCACAGAAGATTTTGAAATATATTTTACCTACAATGTAATCAGCACTCAGCAGCATTATTGCTCTTGGTAAAAAACAAAAATGTGCAAGATAATAACACACAGAGCAGGAGAAAAGAGAGTAGTAAAGAAATAGCTACTACTCACCAAGCCCGGGGATCTCAAGGCCGAGCAGGTCCAGCAGATCGCGTTCCCGGTCCAGGGTATCCGTCCAACGGTGGGTGACCTGGTTGTAGGTGCGCCGGACCCGAGAGTGTTGGTACATGGCCCGGCACACCTTCTCCCACCGCTTCCGGCGCTCCCGGATCCCGTACCCGCTAGCGATCCTGCCGCCTGCCATGATGGTCCTGGGGAGGCGGCGCTGAACATAAAAAACTAGTGCGGCCACCTCCTCCGCGCTGAAGATCTCCCGGGGTTGGACATTCTCCCCCCTCAAACGCCCGCACGGGAGCCGGGCACGGGGGGCGGGACCCTTCCCCTTCTCGTGATGCTTCCTGGCTCCCTTTACCATGCCTGGGCAGAAAGGAAGCTAAATAATAAAGAAGAAATAGAATAGGGAAGAAGAAAAGAAAAGAGTTTAAAAAAGTAGTTTAGAATTAACCAAAATTAGCAGAAAACACAAAAATATGGAGCTAGAAAAATAGAGGGATAGATAATAGGTAAAATAGATTAAAAAAAACTTCAAACAAGCAAAGGATGGCAGAGATTCAGAGAGGATACAGAAAGCATGCCCAGAACCATAGCAATGAATGAGAAACAAGATGGCCGCGCCCGTTCACGACCGCGTGGGTAAGTTCGCGCGCGATTTTCCTCGCGATCACACGCGAAATTGTACTAGCGAGCCGCACACTTTGCGAGATTACACATAGCACCCGGAAACGGACTTACGTCACGCAAACAAGATGGCCGCGCCCATGTACGACCGCTAGGGTAACTTCGCAAACGTTGCGCTACAAGCGGCTTGCGAACACGCAAAAAATCACGCGAACAAACACGCCGCAAAAAAAACAAATCCTGTTTTCGCACGAATTTGCGGCTTCCGAAATAGATCTCGCACGAATTCGCGCCCCGCGAATCGCGCGAAATTGCAGAAAAACGATTTTTGCAAAACTGAAAGCACTCAGCAGGTGCAAAAGTTCAATCTTAACATTTGTAACCATTCCCTCTAGTGCTTCCTGAGGGGCCCCTCCAGAGTTCAGTTGCCTATTTGCAACTATTCTATGACCCTGCTCTGACCCTCACAGCAGGCTCATAGAATATCTACAAGTAGGCCACAAAGGTCCTGTGAAAAAAAAATGCACTGCAACAGAAAGCAAATTACAGATAAGGAAGCAGGTGCCAGACTGGCAGTTTAAATTCAGTGACACATTAATCAACCCCAAATTAATTCATGTCAGTTGAAGCAGGGCAGGTGTGCTTGCTTTTTATCACCCCCATAATCTACAGTGATAAACAAACAAGAGGGTGGCATGGGTGTACCAGAGGGTGGCAGTGGTGAAACAGAGGGTGCTGTGAACCTGTGATGATGAACCAGACGTAGAAACAACATAGTCGCTGCCGTTGCGTGCCGACAAGTAAGTTCGCAATTGCGAACTGGTACAAAATACTCGCGAACTGGCAGAAACCCTTGCGAACACAAAAAAAAGAAAAATCCGCAAATTCGCGAGAGTTCGCGGATTTTGCGGATTGCGAATCCGTAAATACGCAATTTCGCGGATTGCCAATTCGCAAAATCCGCACTGTCACCATTTTCCAATGAAAACAATGCCCAGATTCACTAATATTTCTTTCAATGCACTGGATTAGTTCAAGAGGAAAACACAGTCCAGTTCTATATCTAGAAAGTGTGGCCTGTTGCAGGTGGGATCCATTGCACGGACACAGAAACAGCATTTCATAGATCATACACTTGTTCAAACAAAAATTAACTTACTACATCATTAAGTAGATCATACACCTATCCCCCCACCATTGTATATTACTTGACAAAATCCACCCACTTTTCCTCATGCCCGAATCTGCCCAACAGCATAAAACTATACAAACACAATCACTAGTCCATTAATCTAACATCATACAGCTGCAGAAGCACCTTTGTACAGGCACACAAATGCCACTATATAATCACACAGAACCTGTCACAAAAACCATATAACTATGCTCATTCTCCCACATCCAGTAGCAAGCACTAATACAACTGACTGTTCACAAAGCCACCCACCCATTTCAACAAAAACACCATTATATGCCAGAACACCTATATTGATACATCCAAATCCATACAATACTACACACTCAAAATGATAAAGCAGCCACATACACCCACCATTATATGCCAACACGGTCACCGTTTTCCAATAAAAAAAGGCCCAGATGTACTAATATTTCCTTCAATGCACTGGATTGGGCCAAGAATAAAACACAGTCCAGTTCTATATCTAGAAAGAGTGGCCTGCTGCGGGTGGATTCATTGCAAGGACACAGAAACAGTCTGCGTAACCCAATTCACAGGTTTGTTCCACAGATTACTGGAGAGTGTTCACTGTCTTATTCAGGATTTGTACTAGAGGCATGCCCTTCTGTAGTGTCTTGCGAGTTAGCAATGATAGAACCCTTTTGACTCATGATGTAATCTGTAGAGTTGTGATGTGAATTTTAGAGCCAAATGCAATGATGGTTGATCTAGAAGTTTGAATTTGCAGTTCCAAACAGAATAATAAAGACGTGTAATACTAATCGCTTTGTGTGGCATGGTCATTGTTGGGTACCCAGGCTTCTGAGGACACTAAAATCGATGACCAGATATGGGATAAGTAACCCAAAGATCGACAGTGCTTTCCCAGAATTTTTGCCATGCGCCAAGCAAACTGCTCGTGCATGCCATGTGTGCTGTCATTGAAATCCAGAATCAATGCTTAATGCAAGTGGAGTCAATGCGCAACTCCAGCCGCTTTGAAGCAGTTGAAGTCTACAAAAGCATGGCAGAGAATCTACACATCGTTGTCCGAAATCCTGCTGGTCAGGCCATACATAAAGGTACTGCGCTTTCATGCAAGATAAAGTCATACGTTGAAGGGAGCATTACTGTTAAAGAGGGATACACACAAACCAGAAATGAAGTGTTAAAGACTACAGTAGTCAAATATGAATTAAAGACATAAAGCTATGGCTGACGAGACAAGTAACAAGAAAGCATACTGCCATTGTACTTACCGGAGCCTTGGTAATTGGAACTCTACTACCTCAGCACTGGGCAGAGAGACCCCAGAAGAAGCACAAGGGTTGTGCTTACTGATTTTTCCAGTACCTGGAGTGGAAGAACACCAAAGTTGCCTAGTCGCAGCTCAGAACAAATCCAGAGGTCTCCAGAAAGTGAGGGGCTCAAATGTAGAACAAGAAGGAGGTCACCATACCACAGACTGTCCAGGACGTTCCAGAGGCCGAGCCATTAGCAGGGCCTCAGAGAAACTGCAGATGACGCAGGTCCTAATGTATAGCTGACAATCTCTGAACAAGCTCCACCCTCAATGTTAGCCACTTTCACATAGGGTTACAATGCTGCTGCTTTCCTGAAACCACCACCACCATTCGATACAGCCAAATACCAAATCATTGGCAAAAGATGGAGTGTATGGATAGAGACATTTGATGATTTCATTGAGGCACTTGAGGAGAATGATAACAAAAAGATGATCAAAAACCTGAAAAATCTTGCTGGTGATGGTGTAAAAGAAGTCATAATGAAGATGCAAACTGACGTAGAAATCACATACCGTCAGATTAAAGAAAATGTAACTCTCAAGTTTAATCCAATGCCTAATGTAAATTACGAAAGACACATTTTTCGTCAGGAACAAAAGAAAGTTGGTTAAACCATCAATTAATTTGTGGAGAGACTCTACACACTTGTCAAACACTGATGAATGCTTGTCAGATTCATTCAGACGCCGAATGCTGAGAGAAACTCTTAGTCTGTTGTGAGTGTTAATGGCTGCCAGAGCTGAAGACCATACCGACACACAAGTCGCTTACATGGAGGCTGGAGGTGCCCAGAATAAATCAGTCATGAGTTTGAAAAGTAAAGCAAAGCAAACGCCTGAAGGACACAAGATGTTTACACGTAAAAAGAAGTCGTATTTTAGATTGGCATTTTCGTTTCCACATGAAGGTAAATGCCCCACCATTTGACAAATATGCAAAGATTGTGGGAAGGAGAACCATTTTTGTGACTGTTTGCAAAGTAGAGGAAAAAGCAAGTGCATCATGGCGCAAAGACAAAATGGCCACCACGACGTTCTAGAAGCAACATTCGACATGCTCCCACAAGGGCAATTGGTGACATCGTTAAGATAAATTGACACTGAACGAAGTTGAATGTTTTCTAAATCATCGTCAAACAGTTCTTCTATATTAGTATCAAGTGAGAGTGAAGAAGATGGTTGTTGCATGTCGATGTTTACCTCAGAAATGCGTGCGCATGTTGGACTGGCCACATGTGAAGAAAAATTCCAGTCAAAGCCAAGTTGACATGACAAAGCATCAAAGTAATTAAAATATTGTCCAAAGATTACACTGAAAGTAAATGGTTGTTCGATATCGTTCATCATTGACAGTGCTGCTTCGATAAACATTATGCCTGAGGAGAAATATAATAAATTGTCTCTCTTACCACCACTTACTCCATCGAAAACCAAAGTGTACACATGTGCTGCATCAATGCCCCTAAAAATTCAAGGGTCATTTGTAGTGATGATGAAACACATGAAAACAAAGGTGTAAGCACCCATCCATAAGCTTCAAGGTACAGCGTCAAGTGCCTGTCTGCTCAGTTTCAGCACGACTGCTGATGTGGGATTGATTTCCGTAAATTACAACATGACTGCCCACCATAAAATAGTACGTCAATTCCCTTTATTGTTTCATGGTTTAGGAAAGCTTAAGACTATGAAAGTAAAGCTGCATATTAATGAGGACCTCCGTCCTGTTGCTCAAAAACATAGATGAATTGCATTTCATTTACCAGATGCTATTGAAAAGAAACTTGAATTGTTACTTAAGCATAATATCAATGAACATTCTACTGGTCCCACACCTTGGGTTTCTCCCATAGTGGTAGTGCCCAAAAAGGAAAGTGAAGGAGCTGTATGCATATGCATTGACACGTGTCAGACAACAAGGCAATTGAACGAGAACGACATCCAGGTCTATGCATTGCTGACATGATAACGCAATTAAATTGTGTTAAGGTCTTCTCTTGCCATGATTTGAATAAAGGTTATCATCAGTTGGAACTCGAAGAAAATTGCAGGTACATTACAACCTTTTTTACACATATAGGTCTGCTTCAATACACAACCCTACGTTTTGGTGTGTCATCAGCTGCAGAATCTTTTACAGAAGTAATTTGACGTGTCATATAGTCAGTTATGAATGCGATGTAGTGATGACATATTGTTTTTTGTGGCTACAAAAAAAGAGCATGATAAGGCTCTCACACTCTCACACAAATATGTTGTTTACTGGCTGATGCAGGTTTGACTTTGAATGTCGATAAGTGTGAGCTCCAAAAGACAAAGGTAAAAATCTTTGGCCATTTCTTCTCTGATGGGGGTATGACACCCGATCCTGCTAAAGTGCTGTCAAATGCTGCTCCTCCACAAGATGCTTCTATGATGCATTCATTTCTTGGCATGGCCAACTACTGTTTCAGATATACACAAGACTTTGTCACTGTAAGTGCTCCATTGAGAGAGTGGATGAAAACAATGTTTCATTTCATCGATCACCTGAATGTGAAAAGAGTTTTAAGAAAATCAAACAAGCCATTGAGAATGCTACTGAAATGGCTTATTTCAATCTGAAGCTTCATACTGAGGTTGCTGTTGATGCTAGCCCAGTTGGGTTAAGTGCTATCCCTGCTCAGCACATAGGTCACCTGAATGCTCAAAGCCATAATGGATTATGCAAGTAGGAGTTTGGACCAAACAGAACATGTTTATTCACAACCTGAAAAAGAATGACTAGCTGTAGTATAAGTTTGTGAACATTTCCATGCATTCCTGTATGGAAAGCCTTTTATGTTGTTAATTGATCATCAAGCTTTACTAACTATATTTGACAATCCAAATGCCAAGATGCCACCTGGCATTGAACGATTGGGACGCAATTACAAGAGTAAAATCATAACATTGTGCATTGTCCAGGGAAGGATCAGAACCCTGATGACTACTTTTTCGGAGTACTTACACAATGACAAAGTACTCCATCCAAGAAGGCTTAAGCCTATATCACTTTCATCTTAAAATCAAACACACCAGCTGCCATTTTGTTAGCCCAGATTATCACTGCCATGAGATATGATAGTGACATGCTAAAGTTGAAAGATATAATCACACATCAGTCATGGAACCAACACCCTCGACCTCTCACCAATGATGATGAATATCAAAAATATAAAAATGTGAAAGATGAACTGTTCATAACTCAGGAAGTAGTTATACTGCGAAGGTCAAGAATTCTGATTCCAGAGAGTCTGCGGCAAAAAATTATTGAAGTGGCTCACAAAGGACATTGTGAAATCGTTGCCACAAAATTAGGTTTCTGAGATTGAGTCTGGTTTCCGTATCTCAATGAGCGGGTAGAAAAAAGCCTATCATCTAAGCAACTGCCTTTCCCCAAAAGTTACTCAACACACCATAAACATGTCAGAACTCTGAAAGCATGCCTGAGAGAGTAGTCATTGCCTTTTTTGGTCAACTTGACAATGGACATCACCTGATGATGTTTGGGGACTAATACTCACAATTTCAGTTAATTGAGGATCTCTCATCTACCACTCAAGACCGAGTCATTGAGAGACTAGATGGCATATTTGGGATATGGTGAGTTCCAGCCATATTGAAATCTGACACAGGGCCACCTTTTAACAGTTGCAAGTGCAGACATTTCTTAGAGCATCTGAATATAAAGCATCAGAAGAGCATGCCTCTGTAACCATAGCCCAACAGACTTGTTGAATGCTTTCTGAGTACACTAAAGAAAGAAGTGCAGCGTGCTACTCTTGAGAAGCTCGATTTAAAAACTGTGTTAGATTCTTCCTTAAGAGCTAATTGGTGAACACCGCACTCAACCATGGGCGCAAATCCTGTGACACTAATGTTCGGGAGAGCAATGACAAGCAAGACAACTCAGTGGACCAATCAAAGAGAAAAAAATAAGAAAGGAACTCGTGAAAAGGACTTGGTTCATAAACAAAAGATGAAAGCATATGCTGACAAAAGATGACATGTGAAGAACATCGTCTTTAAGAAAGGAGATCGAGGGCTCACACGCCAGATGCAGAAAAGAAAATCTGATGTTCCATTTCATGCCAAACCTTTTAAAGGTTCCCCCTGAAAACCTACAGACTCGCCAGCCAACATAAACAGGTTTCTGACCTGAAGTGACAGTCTTTGCTCTCGGAGGACAGGAACAAACACTGCTCTGTGCGGAGGTGTTCACTCACACCTTCTGCATGCAGGATGTGCATTCAAGGGCAGGAAACTTCAAAGGTCCTGCCGCCTTTGTTATGCAATCCCGGCCTCACCACATAGTGGAGATACCCATCCACTGTCCTGCGCCCACGTTTGGTGACAAGACATATGGGAAAATTAGTAAGATTAGAAGGTATGCCCACATTCAGCCAACCCCACCCTTAGGGTGAGCCAGCTGATGTGGACCCCACTTTTCAGATTCCTCCCTCTTGGTTTGGACTGATTTAACATTCTAGGGTCAGGGCTATGCCCACTTCACACAGGAAATGGTCATGCAGAGGGTGTTGACAACCTAAAGGTAGGTAGCCCATTGGCTTCTACCTGTCACTCCCCTTAAATGCCCCCATATTAAGTATTTCGGTGGCACCCCTGAACCCAAGAACCCAACAACTCAGATTCAACAGATCAAGAGAAGAAGGATGAAGAAGTATCACTGACTGGAGAGAACTGAAGCTGAACTGTGGACTTTGTGATGCAAAATCCTGCCCTTCCTCTGCCCTCTCTCTACAATCACAACAGAGTGACTTGTCCAGCAAGCTGGAGAACTACTAAGCCTTAGCGAGCTTGCCAGTACTTTGAAAATCATCTACAGTCTGCTTTGGAGTAGAGGAGCTACTCCCCTGCAGTCCTCAGGCACCAAAAAGCAAAGTCTGATTGACCGCCTTGCAGCTCCCCTGCCTGACCGACTGACTGCCCAGCACTCTGGGAAGTTTATTACCAGAGACTCTTCTCACTTTTGGTGTCTAATTCATTGTTCGTCAGATCTACATGTTGAAAGAGAGACTGGTTCTGAAACAACAGTGACTGCTGTTGCCTCTCCAACGTCAACGCAGATCCTGGACATTGTTGATGACAGTTCCCAGTTTCTGAGGACATGAGGCAGCACAATCAAAGTGGCAGACAGATTAATTGAAGAGATGTAAGTGTTAATATATATATTTTGTAAAAAATTATAATTTTTCATTTAACAGAGGAGGATAGGTAGTGTCTTGCGAGTTAGCAATAAAGGAACACTTTTGGGTCCAAATGGACTCCGTAGAGTTGTGACATAAGCATTAGTGTGGAATACAGTGAAGGCTGATTTAAATTGTTGATTTTGCAGTTAAGAGCAAAAAAAAAGACGTGTAATACTAAGCTTCATCTGTGGTGTAGTCATTTGCAGGTACCCAAGCTAGGGAGGACACTATCCCTTTGAATACAAATATCCAAGTGTAGTCAGCCCCAAAATGGTCAAAGACTTTAGAAATGTGTTGTGCACTGGAGCACACATACAGTGCATCGATGTCTTGGTGATTGTAATGGAGGCACCGTTCTGTGTGCCGGTTTCCACTACCTGTTAATTTTTAATGCAAAGTCTGGGAAGGCTATTTTAGTTGATCTGGCTTTGTGTCAAATCCTATGAATGTATATGCTAATGTGTCCCCAGTGACAACTAATTGAGTTTGTACAGCAAAAACTTGATTTGGTGTTGGGAAAATGGCATCTTTCCAGTGAACAACATCTTTTGTACTGGTAGGTAAATCAATGTTGCCATTTTGTGCCGCATGCCCCCCGCACAAAATGAGCATAACCCCGGGGAGGTGGCGGTCCATTAGTGATGTCATTTGAGATGTCATTAGTGATGTCAACAGTGATTTCACTGAACATGTCATGAGTAATGTACTATGTGATGTCATCAGCAGTGCATTGCGGGGATGCAAGTTGTAGTTAGCTCAACTAACTATAGCGGGCGAATTTCTCTGGTTTTGTTTGCCGACGGGGCTGTCCTCGAGGACCCGATGGACAGCGGTTAGGTTAACCGGCTTTTCTGTATTCCGGTCGCAACAGACTTGGAAATCCAGCCTGTCCCCGTTTTCCTATGAGGCAAAGTCTACTCGAGTAAGCTCTTTTCCTTGATTTCTCCATAGCGATCGCTATTTTTAATGATAAGTTTATGCTCTGATCAGATTAACTACTTTAATACAGCTCACCATTGATTTGTGAGCAGTCTCCACTGCATGTGAATGCGTGTCAGTGGTATGCTTAAAATAATTACACAGGTGCTATTGATAGTGTACATGTGGCACGTGTCTCATATATAGCACATTTTGCTCCGAATTGCATATAAAATTGATAGCACTGTGCACAACAAATATACACTCATATTTGCACACCATTGCTCACATAAGAATAATGCAATCTAATACAGTGATTGGATTCCCAGTTCACCAGAATCATTTCTCCTAATGGGGGCTAGCATGAAGCACCAGATACCTTGGAACCACATTACAGGCACGTATTAGAATGTTTGTTTTTCTTGTTGTTTCCTTTCACAGGTTATTTTTTTCGCTGACTCCAGACCCTGGAAGTCTACCAGCCTGACTGTGAGTTTACAACCTGGTTTTGAGGGCCGAGGGTTGGGTGCAAGTTAGCGAGTGCATACCGCCCAGGTTCTTCTTTCTTATCACTTTTTGGTCCTGACGAAAACCTGGAAATCCCTTACACAGGTTGAAACATGTAGACCCAAGCACTTTTCACATAGTTATAGTCGGTCAATTTAACCCAATTTGATATATTGACTTTGTTTTTAATATTGTCCAGTACCTTCAGATTAAAATTTTATTGAAGATATACTGCGCCAATTTTTAATATCACTTTTTGCACTACACTAAAAAATTACCTGCTCCACTGTAATTCAGGTGTCGCAGCACACCCGGATGGCACTCGGCTATCTGGGTTGGACCCCGATGATGAAGCATGTCACCAACCAGATTGGTGAGTGAGGGGTCTTCTAAACAAGGAACATCTTCCTTGTGTCTTCATCCATTCCCCCATCTCCATTAGGACCATTACCCGGCTCTTTGGTGATACTCCTCCTTTTTGTTTACATATATATTTATATACACCTTTTTATATTTATAGGGACTTTTTCAAGGGAGACTGTATATCACATTTTGTCTTGAAGAAGGTGGTCACAATAAGAATAACACCACCGAAACGCTTCGACGCATTCGTTCACAGTATTGGGTTGTATCCAAGGAATGTGTGGCGGTCTAGTAGAATATAGAGGGCTGTTGACTCCAACACACTTGAGCAGATAAATTTCATAGGAAACAACTTTACTATTGATGTGATTATTTGTTTACACTGAATTTTTGCTGTCTCTCCTAGTTCTTTTATATTGTGTGTTTTTTATATTGATGCACTGTTTTTAATGTTATTACTCAGGTACTTGAAGTGTTTTTATCTGAAAAAATTTGATATAGAAACTGAATTCTAAATAAAACAACCTTTTTATGAATTTCTTTGCTATTTTCATCATATATGTGTTGATTGACGAGTAGGGTCTGAGAGTATTCGAATGTACGTGGATGAGTGTGAAAGTATGAGATAACAAAATCTGGATTTTAGTACAACTTACAATTCACCCAAGAGAGTTGTTTCTTTTACTTACCTTTAGTCCATGAGATGTTACATCAGTACATGAATAGTGCCTGGCTGATTTGAACAGTGCTTTTGTAATGCCTGGGTGTTTTTGTAAGTGCATGGGTAATGCCTGGGTGATTGCATGAGTTTATGTGTAATACCTGGATGATTGCATGAGTATATGGGTAGTGCCTGGGTGGTTGCATGAGTGCATGGGTAGTGCCTGAGTGATTGCATGATTGCGGAGGTAATGCCTGGGTGATTGCATAAATGCATGACTAGTGCCAGGGTGATTGGAGGAGTGCATGTCTACTGGCTGGTTAATTGAAGGAGTGAATGAGTAGTGTCTGGGTGATTAGAAGAATACATAGGTAGTGCCTGGTTGATTGGAGCAGTGCATGAGTAGTACCTGAGTTATTGCATGGGTGGATGAGTAGTGCCTGAGTGATCTGAGGAATGCTTGGGTGATTTTCTAACTGCTTGGTTAATGTCTCGGTGATTGTATGAATATGGAGGTAATGTATAGAAGATTGGAAGAGTACATGAGTAATGCATGACTGATTGCATTAATTTATTGGTAATGTCTGGACGATTGCATAGGTTGTGTCAAGGTGATTGCAAGAGTGAAAGAGTAGTGTGTGGTGATTTTATAAGTGCTTGGGTATTGGTGGAATGCTTGGATAAGTCTCTGGTTACTAGCTGGTTGTTTCCAGGAGTGCATGGGTAGTGCGTGGGTTATTGCAGGAGTGCATAGGTAGTGCCTGCATATTGTATCAGTGGATGAGTAGTGCCTGGGTAATTGGAAGAGTGCTTTCATAATGCCTCATTAATTTTGTAAGTGCATGTGTAATGCTTGGGTGATTGCATGAGTTTATAGGTAATATCTGGATGATTGCATGAGTGTATACATAGTGCCTGGGTGATTGCATGAATGCATGGGTAGTGCCTGGGTGAATGGAGGAGTGCATGGGTACTGCATGGGTGATTTTGTAAGTGCTTGGGTAGTGGCAGAGTGACTGCATGAGTGCTTGGATAGTAACTGGGTGATTGGAGGATTGCATGGGTACTGCATGGGTGATTGCATAAGTGTATGGGTAATGTCTGGGTGTTTGGAAGACTACATTGCTAATACTTGACTGATTGCATTAGTTTATGGGTAATGCCTGGATAATTGTATGAGTGCATGGTTAGTATCTGGGTGATTGCAGGAGTGCATGAGTACTGCCTGTGTCACTGGAGGAGTGCAAGGATAGTGCATGCGTATTAACAGAGTGATTGGATAAGTTTATAGCTATTGATTGGTAATCTCTCTAAAAAAAACAATTTTCACATCACCCAGTTTCAGAACCTCCGCCCCATCTCCCTTCTCCCTTTCTGCGCCAAAATCGTGGAGAAGGGTGGTGAATAAGCATCTCATGAGCTACTTGGAAGAACATTCTCTCCTGCATCCCACTCAATCGGGCTTTAGAGGGGGTCACTCTACAGAATCAGCCCTACTTTTTTCCACCGAAGGTTTGAGGAGCATAGTGGATGATGGAGAGACAGCAGCGTTGGTTTTATTAGATCTTAGTGCAGCTTTTGACACCGTGCTGCACTCAACGCTGCTGTCTCGGCTGGCGGACATCGGAGTGAAGGGACGGGCCCTGGCTTGGGTAGAGTCTTTCTTGACTAACAGGAGCTTCCAAATGCACTGCCCCCCCTTTAAATCCTCTCGCAGAAATGTAGGCCATGGGGTTCCACAGGGCTCGAGCCTGAGCCCTACTTTGTTTAACATTTATATGGCACGCCTGGCCTGCATAGTTGAGAGTTTTGGGGTGGGCATTGTCAGCTACGCCGACGACACTCAACTGCTGCTCAAACTCACGCCAGAGTGTAGAGAAGATGCCATCAACTTCTCGAGCTGCCTTACATCGGTAGCAGCTTGGATGGACCACAACTGTCTTTGCCTTAATGGCGAAAAAACCGAGCTGCTGGTAGTAGGGAAATCAGCTTCAGCATGGTCACACATGTGGTGGCCTAAGGAACTGGGCAGCCCCCCTTGCCCAGTAGAATCGGTGCGCAATTTGGGCATCACTTTAGATTCTGATCTCTCCTATAAAACCCATGTGAACAAATTTACAACCAAGTGCTTCGGTATACTGAAGGTTCTCCGTAAGATTCTGGACCTCTTACCTATCGATTCGAGAAAGACCATTGTCCACGCCTTGGTAACCCCCCACTTTGACTTCGGAAATGCTTTGCTTCTAGGGTTGAGCAAAAAGGATTACACCAACTTCAATGTGCGCAGAATGCCGCAGCTCGCCTAGTACTTAAACTTCCCCGCAAAGCATCAGATAAATCTGCTTTATCCAAACTCCATTGGCTACCGATAAGAGAGCGCATCAAATTTAAGTCCCTTTGTTTCGCTCATCTTATAGCTCAAGGCAAAGGCTCAGCCTATCTTCAAAATCTACTGACGATACACCGCCCCACCAGAGATCTTAGATCAGCCGGCAGGATGATCTTTAAACTTCCGAAAATTACCAAAGCCAGGATGGGCGGACGCTCGTTCAGATTTCTAGCGGCTAAATGTTGGAACGAGCTCCCGCTTGGCCTCCGGATGGAGCCCTCCGAGAGTATGTTCCGAAGAAAGCTTAAAACTTTTCTCTTCCTGCAGGTCTAACCTATGTGCCTCTTCCGCTCCTCATATGTTTCCCTCTGCCTCGTCCTCTTAGCTTTTTGTGCAGTGTTCAGCGCGGGGACACACTGTTTTGGGTAACCAGGCGCTTAATAAATGGTTTTAATAATAATAATATTGGTAGCTGAGCGCTAGAATACGTGGTCTCTGCAGCAGGGTCTCTTCACACTGAGCTGTAAGTCCATGTGGGCTTGTGCCTTAGCATCATCACACTCCCCAGTTTGTGTGTTGTGTGTTATAAAACAGAAATAGCATATTCCCTAATGAGTCTGTTACACAGCACGCCCAAAGATCAAGTGCTAATGATTAAGTGCCCTTGTGCGCACTGGTAGACCCAGGCGCAAATTAAGCAGTAGTTTAAAGTCTAAAATTGCCAAACTGATGTACCAGCATGGTTGCCTGCTCCTTAAAGATGAAAGGCTAAGTGCTAGAACACATGGTCTCTGGAGCAGGCTCTCTTCACAATGAGCTGTCCGTCCATGTGGGCTTGTGCCTCAGCATCATCACACTCGCCGGTTTGTGTGTTGTGTGTTATAAAAGAGGAAAGCATATTCCCTAACGAGTCTGTTACACAGCACGCCCAAAGAGCAAGAGCTAATGATTAAGTGCCCATGTGCGCAGTGATAGACCCTGGCTCAAATTAAGCAATAGTTTAAAGTCTAAAATTCAAAACTGATGTAGCAGCATGGTTGCCTGCTCCTAAAAGATGAAAGGCTGAGCGCTAGAACACATGGTCTCTGCAGCAGACTCTCGTCAAACTGAGCTGTCCATCCATGTGGGTTTTGTGCCTTAGCATCATTACACTTGCCGGTTTGTGTGTTGTGCGTTATAAAAGAGAAACAGCATATTCCCTAATGAGTCTGTTACACAGCACGCCCAAAGAGCAAGAGCTAATGATTAAGTGCCCATGTGTGCACTGGTAAACCCCGGCACAAATTAAGCAGCAGTTTAAAGTCTAAAATTGCCAAACTGATATAGCAGCATGGTTGCCTACTCCAAAAAAATGAAAGGCTGAGCGCTAGAACACGTGATCTCTTCAGCAGGCTCTCTTCCCACTGAGCTGTCCGTCCATGTGGGCTTGTGCCTTTGCATCATTACACACCAATTTGGGTGTTATAAATTATAAACAGCATATTCCCTAATGAGTCTGTTACACAGCACGCTCAAAGAGTAAGTGCTAATGATTAAGTGCCCATGTGCGCACTGGTAGACCCCGGCACAAATTAAGCAGTAGGTTTTTTATTTAACTATGTGAGTGCTCACTTCGGCACGTTTTTGCACCGATAAAGCAGGGTGACATGAGGCCAGTTACCCCTTAAACCCACAAAGGATTTTACACTATGCTCATTGGGACTGAACTGCGCACCCACATGGGATAATAAACGGCACTACAATACCCAGAAGGCTGTTCTACGGCCACGCCCCTCCCCAGGGGCAGGGACTTTGCATTTAATAAGACTGCAGCAAGTTCGTCTGTTTTGCACTAAGCGCCACAGAAGAAGGGAGTTGGTTCCTCCCGAAACGCGTCTGGCGATGTGATTTTAGAAGTTGTGTTCCTGAGCCTACTTGCCACCAGCACGCTGCAAATAAACCTTTTGCTTTGATATCAATCTTCAGGCTGGCCTTCTTCAATTTTGGGGTCTGGTATTGTTGGATATATATATATATATATATATATATATATATATATATATATATATATATATATATATATATATATATATATATATATATATGCACATCCAGCGGATAAAGTGGCGCACAAATTTTGTATATTTAGCCATAAGTAATAAGGTTACCGACTAACACGTTCCGGCCCCCCTGGCCTTTGTCAATGTCAATATATATATGTATATATATTAGGTGAATATGTCAGTGACAAAATATTGTTTTGAACTCAGAAATTGCATGAAAATGGACACTAAACTGATAGAAAATCAAAACTGCGGAACAAAATATGTACTATACATATGAGTGTTAATATGTAAAGACCCCCAAATGGGACACCTAAAAAGGAGGATACCAAAGAAAATTTTCTACTAAGAACTGATATGAAATATGTAATATCTTGATACTAATCATAATAATTACAATGAATCAATTACGAAATGGTAATGGTTTGTATCCCATTGGAAGATTTTCATGTACAGCATAACAAAGATATGTCTGTAATAACACGCAATGCAATAGCCACACAAGCATCACATAAAATAATGATGTGTTGTCTGTCCTTTTGGAGAAAATTGTTAACAACTACAACTCCATAATGCAATTGGGTTGTTTTTAACAGGAAGTACTTAAATTGATGTTGAAAGTAGTGTATCCCTACCGTGACCAAGGCCGTAAGGCCGAAACGCGTCGGTTGACAGACTGGCTCTGTTTACAAAATAAAAACTTGGAACTCAGAAGAATTGTTGTGTGCAGCTAAACTTTGTTAAAAAAAAAATAAAAAAAAAATATATATATATATATATATATATATATATATGTATATATGCACATCCAGCGGATAAAGTGGCGCACTCCATTATAAACAAATTTTGTATATTTAGCCATAAGTAATAAGGTTACTGACTAACACGTTCCGCCCCCTGGCCTTTGTCAATGTCAATATATATATGTATATATATTAGGTGAATATGTCAGTTACAAAATTAATGTTTTGAACTCAGAAGAAAATCAGAGAAATTCACCAGTTATAGTTAGCAGAGCTAACTATAACTTGTGCACCCGCATACAATGCCTGCTCATGACCTTCCATATTACATCACTGATGACATCTCAAATGACACCATTGATGACATCACTGGTGACATCATCCAATGAGGTAGTTAGTTTGTTTTATAGTTTACATAGTGCCGGGTAAGTACCATATTAATTTTCTACCAAATTTTTAACACCATTGGTCTAGCTAATGGGTGTAAGAGTTTACAGAACGCTTTTGCTTCTAATGCATCATTGGTGTGTATAGGTATTGAACAATTTTTAAACCTTAGAATTGAAGAGTAACTCTGTGTGAGGATGACAGTTGATGACTTGTGCCCAGGATGTTCCAAACAAGTCTTTTGGCTCAGTGGAAGAAGTTTCCAACAGAGCAAAGATTCTACGTGGTAGATACTAAGTATCGTAAGTAGCCTTGAGTTATGAGACATAATCGTTTCAGCATGACAATTTCTAATTAACATAGAAGACTATGTGCCCCAGGTACTAACCTATGTGAATGTTTCTTTTGCTTCAGAATTGGATAAAGGCTGTAGGTAGTGTGATCTTTGCAACCTTCAGACCTTGGTTTTTTAAAGAAAATAGAGTCTTTTTTTTTACAAGTGTTGCTTACATTGTAGACTGTTCCTAGTAGATACTTTTTAATACTCTGTGGTGTATTTCACATGAGAGTTTCACTGTCTGCAAACAGTGTGGTACAGAAAAAACTCTCTCCATAGAGTAAACAATGTTAACAGTACCCACGTTTCTACTCATATCAACTCATTGTAAGTTCAATGACTATGAGGGGTTTGATACAGATAAAAACTGTCTGTAGTAGGGCATTAATTTTGGAACAGTAAGTGAGCATCTTAAAGAACTTGGCTTTCTCCAAACAGTTGAATACATATTGGACACCGTGTGCACTGAGGCTTTCCCATATATCTGTAGTTGATTGTTAATGTGAACTAAGCTAACCCTTGAGTGTATGGTATAGGTTAACCCTGGGTGAAGTACTACGCTACTCTTGCGTAGTTTGCGAAGTTTGCGCTACTTCGCACTATGCGAATTGCACATAGCACAGTGCTTGCTCGCGGTCCTCAACATCAAGTTGGCGACCGCGAGCGAGTAAAATGACATCCCAGCGAGACTTTTTCCTCATTCGCGATCAGCAACATCAAGTTGCCGATCGCGAGCGTGGAAAATAAACCACCTGGCGAGATTCTCAACGTGGGGAGGTCAGGTTTTTCATTGCGAGTGGTCTCATATGCTCGTGGCCGCTCGTGATGAGAAACTACCAGTCCGCATTGAGAAAGCTGCAGCTCGAGTAGAAATCTACTCGAGCGGCAGAAAATGACCGCTTGCACTGTGCAAGATGCGGTTTGCACTGATTGCACAGTGCGGCAAGCATCCGGCACTGTGCAATCAGTGTGAACAGCATTTTGCACAGTGCACTACGCAGTTCGCGTAGCTCGCGTAGTGCGAAGTGCACTTCGCGTAGCTACGCGTAACACTACTACGCGAACTACATCCAGGGTTAGTATAGGGTCAATGTTGCACATGACACATGCTTGCTACACCTAAGGGAGTTGTATTTGTGATGGCAATAAGGTTGCTTCATATTATTGTGAGCTATTTTGTACAGAGTTGTGTGCTTTTAATGCCGTACACATTTATGGAGTAATGTGTACAAAAGAAGCTTGGATAATGTCATCAATGATGCCATTTGAGATGTCATTAGTGATGTCATAAATTATATCATAGAACATGCCATGAGTGATGTAATATGGGAGGTCCTAAGCAGTGCATGGCGGGGAGCAAGTTATAGTTTGCTCTGCATGGTATCACTGGTGAATTTCTGTGTTTTTATAAAATTCAAAATGTTAATGTTGTCACTGAATATTCACCTAACTATAATGATATTTTAACCTTTGTTTTTTTCAGTGAATTTCATATGTTCTTATAAACAAAAAAAGATTTTTTTATCACACCTAATTATAACATTGTTTAACCTTTGTTTTTTACAGTGAATCTCTAGTTTTTTTTCTCATTAAGTAATATTTTATTACCATCCATAAAGTGCACCCCCGCTATGCATGGCCTTTGACTGTGCGTGGTGGGGGTGCAGGGCCTGCAACCTGGCTCCACAGCAAACCCCCCACAGGCTGTCAACTGTATACTGCACAAGACCTTTGACAGAGCACAACAAGGCTACTGCCAGGCACCATGGCCAACCCACCCAGAGGAAGCCAACGCCCCTGCAGACAGCCAAGCCCATGCTACACACAACCTTTCATCACACATGACCTGTGGTTGGACACAGGGCCTGGCTTCCACCCAGGCCCTACATCCAACTCCCTGAGGCAGCCACTCAGAGGCAGGCAGCCCTCTGCCCACACAACCTATGGGCATGCATTGCATGGCGTTAGCCACAGGGCCTGTCCTGCTGCCAGGCCCTACTTCCAACTCACTGCAGGCAGCAAACTCCATGCTGCGCACAGCCTTTGCCTGTGCTTAGTAGAGGGTTGGCCACAGGCCTGCCACCATGCCCTGTGTCCAAACCCCCAGCAGGCTGCCAACCCTACACCGTGTACAGGTTTTAGCGTTCACAGCGTAGGGTGGCCTTGGGGCCCCAGGGGCCCCATCCCCTGAATCCAAAATATATATATTAAGTGGGAGGAAGACGTGAGCCCACTCCTGAACCTTAATTGGCCCAGGGCACCCCATCTTTGGGACCAAATACAATTAAAGAGGTGATGAAGCGTATTTAGTCCAGTCCCCAAGCCTTCTTTGCCCCCCTTGGGCCCCATCCCTTCGTTCCAAAAATGTAAGGGATGGGGGAACACATTCCCCCTCCTTAACCTTATTGGACCCCTGGGACACCATCCCCAGGGCAGTTATACTTTTAAAAAAGTGGGAGGTGGCCCTCTCCCCAAGCTTTTTTAACCCCTGGGGACACCATCCCCCAGGCCTCCCTCCCTGATCCGTCATACACCTCAGGTACCCACACCGTGTAGAGTCATTTTATGTTTTAAAGAGAGGCAGGTACACCGCTCCCATCCCTGACCCTTATCAGGGCTAGGGGACCCCATCCCCTGGGGCCAAGGCCAATTAAAAAAGGGAGGGGGCATGCGCCCCCTCCAGAAGCCCCTTTGGACCCGGGGACCCCATCCACCATGAACAAATTTAATAAAAAAGGAAGGGGGAGCACTGCAACCTCCCATAGCCTTGGCCGAGTAATTAATAAAGGGAGAGGGAGTGCAGCCCCCTCCCTGAGCCTATTTAGGACATGGAGACCCCATGCACCAGGCCAAAATGTAAATTAAAGGGGAAGTGCCCCATTCCAAGCCTCTTCAGACCCAGGGACGCCATCCCCTGGGCCTCCATTTTAAATAGATGGGTGTCCCAGTGCCCACCTGGGGCACCCAAAAAGCACACATTGGGGGCCACAGGGGAGCTCCAGGGCCTCTGTGGTCCCAGCCAGCTCCCCGCATTGTGCGGGAGATGGCATTGCTCTGGCCCAGAGGGAACAGCTATTTATGCTGCACCTTTAAGGCGGAAGCAATGTGTTGTTCTGTTTCCTTGCCCATGTCAGTGTGGGCAGGGAAACAGATCTCAAGTCTGCTCCTAGCATTTTAGAAGCTCCTGCCTGCTGGTAGAAGACTTTGTACTCGCTCCCATTTAACTGGAGATTTGAAAATGCTCCCTCCAGGCAGGAGCCCACACATGTTTCCCTGCCCATGCCAATGCAGGCAGGGAAAATAATGTGTCCCTAGGTGGGCTCCCTAGGACAAAACAAGTGAGCCCACCCTCAAGGATGGGGCCCCTGGGGCCAATAATGACTCAGGGAGGGCCCCCCTCCTTTTAAGGTAAAGTTATAGCCCTGAGGAATGGGGTCATCATGGATTTTTTAAACCTCTGAAAGGCGGTTCATGCTGCCCCCGTGAAAAATACTGTGGGTCCCAGGGGATGAGGTCCTTGGTGCCAAAAATGGCTCCAGAAGGGGGGGTATTGTGCCCCCTCCCCTTAAAAATACTTTGAGTCAAGAGGATGTGGTATGGGGTTCCTGGGATGAAAATGGATCAGGGAGAGGGGCCACGTTCACCCCTCCTTTTAAATAATGTTGGGCCCCACGGTCACAAATGGCTTGGGGAGGGGGACTGTGTGCAACTCTGGTGGGAAGGAGTAAAAGTCTGATGAATTTCCAGGTCCACCAGTTTTGGTAAATCTGGGAATGCTTCAGTAGGCATTGGTGGATGCATGTCAACAGCCACGCTCTACCCATGTCACGCCTCCACCATGCAGAGGAACGCAAGGCAGTGAGTTGTGCTGCCACGGTTTGTTCCTGATTTTCCAATCCATGCAGGGTCAAGCAAGGTACCTTGCATGGCTTGGTAAATCTCATTCTAGGTTTTGTCTTGCCCTCCATTCCCTTGTATGAAGGAAAACGAAGTTAAAACCTTAACATATCTAGGCCTGTATGAAGGTGGAACTATTATGCAATATGACTAGGGAGCCTTACTATGCAATAATAACACAGTACCCTAAAGTGGACCTCGTATTTGTACTAGTTATCCTTAGCTCAGTCCTAGTAAAGTGGCTAAGAGCAGTCAGGCTTACTGAGAGGAACATGTGTTAAGCATTTCAGAGCAACAACATGGCCGATAAGTGATTTACACAACTCGAAAAAAATCTGACACAAATTTATAAAAATAGTGCTAATTTGTATATAAATGTAGACAACAAAATGAAGTAAATACAGTTTTCAAAACCAGAGTGATAGATTTTACTGTGAGAATTAAATCAGTACGTTGCAGAGCTGTCAAACTTTACCATTGCGGTCAATGGAGAAAACACAAGTTGACACTTGCAGGGTGAATTCCACAGAACCCACTTGGAGTTAAGGTCTTCTGGGTCCACAGACCAAACCTTGACAGTCAGAACAGTTTTACCTTGCCTGTGGAGGCCGGATGCAGAGGTGATTTGGCTGTCCTTAGTGCTGAACAGGGAGCGGCGGTTACTGACAAAGCACACTTATGACACTCCGTCACTTGCATGATGAGTTCAGGGGAGCCCCTAGGGGGTGAAGCTTGGAGGTGCCCCTTGACCAGCAAACACCAGGTAGAACAGCTCTGCCAAGCTCCAGCGTCTTTGGTGAAGAAGTGTGCCTGCCTAGTCATGGTGCTGAATGGGAGCTGCAGGGGCTGTTTAGTAGGTGTGCCAACACATTCAGGTTTGGGATGCAAATGTTCAACAGCTGTGCCACAGAAGCAAAGGGCTGATGATGCAGGATACTTCCTTCCTCTTGGAGCTTTGGGTAAAGTAGTCTGTAGCTAGACAAACCACCAACAAACATTAGCTGTGGCAAATGCAGTGTTGGAGCAAATCTTATTCCAGAGGTCCTGGGAATTCTGTGAGAGGCTGAGACTCACTGAGGTTCAGGACTACGCTTCTCAGAAGGCACCTGGGCAGTTACGTTTGGTCTTGTCCTCAACGGATCCCAGCAGCAGTCCTTCTTTGGTCCTTGGAAGTATGGTGTGTGTCTGCCAACTGCAGGGTAGTACTACCTCTAGTCCGTGGGAGTTTTGGTGATGTCTTTTGTTTGCAGAGGGTTTCACCTTCTTTTTGGGACTTTTCAAGATGGCACTACCTATTTTCAGCGGTACAGTCCAGGTAACCCATCCTGGAGGTATGGCTAGCCTTTAGGGAGTGAGCACACCCTGACTGGCTAATTTTCCACCTGCTTGTAAACATGAGTGACTGGAAGTGGGTGGGGTCTTTGTCTGTGCTGGGGGACAAGTCACTTGCATATCAGAGGCATAACCTGTGAAGCTCAATATCTCAATGTTCCATTCAGTAGCCACCCTAGGTAGGCCGAGTTGTTACTTACTTTCTGACCAGGCCTTTTGTCTTCATCCTTTGGGAGTGATAGCAGTTCCCAAGAGGAGGTCAGACTTCTATCTCCATCCTTGACCCATCCCAATCTGGATTCTGCAGCAACCACAGTACAAAGACCGCTATCCTCGCTGCCACAGACAACATCCGCACCCTCCTCAACAAAGGCCACACCGAGGGCCTGATCCTACTTGGCCTCGCAGCAGCCTACAACCACGTCTCCCATTCATACTCACCTTCAGACTCCACGGCGCCGGCACCTTCGAGACCTCCATTGGCTCCCCGTCGAGAAGAGGGTAACCTTCAAGACAATCACCCACGCCTACAAATGCCTCCACAACTTCAGGCCCCAATACCTCAACGAGAGAATCTCCTTCCACGTACCCAAGAGAATCCTCTGACCCGCCGACCTCACTGAAACACACGCAGAATCGGTGGATGGGCCTTCTCCTACATCACAACCAAGACCTGGAACGAGCTCCCGATCAACATCAAATGCGCCCCCTCTCTACACATCTTCACGAAGACACTCAAGACCCGGCTCTTCAACTGACCAGAGCTGCTTGTACCCCCCCCCCCCAGTGCCTTGAGGTCCTCACAGATGAGTGGCGCAGTTGAAAATTTCTTGATTGGTTGATTGATTGACTATCTTGGTGACAATCAGCTCAAAAAGCCAGCTAAGGCACCAGAAGACTGAGGCATCTCTGTGATTACATTTAAGGATGCCACCAGGGTGCATGCCAGTTCACCCATGATATGAGAATCGTGTCAGGGGTGATAAAGCATGATGTTTGATACCAAACAGCACAGAATTCTATGGTATCATAAATGAGCTGGCTTTTTCAGGTCCTATGGGTAGGCAGCCTATGTTATTCTATGGACCGCCGTTCACTGACAGTAATCTCATAGTAATCTTGAATGGCAAGGTTACTGTGGAGAAATATATGCTTGCACCATTAAAATACTGCCCCCTGCCTCCTGGGCTAAAGGAGGCCTACCTTAGCGGTGACTCATGTACATAAATGGCAGTGAGAGGATCATGTTAGACATGGTGTGTGCAGAGTTGAGCTTGAGCAGGCCAGCCGCTTGTGTAGGCTGTGATAGCAGACCTGAAGTCTATTGCTTTTACTCCGTTTACTCAGGGTGGCAAAATAGCGCTGCAGCCCTGGTGTTGTGTTTCGATTTAGATACCCGTATATAGGTTTCCCGAATCATGCCCTTATATAGGCACAACTCTCATTGCCCATATATAGGCATAAGATTCCAGTCCTTATTTAGGCATTGCCCATGCAAACCAAATACAGGCATGGTCACCTACATCCGTCCATTGCACGTCACAACGATTTCTTGGAAAACCAGACTCTTAAGCCTTTAGGACTTCCCCTGCTTGGATTATTGATATCTCCAATAACTCATTTATTATGCATGAACATCTATTAATTAGGGGTACATTCATGACGTTCCTCTGCCCGAATTTTATGCCAATACTTGCATTATTAAACACCTTCAAGGTATAAATATACTTTCAGTTACCATGGCAAACAATGGCTCGGCTGCACAGCTCAACACGGCTCGCCACGGCTAGTTCGGAAGGAATTCGAGCACCCACCTGACGCACTGACCAGACGCTGTCATCCTCCTCGCAGAGAAATCAGCTCCAGTGTTTCTGACTCGCTTCGCGGGGTGTTAGAGATCGAGACCCGGAAAGAGATTCCAACCACTCTTATTCTAAGGTATGGAGCAGACTACAACCTAGAGGGACAAATACTAACTATAGCTAAACTAGACTATAGAAAAACAGCACCTACTTCTTACCTCGTATTACTGTTAGGTTAGGTACACTGGGGCAGAACTATTTAGAAGAGCCAGATGAATATTCACATTTTAGCCTGTGTTATTTAGGTATTTATTTTATGAATATATGTCATAGCTACAAACCATGCTATTGCAGTATTATTTTATCTTACTTTATTATACTTCGCATTCTGTCTTACGATTGATGCAGTTCATATCTCTTGCACGAGACATAAGACTGTTCAATAAACCCTTTTTATTGAAATTCCCATCCACCTATTTTTGGGTATCTCTGTAGAAACGAAGCATGCGCTATTGACTGAGTGAAACTGTATCTATTGTTTCCACGATTCTGAGAAATGTTCCAATTCTAAGGGAAACAAAGTTGTCATGTTTATGTGGTTGTCAGAGACTAATCCCTTCTTGTTCATTCGAGAAGTTTCTAGTGTCCTCTGAGCTAGCTGGCACACACACATAAGTAATTAAGTTTAATATACTCGATAGAGGCATACTGACCTCAGTCCAATGTTAAAACTATAGTGTATATTATTCCAATACACAGAGACTATAAAGGGTATAGAAACTACACTACACTGATGACCCCTTTACCATCCTTGCCCTGGGTACCACTGTTACCATGTATGCGGGACTTACAGGGGGGTAAAGTATTCTGCCAATTGGCTGTACAATTTCACATTACCTTTGAGGGAAAAGAGAACTGACGCTGGGGCCTTGTTATCAGGTCCCAGTGCACTTTCAGATCAATTACCACAGCATCCAGAGTAGAAAGTTGGGGACTGACCATCCATAATGGGTACTTTCTTAAAGGCCTAAATGCCCTAATTCTTTCTAAAAAGTACTAGAATCAGTTAATAAATCATACAATAGAAAGAAATCTCTGATGAGTAACATGTGCAAAATGGTCCTATATTGTCTTCCTTTGGTTCAGATGATATATATTTGTCCATCATATAGCTGTTTAATTTTTTTGTTGAGTTTTGTTAGTTTTTATGTTATAAGTTGTCATTATTTTAATGTTGAGTATGTGCAATAATATTATAATATTATAGTCTGCTTCATTGTTTGATTTGCTAATATATTTAATTGAATTAATAGAAATGTACTTTTATTGGAAGGTTGTTTAAGAAAGGCAATATTTTTTTAAATTATTGATTGTTTCATTATATAATTGAGTTTGTAAATTATTCAATCATTTTAATATTTTCTATATTAATTGATTATCCCATGTTTTAAGTTCTGTATATAATATTTGAATTTATAGTGTTAATATTTGTTAAAAATGTGTATTGTAAAAAAAAAAATCTTGTTTCATTTCTTTTGTTAGAGCTGGAATCTTAGGGTAATAGGAGAGGAACTGTTTTAAATCAATTTTGTTATTGCTTTTAACTGGTAAATGTTTTAACAAAATGCAATTTACAATGTCAATTTAATATTTTTAGTTTTAAAATATTTACATAAATTATACAATGTAACAAATATATAGATTATATATACATGTATGTATAAGTATGTATGTATGTATGTGTATATATATATGTGTAGACATGTTTGTACATATACATATATATGTATATACATATTTTTATATATTCTGGTTGAGCTTTGTTAAATAAACACATTTTTAAAATATAACCCTTCAAGAGTGCCGCGTCATTGTTTGAATAAAGTGAATTTTCAGGGCCTGGATCCGGCCCATACGCAGAGCACCTGCTGGCTGCGTGCGTCGGTAATGAGGATCACTTTGTGTGTGTGTGTGTGTATATATATATATATATATATATATATATATATATATATATATATATATATATATATATATATATATATATATATATATATTACCTATGGGCGGTTGCCAGTAGGTAGTTATAGTTAGGACCGACTTTCCATAGGAAATCCACAACATTCTATTTGGAATAACTTTGGCGCCGGTGGACGAATCTTCGTGAATTTCTCCAAGAAAATGGCCTGCTTGGCTCCGCTCCTTTTCTTAAAGTTTGGGGGTGATTCATCAAGTGGGGGCCGAGAAATAAGGGGGGGTCCCAAAACGTGTTTTCCCCATGCAATTTTCCATAGGGACCTTTAGCCAGGGCTACAGCCCAAACGGCGGAACGGAATTACACCAAATTTGGCAGAGAGGTAGAGGTCGGTTCACAGATTGTGCTTTTTGGTAAATGGTGTAAATCCGTTCAGTAGTTCCTGAGAAAATGAAAAGTAAATTCATAGTGCTATCTATAGACGAAGTACTGCTCGCGTACGGAGATCCGTTCAATTACGAGCACGAGCTGCATGCTGATTGGATGTCAACTGTCTGTCAACACTCCAAACCAGGAAGTGTTGGCAGCCATCTTGTGCCTTGGTAGAACCGAGTCACAAGAAAACAGTAAAACAAAGTTGAAAAATAAGGAAAGGGGGCAGGGTAGAAACAACCTGACCCTCTAGGCCTGCTCAGGGGGTCCCACATGGATCTTTAGGCCCAAAATATATATTTTTTTTAAATAAGAAATAGTGGGGTACGTGTATCGTACGTGGTAGTAAAGGGAACAACTAGAGCTATATTTCTATGATAGTATGTAAAACTTTCAGGTTTTTTTGTGCACTAGTTGCACTCTCTACGCATGCGCAGCCTCGTTTCCAAGCCCACGTTTCTTTCTTTTTCTTCAAGTTCGCCAAGCAAACCTCTCCTCATTTCAGGTATTAAATATGCCGTTTTCTTTTCCTGGGCCGTGTGTCATCCGCTCTATACTTTACTTTTGTAATATATTAATTATTATATTCTATCTATATTTATTTGAAATGTATTGCCGAGGCACCAAACGTTGATTACATACTCCGGCCACTGCCATTTTAGTAGTTTTCCTCCGTTATTTTTATTGTACCTGTTACTTTCATTTTACCTTCCGACTATCTTCTCTGTGATTGATGAGATTTCCTACCACAGAAACCACGGTGTTTGTCCTTGGCCTGTGATGTTATCAGACTTGGTCACATGCATACCTAAAAACTAATTTGAAGCACGTAAGCCAAAGCCATTATAACACGTATCCGTCACCACAAAGCCATTATCATGCTTATGGCTTTTTCATGCGTGGTAAATGTATACTAGTTGTAAAAGCATGCTTGGTAAAGGCATGCTTGGTAAAGCCATATGCGTGCTAATGAATTCATGGTGACGATCACGCGTGGTTATGACAGCGTTGTAACGGCTGTTTTCCCCCAGGATACTGCAGGAACCGGGTCTAGGTGTGGCGAACTCCAGGGCATTATGCAGTGGGCCACGCAGCCTCCCTCACACTATATAGAAATCTCCAGGGGGTGGTCATTTTCGTGTTTTGAGGGGCGTCATTGAGGCCCACTTAGTTAATTTTGTAGGGGGGTTAGTTTGCACGCAAAAATTTCGCAAGAGGTTTGTAAATGTGGTACACATTGTTTTACTTTGATTTCCTTTGTATGTTGTAGTCCATTCAGAGAAAATATAAGTTATTGTACAGCTAGTACTTTTCAACCCTACTGTCAAACATCTTACTATAGTATTTCAAATTATAAATATTTTTATTGTGGACCGTTGTGGTAAATAAATAAATAATACCTCTATTTTTGGATGAATAAATGAATAATAGATAGCTCAATAAATAAGAGTCAAGATTCGAGGTAGTAGGAGTTTTGCAGGTTTATTACAGCATAAAGGACAGGAACAGGACAACCTGCATAGGAATAGGATGGCAGGGCCCAGCAGCTGCTGGGGCTGGATCTGGGATGAGCGCGCTAGGAAGGATAACTTTTTAATAACAGTACATGAGCATATATACATAACGCAAACACATAGCATTACATCGCAATAGGCGTAGCAGTGGGAGGAGCAATAGGCGTGACGCGTAGCAGTCGCGAAAGATAAGGGTGAAAAGAGGTGTAACAGGGCGTATACATAGACATGTGATGCAAACGTAACAGAATATGTCATAAATGGGGCGGAAACCATGGAGGGGGCTACCTGAGGAGCCGGGACCTCTAACCTGATGGTGCGCGCAAACTGGCAATGACGTGTTACTAGGAGAAGCTGGGGGCTTCGAACTCTGTGCTAGTAGCAGAGACTGAAGTCTGGAGAGTCAGGGCGACATGTACCTAAACAGTATCTAGTATCTGATGTTTAGAGAACATGTTGATATAAACTATAAGTCAGGAGGGGAGAGGCTAACGGACTCTAAGACTGGAGCATGCATTATTCTACATGTAGTGCGTGATGAAGAATATTAAATGACCATTAAATGCAGTATTTCTCTTACATGGAGACGTAAGGGCTAGACAATGACGGAAACTATTGATGTGATTCAGTAGCTTTAGGAATGCAGAGAAGGAGGACTGAACTGATAGCTGGAATCATAACATACTCTTGGCAGACTCAGAGGCAGAGCTAGGCTGAGCCGGGCACTGCGAGGCAGGAAGTAAGTGAAGGGTCGAGGATACAGGTGGGGGCTGTATCGCTCCTCAGCGAGGCTTCAGGAGACAGGAGACAGGAGACAGGAGCTGAACTGAATCTGGTGTCCAGGCCCTTCTGAGGCCTAGAAACGGGGACTTTACAATGGAATAACGTGCACACTGAGAAACGTGGCAACGTAACTTCACATGGGCCTGATATTCGTAGTATTCACGAGAACTGGAAACTGACATACTAGAGGTGGACACAACTGTAATTGCGTCTTTAATCGAACATAGGGAATACATATGCATATTAATCATGCACAGATAACATATGATGGATGACGCGTAGGGACACAGAACATGGCAAAATTTACTTTTCCACATTCCCTCCTTGTCACTACGTTTCCATCAGGAAACATCAATATTCATGATACCATCTATCATTTCATACAGTATCATTTGCTCGTCTCGAATTTTCTGGGAACGTGTTTTAGAACGGGGCTTGGGACTAGGAATACATGATGTAGCACAAATGCCGCAAATCGCAGGGCCACATTGTATACAGAGGCAGCAGCTGAATATGATCGCTACTGCAATACCTAGAAAGGACAAGACTTTCCATCCCCAGGCGGAAAATATATTCCAGAACCAACCGGACCATGTCCAGGTGCCTGGATCTTGGTGTAACAGATGGGCAATTTTATGGAGTCTGGTTATAGCTGAATAAACAGACGGCGCGTTATTTGGAATGAAAATGCAGCAACTAGATCCAATGACTCTACAGGCCCCGCCCCTATCGGCCAATATGACGTCAAGGACGAGACGATTCTGTAAAACGACAAATCTCATAGCAGATTGCTCTTCGGTTAAGTTACCTAGAGCAGAGGCAGTCTCATTGACTACAGCTTCAAGGGTTCTGGTTAACCTACGGATTAGCTTACTATTCTGGATAGGTCCTATAAAGAAAAAGAAACCTCTATTGAAATCTGTATACTGTTCTAGACCAGTTTCAGTATAATCGACAATGGGGGACTCCCTTCTATGTCTAATGTGTACTAGATGTGTATTTCTATGATAATCAGATGGGGCTAGGAAAACTGGTGGCAGTAGGAAGGCAATGTAACAGGTTCCCTCCCAATCGAAGGGCAGACGAATATATGCAGTTTGACCACAAATAAAATAAGAATGGCGTGAAGCATTGAAAATAGATTTCCCACTGTCACTATACTTGACAATAGTAGTACAATCACTATGTCCTACATGTATGGAACCATTATTTCGGACACATAATTCGCCTTTGACTGGTAGTACTGAAATAGCAGGTAAGTCTGGAGTAGTATCAGACTGAACATTCAGGACCATGAAATTCGAAGAATAATTACCTAAATTGTATACTTCATTTTCTAGATCTAACCCTGTTCTGTGGGGAAGACCTTGCTTGTCTGAGAAACATGTACTGTTAAGAAAAGACATATCTGTTGAGGATGACGTTAACGTGGACCATGCTCCACACGAACCATTATGTGAAAATGGATAAGGAAAGAGTGGCAGAACTCCCTTCGGTGTCTGGAAAGGGGGGAGTCGACCACACACCCAACAATTAGTGGCATTGCTGGTCTGGTGTGAATAATGTAACATGCGGATGAAAGAATTATTTCGCATAGCAAGGCGGTAAGAGAGTTCATGAGGAGGTAGATCACTAAACGTGTGCTCTACTGTAGCATTGGAAGACTTATTTACATGAGAAACTGGAAAATACAGGTAGAATGCATAACTGGTGCAGGAAATCATAATGCTGAGAAATAATATGAAACATAGAAAAACGATACATCGGATTGAGTTTTGACTAACTCTCTCACTATGGGGGTCTATTTTATACATGTCAGAAACAGTCTAACCGTTTCACCTAGGGGAGGACTTAGACAATCAAACTGGCTGACTTATTTTACTAGACCGGAGTTTCAACTTATACTCCTGTTGCGGAGTTTTCTCTAACGGGGAGGGTGCAGTATCATTGTTCTTTGCGGGACAGTCCTTGAGAATAGTACTTTGGCAATCCTTCAAATCCTGGGAAATGTTCTTTGAGACGGGTTTCAGTCCATAAAATTTCTTTACGTGCGAAAGGTGCACCCAGCCTTTGCGTCCCTCCAACTTCACGGCTGTACGGGTGGCGAGGAGGACCTGTCGGGGCTCCTTCCAGCGAGGCTCCAGCGGACTTGAGCGATCGAAATTTCGCACCAGGACCATGGATCCTGGAACGATTTCATGCGGTGCCACCTCGGTATTGTCTGGAAATGCGGCGGCAACCTGTGAACGACAAGAGTTGAGGGCAGACATCAAGGAAGCTAGGTAATCTGTCAGCATATTACTTGAAACATCGGTAATACTTCGGGGTCTGGGTGTACCCCACATGTTAGGGGGGCGGCCGAAAACGACCTCATACGGGGACAGACCTGATCTGGAATGTGCGACCATGCGCATATAAAATAGAGCAACTGGCAGAGCTACTAGCCAGTCTACGCCTTTCTCTTGACAAACTTTTGCGATACGGATTTTCAAAGTCTGGTTATGTCTCTCTACGAGACCGGCTGCTTCAGGATGGCGTACACAATGGAACTTCCACTGGTACCCTAACAAAAGGGAAACATGTTTCATTAACTCTGAGGAGAATGGCTGGCCGTTATCAGAATATACGACCCTAGGGAGTCCATAACGGGGGAAGAACTCACGAACCAACTGCTTGGCAGTGGTCGCGGCTGTGTAATCTGGGACTGGATATGCTTCTGTCCACCTGGACAAAGCGCATACAACTACAAGGACATACTTGAAACCTCGACATCGCTCCATCTGAATATAATCCATCTGGAGGACTTCAAAAGGGTGGTCAGGGGGTTGGAATCCACCTTGTTCCACCGGGACACTTTTACCTGGATTAAACTGGCAACATATCATACAGGTACGGACTTTCTGCTTGGCTGCAGCTCGTAAATGCTTGTTGAACCAAAGGTTCTGGATACTGTCTAACATGGCTTTTTCTCCTAAATGTGCTGGACTATGTGCGGTATTGATAATGACTTGAACCATAGAGTCGGGGAGAAACCATGTGGCTCTACCCTTCGTTAACCATCCTTGATCTGTCTGGACCCCTCCTTGTTCGGACCATTTCTTGATTTCATCGGGAGTAGCATGTAACTGGATATCTATGACATCTTGAGTAGGGTCTTTAACTGTCATGCATGTAATCGGATCTGGAGTGTGTGTCATGTTAACTGGAATGTCTGGAGTCTGTGCTGTAAGCTTGGCTGTGCGATCTGCTAGATCGTTACCCTGGGAAATAATGTCAGTAACTTTCGTGTGTGCTTTGCATTTCATGATAGCAATGGATGTCGGTAAATGTATTGCATCTAACAGAGCTTGAATGAGGAGACCATGCTGAATCTTGGTTCCATGAGAAGTCATAAAACCTCTCTCCTGCCAGAGCACTCCAAAATCGTGTACGACTCCAAATGCGTAGCGCGAATCTGTGTAAACATTAACTTTCAGGTTCTTGGCGTGTATGCAGGCTTGAGTCAGAGCAACTAGCTCTGCTGCTTGAGCGGACAGGGTATCAATACGGTGTGTCTCAATAACTTCAGTGTCAGTAGTCACTGCATACGCGGCTACTAGTTCTCCTGTACTTGTTCTCATACATGAACCATCCACATAAAGTGTCAGGTCTGGATCTGGTAATGGAATATCGGTCAGGTCTTGTCTTGGCTTTGTCGTAATGTTGACTACTTCCACACAGTCATGTGTGGCAGGGTTTGGATTAACTGACGGTAACAGTGTAGCAGGATTCAAAACGTTGCAGCGTCTGATTTCTATGTGTGGCTGGAACAGTGTCAATTCATAACCTGTTAAACGTGCAATTGTCAAGTGCTGAGTTTGTGTTCGGTTTAAAAGAACTTCCACGGAGTGTGGAACTTGTACTGTCAAGGAATGTCCTAAGACTATGGAATCACTTTGTCTGATAGCTAGTGCTGTGGCTGCAACTGACTTGAGGCACACAGGCAGAGCCTGGGCTACAGGATCTAATGTGCTCGAAAAATAAGCACATGGCTTGTATTGTCCTGCTTGATCTTGTGTGAGAACAGATAATGCTGTACCTTCGCGTTCAGTGACGAAAAGTGTAAAAGGCTTACTGTACTTTGGTGTAGCTAGAACTGGAGCTTGACATAGGGCTTTCTTTAACTCATTGAAACTGAGTGTATGTTCAGATGTCCAAGGGAGGACAGTCGATACGGCTGCCTCCTGTGTCGTTAATTGTATCAGTGGTTTAGCTAGAAATGCATACTGAGGAATCCATTGTCTGCAATAAGAAGTAAGGCCAATAAAAGCACGTACCTCCTTCTGGGTCTTGGGTTGAGGAAGACTCGCTATTAACTGGATACGGTCTGGTGTCAACTGCCTACCCCACTTGGACAGTAAGTGTCCTAAGTAGACCACTTGCTGGACACAGAATTGAAGCTTCGAAGGGGACACCTTGTGCCCCATCTCGGCAAGGAAATACAGAACTGTGAGGGATGCTCGCTCGCAAGCACGTTCAGAACGGGCTGTGACCAGTAGATCATCGACATACTGGAGCAGGGCAGTGTCAGTTGGCATGTGAATGTTGTCTAGTTGTCTCTTAAGTGCTTGACTGTAAATACTAGGACTTTCTGTGAAACCTTGAGGAGCTCGTGTGAACATATAGCTCCTTCCATTTAAACAAAATCCGAAAAGGAACTGACTGTCTGGATGAATGGGAACACTGAAAAACGCGTTCTTGAGGTCAATTACAGTAAAGAACGTGGCTTCGGAATCGATGGCTGTCAATAGGGAAGAGATGTCTGGGACAACTGGGTACTGAGGAATAATACATTTATTAAGCTCTCGTAGGTCAATCACTAATCGATATACTGGGGGTGCATTTGGATCAGTACGTTTCATGACTGGAATGATCGGAGAATTGCATACATTGGAGTCAGTTTCTACAACCACTCCTTGAGCGATGAGCTCGTCAATAATTTTGGATAAGGCTGCTACAGCCTCAGGTGGCAATCTGTACTGTCTGATTCGTGGTAACACTACACCTGGCTTGAGAGTCACACGATGGGGTGTGATTTGCATGTAACCTACATCAGTTGGACCTTGCGCCCATAAATGCTGCGGAACATTAGACAATCTGGGATCAAAATCTCGTAATACATAGTGACCCTTGAAGTCACGTAGGAACAATCGTATTCCCTCTGGGGAACAGCATATAACTGCACCTAACTCTTTCAGTGTTTTAATACCTAATAGATTCTCTGGACATGACTTAGTAAGTAACAGGTCAGTAGTACGGGACAATGGACCTACTTCTAGAGTAACTGGCTTTGATATTTCATTTACAATGGGTTTTCCTGAAAATCCAAGGGAAACATTTCTTGAGCCTGAGAGCGGAGCCCCTGGAACTTCGGCGTGGCTAATTGTGGTCCTACTTGCCCCTGTATCAATCAAAAACTTTCTGTCTTTCCCCAATACTTGACTGTGAACATAGGGACCTTCTTGATCTACAGGTATCTCGATGAGAGGCAAGCCTACCTCCCTCTCTAGGCTGTTTCATGAATATGGCTGATACTCTGGATACTCAGACTGTGCATACTGGTACATCTGCTGTGTAACGTGCTGTGTTGCAGCGATGGGCTGCGGTGCTGTAACTGTCTGTGGTGCATTCTGTGGCTGAGAAATCTGTGAAACTTGTTCTTGTCTAGGCGGACGTGGTCTTTCTTTAGTCTTACCGGTAGCTATGTTGTGTTTCAGAACTGCACACTCGTTTATAAAATGACCTGGCTGTTTACAATAATTGCAGTTTCCTTTAACGGGAGCTGCAGGATGACTGACCTGATTCGGACCCCTCTTCTGACTGTCTTGAGGAACAGATTGTGCAACTAGTACTTTCATTTTCGTGTCTTTCATACGTTTTCTCTCGTGTTCTTGCTCTTCTCTGATTCTATTCTGGTGGTATTGGAGCATCTGTAACATCTGGGACGGGGTATTAGCTTGCCAGGTACTTTCGACTTTCAAAACTCGATTTTTAATTGGTGAACTTGAATTCTCGACTAATTTAGTAACAAAAAGGTGAGGGTATGACTCGCTACTCGTCTTGAGGCCACTGTTGATGCTAAAACATTTTTCAAATCTAGAATAAAAATCACTAATGTCTTCGTCTTGTTTCTGTTTACAGGCTGAGATTGCATCCCAGTCTTCCTTTCTCGTTGTTAACAATCTGGGTAAAACTTGAATCAATAATTCAGGTAATTCTTTACATTTCGCTCCAAGGCCGGTACCTGGTACTCGTGCCTTGTCTTCAGCTTCTAGAACTGCCCAATCGATCTTTTTCTCCCCCACCTCCCATTCTTTTTCCTTGAGCTTTTCATACACCCCTGCGGGCAACAGAACCTTTAACATTTTAATTATGTCTGGATACGTGTATTCTCCCATACGGAGCATGTCCTTTAATTCTCGATGGAACCCTGCTGGATCTTTATCATGACAGGGGATTAATTTTTTCATCTCTAGGAGTTCCATCTTTGTAATCGGAGTGTAAACAAACACTCGTTCTAGTTCGCCACCCGTTCCTCTAACTGGGTGGACTTCTCGTAACGGATTCTGTCTCTCTATGTAAAATGGTTTATTTTCTGGGGGTGAGACATGAACAAAATGCGGGTTCAAAAACGTTCTATATTTGTGGCGCTGTTCTAGAATGACACTAATTAAATCGGTACCTAAACCTTTCCATTTATACTGGAGTAACTCATTCAGGACATCGTGTAACGGACCTGGATCAGAGTGCTGACCCTCATACAATGTAATGAGGTGCTGAATCATATACATACCCGCCAGTCGTTGCTCGGCTGGGGGCATTTTCAGAAACATTTGTGCCACTATTTCGTCTGGAAAAGTGGTAGAATCAGTAGTCCATCAGACTGCTGATCGGACTAGTTCTTGTTCATGCATGGTACTTAACTCACTATAACCGATTCGTGATTTCAGAATGTGATCGGTAGCTTGAAACACTTGTTCTAGAGAACCTTGTTCTGGTGCTGGATGATGGAAAGTTGACTTGTGTTCTAGGCGTAAATGGCGATCTGGAAATCTAGATTTTCCTACATACGCTATTCTGGCGGGATTCTCGTCGTCTACCTCTTCAGTATCAGAGTTACTTTCTTTCTCGCTTACTTGTGCTGCTTTACGTTGATCGTGTAACCTTATTATTTCTTTACGAATTTTCTTGTACATACTTTCCATAGCACTGATGGTCCTGTGCTTACCCTCGGCTATATTATCACTCCACTTTGTCAGGGTTCTCATTTCGGCTTGATCTTTGGACGGGTAATCTTGTTCTCTTATTAAACAATTAATCAAAAACTTTAGTATCATGAGCTGGATCTCGGCTTTCCTTTGAGACATGACTTCGCCAATGCTTTCTGGATCATCCCCTGTACGGATGAAACGATATATTCTGTCTAGATCTTCTTTCATATTCGGTAGGGTGACTAGATACTCGGCCACCTTTCTTACACGTAATGAATATAAAACCATATTATCCTCGCCTGGGACTGGATCATAGCCACATTCGTTAAGGGCTTTTCTTATCTCTGCTACAGACTGATGTCTGGGCGTACGCTGTGACGCTTGTGCATGTAATTCGGCTGACGTTAAACGCTTGTGTGGCGGCGGGGTCTGAGGAGGACCTCCTCCTGCGGCCCCTAAACTAGAATCGTCGACTGATCCTCTTCGTACTAGTGTGGCAGGAAATTGAAATGCGGGCTGAACTGGTATGGCGGGCTGGACCGGGGGGACCGTAACAGGTACTGCAAGGGGTACCCCGGTGTCTGGAGAAACGGGGAGTGCCTGATTTACAGGGACTGGCGGAGCGCGAACAGGATTTGCATATTCTGGGACTGTGTCGTCCAAATAGGACGAAATGAAAATATCAGCTGCGGTCGGTTTGTGACGTAGCTTGGTCGGAACTAATGGTGGCGGAAAGTTACTGGATGCCTCCGGGGTCGCTTTTGGCAAGCCCTCGGCAAGAAGAGGATACATACCCTTAATAAGAGCATGCCTCTGTCTGTCTGACTGTTCGGTTTTAACTCGTTCACCAATCTCGATTAATTCCCTTTCTTGGGCTCGTTCCAAGGATTCTCTACTTAATTCTGACTTTCTGATTTCTTTTTCGGTTCTTTTATGAGATTCTTTGCGCCATAACTCGATAGCATCTTTCTGTGACTGTCTGGCTTTCTTTTTCCATAATGCTTCTTCTACTCGCCTGATGCACTCGGCATCCCATGTACCCGATACGGGCCATCTATACTTTTCTTCTAACTGTTTGGTATACTCTACCCATAAATCTAGATATAATATGGCACTTATGCCATGCTTCTGATACATAAAATGACCTGGACTGTCCCTAGGCGGAACTGGAACTGCTGCTTCCAGCAGACCCTTTCTAGTTCTTAACTGACGTAACTTAGGAAACAAGGGCATGACTGGACTGTAATCTAGACACAATACAATACACAATGAACACGATACTTATTCCCCATTCATACCACGACATTAAAATACATGAAGAACATTTAAAATAACAGTTCGAACAGAATACTACCTGGAATACGGAACACAGAATACATGAATTTTCTCGAGAACAGAACCGACTAGAACAGGAACTAGATGCACTGCTGAAACAGTACGAAACTTACCGGTCTCATACAGAGACACGTCAGGACCCGCATCCACCGAAGTGGACACTTCGTTTGTGGGACTGTGTACCACCAACCCACGGACCAGAGTCAATTAGATTGACCCTGTCTAGATACTACCCCAGTAACGGTACTCACCGGGCAGTAAGAACGGAAGGCCTCAGACTGGACGGGACTGCTTGGACGCCGGACGGACGAACTTCGGACTTCTGTTACGGGTGGGCCTCCGGATACCTCGGACCTTGGACTCTTGGCTTGGGCTCTGGTCGGGACTCGCCGCGTTCCTCCACCGTCTCGTCTGGATGCTGGACCGCCTCCTCCGTCTCCTCCGTGGGCCTGAGGGATACTTGAAGCAGAAATATCTGCCGGTGCGCAGAAGAGTTCCGTCACGACTGCAGAGGGTCAGGGGGTCGGCGTGGCTTCACCGACGCGTGGGGAAAGGGCAAGTCCCTATTCGGGCGCCATTATGTGGTAAATAAATAAATAATACCTCTATTTTTGGATGAATAAATGAATAACAGATAGCTCAATAAATAAGAGTCAAGATTCGAGGTAGTAGGAGTTTTGCAGGTTTATTACAGCATAAAGGACAGGAACAGGACAACCTGCATAGGAATAGGATGGCAGGGCCCAGCAGCTGCTGGGGCTGGATCTGGGATGAGCGCGCTAGGAAGGATAACTTTTTAATAACAGTACATGAGCATATATACATAACGCAAACACATAGCATTACATCGCAATAGGCGTAGCAGTGGGAGGAGCAATAGGCGTGACGCGTAGCAGTCGCGAAAGATAAGGGTGAAAAGAGGTGTAACAGGGCGTATACATAGACATGTGATGCAAACGTAACAGAATATGTCATAAATGGGGCGGAAACCATGGAGGGGGCTACCTGAGGAGCCGGGACCTCTAACCTGATGGTGCGCGCAAACTGGCAATGACGTGTTACTAGGAGAAGCTGGGGGCTTCGAACTCTGTGCTAGGAGCAGAGACTGAAGTCTGGAGAGTCAGGGCGACATGTACCTAAACAGTATCTAGTATCTGATGTTTAGAGAACATGTTGATATAAACTATAAGTCAGGAGGGGAGAGGCTAACGGACTCTAAGACTGGAGCATGCATTATTCTACATGTAGTGCGTGATGAAGAATATTAAATGACCATTAAATGCAGTATTTCTCTTACATGGAGACGTAAGGGCTAGACAATGACGGAAACTATTGATGTGATTCAGTAGCTTTAGGAATGCAGAGAAGGAGGACTGAACTGATAGCTGGAATCATAACATACTCTTGGCAGACTCAGAGGCAGAGCTAGGCTGAGCCGGGCACTGCGAGGCAGGAAGTAAGTGAAGGGTCGAGGATACAGGTGGGGGCTGTATCGCTCCTCAGCGAGGCTTCAGGAGACAGGAGACAGGAGACAGGAGCTGAACTGAATCTGGTGTCCAGGACCTTCTGAGGCCTAGAAACGGGGACTTTACAATGGAATAACGTGCACACTGAGAAACGTGGCAACGTAACTTCACATGGGCCTGATATTCGTAGTATTCACGAGAACTGGAAACTGACATACTAGAGGTGGACACAACTGTAATTGCGTCTTTAATCGAACATAGGGAATACATATGCATATTAATCATGCACAGATAACATATGATGGATGACGCGTAGGGACACAGAACATGGCAAAATTTACTTTTCCACACCGTCCCCCCCCCAAAAAAAAATAAAACAAGTACATACTTTTTTTTATTAACTTTTATTAAAACAACAATAACTGTAAGCGTACCTTAAAGATAATGTAATAAACAACTAGAAAAATAACTTTAATAAAACTTGCGATGTGGGTAGGCAATCTGCAAAACAAAAAAGAAAAAAGAGTCTAAAGTTATGTAGATGTGACTAAATAAGGTGGAGCATTACAAGTGAAGGTAACACTACGATTTTACGTGTGCAGTGTGTCTAGTACATTTCACTTCTGTTATAGTCCCGCGTTCAAGTGGTGTCTATATGGAAGTGCCTACTGCGTTACTGACACAAAAGTGGTACAACGGATTGTAAATACGCCGACTTATTTCTAGTGCATTGCAATGGAGGCATTGTATATCTAGGCCACTGTGCTTACCTTGTCTATTCACTGCGGCCAAACACTGCGGCCACCGGAGTTCACAACTTCAATACACCTCTGCTTCTACACGTCAAAGTAGACAGCAGTGTCTATAGCTTTGAAAGAGAAAGAGACATGATGTCACAGAGAGTGAGAGAGAGAAGGAGAGAGAAAACAACATTAAAACTGTCTTGCAGAGTCTGGAGTTGAGATTTTTCATTGAAAAGTCAGACACAGATTTACAAGCTCTTTGCGACACTTTTCCCATGTTAAAAGTGGCACAAAAGTGGCGCAATAAGGTTGTAGATATGTTTCGCAGAATGTTGTAACCTATCTGTTGTCACTGCTCGGAGGTAATTATATATTTCTACATAGTGAAGCTGCTGCACAGTACTCAGACTCTCTTTTAACAAATAATTTGTTGTTGTTTCGGAAACAAAATTCTTTGCTCACCTAGTGCCATTGGCGTGATTGAAAGAGGGTGCTCTACGTGCTGAAGAAACCTTCACAGTAATCAAGAGAGTTCACCACTTCAACTCAGATAAGGTTGTATATAGTAGACTGGAGATAGCAGTGTACAAAACTTTAAAAAAGGAAGAGAAACGATGTGAGAGAGTAAGAAAGAGAAAGAGAGAAAAAAGGACATTAAAACGTGGGAGAGACACAAACAATATTGGGGGGTGCCTGAAGACAGAGGCGCAACCACAGTCAAAAATATCGGGGGGGGCTTAAAAAACAATTCGGGGGGCTTCACTTCTAGCAAAAAGAAGAGTGGAGCTGCAGGGGCTGTAAGCGGGGGGACATCAAAGTCTCATTAACAAGCAAAATGTCTTAAAAAGACCTGTAAAGTACTCGGGTGCCACTGTTTGTGGGCACAGGAAGGTATCTGATCTTAGCTGAAGCCCCGTTAGCCCAATGTGTGTTTTGCGCGCCTGCTGCATACTACACATTCTCTCGTTTCACAGATAACTTGTTGTTCTTCCGGAAACAAGCTGGTTTGCTTACCTTGTGCCATTGCCGTCGTCCTTGTTACATAATGCATCGTGAAGCACTACATCTAAAAGATATTAAAAGAAAGATGTTATGATTGATAATTGTGACTATATTAATTTGGAGTTAGATAACATCGCGCTTTTATACACGTTCCTTTTCACATTTTTATGAACTGTTTGTATTGGTAATATTCCGGACATTTAAGCAATTCTAGAAACGTTCCTGCTATTGGTAAAAAAAATTATACATGTAAATTAATACACTATATAGGAGTGCGTTCGTCTAAAACGGTAAGTTGCGTTTTTGTATCTAGTCTGCTACAACCATGACTCTCTCCGATGCGTACTCAAGCCTCACTGCTCACCTTTTCGTGGAAAAGGCACCTTATGCATGATGTAGTCCCGATCTCCAAAAAAGAAGTCTCATATATGGTGCCGAGTCTTGATATCTCTATGACTAACGACATACTCGTGCTCCCATCATCATCATCGCAGGTTCTTCAACCGCTCAGTGCTTCGGGCACCACTAACTCAGTGACCAGAGAGGCCACGCATGTAGTAGTGGGCCCCTTGTTCGATACTTTGGGAACAACTCTAAAATAGCATACAACATGTGCGCTCCGTCTTTTTTATACATAGGGTCACGTGTGTAAAGATGAATTTGCTGGATGGGTGTGGTGTGTGTGTGTACCAGCCATGAGGGATTTTGTGTGCCGATTTGACAACTAGACCTGCAACTAAGAAATTAGTACAATGGAAATCTGGGCCTTATACTGTTGTTGTGTTTTCCTGGTAGCATAAAAGTGGTCTGTACTAAGGTATTCAGTCTTGATTAATGTACCATCTCCCCCCGGGGTTTTCAAATGTTGGGAGAGGGGCCGCGCGGCTCCGGGACACTGCAGGAGCTGATCCTGAGGTGTGGCAGTCTCCAGAACCTTCGACGGCTCTGGGCATAGGGTCACGCACTCTACATCATACAATACAGTAAAAAAGAAGACAAAGTGATGGAGATGATTTGTGACGTGTTTAGGTTGAGAACCTGGATAATCTTTAAATGGGTGAGAGCAGCATGTAAATTAGTGATGAAGGCTACTTTTTTTACGGTCGATTTAGAGTACGCGTACTAAGCACCTGCGTACAACAAGTCTGTTATTCGTCCCAAAAGCGTAAGTAAGCTAGAAAAATAAAAATATTTTTTAGAGATTTATCAAGTGTATCTGTTTACATGTTGGGTGGCTCTAAAAAGAGCCCTTGTATTTATTGGGAGATTTTAGTACCTACACAAGTAAGAACCGATGCAGAGTCTTAAGTTTATGAGAAAATAGTTCTGGTGTCAACTGCTATGCTAATGTAATTGTTAATGTTGTTTTTTTTCTTGGAAGTTTGCAACAACAAATTGTTGAAAATCGGAAAGAATGATTCTGTTCGTTGTTGTATTCTGTTTATGAGAAATGTAGTAGTGATAAAAGTAAAATAGAAAGTGTTTCTGATATTCGAAATGTTTTGGACATATTTTCTGGTTCTACTCAATTTATGCAGAATATTCAGCAAGATTGTCCGGAATTTCTAATGTATATGCTTGTTGTGTTGCAAGATGAAGGTAAAGATATTGAAAATCTTTTTGGCCTTTCTTATACATGGGAACATAACTGTGAAAATTGTTTGTTTACATGCAGCAGTAACATTGACAGTGAAAGGTTCATATATTTGACTTTACCTGACTGTGAATCAGTGTCTTTTAACAATCTAATTAGAGGAGCAAGTCAAAACATGGAGTGTAGACAATGTAAATCAGAAATGTCATCAACATTATTTATACAAAGATATGGACAGTATGCTATTTTAATGCTGCAACGTTGTAGAGCTGATGGAAGAAAATTGGAAACTTTAATTGAAAATGTTGTAGCTGGTCAAGTATCAATATCAGGAAGAACTTTTGTAGCTGTTGTAATTATTTTTCTTGATGGACCTTCTACAACATGTGGACATTACACTGTTTATTTAAAATGTCTAAAAGGTTGGATGCATTTTTAATGATAGTCAATTGGTTTTTAAACCACGTTTGCCTAAAGAGATACCAAATTCTTACCTAATATTTTTAAAGCATAAATTTTAAGCAGAAAATTTGGCTTTTCAGGAATACTGCTGTTAAGATTGGTTGGACTGGTGTTGTAGAGTGGGTGGGAGATGTGCCTGCGGCAGCGGACTTTGATGATCAGTCGGATGGAGGTGTTTTGGATTCGTTGTACTCGTTGTAGGTCTTTGTTCGAGTTGAGATTTAGAGAGTTGATCCTTATGCATTTGGTTACATCTTTCAGTGGTGTGTGGATCCTTGGTGAGGGAGAACATGAGTTGGGTGTCGTTGCCGTAGCAGATAATGTTGAGGTTGTGATGGTGGGCCATTTGTGTAAGGGTGCCATGTAGATGTTGAATAGCGACAAGTTGAAGAATGATCCCTGGGGGTTGTTGCAAATGATGTCGGAAGTTTTGCATCAGAAAGGTGGGAGACTGATTGTGAGAATTACTATTGAGGAAGTTCTTTACTAAGAATTTGAGACACACTATTTAGCCATGAGGAAACGTGTATAAAACTATTAAGGAGTATTTGTTGTCTATTTGTTGTCTATTTCCTCAGCATATATTGAAAAGTAACTTTCTTTACAGTGTTTGAAAATTAATGATGGTGTTTTGGTATTTGAAGATTCCTTGAGATATTTCATAGTTACGTAAGAAATTGCTGTTTGAAAAAAACATTTAACATATGTTTTATTTCAACTTTTTCCATTGTTATTGAGAATGTTGATTGTTTTTTTAAAGATAATCTTGTTGATTGTCTATTTTTTGCCCGCTGTTATGTGATGAGTACTATTGAATTCACTATTTCTATTGAAATTCAATATATTCTGAGAACAGCAAAAAAGGCAAATGAAACGTTTTATAAATTATTTTTTGGTGTAAAGGATATATTGTAACTGTAGTTTTTTGTTTTCCACAGATGCTAATTTTATAATATATAATTATTTAATATTTATTATGTTTAAGGTAACTATAAATAACTGTTAAGAATGGCCAATGGAGTGTGCTTCTACAGAGGTGAAATAACAAAACATGGATGAACTACATAAGTGTTCAAAAATGGTTTGTATCTTTCATATACATTTGAAAACTTTTAAATATAAATATACTGAGTGTTTCAGTATTGTTTGTATTTTACTACAACACATCTACTAGTTTGGACCAGGTAAGGTGAATAGATATATTGTACTTTTTTAGTACTGCATTTTATAATAACAGCCTGGATTTTTCCGATAGTGATAAGGAGTGACTGGTTTGATAAAGTAACACATTTTAAAACTGAACGTTCATATAAATATTTATAATTATATAATGTTATAAAGTAGTTGAGAATGGTATTTATGTAATATTTTTTAAAGGGCAAATTAGTTGTTAAAGCTAGTTTTGTGTTCTGTATTAGGAAGTATGATAAAATAAAGTGTTTATGTTTTTGTAGAAGGACCTCAGCATAACAAATTTACAATGGAAAATCAAGAAAACAATATGGAGTATGATTTTGAAAATACTAACACTGTCATAGAAGAGATGAACATATCTTTTACGAGCAACGTTAATCAGGTGGAAGAAATTAATGCTGGAGATATCAGCTGTGATTTTCTTGATGAAACCTTGGATGATGCTTTTGTGGAAGCATTAGATGAGATTGAGATTCAGATAACTTTTGAAATTGATAACCAGGAAAATGAAATACCTGATGAAATATTTTAGAAGCTGTATAAAATTATGAAATGTTACAAGAATAAGTGTATTATTATATAATAATAATGTTTTGAGACACTCTGCTTCCAGAATTGTAATCATTCAGCTACTACCCAAGTACACATGGTGGAAAGTGGGCCTTAGGGTATAGACTGCTTCAAACCCTTATAGACTACATATGTATTTGTTTATGCACCGGCAAACTTGTCTTTTATAGCTTCTATTCCCCAGTCTGTATCATTAGACTTTCACAAAACACTCTCACAGTACTGTTTCAATGTTGTAGTGAGTCATTCAACAGTATGTGTTTATGTATATAAGTGAAGCTGCTATACATTCAGCCAGACACTGTCACTTTCACTCTCACTAGGCACTTTCACATTCACCAAACTGTACTAATGCATTCATTAATTCATTTATGAACTACACATTCATTTTGACAAACTTTCTGAAAAGAACTGTTTTTTTTGTTTTCTATATTTTTGTTTTTTTTTCAACAAGTTTTTTTAAAAGAAACCAAAAATATGGTACTGGAAACAAAAAAACTGTGGAACTGGAACAAAATAGTAAAAAATAAAATTGAACAACCGTGCTCTTATTTCCTCTTCACAATGAGATCAATAGACTGATCACCGTAACAAAGTAATTTGTTGCAATGTTTACAAAGAAATTTCAGATCCGCAAACTGTGGCACAATAATAGGATGCGGACTGCTTGGGGGAGGTGGTGGTGCAGTTGAGGTACTAGGAACTGCAGTTTGAGGATTCTCCTGCAACCTTTGTGTTGCCATCCTTGCATAGTTATTTGGATGCAAATTTTTTACCTGGCGAACCATGCTGGCTGTACCGCAAGAGTACTTTTTAGTGGGATCACTTCTGAAAAGAGTAACCTCACAGATCTTGCAAGTTACTTTCGGTGCATTTACATTTTTCTGTCCGTCAGGATATGTAAAAAACTTCCAAATGAAAGGTTCTTTTCTCTTTTTCTGAAGTTGCTCAGCAACAAATTCTTCCTCAGAGGAATGTTCTGATGAAGTCTCAAAAAGAGCAGCCATTGTGCAGTATGGTTCTAAAGGACTACAGCTCCACAGAATAGATGCTTTTCCTGAGAAAGTCCAAGTAGAATGATCATAATAGGAAGGGTCTTTCAACAGTTGAAATAGGAAGTATTAAGAACCAATCAAAAATGTCCTTTTATGGTCACATGGCTTTGCGTACGCTTACGGTGCATTTACGGTGTGTTTACGCTGCGAGTACGTATGACGTACGATTGCGACTTTTGTAATTGCTTTCAAAACTAAAAAACGCTTATTTAAAGTTTAAAAAAAGTATTTTCATGATTATCCCAGATAATGTCTTCCCTTAGTATGTACATTAAATACATAAATATATGTTTTTAACAATTAGAAACTTTCGTGCCGTAGGCGCATGGGGCGCCGTACATGACGTCACATGGAAGCGTTGATACGACGAGTAACGTCACAGCGCATTTGTAACGTATGCATGGGGACGCGCAGAGTACGATTTGCTGTACAAAGTAAGGTGCGATCACAATATGCGTACCGTAAGATTACAAAAAAACCAATAAAAAAGGAATTATATAGAATTTAATTTTAAAATACTATTTAAAAATGTAATCAATAAAAAATAATTTAGTTTTGTTATTATTTTACTTTAAGAATGTGAAATATAATTATAAAAATAAAATAAATATAAATATTTATAATAAAAATGTAGGAAATTAGTATAAAAAGAAAGACATATAATAATTAATACATTTAATAATTATCATATACAAAACCTTTGAAATTCACTGAAAAAAACCACAGGTTTCACACACGTTATAGTTAGAAATTAGCATTTAAAAAACCTTGCAAATTCACTGAAAAAAACCATAGGTTTCACACACGTTATAGTTAGGAATGTCCCGGGTTAGGCACCCCAGCACACTGCAGGAGCCAGCCCAGGGGACTGGCAGTCCCCAGGGCCACCACATGGCTAAAGGAAGGGGGCCCCTTCCAACATTTAAAAGCACCGGGGGGTGGTGGTCCCCGGAGCTAGGGGTCCGTCACAGACCCCCCAATTTAAAAATGTAGTGCCCTGGGGAGGTGGCGGTCCCCGGGGCGTGTGGGGGGGCTTGAGCCCCCACACAGGTTTTTTAATTTAATTTTTTTTAAAAAGAAGCCTTGGGAGTGGTGTTGCCCGGGGCTGCGGGGGGGGGGCCGTGAGCACCGGCATACATAATGTTAAAGTCCCGGGGGGTGGTGATCTGGGCCCCCTATTATTGGAAAAAAGAAGAAGCCCCGGGGGTGGTGGTCTCAGGGGCTGCGGGGGGCCGTGAGTCCCCCTGCATACGTAGCATTAAAGCCCCAGGGGGTGGCAGTCCCCGGGGCTGGGGGGCCCCTCTGGGCCCCCCATTATAATTAAATACATTGACCCCGGGATTTCGCCCCCGGGGGCTAATTTCAAATAAAGCAAATTTCATTATTTTTTTCACGGGATACGCGTATCCTATGTGCATCCCGCAATTTAAAAAGCCCCGGGAGTGGTGGTCCCTGGGGCTGGGGGGTCTGTCACAGACCCCCCATTATAAAAATGCAGTGCCCTGGGGAGCTGGCGGTCCCCGGGGCGTGTGGGGGGCTTAAGCCCCCACACAGCTTTTTTAATTAAATTTTTTTTAAAAAGAAGCCTCGGGGTGGCGGTCGCTGGGGCTGCCGTGTGCCCCCGGCATACATAATGTTAAAGTCCGGGGGGGTGGCGATCTGGGCCCCCTATTATTATAAAAAAGAAGAAGCCCCGGGGGTGGTGGTCTCGGGTGCTGCTGGGGGCCGTGAGTCCCCCTGCATACGTAGCATTAAAGCCCCAGGGGGTGGCAGTCCCCGGGGCTGGGGGGCCCCTCTGGGCCCCCCATTATAATTAAATACATTGCCCCTGGGATTTCGCCCCCTCGGGGGCTAATTTCAAATAAAGCAAACTTTTTTTTTTTCACGGGATACGCGTATCCTATGCGCATCCCACGATTTTAAAAAATCCTTGTGGGACCCCCTGAGCAGGCCTAGGAGGTCAGGGTGTTTCTACCCTGCCCCCTTTGCGTCTTTTGCACACTTGTTTTTCAGTTTTCTCGTACCTCGGTTCTACCGAGACACAAGATAGCTGCCAACAATTCCTGGTTTGGAGTGTTGACAGCCAATTAGCATGGAGCTCGTGCTCGTAAGGGTACACGTACCCTACGCGCCCATAGATATATCTATGATTTTACTTTTGATTTTCTCAGGAACTACTGCACGGATTTACACCATTTAACAAAAAGCGTGAACTGTGAACCAAACTCTACCTTTTTGCTAAATTTGGTGTAATTCCGTTCAGCAGTTCGGGCTGTAGCCGCAGCTAAATGTCCCTATGGAAAATTGCATGGGAAAACACGTTTTGGTACCCCCTTTTTTTCTCGCCCCCGCTTGACGAATCACCCTGAAACTTTCAGGACAGGAGCGGAGCGTACCATCTTCTTGGAGAATTTCGTGAAGATTCGTCGACCGGCACCAAAGTTATTCCAAATAGGATGTTGCGGCTTTCCTATGGAAACTAGGTCCTAACTATAACTACCTAATGCCAGCGGGTAATATATATATGTATGTATGTATATATATATATATATATATATATATATATATATATATATATATATATATATATATATATATATATATAGCACAAATCTTCCGAACCTCCACTGCTGTGGCGAAAAGAAGAGACGGACTCCACGGCTTCAGGTAAGGCAATGATTTATTTAATACCTTCCAAGCGACGCGTTTCGAGTATCGCAGTACCCTTGATCACAGACCTCATTTACGTGTCAGCTCTCTTTTTAAATGCTTTTTTTCTTGACTCCTCCTGTGAGTTACACCTCCTGTAGTGAGTCACATGACTTAAACCATAAACATAGAAATGGTACTTAAAATATTTCTGTTCTTCAGACGACAAACGAGCAAATAATCCATTGCACTTTTGCTCTCCCAAAAATTCATCATATAGTGAATAAAATATTTGGTGACTGATAGTTTTTGTAATTCAGAAATTAATCATAACTGCATGAATGCAGATAATCAAACATATGTAAAGTTACGAGTGCTATACATGCATAAATGCATTGCTCTCATATATTGACCGTATACATCCCAATAAATATCCTATATACAATTTACAATTTGCGCATTTGTATACCATTCATTGTAAAACGTCATCAGAGCATACGCTATCACTGTACATAACTCATTGGTGACCTCTAAAAAAAGTTTACCCAATTAAAAAGTCATCTAGGCTATAATTTATTTCTGGCCAAACTACCTCTAGTCTATATGTTATCAATTTAAGTTCACCATTCAAATTTTTATCGGCATGCTAATGATAATAATATAAAAATGGAGCATCAATGTGTATTTTAAAATAAGTGTTATCAAACCATGATACCCTCAAACTTATGTCCTACGTATTTAATGAATGATAAAAAGAACAAAATATAAAAGAAAAAAGAAAAGAAAAGAAAAGGAATTTTTTTTGTTATATACATGAATATATACAATGTTCATTATCGGTAGGGCCTTTTTATATATGTTTGTTATTATTTTTTTATATATATGTTTGTTTATGATGTGTACATATACTTAGTGTACACCTTCAAATCTTGTTTTTTCCCCCTGCTCTTACATAACTCGGTCGATGGGTATCAATACTATTAAATTGTTCATGTAACTCATCGACAAACATCAATCTAATCAGGACAATCAAAATTCTGGAATAGATGTGAAACCCAGTACCCAGGAAAGTTTAGGAATGCTGTATTACAAATTGCTACAGAGTTTTACTACAGAATTTCATAAGAAATTGTGAAGGTCTTCTGTCGTATTCAGCCCATTTGGGTGTTTACTGTCAAGTTCGACTATATATTTAGTTTCCATCCTCCTTAATAACTTTTCCCTGTCTCCACCTCTTCTGAGGGGGGCAACTGCGTCAATTACATAATAGGTAAGGCACGACAAATCTTTGCTGTGTTTCATTTGGAAGTGGCGTGCCACTGGATAGGCCCCGTCATTGTTGACGATTGCCCTGAGATGCTGCAATATCCTGACATGTACCTCCAGCTTTGTACTACCCACATAGTTCAAACCGCAGCTGCACGTCAGGACATATACAGCATACTCAGTCCGACAATTGTAATTTCCTTTAATGGCAGTTTTGACACTGGAAAAAGGAGCATCAAAATGTGTAGTATTGATACCAAATTTGCATGCCCGGCAGGTGGAACATTTGTAGAATCCTTTTTTGCTTAGCCAGGTACTGCCACTACCTAGCTCCGGACTAGCTTTCACTAACCTGCCGTGCATACTATTTGCTCTCCTAAAAGTTATGGTGGGATTTTTGGGGATTCTGTTACTCAACACACCATCTGTTTTTATGATCGGCCAATTCTTTTTTATGATGGATTTTATTATTCGCTCCTGCTTATTGTAAGATATTATCAATCGTGGAGTTTCATTATTTTCCATCTCCTCCAATAATATGGGTGCTAACAAAGATTCCCTAGATTTCTCCTCGGTTTTCAATAAGGCCCTTGATAATGTGGAGTCACTGTAACCCCTGGATTTCAATCGCTCCACCATTTGTTTGGCTCCCAATTCAACATTTTCAGGGGTACTGCATATTCTTTTCAAACGCAGTAATTCCCCAAGTGGGATGCTTTCAATTTCATGTTTAGGATGCCCACTGCTTGCATGTAAAATACTGTTGCCGGCAGTGGGTTTGCGAAAAAGAGATGTGGCAATGGTATTATTTTTAATTTTAATCTGTACATCCAGAAATTCAGCTATATCGCAACTTATATTGAAAGTAAAGAAAAGATTGTACTGATTATTATTGAGTGCATTCACAAAAATACGAACACTTGCTGCATCTCCCTCCCACACACAAAATACGTCGTCAATAAAACGCATCCAATATTTAAGTGAATTAAAATCTGATTAAAACCTGGGGTGTTGCTGAGATCCTGCTCCTCCCACCAGCCAACGTGTAAACACGCATAGCTGGGGGAGAAGCAGGATCCCATCGCCACACCACTGACCTGCTTCCAGATCTCCTTGCCAAATGTGAAAAAATTATTATGTAAACACCAATTTACCAGATCACATAGCATTTTGTTGTGGCCATAGTACTCACAGGATCTAAGTCCCAAATAGTGTTTGATGGTTTCTACTCCTTTGGAGTGTTCAATGCACGTGTATAATGACTCTATGTCCAATGTTATAATACACCAGTTGTCTGGCCACTGAATTTGGTTCAATTTGTTCAAAAGGTCACCAGTATCTTTGATATAACTTGGCAAATTTTTCACTAGATCCTGTAAATAAAAATCGATGTAGCAGGAAATATTCTCACTTATACTTTTGATGGCAGAAATTATCGGTCTGCCAGGTGTAGGGCTTTTCATTTTGTGCACTTTAGGTATTAATTACAAATGAGGCATTACCGGGTTTTCTGATATATATATCAAAGCTCCAAGGTTCCCACCCACACACTACAAGAACCACAAACCAACGCAGACTCATTCGAGTCGCCCATTGGAGGGCTCATATTTTTAAGTGGAAGGTGTGGCCTCTATGCCAAAATGACTGTCGCGCCGCGGAAGAGTGCAATTAGCACGAAAAGCGTCCGGCGTGAATCAACAGGCATGCTGTAAACTGGATCCCCCCGCCGATCCGGCTTTTACCTCATGAAGGTTGCTGCAGTGGATGTCAGAGTGCGTCTCCAACAGGTGGGAACCTTGGAGCTTTGAGATATATATATATATATATATATATATATATATATATATATATATACTAGCAGCCCGTCACAACGTTGTCCAGGTATGAAATAGAATGTGTGTAATGTGTGTATTTGGCAAGGGCAATTTATTTTAAAATCTTGCGGTAGACAAAACTTTTTGTTTCATTAGAATAGGGACGGAGAAGGGCCAGCTGCAGCCCTGGTTGATGTTAGCAGGCGCGTGTAATTGGTGTAGTGATCCGCCACCTGAGCCCGGCTACAGCCCTGGTTGATGTTAGCAGGCGCGTATAATGTCGTTGAATGAGAGAGTTATCAGCCGTGGGTAAATCAGTTTAATGAGAGAGTTCAGTGACAGCGAGTAGGAGAGGCTGCAGTAATTGTCCCCGCAGACACGCTCATTTGCGTGTTCCCCCGCTTGAGGCCCAGATGCAGGCCTGTTTGATGTTAGCAGTCGCGTGTTCTCCCACTTGAGGCCCAGCTGCAGCCCTGGTTGATGTTATCAGGCGAGTGTAATTAGTGTACTGATCCACCACCTGAGCCCGGCTAGAGCCCTGGTTGATGGTAGCAGGCGCGTCTAATTTCGTTGAATGAGAGAGTTCAGTAACAGTGCGCAAGAGAGGCTGCAGTAATGTTACTTACCAGGCCTCCAGCTCAACGCGTTTGTCATGCCCTCAGCACACGGCCACAGCAGACGATCTTCTGATTAATGTACGACCCACATGGCATGAAGGGCGGAACGTAGCACACTCCCCCAGCGTTTCTCACACCCCCAGTGTGCCCCTTGATGCGGCGCAATTGCGTTCACATGGCATGAAGGCCGGACACACGCCCCAGTGTTTCTCACGCCCTCAGCGTGTCACACCCCCAGCATGCCCCTTGATGTTGCGCAGCAATGTAATTGCCGCTTGTATGTTCGACTCACATGGCTCGATCCGCTTTGTTTGCCACAGGTAATAATCAGTGCTCCCATTGCTTTCGCTGTGATTTTAACAAACTTTATTTTAGATTTTAAAACCAGAAAGTGACTGGTCTGTGACTGCAACGTGTTGCTTTTACTAATAACGCTACCTGTGCCATTTTGGGAATTGTAAGTGGGGCTTGGCATTCACCGCTTATCCTCAGGAAGCCTGGGCTCAGTCATAACTCCTGCCCGCCCCGGTCCGACGCGGTAGCCAGTACCGTTGCATGGAGGGCGGGTCAGGGAGAGCTAGGCTCTAGTCGTGGGATTACCAGGGCTATTTAGCCCTTGCCTGACTTCGAGCGTGCAGCGTTTGCACGCAGGGTAGCGCCAAAGATACGACGAAGAGTAGCCCGTCTGTGCCCGTCCGCGACCGGACGGGGCTAGGGGCCATGACCTCTGTCCAGGTCAGTACAGATCCTATTGTAACAAACCGTATTAACTATTCATCTCAGGAATTACTGGATCTTCAATCAGTGCCTCTTCCGCGCTGTGCCCGGGACTCCTGGCCATGCCTGGAAGGTCCGATTGCATGCATATATTGCCGATTTCAGGCTTCCCAGTCTTCCATCTCCATTGGATACCACAGAGGAGAAATACATTTGCCAACGGGCTGGGAGAGCATTCTCTATAACACCCGATCCCTAGCAAAACATCACACTGAAACTTGGGACCTAATTTCTACCGTACAGCCTGAAATATGTTTTTTGACCGAAACTTGGCTGAAACCCCACACAATAAATTACAACAAGAGCATGTCCCAAACAAAGACCCCACACAGTCACTGCCATCACCCTGGGCATCCCCGTAGGATATAACATTTTAAGGCTGGACCGTCCAGTCAAAACTGGTGGGCGGATTGCTATTGTTTATAAGGAGGGGCTGAATGTTTCCATACTGGAACAAAAGAGTAACCCCTCAATCGAAATTATGATTTTCAGGATCAATACTTCATCCAAAGCCCACTGGAAGGGGGCCCTGGTCTATTGTCCTCCAGCGCCGAGTGCTGGTTTTACACTCTCCCTGATCGAACTATTGGCCCCGCATTTTAAGGCTGGAGATGATTTCTTCCTTCTCGGAGATTTTAACATACATGGAGATCTCCCCAGCAATTCTGAGACCTCATCTCTACTATCTGATCTTTCGCTATTGGGACTCTTAACTTTTAAACAACAAGGGACCCCAATCAAGTCAAACAGGGACCTCGGGGAACAGTTTTATGGAAACAACAGTGGTCCCATGCTTATGTAATACAACACAACAAATAAATATAGACGAAATCGCTTCTATATTTTCAGAAGGACATGTCCAGCCGGACAGCGGTCTTCCAGGTTTACTTAATAAACACAATTCTTCAGAGAATAATTGTCAAGAATACCTTCCACAATGCCCCTGTGTGGTACACAAGCCTGTGCCCAGCACTAACGGGGTGAACACAGGTGAAAAAATAGGAAAGGTTCAAGGCAAAACAAACGTTTTTCTGTTATCATATAAATTTGTACAGAAAATATCAAGCTGCACCATTACATAAAATCAAGCAATCGGATTTGTATCGGGTGCATAAGCAAGTCGACGGCGTTTCGGTTTCAACAAGAAATCATAGAAACCATCATCAGGACAATTAAATACTTTGCCTTTACATTAAACCGCAATTTTGCCTATGAGAAGGAAATAAAAATATACTTTAGAAGCAGAATACATACAAGAATAAGTGAGTTGACTCTTTGTGCGCAGTGCACATGCTGATTCGTCAGGGAGTGATAATAGTCGTAACCTGGTTGTTGAGGCAGTGACAAAAATCACAAGTTTATAGCATGCGTTCACAGTTGCTATAATGTGCCTATAGGGCATTAGTGATTACAAAAGAATGTTGACCGCAGTGCCAGTGAACTAAATCGTGGTAATATTGTGTAATTAGCACTCGCCGACAAGTGAGGCTATTTCAGGATAATGGGCGCCCCGCACTGCTTACCGAGGCAGAGCGCGTGTGGGCACAGATAGTAATTACTTTCAAGATGCCCGGACCAGTCACCCTGTAAAACGGAGGACGCATATTAGAGTAGGCCAGTGGTTTGGAACAGCCCGGCGGGCGGGAGGAAACAATAAAAGCAATCTTACCACAATAGAGCAACAGGTATTGCCGGTTTACACGATCGTAAACGGCCGACGCCAGGGCAAGCCTGAGAGGAAATAAAGTCTATTTAAAAACGGAACAGCAGACTAAAGCCGGAGTACCAACTAAGTCGCGGAAGTAAACTTACCGAGAGCTTCGGTCATGAAGTGTATCCCTGGCGTGCTCGTGTCCTGGAAACAGGAAGTGAAAAAGGGGTAGGGTGCGCTGTGATTGGAGCAGTGCACGGGAGTTAAGGGCATAAAAATAAAGGAAGGACTAAGTTCCAAGGGCCATATTGAGGTGAAACCTTATGTGAATACCATGCAGAGTGACAATAAAATATGGAATCATTTCAGAAATATGGAGTCATTCCAGGAAACAATAACAATTGAACATTCGTTTCTGAACAGCATGGAGAGGGGATTATTTCAGGAATTATGGATTTCAGGAAGCAATCACAATTGAACACTCGTTTTTGAACAGCGTGGAGAGGGGAAAAAAGGGTCAATTCAGATTAATGACGTCCAGTCCTCTTGCAGGTTCAGCCCGGAATTCAGGCTATCGGTCTTCAGTATCCACTTTAATTCCTCTTTGTTGAGCAACCGGCTCAGGTCACCACCTCTGGGTGGTACAATAATCTGTGCGATGACAGTCCAGCGGATATCATTCTCAGTGTGTCCCTTGTCCAAAAAGTGTTCAACCAAGGGAGCGTTAGGGGTTTTGCACCGAATGCGGCTGCGGTGCTGGGAAATCCGTAATTTGATCTTTTGTTTTGTCTGTCCAACATAGATGCAATCGCAAGGGCATAAAATCGCGTATACAAGATTACAGCTGTTACAATTAGTAAAGGTGCACAAATCATTTTTTACATCCCTATACACAAACTCTTTTCCCTCTATTGTGTAATCACAAACTACGCATGAACCACATCTAAAATGACCCCTCACGGGTGGTAATGACCAATGGTCATGCAGTGTAACATTCTTCCCAGATGTAGCAGGTAACGCTGCCCTCACTAATTGATCCTTCAAGCTCTTATTTTTCTTGAAGGCAAAGAGAGGGATTTCCCAGTCAATAGTCCTCTTTCTTGTAACAGTTCCTTCTAAGCCTTAGGAACTGTGAGTAGGGAAGGCTGTCCCTAAGTGCTCTTGGGTGACAACTCCTGTAACTGAGCAGGGTATTCCTCTCTGTGGGTTTACGAAATAGGGATGTGTATAAAGCCCCTTCCTGATGTTGGATGTTCAAATCCAGGAAAGGACTATTTTCTAGAGGCAAATACTTTATCAGAGAAACTCAGGTTTAGAGGGTACCCTAAACGCCTGATTAAGAACTCTATGAAAAGGGCCTGGTATTGTCCTCGTGACACCCTGTTAGAGCCTAAACAGAAAACTACTGATGTGAAAACAGTTTGTGTAACCACTTTCTCTGCCATTTCTCACCGGGTAACGCAGTGCATCAAGAAAAACTGGCACATTTTGAATTCGGGCCCCCTTGACTGGGAAATCCCTCTCTTTGCCTTCAAGAAAAATAAGAGCTTGAAGGATCAATTAGTGAGGGCAGCGTTACCTGCTACATCTGGGAAGAATGTTACACTGCATGACCATTGGTCATTACCACCCGTGAGGGGTCATTTTAGATGTGGTTCATGCGTAGTTTGTGATTACACAATAGAGGGAAAAGAGTTTGTGTATAGGGATGTAAAAAATGATTTGTGCACCTTTACTAATTGTAACAGCTGTAATCTTGTATACGCGATTTTATGCCCTTGCGATTGCATCTATGTTGGACAGACAAAACAAAAGATCAAATTACGGATTTCCCAGCACCGCAGCCGCATTCGGTGCAAAACCCCTAACGCTCCCTTGGTTGAACACTTTTTGGACAAGGGACACACTGAGAATGATATCCGCTGGACTGTCATCGCACAGATTATTGTACCACCCAGAGGTGGTGACCTGAGCCGGTTGCTCAACAAAGAGGAATTAAAGTGGATACTGAAGACCGATAGCCTGAATTCCGGGCTGAACCTGCAAGAGGACTGGACGTCATTAATCTGAATTGACCCTTTTTTCCCCTCTCCACGCTGTTCAAAAACGAGTGTTCAATTGTGATTGCTTCCTGAAATCCATAATTCCTGAAATAATCCCCTCTCCATGCTGTTCAGAAACGAATGTTCAATTGTTATTGTTTCCTGGAATGACTCCATATTTCTGAAATGATTCCATATTTTATTGTCACTCTGCATGGTATTCACATAAGGTTTCACCTCAATATGGCCCTTGGAACTTAGTCCTTCCTTTATTTTTATGCCCTTAACTCCCGTGCACTGCTCCAATCACAGCGCACCCTACCCCTTTTTCACTTCCTGTTTCCAGGACACGAGCACGCCAGGGATACACTTCATGACCGAAGCTCTCGGTAAGTTTACTTCCGCGACTTAGTTGGTACTCCGGCTTTAGTCTGCTGTTCCGTTTTTAAATAGACTTTATTTCCTCTCAGGCTTGCCCTGGCGTCGGCCGTTTACGATCGTGTAAACCGGCAATACCTGTTGCTCTATTGTGGTAAGATTGCTTTTATTGTTTCCTCCCGCCCGCCGGGCTGTTCCAAACCACTGGCCTACTCTAATATGCGTCCTCCGTTTTACAGGGTGACTGGTCCGGGCTTCTTGAAAGTAATTACTATCTGTGCCCACACGCGCTCTGCCTCGGTAAGCAGTGCGGGGCACCCATTATCCTGAAATAGCCTCACTTGTCGGCGAGTGCTAATTACACAATATTACCACGATTTAGTTCACTGGCACTGCGGTCAACATTCTTTTGTAATCACTAATGCCCTATAGGCACATTATAGCAACTGTGAACGCATGCTATAAACTTGTGATTTTTGTCACTGCCTCAACAACCAGGTTACGACTATTATCACTCCCTGACGAATCAGCATGTGCACTGCGCACAAAGAGTCACCTCACTTATTCTTGTATGTATTCTGCTTCTAAAGTATATTTTTATTTCCTTCTCATAGGCAAAATTGCGGTTTAATGTAAAGGCAAAGTATTTAATTGTCCTGATGATGGTTTCTATGATTTCTTGTTGAAACCAAAACGCCGTCGACTTGCTTATGCACCCGATACAAATCCGATTGCTTGATTTTATGTAATGGTGCAGCTTGATATTTTCTGTACAAATTTATATGATAACAGAAAAACGTTTGTTTTGCCTTGAACCTTTCCTATTTTTTCACCTGTGTTCACCCCGTTAGTGCTGGGCACAGGCTTGTGTACCACACAGGGGCATTGTGGAAGGTATTCTTGACAATTATTCTCTGAAGAATTGTGTTTATTAAGTAAACCTGGAAGACCGCTGTCCGGCTGGACATGTCCTTCTGAAAATATAGAAGCGATTTCGTCTATATTTATTTGTTGTGTTGTATTACATAAGCATGAGACCACTATTGGGACTCTTAAAGCGTAATAATGGCCCAACACATTTAGCAGGTCATACATTGGACATGATCTTTTCCAACTGCACTAAGATTACATGCCGACCCTCGATTCAGGTGAACTGGACAGACCATTTCATAATTGAATTTTCTCTTTTAGGTTTGGATAAACCTAATATACGGCCCCCCTTCCTTCATTTTTGCGCAATCAATGGCATAAAGTGACACTGGATGAACTCCAGAAGGTACTAGTCCAGGCCCTCATCACAGCTTCTGATAATATTGAGTCAGCCCTATCTAAGTTTAATTCTGCTATCCTAGCTGCGGTCGACTCTCTGACCCCATTAAAATTGTACAAGCAGCGTCCCACCTCTCGCCAGGAGGCGTGGTTCACTGACCAACTAAGATTGGAGAAACAGGCTTGTAGAAAATTAGAAAAAGTCTGGAGGAAAACGCACTCTGATGAAAGCAAAAAATGTAATTCTGATGCTTTGTCAATTCATCACAAAAATATTAGATTGGCTCGAAAAACTCATCTCGCCTCTCAGCTGACGGAAGCTGGTAATTCCTCCAAAGCACTATACCGGATTCTACAAGCCTTCATTAAACCTGTGGCTTGTGAAAGTGCGGATGCTTCCTCACAATCACTGTGTGATGACATCTCTGTCTTTTTTTTAAATAAAATAGAGATGATATGTGATAAAATCATCAAGGCCACTAATTTTAAGGGCAGATCCTCCATAACACCCCTCAACCCCCCAACACGTGACACTGTAACACTCATTGCCTTTCCTGAAGTCAGTCAGACTGATATCCATACTTTGATGGGTCAAATTAAAACAGGATCTCCCCTAGACCTCATGCCTGCCAAAATTATTATTTCTCTGGGCAACCTACTCTGCCCTATGATCCAGACCCTGATGAACCTTTCTCTCAACGAAGGCCAAGTACCACAGGAATGGAAGAAAGCTCTTGTAAATCCTATCTGTAAGAACTTGGCTCTCCCATGGACAGACCGCTCCAACCTCGGCCCTATATCTCTCTTACCCTATCTGAGCAAGATGATGGAGAAGCACATCAATACCCATCTGTCAAATTTCATTGAGCCTTCGGGAGGCTTAGACCACTCCCAATCAGGATTCAGGCCCAACTATAGCACAGAATTGGCGCTCCTCTCTGTGACCGATACCATCAGAATTGCAGGAGGTCGGGGTCGGCTCTGTCCTGGTTGAAGAGTTTTCTATCAGATCGCTCACAAAGGGTCAGCCTGGGTTCCTTTCGTTCTACGCCTATGGAGCTCACCAAGAGGGTGCCACAAGGCTTGCGCTTGAGCCCCACTCTTTTCAACATATATGTGGCCCCCCTAGCTGGGTATACAACGTTTACAACGCAATTTTTACAACGCACTACCATTACAACTAAACTTTTACAACACAAAATCCATTACAATGCATGCATTTACAACGCAGTCATTACAACGCATGACACTACAACGCACACCACTACAACGCATACCATTACAACGCAGTCATTACAACGCATACCATTACAATGCATAACTTACTATCCAACACTTACCCTACTGTTGCACCCCCTTGAGTTAGAATAGTAATTTTAACCCCTACACTATCCAACACTTACCCTACTGTTGCACCCCCTGGAGTTAGAATAGTAATTTTAACCCCTACACTATCCAACACTTACCTTATATGCAATGTAGTGTAATGCGTTGTAATGGTATGCTTTGTAAATGTACTATGCGTTGTAGTGGAATGCGTTGTAAAGGTAGTTTTAAATAATTCGTTGTAATGGTATGCGTTGTAATGGTGTGCATTGTAATGGATGTTGCGGTGTAAAAAATGCGTTGTAAAGGTAGGCGTTGTAAAAGTATGCGTTGTAACGTCATACATCCCCCTAGCTGACCTTATGAGAACTTATGGATTTATCCCAGTGTCGTATGCTGACGACACTCAGCTGTTATTCCCATTTCAGACATTAACTCCTGCTGTCAAGCATTCTTTTTCCGAGGGCATGAGGGCGGTCTCCCGATGGATGGCCTCGAATTTCCTGCAATGTAATGTAGGAAAGACCAAGGTCATGTTATTCGGGGAGGCCCCGCTACTGTGGTCGCCAGATTGGTGGCCATTAGACCTGGGCCCTGTCCCTAGTCCTAAGCAGACGGTGAAGAACCTAGGGGTCCGGCTGGACCAAGGACTGTCCCTAAAGGAACACGTCAACCAAACAGCTGGTTCATGCTTTCGGGTAATTGGACTTCTGAGACGTGTGTTCCCTTTTCTGCCAGACACCTCCAGAAAAACCCTTGTCCAGGCTCTAATACTTCGCCGCCTGGATTACTGTAACGGACTCCTCATATCAGCGAATGACAACTTGATGAGCAGGCTACAGGTGGCTCAGAACACCGCGGCAAGATTGGTTCTTAATGCCCCATCCAGAACTCCATCCCGTCCTCTTTTGGAAGAACTTCATTGGTTGCCAATACGACAACGGATTAAATTCAAAATGTGTTGTGTCATTCACAAAAGCATTTTTGCCTCAGGCTCTCTGTATCTGGCTGAAAAGTTTATCCCTTATAAACCTGTATGCACCCTCCGTTCTAGCGATCAATTTCTGCTACAGGTCCCGCCCATTAGAAAGGTGAGACTGGGCGGCAGAGCCCTCTCGTTTCTAGGTCCCAGTCTCTGGAATAAACTACCATTTAACCTGAGATGTTGCACTAACTACCTAATTTAGGAAACTACTGAAGACTTTTCTGTTTTAAATATTCTACCCTTTTTCAGCGCACTCATGAGAAGTACTGTTTTTTATTCTGGTTGGGTGAACTAAGCACAGAGATACTCCTCCGGGGAGTCAAGTCTTGCACTATATAAGCCTCTAAATAAATAAATAAATAAATAAATGAAGGCGGACACACGCCCCCCCAGCACACGCCCACAGCCCACGATGTGATGGCCGTACCACACGCCCCCAGCGTTAGTCACGCCCCCAACCCACGCCCACAGCACAACGGAGACACGCCCACAAGGGACTACTTTGCTGGCATGGTTCTTTTACCTTTTAAATGTATATGGTGTCCTACGGTACAATTGTATGTCTTGCACTGTATGATTGTGATGAACACCACTTTTTCTTGAAAAGTTAATAAAAACAATAAAGAAAATGTATATGGTGGCCGTCTGCATAGCCTATGTCCTTCTGCTGCAACTGCCCTTTCCAATGCTGTATTGGGTGTTGTGATTGGTGCTGTGGTTACTGAGATTACCCGCCTCAAAGGTTTGGGCTCTATCTTTATAATATTAGTATGGATATATATATATATATATATACACTCAGAGACACACACACACATACACAATAAAGGACTGCGTATTTCAGAATTTCAGGAACGCAGAACTCCTCCTTTCAAGATCCCTATCTTTCCCACTATTTGACATTTTAGTGAGTATATCCTGAGACTGAACACTGTCTCTAGATTTTCTATGTGCAATAATTTTCATTTCTGAAATAAGTTTTGAGTCTAGGTAAGGACATGACTACAGAGGAACGCACACTTTGATAAAAGGGAAGGGTGGGATTAAAAACCACATATTCTGGTTGCACAGTGTCCACAGCACTTCAGCTGTGGTTTGGGTGATGGAGAGGTTCAGGGGATGCCACAGTGGGGAAATGTCACATTTAGGAGCCCTTCACAGATTTATAATGCAATTTGTGTTACCAAAATACTTTTTTAACATAGCAAAACTGGGATAAAATATCAAATATCAGGGTTCTGTGAGTAAAATATACAGGACCAGCATCTAGTGACTATTGGGGTTGTCTGTTCACCCCACTGGGTTGCCAGTCTTGCCACAAGTCCGAAAAAGGGTTTTAATAGCACTGTTTTTAAGTGCTTTCATTCTTTGGAGATAAGGGAATATAGTCAGTAGGAGACTCTGAAGCCTTATGTAGTCATGGTATACTAGGTAAATATTAGGCAGTGTCCATGTAACACGCAGTTTTTTTACTATTGGATGCCTGGTAACTAAGAAAATTATTCATTTTAATTCAATAAGCAAGTTAATATCATTCTACAACTAACTCTCTAAGGGTACCAACCGCAGTCACAAGTTTTTCTCGAAGTGATAGAGGAATGCAACGTCTCATACAGCATGATACATTAATCACACCCAAGAAACTCGGTTTACAATTACAGATTTACCTTTTAAACAGACTAGAAGATCAATGTGGGGAGGGGAATTATGAGGACTGAAACCCCAAAAATCGTTTTAACAACGTACACAAGCAAACAAAAGGTATATGTACCCACATTCACATGATTTAAACGTGGCTCAGCTGGCCATGACTGTGGAAAATCCCTAAATGGATAGATGATGGACCAGCAGAAAAGTTTCATCCCTTTACTGTTAAGAAGTCGATCTCAATATTTTGAACGTTTTGATGTGTTTTTATGTTCTTAGACAACGTTTTGACCCATAAGGCATCCAAGCCTTCAAAAAACTGTAACCGTTGCTTGTAATGGGTAAAGGCATTTAAACCCATTGCCAAGAAATAGAATATTCACTGCTCTCAGCTTAATTAACTATATTAACATGTATATACAAGTACTCATCAGTCATGTTACTGACAGGCATACTTTGAAAAATAATTCTGAAAGAGAGAGCTTTCATTACACAGATGTAATAGTTTCTATAGATTGTTTTATTTACTCCAGTATCCTCATGTGAGGCTAAAAAAACAGTCAGTGTTGTCCACCGACATAAAACCTGGCTAAAGTCAACTATATCCCACAAAGGACTCAATCAAGGTTCTATGCAACATACATAAAGGCATAATATGATGCAGCCAACCTGATATACAGCCAAAGGCAAATGAATGCGCGCTTTGCAGAGAATGGCTCAAGTAAATATTTGTTTTTTAAAGCTAAAATTCATGACTTTATTACAGTTAGCAGCAGCAAAGAAGAAGAATTTTGGATTCATTGATTTGCATTTTGAGGTTTAGCAATATCATTAAAAACATTTGACCATATTTATAAATATTTGCGCAATGCAACTCTGCAAGACAACTTGCTGCACTGCATCAAATGAAGAGAGCAGGACTGTGCCATATTCTGCGCTAGGGAAGAGGAGTGGCGCAGCGGCCAGGGCGACTGATGCTGGACACTGGGAATCACGGTTCGATCCCGGCGGGAGGGGTCTGCCCAGCACCATGTGACTCTGGGCAATAGGTTGCTTAATCTTCCTGGCGGCCCCCAGTGCCGGGAAACCTACTACGGGTAGCTGTGTGCTTTACAAATACAGGATTATTATTATTAGTGCACTTGCTGCTGCCAGGCACCAACGCAGGGACGCTTGTGCCATGCTGTAACAGTGTGTGCATTACAGGCAGGATTGTTTTTGTGCAGGAAGGGCCACAGACCTGAAGCGGTTGTGTAAGGGGACACAGTGACTGTATTGTATGAGGAATATGTATTGCGACCACAGGCACAAATACATGGGTCGGAGTGTGACTCTGGTAGCTACTCTACAATTGAGCCCAAGCTACACCACAACCCCAGGATAGCTGTGAGGGGAGTGGGTTCAGACACACACATAGGTACAGTCACAGGTTTGTTGTAGTTACACATAGGGGTCGATTCCGATCCGGTAAAAAGTGCTCCGATTAGCCGTACGGAGCCTTTTTCCCGTACGAATCGTACACCTACAACGTCCCCGTACGAACTAGCAAGTACGATCCTAACCCAAAGCGCCACTCCGTACGACTCGTACCAAACACCGTACAAATAAAAAGTACATACGGATTCACTCCGGCCGACGCTGTATGCCACGTCCGTACGTAAATTGGCAGCCATTTCCGAACCAGGAAGTACGATCGGTGTTGACGACACTCCGTACGACCCTTTTTCTACGGGAGCTGAAAACAGCCGTAAAAGCAGAGTTCGCGCCGAAACAGGTACGGAACGGCCCACCGGGTACGGCTCGTACCCCCCATGATCACAGGGGTATGCACCGTACCCCTGTGATCATGGGGTGTACGAGCCGTACCCCCACTGTACGATCGGTGTACGTGCCGTACCCCATTGTACGATGGGTGTACGTGCCGTACCCCATTGTACGATGGGTGTACGGGCCGTACACCCATCGTAAGATGGGTGTACGGCTCGTACACCGATCGTACAATGGGGTACGGCTCGTACACCCATCGTACGATCGGTGTACGGCTCGTACACCGATCGTACAATGGGGTACGGCTCGTACACCCATCGTACGATCGGTGTACGGCTCGTACACCGATCCTACAATGGGGTACGGCTCGTACACCCATCGTACAATGGGGTACGGCACATACACTGATCGTACAATGGGGGTACGGCTCGTACACCCATTGTACAATGGGGGTATGGCTCGTACACCCATCGTACAATGGAGTACGGCTCGTACACCCCATGATCGCAGGGGTACGGTGCGTACCTCTGCGATCATGGGGGGTACGGACCGTACGGTGTGTATATATTTGTGTGCTTTTCCGTATGACTCGCCCTTACCTGACATGGACCGTACGAATCGCGTCCTCATACTCCGGTCCGGATCGTACTCGTCGGGTCGTACGGCATGTGTACGAGTCGTACGGTATGTGTACGAGTCGTACGGTTCACAGTTTCAGCCTTGCAATACGTACGGATCGCGACGATTCGGACGGATTCACGGAATGCGGATCGTACTTGGCGACTCGGACGGACGGGTACGATTCGTACAGAGAGGGCTCCGGATAAAAATCGTACGGACGTTTTTTTTCCCGAATCGGAATCGACCCCATAGTGTGGGGTTGGTACAGGACATGGATGGGGATACATGAGTTAGGTTGCAATGCATTTACCCGAGAGAGGGGTAGGAAGGAGATTGTTGGGTGGGATTTATTTTTATGCAGCTCCTGTTCCTCTTGACGATACAGCGGAGACAGGGTGATAGAGGGAGGTGAAGGCATGTGGGTGGGAGCCGAGACAGGTACAAAGATCCATGATGACTGTTAGGGGGGACCCACATGCTTCCTGACATGGAATGTGAGGGTCCTTAACGCCTTCATCAAATGATACAGGACACATACCTACTTGAGGTGGATAGGGGTCCATATCGCAATGTTACAGGAGACAACTGATGGACAAGGAGGCACAGAAATTACAGAGAAAATTGAGGGTTGGGTATCTCTACTCCTTGTTCATATGGTAGGGGTCTCTCTATCTCGGTTGCACATGTGACCCCATTTCAGCTATGTAGCCACACATCGGACATAGAGGGGAGATATGTGCTGCTACATGGAGTACTAAATAGTATGGAAGTGTGCCTACTATACATGTATGCAAAAAATACATACAATGGGGGATTCTTTGGGGCTCTGAAAACTGAGCTCTTGCAATATGTGGAGGTTCCAATAGTCTGGGCAGGGGACTTTAATCGATTCTAGATGGGTGCCTAGGTAGGCACTCGCCCAAGCAGGGATTAAAGTCGAACATGACGTCAAGACTAAAGGAGAAAATGACTAAAGATGTTCAAATTGAGTGAGATGGTCGTAACAATAAAATGTTTGATAGATGTTGGTATTTATGATGTACATCTGAAGATCACACATTAAATCCCTGCAGAAGATCTTTGTTGATTAACACTATAAGCATTTTTACAATGGCAAATAATGCTATAAATTGCAAGGCAGGACAGTGCACAATTCATAATTCTATAACTATGCAATTTATCAGGGTCAATTTCTTTCATCTGCCTTTATTTCAATAGTTTAAATTGCCTTGAGAGTCTCGTGGAAAGCGTATACATTGGTAAAAGAAGCAGCTCTGTTGAAAGCTCTTTCAATCGTTTTCATGATTCGGGTTTGCCTCTGGGTGGATACTATACATGAACGCAACACATTCTCTTACTGTGCACACTTTGTGCTTCCTCTGGAAAGTGACCAGTGGGTCAGAAATATTGCGGGTTAGTCTATGAAGAAGGGAACAATTTACTTTGCAGTTTTCATTTTGATCACACATGTCTTCTTAATGAAATCACTCAGTTGTTTTTGTTTCTGATGTACTAGTGTCTTACACATTGAGTACATTTTTCAACATTAGCTGCTAATTTACAAATATGTTTTGTCTTCAGAGGGAAATAACTGTATATCTTACCTTCATTTTTCATTATTAAGACCTGAGCGGCAATTTCTTATGAGCTGTGTAGCTGCAACACCTCATTCTTGAATCTAATGGCTCCTTGCCATTGCCAGGTGTTAATGACTCTTACACTTATGATCTATTTTTAAAGATATTGTATGGGATAGAATATCTCTGTGCTGTACAAAATAAGGATATTGCAAGTCACCAAGGAGTTCCAAAACCCTATATAGAGTATTGAGGCCAAAGGCTACATTTCTTTATAAGGTCATGGAACTCCGAGATCAATATACGGAAGAGGGCATTTTATTCCTTAGAATAAACAGTCTTACCATCACCCTTCCCAAAAACAACTTAAATCCCTTGGGCCTCATTTATGAAAAGTGACGCATCGCTGCGTGAAAACAGCGATGCGTCACTTTTCACTGCGCCCTCCTTGCGAGACCAATGATGCGTCATATTTACAGTATGATGCATCATGGCGCAAGGAGTTACAGATACGTCAGTATTTCTGACGTATCTGTATGGCGCAAAAGTGACGCATTGCTGGAGTGTGTCACAAAAGTGACGCAACTCCAGCAATGTGTCCTTTCACATGGGGCAAGCCCCATGTGAAAGTGCCTGCGTCAGTCTTACGCCTGCTGTGAGGCAGGCGTAAGAAATTGACGCATTTGAGTCCTAAAAGTGGCGCAGTGAAATCTTATAGATTTCACTGCGTCACTTCTATGACCCTGTCTTGCGTCAGAACGTCCCCCCTGCAGACATTATAACTGGCGTAGGTATAATGTAGCGCAGGGGTTTACAAAGTGACACATCTACCTAGATGTGTCACTTTGTGAATATGGTGCAACAAGGCACATTTTTTACGCTGCTGGTGTGTCACAAAAAGTGACGCACCGGCAGCGTAAAAGTGACGCACGGCCTCATAAATGAGGCCCCTTATGTCTTGCTCTTTCATATGAAAGTGATAGTATAGTACGGGCATGAACAATAAAAGCAGCACAATTAAATATGCCAAAAAACATTTCTTAATTTCTGGCAAGAAATATATTAGTATCAGCTTAATGCAAGTTAGAGTAAAAGCATGCTGTAGCTCAGAATGTGTAAGAATATGCAGAGAGATTCTGTTGTTCCTGTAATGACAGATAGTGTGGAAAAATAAACATTTTACCATAAATATCTCCTTTTTACTGAACAGTGTTCCTGATAGAATAATGGATCAGAAGTAAAAACTAGCTCTCCTTTCATTGTTTAAGCTACAATTGTAATTGTGTTCTGTGACTTACCTTTCACATTCACTTCTAGCTCTGACAGACCGCACTCCGACTTCATAGCTCATCTGTAATAACCTATTATAGTTGAATAGCTGCATCATTTCGTTATTGTAGGTAACTAGAGACGCCATAAAAAGACTGCAAGGCGTTTGCAAGGGGATTGGAGACTCCCGTGTATTAGATTCTAATTTCTGATTTCAGATCAAGAAAATCAGAATTTTAATTTAATTCCCTGCTCTGAACATATTTGCATGAGAAGAACACATTGATACCCAGACCTGTGCTCTTCTCAGTAATCCTGCTCATAATTAAACAGGTGAGGTCAGATTTAGTATAACAGTTTATTTGATGAAGTCTTATGATTAAGGAGGCCCAGAGATGATTAATGAGTTCAGGAACAATGTGACCTGTAGAGTTAATTGTTGAAAGCTGTGACACCGTTCTAATAAGAAGCATTCACTCTTTTCACGGAACAAGCTAGTTTCACGGTGTGTGTGACATAGCTCAGTCTTCTGGGCCGTGCATTTGATTCAACTGATTATGAATATTATTTCTCATATGAAGTAAAGGAGATGAAGTTTGCCATTTGTTACTACAGATGTGTGAATGTAATGAAGTATCCCAAAATGGTTTAGTACGCTGATTGGGAGACAGCGGTTTAAATATCCGCGTGGTTGAGAAATCAATTACTGTTTGAGCTCAGGCAAACTGTCATCTATTTGAAAAAAGGAGACTGCTATGAATAAAAACTGACCTACGTCAAATGCAAAATAGATACATGATGAGAAACAAGTGGTGCTATGACTAGATATTTAATCTATCCCTAATAAACCTTTTTTACATAAACATATTTTTGATTTCTAAAAATAACATTTGACATGCAGCACATCAAAATGATCAAATTATATAATACATCGAAATATAATTTGTTATATTTAATCAATAATTAAATCACTGTGCAAATATTAACCCTGATATGCAGCACTGATAGTGCTATTTTGGCCCAACGCACCTCTCGTCCCTCCGCCACCTTTCTCTCGCATCGCGCCAATGTTCCCTTGCACAGTACCTGTCTTACCCAATTTGGAAACTAAAAGGTTTAACAGCCAGAGAGCAACTACACAATCTTCCTTTTGGGCTGCCTGATCCGTATGGAAATCCCTTCCAATTAACTTCAGACAGTGCGAATCCCTGCTGATCCTCTGAAGAACATTGAACACGTTCCTGTTTCATCTCTGCCTGACTTAATACTCCTTTGAGCTTATTTCTAACGCTTTAGAGACGTTCACCACATTCAGTCTTTCTTTTATTTCTGGCTCCCTATTTTCATCATGACAAGAGTAACCTGCTGTCATATGCCTCGTGGCCCTCCCTTCTTTCCGCTTTAGTCCTCCTCTTCGTTCTTCTCGATTCCTCCACTTTCTTGTTGTGTTCTCCTCTCAAAATAGACTGTGCTCTCCATGGGCCTTATTTATGATGGCCTTGCGCCACCGGTGCGTCACTTTTTCCCATTTTAAAAGTGTCGCACCGGCGGCGCAAGGCCTTCATAAATAAGGCCCCATGTTTTCCTATCTGTCTCCTATTCACGTGTTCAACTTATCTATTCATGTTTATCTATATCTCTTTCTCAATTTCATTTAGATTCGATTGATTGTTGTCTGACTTCACTCTTGATTGCCTGTTTTTTTGCGGTGAGGTATCCTTAATCTACTTTTATGTACAACGCCGGATACCCTCGAACTAACTAAGTGCATCTTAGCCTTCCAGAATCCAAAACTTGGATTCTGTAATATGGTGGGTGGAGGAGGGAGTATGAATGATCTAAATAGTGATATAATTGAAAATATTTTTTTCACTATTTTATTCTTTAGAAATTAATTATGTATCAATAGTAACGTCTTTTATGATGACTAGAACTTTAAGCGTCACTTTTGCACCACGCAAAGTGGTACATGCATAACACAGGGCTCTCATAAAGATTCACGAAGCCATGCAAAGCCACCATGCATGGCTTTGAGTGGCCTCATAAATCATGAGTAAGGCGACGCAGCACAAATTGCTGCATCACCTTATTCTGCGCATGGGAGGCAATCCAAGGGTGTTGCAGTATTCCCATGCAACAACCAAGGATTTTGACGTTGCCCAGATTTACAAAGAGATGTAAACCTGAAGAAGTAAAAAAATCTGTACACTTCCCCAAGTGATGCTTAATGAGGAAAAATATATTAATTTGTCCTTGTTTTTTCCTCTTTACATGCGTGCTGCATTCTGCAGCACACATACAAAGAGGAAAATGCCTCGTAGAATTGTTTTTAACAATCATACCTGCAAAGGAAGCACCCAAAGGCAGTGCTTAGTTTGTAAAATGATAAGTGCCAGGGCCCTGACCAGGAGGCCACTGCAGCTTGCACCACCCATTGCCCCATCAACGCTGGCAATGTCGGTACCAAAACAGCTATTAACCATCTCTCCTGCCTGCAAGTGCGACAGTTCAGATTATTCCAGGTCCCCAAAGCTAAAGGAATGGGTGTGGAAGCAGGTATTAGTAAAATGTTATATATATTGTATTCATAAACAACCATTGTTCTGCTCCTCTCTAAATTAGATGAGCAGCGCCACCATGTGGTAGACAGTCATAAGTGTGGTGTTGACAATTAAGTGCTGGTGCCAAGCACCAGAAACCAATTAAGTGCAGGTGCACAAAGCAGCACACATAGAAAAAGCAAAAACAAGGAGACATCAAAGCATTTCTCCTCATTGCAGCATCAAAAAGCAATGGGCGTTGCAGTGGAATGCCCACAGCAACACCCATTGTATGCCCCTTCCAGGCAGATGTCTGTGTCAAACGGTACCATATTTAAAGCGGCATTAAGCCACACAAAGTGGTATACCAGCACTTGTAAATATGGTGAAGGGCCTTGCGCCACTGGAACGTCAGTAAAAGTGACGGCCCAGTGGCGCAATCCCCTTGTAAATATGCCTCTATGTTCTTTTTGGGAATAAGGTGGATTTTCGTGCTTGTCATACCTAAATCCGTATTTTCTGTAAGTATAGGGCATTTCTTCCCCCAGACAAATATTGGCAGATTTGACCCTCCAGTAAAACTCATAATTCAAAACTCATAATTGTAGTATGCACTGTACCAGGATTTACAGAACGTATCGTGGTTAAAAACGATGCGAGTAGTGAGGGCCATTGTGTTTTCTTGGATTTACAGGTCGTTTTTGCATCTCTCTGAAACAGTGCTCCTGCTACTGTTTGGCTTTGATGGCTATGCAATTATCATTTATGCTTATGCATTGTTCTCTTTTTTTTTTTAAAGACCATCACCTTTTCTTACCAATACTAATTTTTAGGGGGTGTTTACTGAAACTGTACATTAAACTATTGAGTGAGAGTTGCAAGAATTAGAATAACATAATTGTATGGACCTTGTAATATGATTTTTGATTCACACGCTTAGGCAAGAAAAACCTTGCTGGGCCAAACATTTTTGAGGGGTGTAGCTACTAATAGTGTAGCATGTGCAGTGGGGTAGCTCTGCACCCCAATAATTACTCTATTCATTAACTAACTATTAATGTAGGTGGAGGCTTTTTGCATGCTTGCACAAGGGTCCCTGGCATCCTTACTAGCTACTGCATTTTTTTATAAACAGTAATGGTGCAAGAATGCATCCCTGTCTCCACCCGTTAAACTGGTTAACAGTTTCTGAGGAAGGTTTACACTGGTCCCAAAATTCAGGTTCCGTTACTCCAAAGAGTTCCATTTTAAATCACACAAATCATTTATCTACTAAATCAAATGATGTTAATAAATCTACATAGTTAATGCTCAATGGATGTTGTACATATTTTCAGAAAATAATTGTAAAAAGAAGCAACCATGAATTGTGCAATTATTCTTCACACAGCTTATTCGATGTTTAAGATTTTTGATATCTGTCGTTGCCCATGTTTCCCTAATGATGGCCTGCATTAGGGACCTAGGAAAGATATTTCTAGATAGTCCCATGAAGGCAATCATTTGTCATTTCGTGGATTTTCACCTTTTTTTTGCATATAGGAAATCTAAACCTTTCTTTCGAGGAGTCAGGTACTGTTCAATATTTCATCTTTGCATAATGCAAAGGGTCATATAATTATGCGTAAGAGAATAGATTAATTTCCATTTTTGAAGCTAAAAGGTCGCATTTGTCCTTTTTTCACATTAAATGCCTCTTAAATGTTTTTTTTTTCTTGCAGCACGAGCCATCCTAAGGGACATTGGTCACGTCAGTGGTTACTACCAATGGAAAGGAAACCAGGGCAGATAAAAGCAGTCAACAAGTGTTACAAGTTAAGGAGGTATGGGGCATATTCTCAAGAAGTTTGATAACCATCGCAAAAGTTACTTAACGCAACTTCAAACATCGCAGTCTATCACTGGAAAATTACGCTGTGTCAACCAAGCATTCTCAACACAGTGGTACCATTTATTTATTTATTTATTTATTTTTGAGTTTGTAATGCGCATGGCTGCCTCAGCAACGAGGCGTCCCAGCGCAAGCAGAGACCAGCAACCGGACCCATGCTATAGTCACCAGATAACGCGTCAACTGGCCTCATTAAAACCAATACCACATTAAATCGAAACGCAAATGCAAAGAAAGCTGCAATGAGGCCAATCGCAATGCTAAAATCAGCGAAACCCAGCACCAGGCCTGCAATACCCATGCGTCATGCGGGAAAACAAAAAAACATGCCAACACCAAATCAAACTGCGTAGACCATGGATGCACCAGGACGGAGTTCAGAGGAAAAGCCGAGCCCCACGGAGGACCAGCCAGGACCCCTGTGTGAGGGGGAAGGGTAAGGAGAAGAGGAAGACAGGGTTCAGTCTTCAGGAAGACCAGATCATAGTCACGAAGGTGATAGGACACTACCAACAACTGTTCGTCATCTCCACTGCGGCACTGGTAGCACAAACGGAAATCTGGCAGACCATCGTCACCAACGTCAATTCAGTCGGAGTGGCGAGGAGGTCCATGGAAGAGCTCAAGAGGCGCTGGCATGATGTGCAGCAGCAGACCAAACAGAAACTCGCCGCCAACAGGAAGGCAGCAACGGCGACTGGAGGTGGGAGGCCTGCACCACAGTACAATCTGGATGAGCTGGAGGAAATGGTGGCCACGGGCAACAGTGTGAAGCAGGTGGCAGGAGTCAGGGACCTGGACACAGCAGGATATGACCTGACCCAACTGCAATAGGGTGAGTGCTGACCAGGGACTGGGGGGACGGGGGAGATGGGCCCAATGGCACACATGCACAATCATGTGAAGAACACCGTATATGCACAATGACAGTAGAACATGTCCCTGATACCCTTGGCAAACAGCAGCATACATAGTAACACCAAGTAGGCCCCATCCATCATGTGCACAGATGGGTCCAATCCGAATAACCAACAACACCACCAATCAATGCACATGAGAAGAAACCAGACAAGCAGCATCTGTGTGAGCCACACTGACAAAGCAAGTGACACTGCATGACTGATAGCATGGCAGCAACCCAAATGAATGAACTCGTGCACGGATCGACATGGCCGTGTCCCAGTGTGGATCACATCCGTAAAGGAGCAGGTCACACTCTGACACATCCATGTCCACATACAACCCATGCCGTCCAATACAGGCAGCAGACATATAATGCACAAGGCCACCAAATCTGTGCAATAGCACAAATGACCCAAGTGGCAAACATCCCAGCACCCGAAAAGCACACAATTCAAAGGCACACCACCTCAAAGGGACAAGGGTCCACGAAATCTGAGCTGCATGGCCGACTCACCCCACAATGCAGCAGACACACATAGCAACCACAGAACATCACCAATGACGGCAATGTGGGACACAGTGCAATACCTGCACCACAGGACAGACAACACTACAGGTTCCGCTAGTGAGTAGTAGCTGGCCACTAACATCTGGCATTGCCTTACACTGTGTGATGACAATGTAAGGGTACCACCACATATTCATCATGTACTCGGAAAACCCACTGTCTGCCGTCAAATAGCCAGCACCACCTAAACAGTCACAATGTGCATTGACATGCAGTCAGCATGTCAACATCTACAAAGCGTCAACATACATGGGAACCTATGTTAACATGCATCTCTCCAGAACATTGCAGGGGGACAATCAATCAATCAAAGCATTTGTAAAGCGCACTAATTACCGTTGAGAGTCTCAAGGCACTAAGGGGTGGGGAGTGCTGCTACTGTTCGAAAAGCCAGGTCTTGAGAAGTCTTCTCAAGGTCAGTAGGTCTTGGGTCTGCAGTAGGCGGGTGGGGAGGGTATTCCATGTCTTGGTGGCGATGTGGGAGAATGATCTGCCACCGGCGATCACTCTTCGTGTGCGGGGGACAGTGGCGAGGGCATGGTTGGTGGAGCGGAGCTGGCTGGTAGGGGTGTACAAGCTAAGTCAGCCATTAAGGTATGCTGGTCCGGTGTTGTGGAGAGCCTTGTGTGCTTGGGTGAGGAGCTTGAAGGTTATCCTCTTGTTGATGGGGAGCCAGCGCAGGTCTCTCAGGTGGGGTGCGATGTGGCTTCAGCGGGGGATGTCGAGGATCAGGTATGCGGAGGCGTTCTGGATGCGTTGGAGCCGTTTCAGGAGTTTGGCGGAGGCTCCTGCATAGAGGGCTTATCCGTAGTCCAGTCTGCTGCTGACGGGAGCCTGGGTGACCGTCCTTCTTGTTTTGGTGGGAATCCACTTGTAGATCCTGCGGAGCATGGGGAGGGTGTTGAAGCAGGAGGAAGAGAGGGTGTTGACCTGCTTTGTCGTGGAGAGGGTGGAGTCGAGGATCACCCCTAGGTTGCATGCGTGGTTGGTGGGTGTTGGAGCTGTTCCTAGCGCGGTCGGCCACCAGGAGTCGTCCCAGGCCGAGGGGGTGGATCCAAGGCTGAGGACCTCCGTGTTGTCCGAGTTCAGCTTCAGTCGGCTGTTTCTCATCCATTTGGTGACGGCCTTCATTCCTTTGTGGAGGTTGGTTTTGGCAGCCTGGGGGTCCTTGGTGAGGGAGAAGATCAGTTGGGTGTCATTGGGGTAGGAGATGATGTTGAGGTCGTGCAGTCGGGCGACGTGGGCAAGCAGTGCCATGTAGATGTTGAACAGCGTTGGGCTGAGGGATGAGCCCTGAGGTATGCTGCAGATGATTTTGGTGGCTTCGGAGCGGAAGGGTGGGAGGCGGACGCTCTGTGTTCTGCCGGAAACAAAGGAGGTGGTCCAGTTCAGGGCCTTCTCTTGGATCCCGGCGTCGTGAAGGCGTGTTCATAGTGTGCGGTGGCAGAACATGTCGAAGGCGGCTGACAGATCCAGGAGGATGAGGGCCGCGGTTTCTCCATTGTCTAGCATGATCCTGATGTCTTTGGTGGTGGCGATGAGGGCAGTTTAAGTGCTGTGGTTGCTGCGGAACCCGGACTGGGATGGGTCCAGGATGCTGTTCTCCTCACGGTAGCTTCTAAGTTGTTTGTTGACGGCCTTCTTGATGACCTTTGCCAGAAACGGGAGCAGGGAGATAGGTCAGAAGTTTTTCATGTCCTCGGGGTCTGCCTTGGGTTTCTTGAGTAAGGCATTGATCTCGGTGTGCTTCCAGCTTTCCGGGAAGGTTGCTGTCTCGAATGAGATGTTGATGGTTTTACGGAGATGGGGTGCGATGGTGGGGCTGGCTTTGTTGAAGATGTGGTGTGGGCATGGGTCTGACGGTGATCCAGAGTGGATGGTGTTCATGATTTTTATGGTGTCCTCGTGGTTGATGTTGGTCCAGGAGAGCAGGCGGTTGGTGGTCATGGGGCGGAGGTCTCAGTGGTTGCTGGGGCAGTCGTGGCATTGAAGATGTAGGCGATCTTGCGATGGAAGAAGGTGGCAAGGGAGTCGCGAAGGTCTTGCGAAGGTGGGATGTCATCGGGGGTTGGAGAGCTCCTTCACGATGTTGAAGAGCTCCTTGCTATTGTGAGCATTGTTGTTTCGGCGGTCTTTGAAGGAGGACCTTTTGGCGGATCTGATGAGGTGGTGGTGTCCACTGGTGGCACTCTTGTGGGCTGCGTAACTTTCCAGTGTCCTTTCACGGAACCAGTTCTTCTCCAGCTTTTGGCAGGTTAGCTTGGAGGCCTGGAGTCTTTAGTGAACCAGCTGGCTTTCTTGCTGGTGTGGCTGTTGGGGGGTTTCTTGAGCGGGACAAACAACACTTACTGCAGAGCAGACCACAAATCCCATTAGTGATGATGAAGAGGAGAACCTGCACATCTGTTCTGACACCCTCCAATGGCTAGTGGACAGCCTCCGCACTCCATCCCTCCCATAGGAGCAGGGCAGCCCAGCTGCCTCGAGGTGACCCCACCACCTGCACAGACCACACAGCAGGGAACACACCCCACCACGGCTGTCTCCCAGGGTCCCCACAAAGAAAATATGGAATTCCAACACCGGTTGTTGAATTGCCAGGTGGAGTTGGCTGATCAGCTGCGGGTGGGTTTCGAGCTCGTGGCAGCCAAACTCAATGCCATACGTTGGTGTCTGAGTCCCATCAGATACCACTTACAGTCCCTAACGGACACACACTGTCCGCACCTTGTTCCACGACAATCCTTGGATGACATCGTTGGGGCCATCTCTCGGATACAAGAACTGTCTAGTCAGACAGGCACCAGCGATGATAGCCCAGAGGTGGCACAGATGCGCAGTACAATTAAGACCATGGAGCAGATGCAAGCTGGAAGTTTGACTGCCACGGCCGCACACCAGTGAGAAGTGGCTGGGATTTTCCATGGCTTGCAATTCATCATCCTGCCATTGCTGCCACTGAGCCGGGCCCAGATGACTGCTGCGGGAACTGCGACACACACCTCTCCGACCGCTGATCTGTCAGTGGAACCGAGTGGTTCAGCCATATCACCATTCCATCCTGATGTGTCAGTGGCACCCAGTGATGCAGCCATTACCCCACGACACACACTGGACACTGAGGAAATATCAGAGGGCTCAGATGTGGATGGTAATCAGTATGTGAGCAAGGCGGTAGTAGCCTCTATCACCGCCATATGGCCTGTCCCTGCCTAGTTCTTGCCCATGCATCATGTCCTGGGACAACATCTTCCACTGACCCCCAAAACACTCAGTGACATACACCTGGACCCCGACATGGACTGTCATATCTTCACTGGTGGACAATAACACAGCACTCCTGCAGCAGACTGCACTCTCCCTCACCCAAATCACTTACCAATCCCAAGCGGGCTCTGATTGGCCCACCACTGGGCTCCCATGTAATGTGGGATTGGCATGGCCATGTATAGCTCCAGATCTGGAATGTACCAGAATGTGAATAAAACATTAAAAATCACACAGATGTGTCATGACTATGTTCACCCAAGTGTGGAAGTATGTATGTATGTATGAACAATGATTGCCCAAGAATGTACACCCATGTAAATGACATCAATGCGCATAATCCTGAGCCATATGGCCAGTTGGATGTCTGTGTAGGTGAGTACTAGCTGTGGGCTTGTTGCTCATTTCCGAAAATCATGCCACCCCCCAACATAGGCACACATCCATGTATTGAATGGGGCTGTGTGTAGGAATTACCACATCGGGAGCAGGCCAGAAGTGGTGTCATACAACACATGTGTCACCAGAACTTCACTTTGCATACTTACTCGCACACATCTGTGTGGACACAATCTGTATTGTTTCATGGCATGACTCCCCTTGGATAGAGATTGGACTCCATACTCACATTGCTGGAGACACGTAAGTGCACAGGCCTGCCAGCAACATTCCCAAATGCAGTGTTTGGCTCACAGAGGTGGAGCAGGCAAAAGGGACCCAGCCCCATTGTACAGGCGTCACTCAGTTCCTCCCTGTGTAGGGATGATGCTCCTTGTGGCACACGATTCGTACATCTAATCAACACTCCTCACATTTGGACGGTAGTGCAGTTGCAGAGAATTTATTGGCATGTGCATGTCAGTGCGGACAAGGCAAGGGCCACAACATGCAGGGACATGCTTGGAACACTCACACGCAGCATGGGAACATGTCGAGGTGCAAGACATGGTGGTGCAAAAATGTACACAAATTGTTACGGATGTCAGAGGTCTGAGCCCACCTTGCCTTGCTGGATGAGTCATGTGATGTTTGGCATCTGCCCATTGCCCCGTGTCAGGGGACATGACTCACAGCCCATGGGGTCTGTATAGTGCTGTGCCAATGGACTGCGCCGACTGTCTGCTCTGCTGACAGTGAGCAGATGAAAGGGTCCACAAGGTCACATGTCGTACTACATTGCCATGTGGGTACTCTCCCCCCAGCAGTGTGTCTGATTTGTGACCGTTGCCAAATGACGCTATTCTGCTCCACCCATGGGACTGCCTCACCTTGCACAGGTGTGTGTACACATGCGTAGTTTCTCGCACATGTATTCTGAGTCCAGACGAAGGCAGACATGTCTGCTGTTGTGGTGGGATATGTGAGCATTCCCCATGCTGCAAAAAGGTTTTGGGACCTGTGCTGTGGGTGACAATCCGATGTGGCTGCAGGGACGTAGTTACTTGTCCATGAATGCCAGCGCAGCTTCATGGGCAATGTGTTCCAATTGTATGTAGTTGTTGGGTTCAAGGAACACCAGGGTGACCCAATCCACTAACTGGTCCGGGCAGCTGTGCTCACTCCATGCCATTCCCCCAATCCACAGCACAGCCCAATAGGGAAGTGCCTCAATGTGGTCACTGCACACAAGGAGTTGTGCTATCTCCCATGCACAACTGCGGGCACATACGCCAAAGATCAGTGCTTCCCATGCTTGGGTATCCCAGTGACACTCCTGTTGGTGGGCCAACAGGGGGCACACTGTCATGTCCAATTCAGCTACCGTTGGGTTGGATAGGCAGACCTCCATGGTGCTCTTGAATGTGCATGTTCGACAGTGGAACCAGGCCTGGACGCAGGTGACGTAGGCAAGATGGGAACTCAGACGTAACTGATTCACAACACTGCCATTGACAGTGATCCCAACAGATGCAGCATTCGTGCACAATACAGTTCCATGTGACAGGGGTTGTGCATGTGCCAGGGGTTGCCTGCCATTGCGTTTGTTGGTCTCGCAGCACCGGCACTCCTCGAACCAGTGGCAGTTCTGTAGACGATATGCCTCAGCTCTGATCAATGAGTCGTATGTGTGTGCGATGTATGGATGTTTTTTGACTGATGTGTCAAGGCCAGCCCTTGCAGGTGTAGGTCATGCAGGGACAAGTGTGCGTGTGGGATGTGGGCACCTAGGTTTTTAATTATCGCTGTTGGTGGTATGGGAGTCGTCGGAGTCTGGTTTGATATCTCACGCAGGGTGTGCCAGCCGCATTCAGGACCAAGGTCGGGGGTTCGGTTGGCCTTCGCCTTGTGTGTATGGACAATGGAGCTTTCCTTCCTCATTTTAGTATGACTACTGCTTGCATTTCTAAGATGTGATGTGGCATTCGCGCTGACTTTGATGCCAGGCCTGTGATTTGGGGTGCACGATTTACGGGACACACCCAGCTGTTTGCATCTTTGCATGGGCCAACGGCATGATTGGCATTGTGCTCCTTGTTCAGTCTATCTCTTTCTCTCTCTCCCTGTCCTTTCCTGAGTGCCTGACACACCTTCGCATCTTGGATATTGTCTTGCAGGCTGTGACTCACAGATTGTCCTGGGATGGCCGCCATGTCTCTTCACAATAGTTGTTTGGTGACAAATTTGTATGTGGCATTTTGTTTTGTCTTTCAATGGTGCATGATTGACTTAGGATTTCAGTACTCACATGTGTGTTGCTTGCTGCAATGGTGCCACATCAGGCAGGTGCTTTTTTCAATGTTTTGGGCCATTGATGTTCAGTGTCTTGGTCCGGTGGTGGTGGGGTGTGCCCGGGTTGGGTGCCCAGGGGGGTGTGGTCCGGGGTGTGGTGGCGGTGGGTGTTGTGGCCCTCTTGGGTGTCCGGGCTGCATGATCGATGGCTCCATGGCATCTGTTGTTCTTCAGGTGTGGCTCTGGTCTGGGCTCCCTTTTGTGGTGCAGGCTGTGGTCCGACTTTAAACCAGGTCTGAGCAGGTGTTGGTTTTTTGCTGCTAACGTGCCTTATTGTATGTTTTGTGATCCTATTGTCGATCTGGCTGGTCGTTGTGAATGTTGTGGATTGGTGTTGTCACATCTTTTTGCTTGGGAACGTCTACTCTGCATCTCATTAGCGATAGTTAAGGGGGCCATCTGTGGCAATGTTTTTTGCGGCTGCTAAACTGGTGCTATGGGCTGTTAGCACCAGCTTAAAAAATGGGGCGGTAACTTTATTGTGACTTTGGCTGCGATAAAGTGCTTTTAACTCAGCGATAGCTCCTTGAGAATATGCCCCTATATGTTCAATCATCATTAAATGATTATGGGGAATATTCTCAATAACGTGTGATTGTGGGATTGATTACACTTCACTTCCTGAGGCGGTAGCTGGGAAGATTGGAGCCGATTCTTTCGTTTAATTTACTTTTAAAACTGTCTCTGTTTTAATCTTTTTAAAAAACTTGACTTGCCTGATTCTTAGCCGCACCATCGCACTCCCCCACGTACAGCCGAGGAGGTGCCAACGTTGGCGTGGAACGGACGATCTATGGCCGCCATTTTGAAAGAGATTGGGGTTAGCGGTCTAGCTGCCCTGCCCTCACGCTCTCACAAGTACAAAATTCGCGCCTCTGCCCATGCGCGCGGATTCATTACACTTCACTTCCTGAGGCGGAAGCCGGGAAGATTGGAGCCGATTGTTTAGTTTAATTTACTTTTAAAACTGTCTCTGTTTTAATCTTTTTAAAAAATTGACTTGCCTGATTCTTAGTCGCTCCATCGCGCTCCCCCACGTACAGCCAAGGAGGTGCTGGCGTTGACGTGGAACGGACGATCTGTGGCTGCCATTTTGAAAGAGGTTGGGGTTAGCGGTCTAGCTGCCCTGCCCTCACGCTCTCACAAGTACAAAGGTCGCGCCTCTGCCCATGCGCGCGGATTCATTACACTTCACTTCCTGAGGCGGAAGCCGGGAAGATTGGAGCCGATTGTTTAGTTTAATTTACTTTTAAAACTGTCTCTGTTTTAATCTTTTTTTAAAATTGACTTGCCTGATTCTTAGTCGCACCATCGCGCTCCCCCACGTACAGCCAAGGAGGTGCTGGCGTTGGCGTGGAACGGACGATCTGTTGCCACCATATTGAGAGATGTTGGGATTAGCGGTCTAGCTGCCCTGCCCACACGCTCTCATAAGTACAAAAGTCGCGCCTCTACCCATGCGCGCGGAGTCATTACACTTCACTTCCTGAGGCGGAAGCCGGGAAGATTGGAGCCGATTGTTTAGTTTAATTTACTTTTAAAACTGTCTCTGTTTTAATCTTTTTAAAAAATTGACTTGCCTGATTCTTAGTCGCACCATCGCGCTCCCCCACGTACAGCCGAGGAGGTGCTGGCGTTGGGGTGGAACGGACGATCTGTGGCTGCCATTTTGAGAGAGGTTGGGGTTAGCGGTCTAGCTGCCATGCCCTCACGCTCTCACAAGTACAAAAGTTGCGCCTGTGCCCATGCGCGCAGATTCATTACACTTCACTTCCTGAGGCGGATGCCGGGAAGATTGGAGCCGATTGTTTAGTTTAATTTACTTTTAAAACTGTCTCTGTTTTAATCTTTTTTTAAAATTGACTTGCCTGATTCTTAGTCGCACCATCGCACTCCCCCACGTACAGCTGAGGAGGTGCTGGCGTTGGCGTGGAATGGACGATCTGTGGCCACCATTTTGAGAGAGGTTGGGGTTAGCGGTCTAGCTGCCCTGCCCTTATGCTCTCACAAGCACAAATGACACTACCTACTCGGATGCGCAGCGGGCACGCCTAAGGCAAGCCCGTCTGCGCCCGTCCGTGCCCGACCGGGCCCAGGGGCCACAACCCCTGGTAAATCACCCAAAAATACCCTTATGTATAGTGCCTTGACCCTACAGAGCCTGGCAGGCCCCACAGATCCAAAATGTAGGTATGCAATAGACGTCTCATCTGGATCGACCGGGTGCTCCCAATGCCACTTCAAATTCTATACTGAAAGGGTAACAGCCCAGCCTCCTGACCCCCCCCAGAGAATGTATCTACTGAATTGCCGCTCTATGGCTAAACATTCAACTGAACTTCAACTCCTATTAGAAGATCTCGACCCAGATGCCTTATTTCTTACTGAGACTTGGCTCCAGCCCGAGTCAGACCCAACTGTTGTTCAAACCCTACCCCCAGGTTACCTAATCCGTAGAGTGGATCGTAAAACTGGTAGAGGGGGAGGGTTAGCCATAATCTATAAGGACCAGTTCCAATGTCGCTTTTCCACAGAGGACCTCCCAGACTGTGAAAATATGAATTTCTCTTTAAAATTCTCACCCACTGTTACCTTCTCTGGCCTCCTGCTCTACCGCCCTCCAGGCCCTCTAGGCCAATTTATGAACGCGCTCCCTACCACCGTCGCCAATTTAGCCCTCTCCCCTCCCAACTACACTATCTTAGGTGATCTTAACATTCACTTTAATGACCCCGCAGATAACCAGGCCAATGAACTCGTATCTAATTTATCAGCCTTACAAATTACCCTGCAGGGTACCGCTCCCACTCATATTAAAGGTTATCTTCTGGACGTCGTGTTTAGCAACTCTCGGCTTCTCCAGAGTAACCCCCCGGTATCTCTCTCTTGAACCGACCACTCACTAATTCCACTCACCTGGCCCTCCTACGGCAGTACGTCCTCCCTTAACATCGCAACGTCACATAACAGGAAATGGCTGAACCTCTGTACTGACAAATGGTCCAACCTCCTAGAGAATAACCTACCACCTTTTAATCCAGACCCAGAGAGAGCGAACCTCAACTTCAACCTCTGGATTCTAAACTCCTTAGATACTCTAGTCCCCATAAGAACCACCCATAAGAGATCAAACCGTAGGCCCGCACCATGGATTTCCCCAAAACTTAAAGAGCTTAAACAAAACTGTAGGAAGCTAGAAAGGAACTGGAGACTGAATACTACAGATAAAACTAAAGTTAGCCATCGTGAGGCAATAAGGAAATGTGCTGCAGAAAACTCCCCTAAGGAGATTTTCCGGATAGCCAAATCTTTGATCCCCTTACCTCAAGAAATCCCCAATCAGGAAGATGCTCCGCCTAGATGCAACAGCCTTGCGGAATTCTTCCATCATAAAATTTAACTTATTACCCGCTCCTTACTTCTTTCCCAGGACGTCGCCGGTAAAACTAACACCAGGAGCCCTCCCTGCTGCTCCCTTGCTGAGTTCCCTTTATTAGATGAGGACACCTTGAAAGCAATTATACCTAAAGTAATCTCGGGCTCTCCATTGGATCCTGCCCCTCCCCGATTTATTTCCTTGGTCACTAATACAATAAGCCCTGCCATCTTGACCACTATAAATGCTTCAATCTCGACGGCCACGGTTCCCCTTGAATGGAAACGGGCCTCAGTGAAGGCCCTGCTGAAAAAACCAAACCTGGACCCCACCAACCTGTCTAACTATCGACCCATATCCCTCCTTCCCTGGCTTAGCAAGATTACCGAGAAACACATTAACTCGGTCCTAGTCCAATATCTCGAAACTAACAACTTACTCCATACGTCTCTGGCTTCCGACCTCGTCAAGGGACTGAGACGGCTCTTCTGGCTGTGACTGAAGAGGCTTGAAGACTTATGGACCAAGGCGGCTCGGCTGCCATCATCTTGTTGGACCTCAGTGCCGCCTTCGACACTGTGGACCACAAGATCCTGCTGAGTCGGTTGGAAAGTCTGGGAGTTATCCAGTCAGCGCTTTCCTGGCTACAATCATTCCTTAAAGATCGGGTCTTTCAGGTGTTTGAAGATAATGTCTTCTCGGACTGCAGGCCGCTTGGTTGTGGGGTTCCTCAGGGCTCCTCCCAGAGCCCCACACTTTTTAATATCTATTTGGCGCCTCTGGCCGAGGTTGTCCTACAATTTGGAATACAAATAATAACCTATGCCGACGGCACCCAACTGGTGGTATCCCTGAACCACCCAGAGGGTTCATCGTGCCCCCTTGGCAGCTGATTAGAGGCTGTAGCCGATTGGATGAAACTTTCCCATCTAAAGCTAAACAGTGATAAGACCGAGCTCATGTTTTTGGGCAAATCACTACCCCCCTATCTTCACAGGTATGGCCGACCTGTCTGAATCCAAAGCCCAGCCCAAAACAGCATATTAAGAGTCTCGGCATTTGGCTTGATAGCTCCCTCTGCTTCAGTCATCAGGCCACCATGTTAGCAGTAACTTGTTATGGCTTGCTTAGGATGCTCAGGAAGATCCTGCCCCTACTTTTCTTCGCCGCCAGAAGGATTATGGTACAGGCCCTGATTTTATCACGCTTTGATTATGGGAATGCACTGTACCCGGGCGACCCACAGTCCACCCTTCAAAAACTCCAGGTGGCTCAGAATAGTGCAGCCCTCCTTCTGCTCCAAATCCCCCGTAGACAATCGGCCAAACCCGCTATGAGGACGCTGCACTGGCTACCCATCCGTGCCAGAGTCCAGTTCAAATTCATGTGTCAAGTCCACAGAGCCATGTGGAAAACTGGCCCAGCCATCCTACATTCTCTTATTACGCCCTATAAACCCCTCAGGAACCTCCGGTCTAGTTCAGCCTTTCTTGCCACTACCAGGAAGGTCCGCCGGGCTAGATGGGGCGGCCGTTCTTTCTCCCTGAATGCTTCCAATTTTTGGAACTCTTGGCCTTTTCCTCTGCGTAGCGAACCCAACATTTTGATCTTTTGCAAGCTCCTCAAGACTCATCTTTTCTGCAACCTCCCTTGATTCCTTCGTTCCTCTTCTGGTAATCCATAAGCGCTACGAGGCCTTAGGGTAGAATGCGCTTTACAAATATAATTTTCATTTCATTTCATAACCATCGCAAAAGTTACTTAACGCAACTTCCAACATCGCAGTCTATCGCTGGAAAATTACGCCGTGTTAACCACCCATTCTCAACACAGCGGTACCATGAGATAGTCTCCAGATAAAGCGTCAAATGACAGCGTTACAATCAACGCCACACTGCAAAAATGCAAAACGCTAATGCAAAAAAGCTGCAATGAGGCCAATCGCGATAATGAAATCAGCAAAAACCAGCTACAGGGCTGCAAATCACATGCGTCAGGTGGGAACAATCACCATAAAAGTGGGAAAAAAACTGCCAAACAAATGCCAAACAACAGCGAAGCACAATGGATGGTGCCGGAGCAAGTACGGCGGAGAACCAGAACCCCACAAGCCCCCGGAAGACCTGCCTGGGACCTCGGGGTCAGGGAAGGTCAAGGAGAAGAAGAGTAGGAAGAAGCACTTCAGTCCGCAGGAAAACAGGATCCTGATAACGGAGGTGGTCGAACACCATCAACAACTGTTCGTCAGCTCTACTGTGTCATTGGCAACCAAAAATGGACTATGGCAGTCCATTGTGAACAAGGTGACTGCAGTGGGAGTGCTGAAGAGGACAATGGAAGAGGTCAAGAGGCACTGGAATGACATCAAGCGCAAAACCAAGCTAAAACTCGCCAACAACCAGAAGGCAGAAATGTAGACAGGAGGTGGCAGTCCTGAGCCACAGGAGGAGCTGGACGAGATGGAGGGAATGGTGTCCACAGTCATCAGTGGGGAGACGGTGACTGGAGTGGGGGGACGTTACACTGCTCAACATGACCGGACACAACAGCAACAGGGTGAGTAACGACCAGGGACTGGGGGGATGGGGGAGATGGGCACAATGGCACACATGCACAATTGAGCTGAGCACATCGGCGGACAAACCATGCCCCAGACCCCAACTCCCACCACGCGACCAATATACACAAGTATGCAACATCTCAGCACTGTATAAGCACAGTAGACAAAGGCACATCGCAGAAAAGGGATAAGGTACAGCAATACAGAGCAGCAGGGCCCACCCCCGAAATGCAGCATACACACATTACATGCAGAACACACCAACTCTGACAACAATGTGGCACAAACCGCAACATGTCCACAATAGAACACAGGACACAACTGGTGCCAACTGGGTGTAGACACTGGCCAATCACAAGTGGCATTGCAGGGAAATGGGAGATGACTATGTTCAAGTGCACACACACACACACGCCTGATGTCGAAATGTCCACTGTCCCCCATCAAATAGGCAGGTCCTCCCAAACTGCCACGATGTATACTGTCATGCAGGCTGTATGAATACATGTACAATGCGACAACACACAGGTGAACACATCGTTGAACTGCCTCTCCCCTTCACATTGCAGAGGGACAATCAACATCACCTGCAGAGCAGCCGGACCCTCTTTTCTCTGATGACAAAGAGGACCACCACAGCTTTGACTCCGAAGCAGCCGCGGTCGGTAGTGGGAGTACCTGCCTGTCGTAATTTGGCAATACCTGAGTTAGCGTTAAGCTCAGCTACACGAACATTTCTGTTAACTTGACTAAACGTGTGGGGGCCATTTTGTATTCGGTGGCTTCCATTGCCTATGAACATGCGGCCTCGTGGTCAGCATGCCCTTTCGTCCTTCCTTCATGCCAATGAACCTTTACCCTACCCAGCAACAGGCTATTTTTAGCAATGGTCAGTCTCGCGCATGCGTACGTCTGATCTTTGGACTAGAGAGTGGTCACTCCTTAGGAATGTTCCTCCCAACTGACCAGTGGTATTAAACCCCTCCTTCATGTTGGCTGTGTTCCAAAAATGCCCTTATATGTACCTAAAACTGTTCTAATGTAAACTGCCTACCTTTTTATTACCTTTAAAATGTATAAAAGAGGTCGCACACCGATGTTCGGGGTGATACTTCTTGCATTGCCGAAGGGTGCTGTATGAATGTACCACCACCCCATGGGGTCCTAATAAACTTGTCTCTTTGCATTTTCAGTTTCCGTGCCAACTTCTGTTTTATGGTGTGCGAGTGTTTCTGCAAGTATGTAGACCTGATAGAACCCGACACCACAATTGGTGACCACGAAGGGACCTCATCGGCGACTCGGATGCCCGAAGGAGAGGTCACGACGAAGGATTGGAAACTCGCTATGGACGTGTACGCTGCCACTGAGTGACCCGAGTCTTGGCACCCACGGTGTTTTTTCCTTTCCTTCTGATCTGACCTTCCAGGTGGCGCCGGTCCTCGACTGAGGTTCTGATAGTTTGGCTTGTCGTGTAGTGCCTGTTTTGGCTGATTCGGCTACGGAACTTGGCAGTTGGAATCTGGACACCTTTAAAGATATTTGGTGAGCTTATGTTTGGTAAGGTAGTCTATTGACACTTACTGTGGCTTTTTGAATTTGAATTTGAATTTGTATGAGTTAGCTAACATTTGGACCTATGATTTGAATTATATGTGGAGTGCACCTCACATAGGCAGGCATGGAGGGATATTTCTCTGCTTTTGAATTTGTTTGAACGGCACATTGTGCATAAGTACCCTTAAGTGCCATTTTATGTAATATCGCATTTTTTCCGTGATATTTTGAACATGCCTGTCCTCAGCACACTCCGAGGAATGTGCTGCTTTGGAAATAGTACCACTTATCGATTAAATGAATCTCAGCCGGCTCCCCCAGAGGGGACTCCTAATCGCGAAATGTACATTAAATTTGGCCTTCCTCCCATAATGTATAGCACGTTATGGCACAAATATACTAAACCTGATCGTGAATTGCAATGGCCACTACATGGGTCATTCGATTTGCGAAAAGTCCAGTATGTAGAACAGTGTTTGTTTCAGCGCAGGTCTAGGCAGGATATGTTTGATTGTGTGCGTATGTGGGAGAAAGCGGTGCGTGAACGAATGAAGCGTGCAGAAGCCTTGGCGGACAAAGAGCAGCGAACGGCTGCTCGGGATAAAGCTTTACAGCTACAGGAGAAGGAATTGCAGGAACAGAAAGAGAAAGAGAGTCGAGAACGTAACCTGCAGGTTAATGGTCAGTTTCCTATTAGACGTCCTCTTTATCCTGTCCTTACTAATGAATTAGATGATTTTTCATTGTTAGATCGTTGCCCGCCCCCGTATGTTCAGCCCACGGCTCCAGATGTGGAATCGGACGAGGATAATCAGGACAAACAACGTACCAGGTTACAGGTCGAGCGTATGACGGAATTGCGTTTCGATTGCCCGTAAACTTAATGTAAATTCTATATCTGTTTCAGAGGTTGATGATTTTATGAGCAAGTGGTCCGACAAGGAACAATTGTATTTTTTAGATCATCTTGCAGGTGAAGTTGTTGAGCGGTTTAGAAAACACTCTCCTGAGTTGGAACCTAAAGATATATCGTTGGTCGTGAGAATTTTCGTAAAGGTATTTTTGCTCTTTCAGATGCGGACAAATTCTTCCGGCGGTTGGTTCAGTTACGAGATGAGGCGACGCGATTGCGAGCGGCGAACAAAACATCAGAGCAATCAGCGTCTGGATCGACGGAAAATTCCCGAGTGTGCCCTATTTATGGATCAGATAAGAGTGTTGCAATTAATGTTTTGCCTATGCGGGAAACTGCACCTTTGTATGTCCCTCCTAAAGGGGACGGTACGGATGATGATAAGACGTCTAAAGATTCAAAGGGCTATTTTGTGTATAATTGGGTTTATACGCCATGGAATAGAGCAGATGTTATGGCACTTAAGAATGCTTTGCCTGACCCCCGTAAACATCCAGCAGCTTTCTATGAAGGTGTGGAGGGTGCTATTTCTTCGTGCATTATGACGTTAGTTGATATTGATCTTTTCTTTGGGCTGATATTGCCTCATGATATGTGGAGGGTGATTCGTAAGTTTGACGATCGAACGATATTAGGCGCAGATTGGAAGGACATAGTGAGAGCTGATTCAGATAGGGAACCTGCATGTAAACCGTGTCAGTTGATTTTAGATTTGCCAACAGCTATCTTGAATAAGTTAAAAACGCTTGTCCCTCCTAAGAAAATAGATTGGACAGTGTTAGCGTCGTGTAAGCAGAAGCCAGACAAATCGGTTTCTGATTTCTTTTCACGTTTTGAGGAAGCATTCCATGATTACAGTGGTCAATCATTAACAGAGGACAAGGGCAGGCACTTATTCGTAGATAAGTATGTGGCTAATCTCCTACTGGAGATTGCTAAGCGATTGAAGGCTAGTGAAAGTTCATGGACCACGGCAACGCCTGCCTCCTTATTAACTATGGCTCAGTATTATGAGCGTCAGGAACTAGAGGCTAAAGAGAGTAGTGATAAGAAAGCGAAGGACTTAAAGACGAAAGTGATGTTGGCACAGGTTTGTGCTACGCAATCGAGAGGGAACGATAGGGGTAGACGAGGATAGTACGTTACGTCTCCCCCTCGTTCCGACATTTCTGAGGATCAGTGTGCATACTGTAAGCAGTTTGGACATTGGCTCGCAGATTGTCCGGTGCTTCGTGAACAGCGTAGTCAGAGGGGTCGAGGAAGTGGAAGGTCACGGAATAGTTATTCAGGACCAAGAGGTGGAGCGAATGCTCGCGGTAGGGGTGAAGAGAGGGGTCGTGGTCAGGTTGAACATAATACTTTTGATCGACGGAATCAGTATCAGATAGCAGAAGGAGAGTATACTGAGTCTCAGGATAAAAATTATGCATAGGGTTGCGTAGGATGGGGTGTGGAATCGGTTGAAGTACCAGTCGATCAAAAGGGTCCATATATATCAGCACATGTTTTGGGTTCTACTGATCAGTTTCTGGTCGACACAGGAGCTACTCGAAGTGCTCTGTCTAAACACTTGGTTCCAAGGGCTCCCCTGTCTGGCGAAACGATTACAGCAATAGGGTTCGATGGAACACCTTCACTAAGCCCATTGTCTCAACCCCTTACATTTCATGTTGATAAATTCACTGCCTAAAGAACAAAAGGTACCTGTCAGTCGAGTGACGCCGAGGTGCTCAAAAGTCACGCTGGAAATGAGTGCACAGAAAAAACACACAACAACCAGATAGGTCAAGGACTTAATAGTTACATTGACTATCAACAATTGCTGTTTTAAGTCCTATCAGACCACCCAACTGGCGGAGCCTCATCATGTAGGACACTCAAACCATGGTTAGTCTGCAAACGCCCAGGTGTATATTGGCAATGCATGACTTGGTCATGGTCTGGACACCGCAGATGTTGATACAAAGGTGGTACTGATAAGTGCAGTGCAAAAAAATATGTATATAGTGAAGTGACTAAAATGGCTGTCGAGGCAAACAAAGACCTTTATTAGTGATTGCCTGGACGTCAGATTAAAAATAGTGTAAAGACAGTGTAAAATAATCACTGTCCAGCTTGCTTGGTGGAAAAATCAGGCCAACATGTTTCTGCCGTACTGTGTAAGTTCACTGGCATTCATCAGGGCCAAGCTCTCATATGCTACTGCAATTACACTAACAAATGTGTAAAGAATAAACTAAAAAGAATTCATTCAAATAACCATATTGCAGGTAAACTAAGAGTGGTCGAACCCGACCATCCTACCGCATCTTCTCAATTTGCTCAGTGGATGCGATTGGTCTTCCCCATCAGTCTGTGGGAAGTAAGCCTCACCTCACCCGGCAACTGCTCGGAAGGATAAGGCCCCGCTCTGTCCGTCGGTACCTCACGGCGGGTTCACGAGCCGAAGGGGAGGCCAACCCGCCGTGAGGTACCGACGGACAGAGCGGGGCCTTATCCTTCCGAGCAGTTGCCGGGTGAGGTGAGGCTTACTTCCCACAGACTGATGGGGAAGACCATTCGCATCCACTGAGCAAATTGAGAAGATGCGGTAGGATGGTCGGGTTCGACCACTCTTAGTTTACCTGCAATATGGTTATTTGAATGAATTCTTTTTAGTTTATTCTTTACACATTTGTTAGTGTAATTGCAGTAGCATATGAGAGCTTGGCCCTGATGAATGCCAGTGAACTTACACAGTACGGCAGAAACATGTTGGCCTGATTTTTCCACCAAGCAAGCTGGACAGTGATTATTTTACACTGTCTTTACACTATTTTTAATCTGACGTCCAGGCAATCACTAATAAAGGTCTTTGTTTGCCTCGACAGCCATTTTAGTCACTTCACTATATACATATTTTTTTGCACTGCACTTATCAGTACCACCTTTGTATCAACATCTGCGGTGTCCAGACCATGACCAAGTCATGCATTGCCAATATGCACCTGGGCGTTTGCAGACTAACCATGGTTTGAGTGTCCTACATGATGAGGCTCCGCCAGTTGGGTGGTCTGATAGGACTTAAAACAGCAATTGTTGATAGTCAATGTAACTATTAAGTCCTTGACCTATCTGGTTGTTGTGTGTTTTTTCTGTGCACTCATTTCCAGCGTGACTTTTGAGCACCTCGGCGTCACTCGACTGACAGGTACCTTTTGTTCTTTAGGTTGCTGCACTGGGGGTATTTACCTGTTAGGTCGTTAAACCTTTTCCCTCGGACCCTCCTTCACCTATTTGTTGTATGATAAATTCACTGCCCCATGTCCGTTTTTATTATCTCCAAATACACCAGATAATATTATGGGACTTGATATGCTAAAGCATTTTCGTGCAACAATACGCTGTGCCCCTGAAGGGGTGCGGGTCATTTTGAATGAAAACTACCCACAAATAGAGAGATCGTGCCTCATGCAAGAGGCCGACGCATTAGCTTCCCTTCCAAGTACGTTATGGGCTACTTCCGATACTGATGTGGGCCAAATGATTATTCCTCCTGTGCGCATTACTGTGAAGGAGGGAGCGGTTTTACCTCGTGTTCCTCAGTACAAGATCTCTAGAGAAGGCGAAATAGCTTTGATACATATTGTGAAGGACTTGATAACGGCAGGGGTGGTGGAGGAAGTTCCCTATAATGTTTGCAATAGTCCAATTCTTCCGATCCTAAAGAAAGACACAGATACTAAGATCTATCGTTTTATTATTGATTTGAGAGAAATTAATAAGATAGTTGTACCGCAGTATCCAGTAGTATCTGACATTACCACTTTACTTACTTTGGTTCCACCCACGGCTACTACATTTACAGTGATTGATTTGAAAAACGCTTTCTTTTCAATCCCTATCCATCCTGATAGCCGATATTTGTTCGGCTTTACATTAAATAATAAATCGTGTAGATTTTGTCGAGTTCCTCAAGGTTACACCGAAAGTCCTAGCATTTACAGTCAGGCTTTGAAAAGACAACTTGATTCATTTGATTTGCAGTCTGGGGTGGCACTCATACAATATGTTGATGACATTCTGCTTGCAGCAGACACACATGAGCAATGCGAGGAGAGTACACTCTCCCTGCTTTCTTTCCTTGCGGAACACAATCACAAGGTTTCGCGGAAGAAGCTACAATATTGTAGACCAAAGGTGACATATATTGGTCATCTTTTGTCTAAGGAGGGACGTGCATTAACATCAGACCGAATCCAAGCAATCTTAGATACACCAGTCCCTTGCACGCAGAAGGATGTTCGTGCTTTCATAGGGTTGACATCCTTCTGTAGGGAATGGATACTAGGATTTTCGTACATTGTAAAACCCTTGTTAGCATTGCTGTCCAAAACTGCATCACTCCCCCTCGAATGGACGGACGAATGTCAAAATGCTTTCGAACAACTGAGACAAGCTCTTTGTTCTGCGCCAGTGTTAGGTACACCAGATTATACAAAGCTCTTTACACTGTATGTACATGAGAAGGATGGGTGCGCATTGTCAGTCTTGGTACAGTTACACAGAGATAAACAGAGGCCTTGCGCATACTTTTCAGCGGTACTCAATCCTGTGGCTCGAGGACTGCCTGGATGCCTTCGAGCAGTTGCAGCAACAGCAGTAGCTATACGGCAGAGTGAGGGAATAGTTCTGTCACACAAATTGTTGGTGCTAGTTCCCCATGCAGTAGATGCGCTATTGAATCAAGCGAAAACGCAGCATCTAACCAGAGCCCGTTTAACAGGATACGAGTTAACATTGCTGGCGCCACACATTACATTGAAGAGGTGCACCACTTTGAATCCCGCTACTTTATTGCCATATCCTGTTACTGAGACCCAGGAGGAAGAACAACATGATTGTGTTTTTCTGACTGACGAACAAACAATGGGTCGTGTTGATTTACAGGACACGCCACTTCCTGATGTAGATGGGGAACTGTGGGTTGATGGATCGTGTGTGAGATTGCCAGATGGTACGGCTTCCGCAGCCTATGCGATCACGACACTTAAGACAGTGGTAGAAACAGCACGAATACCACAAAAATCTGCTCAAGCGGCTGAATTGATAGCCTTAATGAAAGCATGTGAGCTAAGTGCTGGATTATGTGTGAATATCTACACCGATAGTCGTTACGCCTTTGGAGTAGCGCACGATTTTGGCCTACTCTGGAGGGAACGAGGGTTTATGACCTCACACGGAACACACATCATGTATGGAGAGTTGGTATGCGACCTCTTGAATGCACTATTATGCCCAAGGAAGGTGGCGATAATAAAATGTAGTGCACACAAAAAGGTGACGGACAAAATAGGGCAAGGAAACGCTTTTGCAGACCGCATAGCGAGAGAGACTGCCATGTTGCAAAATGACTCCCCTATGTATGTGGTGAGATCGCAAGCTGAGCGATGGCATGATGCTAGAGAGGAAGTTTTAGACATACAGAAATCAGCGTCTGAAGCGGAGCTTGCAGCATGGGCAATAGAGGGAGTGTTGGATGATGAGGGTTGCTGGAGAAGCAAAGACATGAAGAGATGGAAATTACCTGCTGCTTACTTACAGGCAATAGTTCAAATGACACATGGGTTGGCACATATTGGAGCTCTTGCGATTACTAAATCGCTTACACGAGTTTGGGAGCATCCTGAGATTACCAGCACGGCTAGGAGAATAGTACAGACCTGTCTGATATGCCTACAGTACAATCCTGCAAAAGGAACCTCTACTCCTAAAGGAGGGTTCGTTCCACCTACTGCACCATTCGAAGTACTGCAAATGGATTATATCCAACTGGAGCGTTGTAATAACCTTAAATATGTCCTAGTGGTGGTGTGTGCCTTTAGTAAATGGGTTGAAGCCTACCCCACAAAGGACAATACAGCATTAACAACAGCTAAGGTACTACTAAAAGAGTACTTCCCACGTTATGGTGTTTGTAAATTTTTGTGGAATGATAATAGTCCTCATTTCGTTGGGAAGATAGTAGAGCATGTCCTGAAAGGATTGGGAATCAGACAAAAATTCCACGCTGTATTCCACCCGCAGTCAGCAGGTCTAGTAGAAAGGTATAATGCGACTCTGAAGCTGAAGCTAGCGAAGATCGTGGCATCCACGTCTTTGAAATGGCCGGATGCTTTGCCATTGGCATTATTGTCTATTAGATCAGTGCCACACTCCCGAACTGGCCTCACACCCTATGAAGTGGTGTTTGGAAGGCCCATGAATATCTGGGGAGTTCCAAAGCCTCGTTTGATACATGATGTGCCTTGTATAATGATGAACGATTATTTGGCACGATTAACAAATGATTTACTTTCTATTCATCAACAGGTTCGAGAAGCGCTCCCCGACAAATCCATTGGAGAGGCTCACAATCTTCGTCCTGGCGACCATGTCATGATCCGGGTGTTTGAGAGATCCAGCAGTTTGGAGCCGAGGTGGCGTGGCCCTGAGCAAGTGCTGCTGGCAACGCAAACGGCTGTGCGAGTCACGAATAAGAAGCGGTGGATACATTCAACGCACTGTCGACGTGTTTCTCCGGATCTGGTGAACCCTTCTGTCCTGTCTGATTACCGAGATATCTTGGATGCGGAGAAAAGCCCAGCTGTTACGCCTCCCGAGTCGGAGGGAGCCTTCCCGGACCACACTATTTCTGGCGGAGTGAAGTACAATCTACGACCAAGGAAATACTTTTTTTTGTATTTTTTATGACTGGTTGGTAACCGTTCCGAGGTTTGTGAAACGGAAGCCGGGAATATCAAGGGGGGGGGGATCAGTTCTGTTCAGTGTAGCGACACCCGTCTTGAATCTCGGAGAAAAACTCAACGGCAGCCTCGGTTCTCAGCACCATATTTTTATTTTTTAGTTTGTTTATTGAGACTTTTTGTTCATTGTACCATGGCACCTATGACATTGAAAAACAGAAGAATTCTGGGTGCGGTTCTTTTTGTTGCGACAATAGTGGTAATAGCAGTAATAGCTTGGACTATAGAAAGACTATTTCCTGCACGGGACTATTTACTGCCTACCACTCCAATTCCATCTGAACATTTCCATTTTACTTTGCCCTATCACGAAGAAAGACATAGACAGACCTATTTGAATAATAGTTTCATTCAGATATTGCACCACACGCATAATATTACCAACACGTCCAATTGTTGGGTATGTGGGATGTTACCTGGGCATCAGAAGAAGGGAGGAACCCCACTTATTCCTCTTCCTTTTTCTCACAATGGGTCATGCAATGCTTGGTACACTCTTCTCTTTACATTGAGATGGCCAACAAAAGGTGGACTACTTTTTCGATTGAACAAAGTTTGCTATAACGATCGAGATGGCTATCCACAGGCAGAAGGAACTAAATTCGAGTGGGAAGAATATCGACCGGACAATGTATCTACGCCTCGTATCTTCACCAATCAGAGACTTACAAATATGACCAGTTTACATGTAATTACCGTTATTGATACAAAAGCAGACCTTTGTATTAGGAATAAGGGAACAATTCCGGTGGGGAAAAGTGAATGCAATGTTACTCTTGCCTTTGATGCACCAAATGGTGTTTCATTTGTGGCCTCACGAAACACTTACTTTATTTGCGGAAATAAAGGTTATCATCGTCTTCCTCTTGGATGGTTAGGTACATGTTATATATCTTTTGTATTACCCCCTGTGTTTATTGCCCCACCTATGTACCATAATGATTATGTATTGTATCACGATTTTCTATTGAATAGAGTTAAGAGAACATTGGATATTGATGAAGTCGACCAAACTGACACCTCACTACAACAATATGTGGATTTTAATTTAGGGTTGTTCTCTTTTGTAGGTGCTGCCCTAAACAGCAGGAAAATTAGACGGTTAACGCGTGTTGTGGAGGCAGTTGCTAATGAGACTGCTTCTGCTTTAGGGAATTTAACTGAAGAGCTTCAGATTACAAGAATAGTTACGCTTCAGAACCGGATGGTTCTGGACGTAGTGTTAGCTGATCGTGGGGGTGCATGCCGCATCATTGGAAGTAATTGTTGTGTTTATGTGCCAGATAATTCACCATCTGTGTATGATGCTATCTCTAGGTTGCACAAAATTGCCTCTGAAATTCACACTGACAACGGTACTTGGACTTTTTCTAGCTGGTTTTGGACTCTGCTTAATACATGGGGTTGGAAACTGTTAACTGTTCTATGTGTGATTATTGGGATATTTTTCTTCTGTTGCCTATGTATTCAATGTGGTCCTACTTTATGTACTGTATGTATTACGGCCTGTATCCCATCCAAACGAGCTATTGCTAAAAATGTACAGATGAGTAATGCCGAAGTGAAGCAAATAATGATGATTGACATTAATGATGAACATTCAGATTACTTCCATTATGAGGTAGCTTCAGCTAAACGCTAAAAGGGTCGTCTGTCGTAATTTGGCAATACCTGAGTTAGCGTTAAGCTCAGCTACACGAACATTTCTGTTAACTTGACTAAACGTGTGGAGGCCATTTTGTATTCGGTGGCTTCCATTGCCTATGAACATGCGGCCTCGTGGTCAGCATGCCCTTTCGTCCTTCCTTCATGCCAATGAACCTTTACCCTACCCAGCAACAGGCTATTTTTAGCAATGGTCAGTCTCGCGCATGCGTACGTCTGATCTTTGGACTAGAGAGTGGTCACTCCTTAGGAATGTTCCTCCCAACTGACCAGTGGTATTAAACCCCTCCTTCATGTTGGCTGTGTTCCAAAAATGCCCTTATATGTACCTAAAACTGTTCTAATGTATACCGCCTACCTTTTTATTACCTTTAAAATGTATAAAAGAGGTCGCACACAGATGTTCGGGGTGATACTTCTTGCATTGCCGAAGGGTGCTGTATGAATGTACCACCACCCCATGGGGTCCTAATAAACTTGTCTCTTTGCATTTTCAGTTTCCGTGCCAACTTCTGTTTTATGGTGTGCGAGTGTTTCTGCAAGTATGTAGACCTGATAGAACCCGACACCACATGCCGGGCAGTGATGTGGGGAGGAGGAAGGGCAGGGTGCGGGGGTAGTAATATATGGATTATGGAGCTTTACAGGTAAGTAAACATATAAATAAATAAAGCAAATTTAGTTGCGTGCACTGCATCCCCAAATGCGAATGATGCATGCTGCTGCTCCCACCACATCCACGTCTCCACACCCTAAAGTTTCAGGGCCACACAGTGTGGCAGACATTCCACCTCCGGCCCCTGAGGTGTCACTGTCACACAGTGCTGGAGAAAGGCCATCACCACCCTCACGTGAGGCAATTGGCCCAGCAGAGGACGAAGATGCGGATGAAAGTGCCATTGTGGTAAGAAGGACTCAGTAGCATGCATCTCCACCATATGGCCGGTTTCAGCTTGGTCCTGCCCTCTGCATCATCACTTTCCACTGTCCCCCAATACACTCTGCGACACTCACCTAGTATACCTCGCAATGGACTGCCATATTCTGTTTGATCGCCAATGACTCAGCAAACAGACTGCAGACTGAACTCCTCTTCTTACTTTGGACCTGTCATTCCCCGAAGGACTGTGGCTGGCCCTCCATGGGCCAACAATGTAAAGTGGGGTTTGCATGGCCCTGTAGTGCTCCAGAAGCCACAATCCACTGAATGTGCATTAAACATTCATAACCACACATATTTGTTGTGTCAATGGTCTTTCATGTGTGGTAGTATTGATGAATGTAGGGTCAGTGAATTCCCCCTACGTCCATGTGGTTCATGTCATTGGACTTGAGTCACAGGGTGACACATTGCTGAATGTTGTCCGGGTGGCGCCAACACAACAACAGTGACACAAGCATAAGTTACTTCCTTGTCCAGCCCCATACGGAACCACGCCCAGAGCCCCAGGGTCATCGTTCAAACCCTCAAGCTGGACTGGCATACACCAGGTCAGTCCACTACGCTTACACTCCAGGGGGGAACAACAATGCTACATGTGCCAGGACTTCACTGTGATGAACTGCTATTCACAGGTCTGGTTGTCAGCATGCCAAGGCCACTCCCTCATGGCTGGTATACAACCACACCACGCCCATCCAGCATACACGTCACAGGACATGTGACCCTGCCAATAAAAAGGGCCGGGGGCACTTGCACGACGCCATGTCCAACCTCTCTCTGGGTGTATCTGTGTGGCGTGCTTGTAGGCATGGGGGCCCAGGGGCCTGGGACATTACTAACCCTGGGTGTCCGAATCGGCTACGCCCACGGAGTAGGCGTAGTGTTGCCTCCTACGCATTTGCGTAGACAGCATAGTCGGCAACACTACGCCCACTCCGTGCGCGTAGCCGAGTCGGCCGCCACCCGCCTCCCTCCTGCCCTCCCCTACATACATTATTTAAGCAAAATACCCTTAATAAAGCAATTTTAAAGCATTTACCGTGTCCGGGGCTCCCTCTTGGAATAGCGTCCCTTCCTAGATACCAATGCGCATGCGCGGGCGGCTGCGCATGCGCATTTCTCGGGAGAAATGCGCATGCGCGGCCGCCCGCGCATGCGCATTGGTATCCATGAGGACGCGATTCCAAGAGGGAGCCCCGGATGAGCCCCGGACACGGTAAATGCTTTAAAATTGCTTTATTAAGGGTATTTTGCTTAAATAATGTATGTAGAGGAGAGCGGGAGGGAGGTGCGTAGTGGGGCTACGCGGAGTGCGGGAGTGGGCGTAGCTTCTCGCCCACTCCGCGTAGCTCCGCGGAGCCCCACTACGCCCACTACGCCTGGGCTTAGACATTACATCACGCAGGCCCGGACGTGACATGATGGCATCCACACCATGATACCCAATCATAGAGGATCCATGACTAGCGGGGCACAGACTTGGTGGCACCGGATGCCCTGCGGCTGGCTCAGGCACACCCCACGGGACGGTGACTTTCGGTGCACTGAGGTAGGGGCACCTTAAGTGCTGAACGGGTGCGCAGCCTGAGATGATGCCCTGTCCCGGCGGTCCGGACGGCTGAGGTTCTGTGTGCCCTTCTGGACCGCAGTGTAGGCCTGAGCCAGCGGGCAGCACGGGCCTACCATCACGTGGCGTCACCTCCAGGGTCACAGAGTTAGTGTCACTCTGTGAGGCTGAGCGGGTGTGCAGCCTGCGCTGATGCCGGGTTCACTGGTATGTCCCCTTCCATGGAGAAATCAAGACCCAGCACCAAATGTGAGACCTGGTGGCCTGCGGAGCAGGACTGCATGATGTTGAGGGTGCCATGTCAGCCGGCCCTGGGCTAGTGGCTTGTAGCGGCACGTTGTGGGCCCTCTTTTCTACATGCTGGTGGGGGAAGGTGAGCAGTGAGGCCTGGGTGCCCAGGGACAGGCATGCACTGCTGGGTGGTGGGAGGGGCTGGCGTGCAGCTGCCTGGGTGCGCAGGGGCGGACAGGCAATGATGTTGTGTGCAATTGTATGTACTGTGCCATTCATGTATCTGAACTCTGTTTCAGTTGATAGATCTGTTTCAGATGTGGGACCTGGTGAACTGCACTACGTAACGGCACATGGTGGGAGACACACCGGTGACAGCAGGTGTGCAGTGTGGCCTGGGTGCGCAGTGTCAGCACTCTCTCTCCCTGTCCCTCTCTTCTGTAATCTGTGTCCCTCTCCCCCTCTGTCCGTCTTTCTCCCTCTCCCTCTCTCTGTCCATCTATCTCTCTATCTCCCCCACTCTGTCCGTCTATCTCTCTCTCCCTCTCTTTCTCTCTCTCTCCTTGGCTCTCTCTCTGTCCATTGATGTGTGCAGGACGCACCTTCTCATCATTATTTTTGTCTTGCAGGCTGTGACCTACGGAGTGTCCTGAGGGGTGCCGCCATGTGTCTTCATTTCTGTTCTGTGTTTGTTTTAATGTATTTTCATTTGTTGCTTCGAAGGTGAATGTGTGATGCAAATTTTTGTGTTGACACATGCATGTAATCAGATGTGATTGTGCGACATCAGGCGGAGTATTTGGGACATGATTCTGTGTAGTTGATGTGGCATGTCTTTGTCCCGGGGGGAGGTCCTGGGGGTGGTGTAGGTGGGTGTTGTGGTCCTCTTGGGTGTCTGGCCCACATGTTCGGTGGCTCCATGGCATCTGTTGTTCTTCAGGTGTGGCTCTGGCCTTGCCTCCCGTTTGTGGTGCAGGCTCTGATCCGACTTTGCACCAGGTCAGAGCAGTTTCCCGGTGCTAACGGCTTTATCGCATGTTTTGGGTTCTTATCGCCGATCAGGCTGGTCATTGGGAATGTTGTTGAGTGGTGTTGTTGCGGCGTTTGGCACGAGGAATGCCTACTCTGCATCTCTTTAGCGATAGTTGCCGGGGGCAACTGTGGCGATGTGTTTTGCGGCTGTTATCCCAGGTAAACTGGCGCTATGGGCTGTTAGCTCCAGCTTGTGAATGGGGTGGTAACTTTATCCCAACTTTGGCTGCGATAAAGTGCTGTAGGCGATAGGTCCTTGAGAATATGCCCCTATTTTTTTGCCCAATCCTTTGTCGTCAGAGAGCTCTCTGCACTCTTCACAAAGTACATAGCACAGTGTTTTCACACATGACTTACTATACTCCCCTTCTTCTTTTTACAAGTAGGAGGGAACTTCCGAATTGTTTAGCATATCGTGAGACATCAGTAGGAAAAAATATTGACTATATAAGGGTCACCAAAAATACCGATTCGGTAAATACGAGTCGGTAATTTTACCGATTCGGTAATTTTACCGAATCGGTAATTTTACCAAATCGGAAAACAAGAAATGCTAAAAAATGAGTTTTGAGATGTAGGTAACTCCTGTAGGGTCACCAAAAATACCGATTCGGTAAATACGAGTCGGTAATTTTCCCGATTCGGTAATTTTACCGAATCGGTAATTTTACCAAATCGGAAAATAAGAAATGCTAAAAAATGAGTTTTGAGATGTAGGTAACTCCTAAAATATCTAAAATCTTTTGGTTTGATGTTGTTTTTCCACCACTTAGTGTGAGATTCCTACTAAATTCAGCTGCACTCGATGTTTGAAAAAAAACAGTTTTTAATAATTGCCTCTCAGGTTTTGGCTCACATTCTGAAATATTTCAACATACTAACTTTCATGGAACCTCTATGTTGGACCATACCCCAATCCTAACAATCTTTCAGGCCAGAAGTTGCAAGATTTGAAAATCAGCACAATTACAAGGCTTGACAACATTAAGTTCAAGACATTCTCTCGAGTATTATGAGAATTTGATTTCACTGCTAAAGGTACCTAGAAATTTGAGACTTTTCCATAAGCAAACCTGTTGAGATTCCTGTTGTTTATCTGTTACCCTATTGACTTTGCATTTTCACTCCCTTTTCTTCGCAGAGCAGGGAGAGGGACAAGTGGTCACAGTGGACTGCTTCACTCACAGCACTGGAGGGCTTAGCCACTCCTTTCTAATGCTAAAGCAAATATATAGCCCTCCAAGCTTGAACTCCTATAGTTTAAATTATATCATTCCTAATATGCCCCAGACAAAGTGCTGTAAAGAGGAATATATTCTCGAACTATATTAAACTTGAGAATAGTCTGTAAATTAATTTATAATTCATGGGATTCTGTAATCCCTGTATAAATGGCAGTCTCTAATTTTGTTATAATTGGCGACTTGTGACTCACCCAGTTGCTGATTATAATGAAAAGACATCAGAACTTGACTATTCTACGTTATTACAATTTAGTTCTGATGTCACAATGCCTGCTGCCATAGCAAGCAGATCAAGTTTTAAGTAAGGCACAGACCAGTGGCGGTCGATGACCCACACAAATGGTGTGTCGACATAAATAAAATGAAACAAGATACAAATAAACATTTACATTTTAAAGTTTTAAAACAAGTTTCATTTACCTTTTTAGCTTGCAACAGGTCCTCGGTGTTCTCCGGCCAGCCCCAGACTCCTCCAGCATGAGGCCTTCAGCTCCTAATCCAATTCAGACCAGCTGAGTTGGATAGCTTGAATTGTGTATGTCTGTTTGACTGTAATAATGTAGCAAGCTAAACCAACATGCGGAATTCATACTGAAGGGCCCAGTAAGGCATTGCTGCCAATCAGCAGCAATGCCACACTGGCCCTGCCCTCTTGATTTGGCAGATAGCCGTAAAAATAAAATGGCTATAAAAACCTTGCATTACCATTTCATTTTTCCAGCTTTTTTCAACTGGGTGGGGAGGGGGGCAGCACTCCTCTGCTCCCATGGAGGAACTACCGCTGGTGCAGACACCAGAAGTACTCAACATAAGTTTCTTCCTCAGTGGAACATTGGAATATTGGGAGTTCCATTGAAAATAATGGAGTGCTCCAGGCTTCTAATGGCCCGTAGTAGCCCAGAACCCCATAATTCCATTGTGTGTGGTTAACAGCTGCTGTGGTCAATCCCCTCAGGTTCCATGAGGCCTTTGTTTTATTTGTTAGAACATTCTGCCCTTGAGTGGGGGAATGTTCTAATAGCGTTATAGCCCCCTGTAGCTGAGCTATACGGACATTAAAGTCCTTTTCCCTTGTTAAAGGTACTTATCTTCGGCTTGACCCTTTAATGCTGGAGCGGGCCTTTAATTGCCGGTATAGCCCCCTATGTGGGCTAAAAGGCTATATTAAAGCACCACAGAGAAGCACTTCTTCTCGCCACAGCTTCTCCCAGCAACTGTCACTGCAACGACTCGATAGTTCCAAGCTGGAATACTGAGTGCGCACCGTGAGAGTGAGAATATATATAAAAATAAACACAACATCAAGTCTTTGAGCATTATTGAAACAGCTGTTTAAAGCAACGAAAACAGAACATTGCTTTTCTTTCTTCTGCTCTATTTTGATTGCTTACAATGACAAGCAGAGAGAATATGTTTATTTTTTGCGCTACTCTCTTTCTGCATGTTTCTACAAATTCTGAGCTAATGCAGCTTTTGGTTTAAAAAAAATGCTGACTTGTACTGAACTGTTTCTAATAGCCCTTTGTCACAAATATCTAACATGTTTTTGATGTGTTTAATTTTTCACTTGCATTTTCATATTTATTCTTCATGTTTGCAAACATGCTTACACTTTGATATGAAAGAGCTACACATGAAGGTTTAAAATGGTTTGTGGGGAAAGGGATGGTGTACTTATATTATATGGAATAAACTACCCCCTGACGTACATGATAAGGTTTTTGCATGTCACCTCGGAGTTCCATAACCCTATAAAGGAACTTTGCCTTCGGCCTCATTCCTCAACATGGTTATGGAACTCCTTGGTGACTTGCAATATCCTCATAATGTACAGCAGGGGGTACTTTATCCCTTAAATCATTGCTGAACGTTCAGAAAGTTAGCCCTCGAATTACTGCGTACAACTCTTTTTGTTTTTTTGGTGCTGTCTTGCTGGGGATCACTAGACAGTTTGAATTTTCAACTGCTTTTGCATGTCCACATTTCAGAAGGTTTAACAAAAAACTAAGAGGCATATCCTCAAGTGTCAGCAATATTTATCGCTGGCCGCTTTTAGCGTGCACAATCCTAACGCCGTCTATCGCCGGATTCTATCACCCGGTCAGCACACTATTAACAACGCACATCGCAGAGGCGATAGAAATCCCGGCAATAGTGGCGATAAGCGGCATTATCGCAGGATTACCAGCGATAAAAAAAAAGTGTTAGGAAAAACATTGTAGATAGGGAGATGTGGACTCAGCATTATGATTCAGCTCCCATGATACATATGGCTAAGTCGGGAAAATAGCAGGCGTAAGAAACCAGCGATAAACCCGGTTAGCGCAACTTATTATGTCTCTAGGCGGGTTAGCGATAACCTTGTTAATAGAGAGAAGCTGGGTTAGCAACTATAGTCGCTGAATTTCTGTAGGGAATGCCTACCTCGCATTTCATTAGCGATGCAAGGCGAGGCACACATGAAATGGGCACTAAAGGCATGGTTTCACGCGCTAGCGTGACCTTGCTGATAAGGCAATAGAATTATCGCCGCTTTTCGCCCGAAAACGGGCGCTAAAGCAGCAATAATTCTATTGCGGCCCCATGAGGATATGCCCCTGACTGCTTGGTTGCCACAATGAGGGCTGGAATTAGCAGGTTATTGGTAAGAAATTCAAATTTACTCTGAGCAGGGCCTTCCAAAATATTTCTGGCCTGAGGCTACAAAACTTCTATAAAAGGCACTATCTGACTCAGTCTTCCAATGGGCTGACGTAGTAGACTGTCTTTATCTCAGCCCATTAACCCCTTGCCTGCGGGGCTGATTCCCCCGCTGTGCTGGGGGAGGGGGTGCGCACAGCGACCCTGTGCTCGTGACGAGCTCAGCTCGTCATGAGTCATGGTGGTCGTGTGCTCATGACGAGCTGAGCTCGTTACGGCAACACCCATTTCTGTAGAACGCTCGCACAGCAGGGGAATTAGCCCCACGTGTGAGCATTTTAACGGTCATGACAAACTCAGCTCGTCATGAGCACACGGTAACCGTGGCTCATGACGAGCTGAACTCGTCATGAGCATGGGAGGGGTTAAACAGCCCATGAGCACTCTGGTTAACTTTCGAGTTTAGCAAATTCCCTGTGTATTTAGTGATGCTCTCCTTAAGGAAGAAGATGCTCTTTGTGACAAGAGTATTTATGTATGTATTTTGTTGCTTTATTATTTCTTGTGTTTTATGTATTTATACATTCCAATAGAAACAATGTGCCTGTATTACCCTGTAGGTACTCAGACCCACCCAGATAGATACACCCCAGCCATCCTTCTCAATTAAACAGCCTTGCCTTAACCTTTCAGGATACAAAACATTTTTCAGTATGGGGAGGGGGGCATAACTTATCCAAACTTTTCTTCACATTTTTATTGTACACAAATGCAATAAAACAGTGATACTTAATCTTCCATTTGAAATCACCTACACATGCATAATCCTTCCTGATCACAAGCTATATAACAAAGTTAACTTTCTAACAGAGAGCAACATTTCTCTTCATAATGCACCTGTCAGCAGACGTGCTTAATAATTACATTCAACGCATGTTTTGAAGGACAGGTTACAATAGCAGCTTCTTCAGGGCGTAATTTATATGATGGAATATACACCTAAGGCCTCATTTATGGCATTTAAACCACTCAACAACAGAGACAGCCTATTCTGCAGAACCATAGCTTCTTCCAAGAGGTCCTTTCAAGGAAGGGGGGAACATCCTTTACGACGCAACTATTACCCCGCACTACTATAACAACGCGAGGATTACAACGAAAGTTGTTACAATGACTTTTGCTGGAGGGCGCTGTTGGATAGGTAATAGTTTAATTTTCTATCCAACACCTTCCCTATTATCCACGGGCACTGGAGTTGGAATAGAAAATTAAACTATTCCACTATCCAGCGCCCCCCAACGCAAGTCATTGTAACGACTTGCGTTTTAATCCCCGCGTTGTAATGGCATGCGGGGTAAAAGCATGCGTTGTACTGACATGCAACCAAGGAAGGGCATGAAATCAATGCCCTTACCGCCTGATTCATCAAGCTAAATTGCACTCGCAAAGGGCAAGATTCTCAGAATCTTGCCTTTTGCGAGTGCAATTTTTGCATTTGGGATTCATCATCCCAAATGCAAAATTCGCTATTTAAGAATTCGCACATTTGCGAAGAATTGAATTTAAGGAATCTCTATTTGAGATTCCTTAAATGCAATTCATGAAGCTTTTTTAAATTGCGAAATTGCAATTTTGGGCCGCTATTTACCGAGAGGTCAGACCTCTCGGTAAATAGCAAAAACTTAGAAAAATGCATTTAAATGCATTTTTCTAAGTTGCATGTTACACACACACATGTCCTTTGGACATGTGTGTGCGCAACACCAATGTAGATTACATTTCAGGGGTGCTACAGGGTGTCCTTTGGACACCCCTGCACCCTTGAAATCGCGTCCTTATTTGCGATTAGCTAATTGCTAATCGCAAATAAGGAATAACTCCCCATGCATTTCTATGGGCCTGTAGGCCCATAGGAATGCATGGGAAGTTATTCCTTATTAGCGATTAGCAATTAGCTAATCGCAAATAAGGAACATGTAGGAATCGCAATATTTATTGCAATTCCTACATGAATCCCGTTTTGCAAGTCCTTAATAGCGATTCGTTATGAATCGCTATTAGGGGCTCGCAAAACGGGAGAATGATGAATCAGGCTGTATGTCCTTTGCAAAACCCAATCCGTTCCTCAGTTCTCAAAAGCCCTTGAAAGAATGACCAGACTGGGAATCTTCAGGCTCCAGGAGGAGTTAATGTATTAAGGTTTGCAGTCAAGTGGATAAAACACACCTCAGATTATTGGTTGTTTCTAGGGGTAACCATCTGGAATTTTGAAAACCTTCTCTGACAGTTAGGAGGAATGTGCCTAGCTTTAGAATGATTTACAACAAGGGGTGGTGATGGACAGAGTCTCTGAATTAAGCAGAGTACTCTCACCCAGTCAAGAGATCAGGGCTAGATCCAACACCGTTTTTTAGCTCATTGCACCATCCCAGTTTCAGAACCTGGCTGTATGCAAATTAGTCTGTCCCTGGCCCAGTGCATCATGGGAACAGGGCAGACCAGACTACAAAAGCCAATTCTTACACTGGGAAGGAAACAAGCTTCCGGGGACCGGTTTCTGCCATTTCAGGCGTCTTCGGCCCGGCTTGCTTGAATCCTGATGGTGCAATGAGCAAGGGACTCACATCTGAGTATACCCTTCCACGCTTAGGGTGGACAAAATTATTTACAACAAGGGGTGGTGATGGACAGAGTCTCTGAATTAAGCAGAGTACTCTCACCCAGTCAAGAGATCAGGGCTAGATCCAACACCGTTTTTTAGCTCATTGCACCATCCCAGTTTCAGAACCTGGCTGTATGCAAATTAGTCTGTCCCTGGCCCAGTGCATCATGGGAACAGGGCAGACCAGACTACAAAAGCCAATTCTTACACTGGGAAGGAAACAAGCTTCCGGGGACCGGTTTCTGCCATTTCAGGCGTCTTCGGCCCGGCTTGCTTGAATCCTGATAATGCAATGAGCAAGGGACTCACATCTGAGTATACCCTTCCACGCTTAGGGTGGACAAAATTATTTACAACAAGGGGTGGTGATGGACAGAGTCTCTGAATTAAGCAGAGTACTCTCACCCAGTCAAGAGATCAGGGCTAGATCCAACACCGTTTTTTAGCTCATTGCACCATCCCAGTTTCAGAACCTGGCTGTATGCAAATTAGTCTGTCCCTGGCCCAGTGCATCATGGGAACAGGGCAGACCAGACTACAAAAGCCAATTCTTACACTGGGAAGGAAACAAGCTTCCGGGGACCGGTTTCTGCCATTTCAGGCGTCTTCGGCCCGGCTTGCTTGAATCCTGATGGTGCAATGAGCAAGGGACTCACATCTGAGTATACCCTTCCACGCTTAGGGTGGACACAATTATTTACAACAAGGGGTGGTGATGGACAGAGTCTCTGAATTAAGCAGAGTACTCTCACCCAGTCAAGAGATCAGGGCTAGATCCAACACCGTTTTTTAGCTCATTGCACCATCCCAGTTTCAGAACCTGGCTGTATGCAAATTAGTCTGTCCCTGGCCCAGTGCATCATGGGAACAGGGCAGACCAGACTACAAAAGCCAATTCTTACAATGGGAAGGAAACAAGCTTCCGGGGACCGGTTTCTGCCATTTCAGGCGTCTTCGGCCCGGCTTGCTTGAATCCTGATGGTGCAATGAGCAAGGGACTCACATCTGAGTATACCCTGCCACGCTTAGGGTGGACAAAATTATTTACAACAAGGGGTGGTGATGGACAGAGTCTCTGAATTAAGCAGAGTACTCTCACCCAGTCAAGAGATCAGGGCTAGATCCAACACCGTTTTTTAGCTCATTGCACCATCCCAGTTTCAGAACCTGGCTGTATGCAAATTAGTCTGTCCCTGGCCCAGTGCATCATGGGAAGAGGGCAGACCAGACTACAAAAGCCAATTCTTACACTGGGAAGGAAACAAGCTTCCGGGGACCGGTTTCTGCCATTTCAGGCGTCTTCGGCCAGGCTTGCTTGAATCCTGATGGTGCAATGAGCAAGGGACTCACATCTGAGTATACCCTTCCACGCTTAGGGTGGACAAAATTATTTACAACAAGGGGTGGTGATGGACAGAGTCTCTGAATTAAGCAGAGTACTCTCACCCAGTCAAGAGATCAGGGCTAGATCCAACACCGTTTTTTAGCTCATTGCACCATCCCAGTTTCAGAACCTGGCTGTATGCAAATTAGTCTGTCCCTGGCCCAGTGCATCATGGGAACAGGGCAGACCAGACTACAAAAGCCAATTCTTACACTGGGAAGGAAACAAGCTTCCGGGGACCGGTTTCTGCCATTTCAGGCGTCTTCGGCCCGGCTTGCTTGAATCCTGATGGTGCAATGAGCAAGGGACTCACATCTGAGTATACCCTTCCACGCTTAGGGTGGACAAAATTATTTACAACAAGGGGTGGTGATGGACAGAGTCTCTGAATTAAGCAGAGTACTCTCACCCAGTCAAGAGATCAGGGCTAGATCCAACACCGTTTTTTAGCTCATTGCACCATCCCAGTTTCAGAACCTGGCTGTATGCAAATTAGTCTGTCCCTGGCCCAGTGCATCATGGGAACAGGGCAGACCAGACTACAAAAGCCAATTCTTACACTGGGAAGGAAACAAGCTTCCGGGGACCGGTTTCTGCCATTTCAGGCGTCTTCGGCCCAGCTTGCTTGAATCCTGATGGTGCAATGAGCAAGGGACTCACATCTGAGTATACCCTGCCACGCTTAGGGTGGACAAAATTATTTACAACAAGGGGTGGTGATGGACAGAGTCTCTGAATTAAGCAGAGTACTCTCACCCAGTCAAGAGATCAGGGCTAGATCCAACACCGTTTTTTAGCTCATTGCACCATCCCAGTTTCAGAACCTGGCTGTATGCAAATTAGTCTGTCCCTGGCCCAGTGCATCATGGGAACAGGGCAGACCAGACTACAAAAGCCAATTCTTACACTGGGAAGGAAACAAGCTTCCGGGGACCGGTTTCTGCCATTTCAGGCGTCTTCGGCCCGGCTTGCTTGAATCCTGATGGTGCAATGAGCAAGGGACTCACATCTGAGTATACCCTTCCACGCTTAGGGTGGACAAAATTATTTACAACAAGGGGTGGTGATGGACAGAGTCTCTGAATTAAGCAGAGTACTCTCACCCAGTCAAGAGATCAGGGCTAGATCCAACACCGTTTTTTAGCTCATTGCACCATCCCAGTTTCAGAACCTGGCTGTATGCAAATTAGTCTGTCCCTGGCCCAGTGCATCATGGGAACAGGGCAGACCAGACTACAAAAGCCAATTCTTACACTGGGAAGGAAACAAGCTTCCGGGGACCGGTTTCTGACATTTCAGGCGTCTTCGGCCCGGCTTGCTTGAATCCTGATGGTGCAATGAGCAAGGGACTCACATCTGAGTATACCCTTCCACGCTTAGGGTGGACACAATTATTTACAACAAGGGGTGGTGATGGACAGAGTCTCTGAATTAAGCAGAGTACTCTCACCCAGTCAAGAGATCAGGGCTAGATCCAACACCGTTTTTTAGCTCATTGCACCATCCCAGTTTCAGAACCTGGCTGTATGCAAATTAGTCTGTCCCTGGCCCAGTGCATCATGGGAACAGGGCAGACCAGACTACAAAAGCCAATTCTTACACTGGGAAGGAAACAAGCTTCCGGGGACCGGTTTCTGCCATTTCAGGCGTCTTCGGCCCAGCTTGCTTGAATCCTGATGGTGCAATGAGCAAGGGACTCACATCTGAGTATACCCTTCCACGCTTAGGGTGGACAAAATTATTTACAACAAGGGGTGGTGATGGACAGAGTCTCTGAATTAAGCAGAGTACTCTCACCCAGTCAAGAGATCAGGGCTAGATCCAACACCGTTTTTTAGCTCATTGCACCATCCCAGTTTCAGAACCTGGCTGTATGCAAATTAGTCTGTCCCTGGCCCAGTGCATCATGGGAACAGGGCAGACCGGACTACAAAAGCCAATTCTTACACTGGGAAGAAAACAAGCTTCCGGGGACCGGTTTCTGCCATTTCAGGCGTCTTCGGCCCGGCTTGCTTGAATCCTGATGGTGCAATGAGCAAGGGACTCACATCTGAGTATACCCTTCCACGCTTAGGGTGGACAAAATTATTTACAACAAGGGGTGGTGATGGACAGAGTCTCTGAATTAAGCAGAGTACTCTCACCCAGTCAAGAGATCAGGGCTAGATCCAACACCGTTTTTTAGCTCATTGCACCATCCCAGTTTCAGAACCTGGCTGTATGCAAATTAGTCTGTCCCTGGCCCAGTGCATCATGGGAACAGGGCAGACCAGACTACAAAAGCCAATTCTTACACTGGGAAGGAAACAAGCTTCCGGGGACCGGTTTCTGCCATTTCAGGCGTCTTCGGCCCGGCTTGCTTGAATCCTGATGGTGCAATGAGCAAGGGACTCACATCTGAGTATACCCTTCCACGCTTAGGGTGGACAAAATTATTTACAACAAGGGGTGGTGATGGACAGAGTCTCTGAATTAAGCAGAGTACTCTCACCCAGTCAAGAGATCAGGGCTAGATCCAACACCGTTTTTTAGCTCATTGCACCATCCCAGTTTCAGAACCTGGCTGTATGCAAATTAGTCTGTCCCTGGCTCAGTGCATCATGGGAACAGGACAGACCAGACTACAAAAGCCAATTCTTACACTGGGAAGGAAACAAGCTTCCGGGGACCGGTTTCTGCCATTTCAGGCGTCTTCGGCCCGGCTTGCTTGAATCCTGATGGTGCAATGAGCAAGGGACTCACATCTGAGTATACCCTTCCACGCTTAGGGTGGACAAAATTATTTACAACAAGGGGTGGTGATGGACAGAGTCTCTGAATTAAGCAGAGTACTCTCACCCAGTCAAGAGATCAGGGCTAGATCCAACACCGTTTTTTAGCTCATTGCACCATCCCAGTTTCAGAACCTGGCTGTATGCAAATTAGTCTGTCCCTGGCCCAGTGCATCATGGGAACAGGGCAGACCAGACTACAAAAGCCAATTCTTACACTGGGAAGGAAACAAGCTTCCGGGGACCGGTTTCTGCCATTTCAGGCGTCTTCGGCCCGGCTTGCTTGAATCCTGATGGTGCAATGAGCAAGGGACTCACATCTGAGTATACCCTTCCACGCTTAGGGTGGACAAAATTATTTACAACAAGGGGTGGTGATGGACAGAGTCTCTGAATTAAGCAGAGTACTCTCACCCAGTCAAGAGATCAGGGCTAGATCCAACACCGTTTTTTAGCTCATTGCACCATCCCAGTTTCAGAACCTGGCTGTATGCAAATTAGTCTGTCCCTGGCCCAGTGCATCATGGGAACAGGGCAGACCAGACTACAAAAGCCAATTCTTACACTGGGAAGGAAACAAGCTTCCGGGGACCGGTTTCTGCCATTTCAGGCGTCTTCGGCCCGGCTTGCTTGAATCCTGATGGTGCAATGAGCAAGGGACTCACATCTGAGTATACCCTTCCACGCTTAGGGTAGACAAAATTATTTACAACAAGGGGTGGTGATGGACAGAGTCTCTGAATTAAGCAGAGTACTCTCACCCAGTCAAGAGATCAGGGCTAGATCCAACACCGTTTTTTAGCTCATTGCACCATCCCAGTTTCAGAACCTGGCTGTATGCAAATTAGTCTGTCCCTGGCCCAGTGCATCATGGGAACAGGGCAGACCAGACTACAAAAGCCAATTCTTACACTGGGAAGGAAACAAGCTTCCGGGGACCGGTTTCTGCCATTTCAGGCGTCTTCGGCCCGGCTTGCTTGAATCCTGATGGTGCAATGAGCAAGGGACTCACATCTGAGTATACCCTTCCACGCTTAGGGTGGACAAAATTATTTACAACAAGGGGTGGTGATGGACAGAGTCTCTGAATTAAGCAGAGTACTCTCACCCAGTCAAGAGATCAGGGCTAGATCCAACACCGTTTTTTAGCTCATTGCACCATCCCAGTTTCAGAACCTGGCTGTATGCAAATTAGTCTGTCCCTGGCCCAGTGCATCATGGGAACAGGGCAGACCAGACTACAAAAGCCAATTCTTACACTGGGAAGGAAACAAGCTTCCGGGGACCGGTTTCTGCCATTTCAGGCGTCTTCGGCCCGGCTTGCTTGAATCCTGATGGTGCAATGAGCAAGGGACTCACATCTGAGTATACCCTTCCACGCTTAGGGTGGACAAAATTATTTACAACAAGGGGTGGTGATGGACAGAGTCTCTGAATTAAGCAGAGTACTCTCACCCAGTCAAGAGATCAGGGCTAGATCCAACACCGTTTTTTAGCTCATTGCACCATCCCAGTTTCAGAACCTGGCTGTATGCAAATTAGTCTGTCCCTGGCCCAGTGCATCATGGGAACAGGGCAGACCAGACTACAAAAGCCAATTCTTACACTGGGAAGGAAACAAGCTTCCGGGGACCGGTTTCTGCCATTTCAGGCGTCTTCGGCCCGGCTTGCTTGAATCCTGATGGTGCAATGAGCAAGGGACTCACATCTGAGTATACCCTTCCACGCTTAGGGTGGACAAAATTATTTACAACAAGGGGTGGTGATGGACAGAGTCTCTGAATTAAGCAGAGTACTCTCACCCAGTCAAGAGATCAGGGCTAGATCCAACACCGTTTTTTAGCTCATTGCACCATCCCAGTTTCAGAACCTGGCTGTATGCAAATTAGTCTGTCCCTGGCCCAGTGCATCATGGGAACAGGGCAGACCAGACTACAAAAGCCAATTCTTACACTGGGAAGGAAACAAGCTTCCGGGGACCGGTTTCTGCCATTTCAGGCGTCTTCGGCCCGGCTTGCTTGAATCCTAATGGTGCAATGAGCAAGGGACTCACATCTGAGTATACCCTTCCACGCTTAGGGTGGACAAAATTATTTACAACAAGGGGTGGTGATGGACAGAGTCTCTGAATTAAGCAGAGTACTCTCACCCAGTCAAGAGATCAGGGCTAGATCCAACACCGTTTTTTAGCTCATTGCACCATCCCAGTTTCAGAACCTGGCTGTATGCAAATTAGTCTGTCCCTGGCCCAGTGCATCATGGGAACAGGGCAGACCAGACTACAAAAGCCAATTCTTACACTGGGAAGGAAACAAGCTTCCGGGGACCGGTTTCTGCCATTTCAGGCGTCTTCGGCCCGGCTTGCTTGAATCCTGATGGTGCAATGAGCAAGGGACTCACATCTGAGTATACCCTTCCACGCTTAGGGTGGACAAAATTATTTACAACAAGGGGTGGTGATGGACAGAGTCTCTGAATTAAGCAGAGTACTCTCACCCAGTCAAGAGTTCAGGGCTAGATCCAACACCGTTTTTTAGCTCATTGCACCATCCCAGTTTCAGAACCTGGCTGTATGCAAATTAGTCTGTCCCTGGCCCAGTGCATCATGGGAACAGGGCAGACCAGACTACAAAAGCCAATTCTTACACTGGGAAGGAAACAAGCTTCCGGGGACCGGTTTCTGCCATTTCAGGCGTCTTCGGCCCGGCTTGCTTGAATCCTGATGGTGCAATGAGCAAGGGACTCACAACTGAGGTGTGGCAGGGTATACTCAGACATGAGTCCCTTTCTCACTGCTCCATCAGGATTCAAGCAAGCCGGGCCGAAGAGGCTGAAATGCCAGAAACCGGTCCCCGGTAGCTTGTCTCCTTTCTGGTGAAGAATTGGCTTGGTAGTTTGGTCTGCCCTGTTCCCATGATGCACTGGGCCAGGGACAGACTAATTTGCATATAGCCAGGTTCTGAGCTGGGATGGGGCAGTGAGATAAATAACGGTGATGGATCAAGCCCTGATCTTTGGACTGGGTAAGAGTGGTCTGCTTAATTCAGACACTCTGTTCATCACCACCCCCTTTTCTGTATCGTTTTTGGCCACTATAGGTGTGGCAGGGTATACTCAGACATGAGTCCCTATCTCACTGCTCCATCAGGATTCAAGCAAGCCGGGCCGAAGAGGCTGAAATGCCAGAAACCGGTCCCCGGTAGCTTGTCTCCTTTCTGGTGAAGAATCGGCTTGGTAGTTTGGTCTGCCCTGTTCCCATGATGCACTGGGCCAGGGACAGACTAATTTGCATATAGCCAGGTTCTGAGCTGGGATGGGGCAGTGAGATAAATAACGGTGATGGATCAAGCCCTGATCTTTGGACTGGGTAAGAGTGGTCTGCTTAATTCAGACACTCTGTTCATCACCACCCCCTTTTCTGTATCGTTTTTGGCCACTATAGGTGTGGCAGGGTATACTCAGACATGAGTCCCTTTCTCACTGCTCCATCAGGATTCAAGCAAGCCGGGCCGAAGAGGCTGAAATGCCAGAAACCGGTCCCCGGTAGCTTGTCTCCTTTCTGGTGAAGAATTGGCTTGGTAGTTTGGTCTGCCCTGTTCCCATGATGCACTGGGCCAGGGACAGACTAATTTGCATATAGCCAGGTTCTGAGCTGGGATGGGGCAGTGAGATAAATAACGGTGATGGATCAAGCCCTGATCTTTGGACTGGGTAAGAGTGGTCTGCTTAATTCAGACACTCTGTTCATCACCACCCCCTTTTCTGTATCGTTTTTGGCCACTATAGGTGTGGCAGGGTATACTCAGACATGAGTCCCTTTCTCACTGCTCCATCAGGATTCAAGCAAGCCGGGCCGAAGAGGCTGAAATGCCAGAAACCGGTCCCCGGTAGCTTGTCTCCTTTCTGGTGAAGAATTGGCTTGGTAGTTTGGTCTGCCCTGTTCCCATGATGCACTGGGCCAGGGACAGACTAATTTGCATATAGCCAGGTTCTGAGCTGGGATGGGGCAGTGAGATAAATAACGGTGATGGATCAAGCCCTGATCTTTGGACTGGGTAAGAGTGGTCTGCTTAATTCAGACACTCTGTTCATCACCACCCCCTTTTCTGTATCGTTTTTGGCCACTATAGGTGTGGCAGGGTATACTCAGACATGAGTCCCTTTCTCACTGCTCCATCAGGATTCAAGCAAGCCGGGCCGAAGAGGCTGAAATGCCAGAAACCGGTCCCCGGTAGCTTGTCTCCTTTCTGGTGAAGAATTGGCTTGGTAGTTTGGTCTGCCCTGTTCCCATGATGCACTGGGCCAGGGACAGACTAATTTGCATATAGCCAGGTTCTGAGCTGGGATGGGGCAGTGAGATAAATAACGGTGATGGATCAAGCCCTGATCTTTGGACTGGGTAAGAGTGGTCTGCTTAATTCAGACACTCTGTTCATCACCACCCCCTTTTCTGTATCGTTTTTGGCCACTATAGGTGTGGCAGGGTATACTCAGACATGAGTCCCTTTCTCACTGCTCCATCAGGATTCAAGCAAGCCGGGCCGAAGAGGCTGAAATGCCAGAAACCGGTCCCCGGTAGCTTGTCTCCTTTCTGGTGAAGAATTGGCTTGGTAGTTTGGTCTGCCCTGTTCCCATGATGCACTGGGCCAGGGACAGACTAATTTGCATATAGCCAGGTTCTGAGCTGGGATGGGGCAGTGAGATAAATAACGGTGATGGATCAAGCCCTGATCTTTGGACTGGGTAAGAGTGGTCTGCTTAATTCAGACACTCTGTTCATCACCACCCCCTTTTCTGTATCGTTTTTGGCCACTATATGTGTGGCAGGGTATACTCAGACATGAGTCCCTTTCTCACTGCTCCATCAGGATTCAAGCAAGCCGGGCCGAAGAGGCTGAAATGCCAGAAACCGGTCCCCGGTAGCTTGTCTCCTTTCTGGTGAAGAATTGGCTTGGTAGTTTGGTCTGCCCTGTTCCCATGATGCACTGGGCCAGGGACAGACTAATTTGCATATAGCCAGGTTCTGAGCTGGGATGGGGCAGTGAGATAAATAACGGTGATGGATCAAGCCCTGATCTTTGGACTGGGTAAGAGTGGTCTGCTTAATTCAGACACTCTGTTCATCACCACCCCCTTTTCTGTATCGTTTTTGGCCACTATAGGTGTGGCAGGGTATACTCAGACATGAGTCCCTTTCTCACTGCTCCATCAGGATTCAAGCAAGCCGGGCCGAAGAGGCTGAAATGCCAGAAACCGGTCCCCGGTAGCTTGTCTCCTTTCTGGTGAAGAATTGGCTTGGTAGTTTGGTCTGCCCTGTTCCCATGATGCACTGGGCCAGGGACAGACTAATTTGCATATAGCCAGGTTCTGAGCTGGGATGGGGCAGTGAGATAAATAACGGTGATGGATCAAGCTCTGATCTTTGGACTGGGTAAGAGTGGTCTGCTTAATTCAGACACTCTGTTCATCACCACCCCCTTTTCTGTATCGTTTTTGGCCACTATAGGTGTGGCAGGGTATACTCAGACATGAGTCCCTTTCTCACTGCTCCATCAGGATTCAAGCAAGCCGGGCCGAAGAGGCTGAAATGCCAGAAACCGGTCCCCGGTAGCTTGTCTCCTTTCTGGTGAAGAATTGGCTTGGTAGTTTGGTCTGCCCTGTTCCCATGATGCACTGGGCCAGGGACAGACTAATTTGCATATAGCCAGGTTCTGAGCTGGGATGGGGCAGTGAGATAAATAACGGTGATGGATCAAGCCCTGATCTTTGGACTGGGTAAGAGTGGTCTGCTTAATTCAGACACTCTGTTCATCACCACCCCCTTTTCTGTATCGTTTTTGGCCACTATAGGTGTGGCAGGGTATACTCAGACATGAGTCCCTTTCTCACTGCTCCATCAGGATTCAAGCAAGCCGGGCCGAAGAGGCTGAAATGCCAGAAACCGGTCCCCGGTAGCTTGTCTCCTTTCTGGTGAAGAATTGGCTTGGTAGTTTGGTCTGCCCTGTTCCCATGATGCACTGGGCCAGGGACAGACTAATTTGCATATAGCCAGGTTCTGAGCTGGGATGGGGCAGTGAGATAAATAACGGTGATGGATCAAGCCCTGATCTTTGGACTGGGTAAGAGTGGTCTGCTTAATTCAGACACTCTGTTCATCACCACCCCCTTTTCTGTATCGTTTTTGGCCACTATAGGTGTGGCAGGGTATACTCAGACATGAGTCCCTTTCTCACTGCTCCATCAGGATTCAAGCAAGCCGGGCCGAAGAGGCTGAAATGCCAGAAACCGGTCCCCGGTAGCTTGTCTCCTTTCTGGTGAAGAATTGGCTTGGTAGTTTGGTCTGCCCTGTTCCCATGATGCACTGGGCCAGGGACAGACTAATTTGCATATAGCCAGGTTCTGAGCTGGGATGGGGCAGTGAGATAAATAACGGTGATGGATCAAGCCCTGATCTTTGGACTGGGTAAGAGTGGTCTGCTTAATTCAGACACTCTGTTCATCACCACCCCCTTTTCTGTATCGTTTTTGGCCACTATAGGTGTGGCAGGGTATACTCAGACATGAGTCCCTTTCTCACTGCTCCATCAGGATTCAAGCAAGCCGGGCCGAAGAGGCTGAAATGCCAGAAACCGGTCCCCGGTAGCTTGTCTCCTTTCTGGTGAAGAATTGGCTTGGTAGTTTGGTCTGCCCTGTTCCCATGATGCACTGGGCCAGGGACAGACTAATTTGCATATAGCCAGGTTCTGAGCTGGGATGGGGCAGTGAGATAAATAACGGTGATGGATCAAGCCCTGATCTTTGGACTGGGTAAGAGTGGTCTGCTTAATTCAGACACTCTGTTCATCACCACCCCCTTTTCTGTATCGTTTTTGGCCACTATAGGTGTGGCAGGGTATACTCAGACATGAGTCCCTTTCTCACTGCTCCATCAGGATTCAAGCAAGCCGGGCCGAAGAGGCTGAAATGCCAGAAACCGGTCCCCGGTAGCTTGTCTCCTTTCTGGTGAAGAATTGGCTTGGTAGTTTGGTCTGCCCTGTTCCCATGATGCACTGGGCCAGGGACAGACTAATTTGCATATAGCCAGGTTCTGAGCTGGGATGGGGCAGTGAGATAAATAACGGTGATGGATCAAGCCCTGATCTTTGGACTGGGTAAGAGTGGTCTGCTTAATTCAGACACTCTGTTCATCACCACCCCCTTTTCTGTATCGTAGCTTTAGAATGTGCAAATGATAAATCGCTAACCTGGCTAACGGATATGACTGGATCAACGATGTTTAGGTCAGGCAAATTCAGGGCCGGCTTAAAGGCAATGCGGCTGGTGCGGCCGCACTGGGAACTGACCAGTGGAGGGGGCGCTGACCTCAGTGGGGGTGCTGTGTTGAGCAGTAACTTATGCTTGGAGAGATGAGGGGCCCTTTAGCCTGGTGGTTGTGACAGACTTAGAGGAGACGGTCATAGGGTGTGGAGGTGCCAAAAATGATTGTCGCACCGGGCGCCACAGGTGCTAAAACCGGCCCTGGGCAAATTGAAAAGGTTGAAAAGTGTTAATGTCCTGCATTGTGGCTGTTACTGGATAGGAAGAGACCCATTTGAATTTTTTTCGCATGTGTAGTGAAGCACAAAATCAAACCTGAAAATCTTTCTAAATCCTAATGCATGCTATTGCCTGGAAAAAAAACCCTTGTCTAAGTTCTTTCCTTGTGTCTCCCCAGACAGATAGATATGTATTTGCCTCTTTAATTATGCAGTCTGTTTTTCCATTTCCACAACATTTCTATCATCTTGCCCCTTGACCAGACATTACCTGTTTTTATTTTTACATTATCTTAAATCTACTTCATGGTTGTATTTGAAAATAAAATAAATGTGCTTTCAGTGTCTATTTATTGGTATTTTCTAGGTTTTATACAATTTATATTTATGTTGTATATGCATGATAGCACTATTATGTGTTTGATGCACCAAGGGTCATGCAGCTAAATCATCTTATAGAAAAACTTGGAAAACTGAAAAACTGATTAGCCGGAAATGTGAGTCCATCCTCATTTCCTTTAAAAGAAAGCAAGATCTTTTGCTGACAACAATCTATTAATACATCTCCTGGGAGTTAAAGAGTAATTCGTAAAGTATTGAAAGTAAATGTGCCAGGCTCTATAGAGCTAATTCACAAAGACATTCATAAGGAAATTAAGTAGTGTTCCTTCAGTACTCCTACATGCCTTCATGAATTGGTTGCAGAATATCTAAAATGGCAATATTCCGGCACTATTCATGTACCGTTATTACACATAGAAAGTATTGTTCCCTCGGTGCCATTTTACCACAGGGAGATGGACGGTTACTTAAAAAAAAGAGTTGGGCAGTAGAGGGCCAATTCACAAAGGCATTTCTAAGCAGGGTCACTGGAATTATGTGGTTCTGCAGCTGCTGCATTTTCCGCATAATTATCAATTGCCACATTTTCAACATAATCCATCATCTGCTACATAATCTGCAGATATTTGCAAAAATATGTATTTCTAGCTCAAACTGAGCAGATCTTACTAAACATGTGGTGACACATGCCCCAGTGGAGTGGAAAGACCTTTGCAAAGGTTGACTGATTATCTTTCTTTTGATTATTACCATATGTGGGTGTTACACTGATACTAATAAGGTGAATTATTTGTCCTGACAATGTTACCATGTGTAATAATGACAAAATAATCAAATAATACTATATAAAATGTGTTGAAATACACCTCATAAATAGTTTTTCTTGCCACATAATTTAAACAACCCTGCCACATAATTTGATTCTACGATGCCGCATAATTCTAGTGGTCCTGTTTATAAGTACGTAAAATATTGTTCCATGTGTTTATAAATTGCTTTGTGAGGTGGCCCTCATTTAGGCTTTTTACTTCTTGCTACTTGCCAAGAGTTTAGATCAAAAGCCTAAAGAGGGACTTTGCTCCTTTTTTGGGCATATATAAATGGTAAACAGTCAAAGTGGGCTAGTAGGAGAGCTCAGCAACTATAAAGATGCACTTTCATCGGTGTTGTATATATGAACAATAGTAGGTAGTTTAGCCTTAGAACCTGTGTTGAATCCCCCTAGGCACAATCTTTGACCCTATAAGAAGGGTGAGTGTCAATTGATATGAAATGTAAAGAATCACAGTAGTCAAGATTCATCATCCATAAGTTTGATATAATGGACCTATTTTCAATCCATCATTGTCTTAGTTCAATGACAATCATCATTCAATAGTTATTTCAAATGCGCTCCAATGCATTTCGGGCATTGCGCCCCTCTTCCGGGAATATTCTATGATTAAACAAAATATGTCATGATGTAGTGAGGAAACCATCTTCTGATGATATAAAACACATGAACATATTAGAACATAGTGACCACTCATTGATTAAATAAACAATGGTGACTGTAATTAGTGAGATGAGTCAATGTCCCACGATATGCTCGAGATTGAAATGTATATAGTAGTGATAAACGGTTCCAAAAAGAAACTGCTCAATGAAGATTTTCTGTGGCTTACATAACACGATTTTAGCATAATAGTGACTGTGATGTTTTAAAATATTAATACAAGTACATTTGCTCATTACTAAATTAGGAAATAAAAATATTCACAAAATTAGCATATAGAAACATTTTAATCCATACAAATATTAAAAAACAATTTCCCTATTTAAAAACTACATTTATAAAAACTAAGACTCAGAGTCTGGGGTCAGTGCCTGCTGCATTTTTCTTGTTCATTTGGATTATGTAAACAAGGGTACTTTTTCATAAAGTGCAAAAAGTGCAAAGAAATGGCTAATATCAGGATGAGAATTAACACTCATTCAAGTGTTCAAACGTCATATTTTTCATACGTTAAGGCCTCTAAATGAGAATTGTCCTTTCTTCCACTAATTGCCATTTGTATAAAAACAATTACTGCATTTCTAATTTTATTGTTTAATTTTAATGTCCCGATAAAAACTACAAAAATGTATGCCGTGCAGCATGGACTGTGGGGACTTACTGTCACAAGGACAATTTGGAAGGTTATGACTCCACTTTCCTGATCTAGGCAAAGCTATTAAATAGTGTAAGGATCCCAAACCTAGCCTGGTTAGATAAAATCTATGCTGGGTGTTACTTGCCAAAATAAGGTATGGTTGAATGCCCATCAATATCGGGTGCTCACAGTAAGATTTGCCACTCTGTTTTAAACTAGCTTCATCATCTCTTGTACGTTCCCTAGAGGTAACTAGCCTTGTCTATTAGTCTCTTTTACTATAATCCTCAATGTACAATGGTTCATGAAAATCAGGGTCCGCGTTACAATCTTTTAAAAGATTATAAATATATTCTAACCAGGGGATATTCCTACTATGAGCAAGAGCATGGCAATCCATAATTATGTCCTTAGTAAACTTAGTCTCGCATTTTTTCCAGATTCCATGTAAAAAAGTAAGTGCTGCTGTGCTTATAAAATTGCTAACATATGGTGCGCGCAGCTCATTGTGGTAGATGTACGAGGCAGTGGAGCTTGGGACTGTCAGCACCCTTTTTAAGAATTTATTTTCCTGTGTTTATATTTACAGGGTAAGGATTTCACGTACCGGTTTGTTACTTATTTTTAAAGAGAATCTAAAGATGATCGCAAAAATTTCAAGTTACATAAGTCAATATGTGCGTCCCAAGTACCATTCCTATTAAAAAGAATTCCCAAGTAAGTGAAGGATGTGACTCTATTAATTTGGGCATCTCCCACATGATGTTGCCTATTCTTCACTCTACTTTTCCCGCAGGTCATGAAGAAAGTTTTGCTAAGATTCAACTGTAAATCTTTTTTGGTCATGAATTGCGTGAATTTTTCTATTAAGCATTGTTGACCGTTCGCAGTCCTCAACAATAGGACTGTGTCATCTGCTTATAGGAGTACTGGGGTGGCACGTGTGCCGACTCTAGGGGCATCAACACTTAGGTTTTGTAAGAATGGATTAACATTGTTAATATATAGGGAGAATAAAAGGGGCACTAAAACACATCCTTGTCGTATCTCTCAAGTGACCCTGAAATCAGAGGTACATTCACCTTTTGTGCCAAACCGTACTCTGGTAGTTAAAAAAGTATAGATCTGCGATAAATAAATAATAATTTCATTTGGAGCGCCCAGCCCTTCCAGTGTTTGCCATAATTTGGCATGGTTAACCAGGTCGAAAGCACTGTTAAGGTCGACAAAGCAGAGGTGTAGCTGACCTTTCTTATCTAGGGTTCATTTCCCTATTAATAGCTCGAGGTTTACACATTGTTCCACCGTCCCAATACCCCTTCAAAATCCGTACTGGGCTTCAGTTAGGATATTGTTCTCGGTAACCCAGCTATCCAGTCTTTCCAACATAGTTCTGCCCATCAATTTGGATGTAAAATCAATAAGGGATATGGGGGAGCACTTAGCCTTCCCTCTGTCGCCTTTTTAAAAAAATGGGTACCATTATACTTTCTATCCAAGTTGCTGGTAACACTCCTCCTATGATGGCATTAAAAACACTTAATGAAATCGGTGACCAAAAATCAATATTATGTTTAAAAACATCAATAGGTACCCCCGTCTGGCTATGCAGCTTTACCATTAGCACTTTTGTTTGGGGCATTTTTGATTTCGTCCTGAGTGATTGGTGGTATCTTAACAGTTTCCGCTAAGATAAGAGTACTGTTATGGCTTTTCTTGACAATCATGGCGTACGGATAAAAAATATGCAAAAAGTGCATGATTCATTCATCAGGTGTTACTAGGGTATCTATTTTTGCAGCTGTTATATCCTTAAAAAAAGGGTGCTTCATCGTTTTCCAGAATAGGACTGGATCACGTGTCTCAGCAGCTTGAATTAGTTTCTCTCAAGCCTTCTCCCGAATTTCTATTTATATTCAGGGTATGTTTATAATTTTTCCTTACATAGCTAATCCTTTCACTATCCCTGGGTCTAGCGTTTAGGGCTGTTTTTAGTTCCCTATTTATCTTTGAACACTCCTGGTTTAACCATCTGGAAAGGTGGCCTCTATTTTTTCATATTTTTTTATTTTAAATCTCCAGCGATTTCAGTCGTGATATTGTAAAAAGCTCTTACGACATCTGGACAGGTATTGCTATCTTTTTGTTTTTTCCCTATTAGGTTTCCATAAATGTGGTTGGGTTTACGGCCGACCATTTAATAGAAACTCCATTGCTACCTTGGGTTTCAAAATCTGGATCTGCTGCCTTCCCCCTTTCTTGCTGTGGCAGACTTAGCTTCATGGTCATGATTAGCGGGTGATGGTCACTAAACAGGCTTGCATGAATGTAAAACTTTTCCACTAGGCCCTTGCAATTCCCTGATACAACAGTGTGGTCGATATTCGTGGAAGATCTCGCCCCTATATGTTTGACTGATTATCTCGCCATCATGTTCACCCGGCTCCATGATTTCTAAGTTGAATTTATAAATAGTAGATGTTTATTGCTTCCCCGTGGGTATTATGTGGAAAGTGAAGGATTGGGTCACCAAATTGGTTGCAGTATCCACATTGTTCTCCAGCTAAAATTTTACACTTTTCACAATTAAAATCACCAGTCCAAATGAGTAAATAATCATCAGAACCCCCTTTAAAAAATCATCTAATTCTTCTTCTAAAGTCTTAATTAGCCCTATGCCTTGTACTATCAAAACTATTGTTATAAAAATGTGTTACGATAATAGACGGTTTCCCTTCGGAACAAAAATATAAAAACTGATTGTGATGATGTATACACTTTCCTTAATGGTGAGGATACTGATATTAAGGCGTCTAATCCGTCTTTAGCTCTCCCCACCCTAGACGGAGTGGCCTGTGTAGAAATCATTTTGAATCCATTAATAAAGAAAGGTTCAGTATGCCAGGTTTCTTGCATCAAAATTATGGCGCAATCCTGTATCATTTTTAGCCATTACCCATCTTATAACTTATTTTTTACCCCTGCAACATTCAGGACATGATGTTTAAAAGCCCCTGGGTTGGGAGGATGGTGACAACTTTTTTTGTGTTACAGGTGGGAATGTAGTCCTTAGTACAGACTAATGCTCGACCAGCATCCTCCCTCTGTCAAGCGGTTTCACTACAACTTCTTAGGGGAGCATACCTGTTATGTGAGGGATTGATCGAAAATAGATCGTAACTGTGAGGTGTGTTCACTCTACTATATATGAACTCATTTTTAGGCCTATAAAAATACCCATGTGGGACAGCAATTATAGACTTATCCTGTTGGAAAAAAGGCTCAGCTTATATGTTTTAAAGTTCTTCCATCAGAGACCCTACCAGCACCCTGTTTCGGAAATTCACAGCCATGCAGTCCCCCTGGCATGATTTTCTAGTACTGCCCACCCAGTTCACTCTTATTTTCATAATAATATTCTACTGAAATAAATTAACACCAAAATTAGTCTTTGAGGCAAACCAGAGCACAACCTGGTTTTTCAATGGCTCCCATGACTCCGTATTGTTATCCTCAATTTTTGGGACATTTTCAGAACGATGACCTAAGGAGTTGCTTGGGGTGGTAGATGGAGTGAGCCCTCGCTAACGTTCGTGGATTGTGAAATCCGGCTCACTTGATTTCCTTGATTAGCAACACTAGTCCTTAAGGTATTCATGTTACTAACTTCGGTAGCCCTGGATTCTGTAACAGATTGTGTATTAGGGCGATGGTAATGTCGGCTTCGGATGGATTTTGCCAATAGTGACTGGTGAACTTAGTCCTTCCTTTGGCCTCTCAACTGATTTGCTTGCAGAGGTTACCTTGAGCATTGATTTTAATGGTAATAGTTCTGTGACCAAATCTGCTAAATAGCACTAGTTTGATTTCTGACATCAGGCGTCGCTCAATGTTATCGATTTTGCCATACATTTTTTTAAAAAGAGATTCAAAGTTTTGCACATTTTGCACATATGTTCGCAGTTTCACGGGCCCCCGCGCCTTTTGCCACCCCTGTTTTTTTTCCCCTTTCTTTGGCTTAGCTTAATCATCTACTATCTATTTTACTAAAGGTGTGGTAGTTGTCTGTGATTGTTGTTTTGACTTTTTGGCTAGTGGGGAAACCATGTCTGAATTATTATATGGTACCGATATATCCAGACGGTTCGTTAAAATACAGGGGTTAGCCATTCTCGGAACATTAACCACTTTGTTAGCTTTGGGGCTTATTGCCTCAATAACAGATTCATTTTCAGTCCCAGTTCTCACTAGTACTAGAGATTCTGGCCAACACTCTGATCCAGTCAATTTTAGTGCAGCATCCAGTGCCGTTTTTGTGGCTGCCAATCGCTCCTCAACTTGTGTAATCTCATTATTAATCAATCCCAGAGCATTTTTCAAATATTTAGTGATGGGTGCGTTTTTCGCAGGCAACTTCCCTGTAATAGGCGGTAGTTTCCTTTTACCCTTTATCCCACGATTAGATTTGTTCACAGAGAGCAATGGGAATGACTGGAAATTAATGTTTTCCTTACCAGTATTTAGACGCTCCCGTAGAACCAAGGGGGGTGACTCAGTCCAGCCTTGACCTGCAGCAGACGGTCGCATAGGAAGCCATGGAGCTGCTTTATGCTCCTCTGGCACGGGCCAAGAAGTGATGGCGCCTCCTGCCGCGTGTGCTGCCAGGGGATGTGGTCCCAAAAGTGATGCGTGGTAAAAACGTTAGCAGAAGCAGTTGCGGTTATGGCTGTGGCTGTAACTATAGCTATAACTAAGAGGACTTCAGTTAATGATAGCCAGTTGTTGGCTAATGTTGGCTAATGATACGCCGCACAAAGCTGGGGAGCTGGGAAGGATCGGTCAAACCGATTGGAATCAATTAGGCCCAATTAGCACAAGGTGAGAAGGCAGGCGAGCGGCGGATGGCAATGGCTATGGCGGTGGCAGTGGGCAGATGGGAGGGAGCAGGGGCGAAGCAGCCTGAGAGCAAGTCACACTGGGGGGCCGCTAGCCGCACCCAACCTAGGTGTTCATTAGGATGGCGGACGGACCTGCGTCCGTCCGCCACCCTAGAGGAGGAGGGACCGTCCGCAGGGGCAGCGGCGGTCCCTCCAGTGCAATTAGGTTGTGACCGCCAGCCTGGCGGTCACATCCTCAATATTTAACATTGCGGCGGGTGCTGCTTGAAGCAGCACCCGCCGCAAGGTCAAATATGCATGCTTAGCATTTGCATGCACAAAGCGGCAGGCACTGCGCGGTGCCTGCTGCTTCGTGCACGCAAATTCAGCCCCCATGTGCACCCCCCACCCCCCCAATCACCCTGCGGGCCTGCAACTGGCCCCCAAAGAAATCACCGTATGCCTTTTCACGGCGGAGAATCCGCTGCGGAAAGGCATCTGTTTTCCGCCATCCTAATATGGCTGGCAGTGTCTGATAGACACCTCCAGCCATGTTAGAGCTTTTCCGCCGCGGTCGGAAGGCGACCGCGGCGGAAAAGCTGCGGATCGATTTTGAGACCCACCGCCATCCTGATTTGGCGGTGGGTCTTTGTGCCTCCCCAGCGGTTTTCTCGCATCCTCCGGGCCAGCGGTGGCTTCCGCCGGCCCGGAGGATGCGGGAAAACCGCGATCGTAATGTGCCCCCTAGTTGGGCTGCTTCCGCAGACTCACCTGGGCACTTCACTCAGCAGCCGCCACTAACGGCGGCTGCGCTCTCGCACTCCTGTGCTTACCTGCTGCCACTGCAGAGTCCGAATTGCCTGGGAGTCTGGGTTTCAAAGTGCGCATAATGCAAAATACAGATGAGGGACACTGAAGCGCTCCAATGCACCAACACTCAGTGCCTCCTCCTCGCCTGCTTGCAGTGGCCCCCTCGGTTCGGTTGGCTCAGTTAAGCCTCCACTTCGCTCCTCAGCTGCTGCTCGCTCGTTGGTGCCTCACGTGACCTTTGTTATTCTGTATGATAAACCACAGAGTATATCTACAACTCTTATAACTGTATTTCATGAGGCTGGAAAGAGTGAAGTACACTATTTACACTATAGACCCAATTTACTTCGCAATGTAGTTCTTAAAATCTACTATTCCCTAGATAGAAGGAAAACTGGGTGACTTGATTAATCGTGACCAACTCGGCTTCATTAAAGGTCAACATGGCAGTAAACACATTCATACAATTTGGAATACGATAAATATAGAGGGTCCAAAGAAGAAAAAATATTGTGAAGCCTAGATGTGGAAAAGGTTTTGACTGACTGAACTTGTCATTTCTTCTATAGATGTTATTGACCTTTGAATTTTCACCTGGATTTCAAAGCTTAATTAATGGTCTGTAGAAAGGAAGCAAAGCATCTGTTGTGGCAAATGGCTTGAAATATCTTGTCTTCTCTTAAAATATGGGGCTAGACAAGGTTGCCCTTTGCCCCTGCTTTTATTTTTAACTTGACCCCAAATGTTGTAAGAAAAAATCCAGGCTTGATGTTGGTAGAAAGAGATGACAAATCTTCTACGGTATTTTTATTTGTAGCTTACCTACTGCTTGTTTTAAGTACATATAAAGACGGTGTAACTGAATTAGCCATAACCTTTTGTAAGTAAGGAGAATTGCTAGGTTATCAGCTAAACTTTGCATAAACTGTTGTCATTCTAGTTTCAAAGTTTCGCATTTGGGAGATAACTGAATTTTGAGTAGTAAAAAAGATATTGCCACAGTTCATTTAAAAACAAACTAAAAAAGAATTACATTATTGTGTGAAAGATGATCTCCTATAGGAATAACATTATGGGGTAAAATACATTAATTTAAAATGATTCTATTATCCAAAAGCTTGCTTATGTTCCAGAATATTGATCTGAATATTCTAGAAAATGAATTTAAGGAGATAATACAATTGTGAAATATTATATTTGTGTACTGATGAAAAAAATATGCATGGACTATTTTGTTCTAAGGGTAGGAATGAAATCCCTAATAAAACCCTGTAAGGGCATATAACTTTATGAATTAGAGAAGATCAATGCACTCACATCAATTAGACAATAAATAAATGTATCGCACGAAACATTTTCTTCCAGAAAACATTATATTTTCAAAATAAACTATCACTCAAAAATAAAACTTTGCTATTGCTGGAATATTTCAGTAGAATTTGGAGGGACCTCAGAATAAAGATGAAAGTGAATTCTACCTATAATAAATATTGGTGGACTTTCTGTGGGATGATAGAGGGCATTAAATGAAATGGCTGCAGATTGGTGGAGGTACGATGGCCGGATGATTAATCTTCCAACTAAATCAGCCAGAAATGCCCATCCGTGCTTCTAGATACCGACAATGGAAGCGCTAACAACAACTTGAGATGCTGGAAACTCATTAATTACAAAAATTTGATTGCCAAGGCAGCTGGGGAAGTGGTGAAGTGTTGGCCCACTGAGCCTGAGTATACCTAGATTTGTATTAAGAACCGAGTGGGGTTAACTACTAGGAGGCAGATGGGGTTTTCGCTGCTCAGAAAGTGAAGATCCGGTGAGAGGAAACCAGACTGGGATCCTTGTCTAGATGCAGAATGGGGGTCAGCAGAGTGGCAGGGAGGCAGGTGTGCACATTCCTGTGACGATGGTCCATTTAGTGGTGTGGCCTACATAGAGTGCCTAGGCCTGGGGCCTGCTGATTGCAGTGCTGATGATCGGAAGAAAAATCACTGGACTGACTGCAGCCTGCAGAACAACATGGAAGAGAAGAGACACGTTTGAATTGTCCTTGGAGGCCCACAAATGCACATGTGGCTTGGTAGATGTGGAGATAAGTTACAAGGAGGGCTTGGTGAGTGCGGGACCTGCGGCACCATTGGAGATGCAGCCTGGGGAACAATGAAGATGAAATCAGTCCAAAATAAAATAAAGCCCTTGTAGGGCATTATGGGGTCTTCTCTGAGGAGCAGTGAATAACTAATGAGCGGGATCACCCACTCTTTTTTTACATTTCTTATGGCCTGTCTCAGGATGGGAGCAGTGTGGGAGCCCAATCAAGGCAGCTGACAGACTCCCTGTACTGCCCCTTTTGTACCGCTTTGTTCGCCATAAGTTGGCAGGGTATGATCAGACGTGAGTCCCTTGCTCACTTTGCCACTGGATTCAAGCAAGCCGGGCTGAAGATGGCTGAAATGCTAGAAACCGGTCCTCGGAAGCTTGGTTCCGGTCCAGGGAAGGCATGGCTTGGCAGTTCGGGCTGGACTGTTCCCATGAGGCACAGGGTCAGACTGATTTGCATATGGCCATGTCTGAACTGGGGTGGCAGAGTGGGCTAAAGAACGGTGATGGATTAAACCCAGATCTGTTGACTGGGTGTCAGTGTTTGATTGGTTCAGATGCTCCGTCCATCACCACCCCCTTTTGTACCACTTTGTTCGCCATAAGTTGGTAGGGTATGCTCAGACGTGAGTCCCTTGCTCACTTTGCCACTGGATTCAAGCAAGCCGGGCTGAAGACGGCTGAAATGCCAGAAACCGGCCCTCTGAAGCTTGTTTCCGGTCCAGGGAAGGCATGGCTTTGCAGTTCGGGCTGGACTGTTCACATGAGGCACAGGGTCAGACTGATTTGCATATGGCCATGTCTGAACTGGGGTGGCAGAGTGGGTTAAAGAACGGTGATGGATTAAACCAAGATCTGTTGACTGGGTGTGAGTGTTTGATTGGTTTAGATGCTCCGTCCATCACCACCCCCTTTTGTACCTCTTTGTTTGCCATAAGTTGGCAGGGTATGCTCAGACGTGATTCCTTGCTCACTTTGCCACTGGATTCAAGCAAGCCGGGCTGAAGACGGCTGAAATGCTAGAAACCGGTCCTCGGAAGCTTGTTTCCGGTCCAGGGAAGGCATGGCTTGGCAGTTCAGGCTGGACTGTTCCCATGAGGCACAGGGTCAGACTGATTTGCATATGGCCATGTCTGAATTGGGGTGGCAGAGTGGGCTAAAGAACGGTGATGGATTAAACCCAGATATGTTGACTGGGTGTGGGTGTTTGATTGGTTCAGATGCTCCGTCCATCACCACCCCCTTTTGTACCACTTTGTTCGCCATAAGTTGGCAGGGTATGCTCAGACGTGAGTCCCTTGCTCACTTTGCCACTGGATTCAAGCAAGCCGGGCTGAAGACGGCTGAAATGCCAGAAACCGGTCCTCGGAAGTTTGGTTCCGGTCCAGGGAAGGCATGGCTTGGCAGTTCGGGCTGGACTGTTCCCATGAGGCACAGGGTCAGACTGATTTGCATATGGTCATGTCTGAACTGGGGTGGCAGAGTGGGCTAAAGAACGGTGATGGATTAAACCCTGAACTGTTGACTGGGTGTGAGTGTTTGATAGGTTCAGATGCTCCGTCCATCACCACCCCCTTTTGTACCACTTTGTTCGCCATAAGTTGGCAGGGTATGCTCAGACGTGAGTCCCTTGCTCACTTTGCCACTGGATTCAAGCAAGCCGGGCTGAAGACGGCTGAAATGCCAGAAACCGGTCCTCGGAAGCTTGTTTCTGGTCCAGGGAAGGCATGGTCTGGCAGTTCGGGCTGGACTGTTCCCATGAGGCACAGGGTCAGACTGATTTGCATATGGCCATGTCTGAGCAGGAGTGGCAGAGTGAGCTAAAGAACGGTGATGGATTAAACACAGATCTGTTGACTGGGTGTGAGTGTTTGATTGGTTCAGATGCTCCGTCCATCACCACCCCCTTTTGTACCACTTTGTTCGCCATAAGTTGGCAGGGTATGCTCAGACGTGAGCCCTTGCTCACTTTGCCACTGGATTCAAGAAAGCCGGGCTGAAGACGGCTGAAATGCCAGAAGCCGGTCCTCGGAAGCTTGTTTACGGTCCAGGGAAGGCATGGCTTGGCAGTTCGTGCTGGACTGTTCCGATGAGGCACAGGGTCAGACTGATTTGCATATGGCCATGTCTGAACTGGGGTGGCAGAGTGGGCTAAAGAACGGTGATGGATTAAACCCAGATCTGTCGACTGTGTGTGAGTGTTTGATTGGTTCAGATGCTCCGTCCATCACCACCCCCTTTTGTACCACTTTGTTCGTCATAAGTTGGCAGGGTATGCTCAGATGTGAGTCCCTTGCTCACTTTGCCACTGGATTCAAGCAAGCCGGGCTGAAGACGGCTGAAATGCCAGAAACCGGTCCTCGGAAGCTTGTTTCCGGTCCAGGGAAGGCATGGCTTGGCAGTTCGGGCTGGACTGTTCCCATGAGGCACAGGGTCAGACTGATTTGCATATGGCCACGTCTGAACTAGGGTGGCAGAGTGGGCTGAAGAACGGTGATGGATTAAACCCAGATCTGTTGACTGGGTGTGAGTGTTTGATTGGTTCAGATGCTCCGTCCATCACCACCCCCTTTTGTACCACTTTGTTTGCCATAAGTTGGCAGGGTATGCTCAGACGTGAGTCCCTTGCTCACTTTGCCACTAGATTCAAGCACGCCGGGCTGAAGATGGCTGAAATGCCAGAAACCGGTCCTCGGAAGCTTGTTTCCGGTCCAGGGAAGGCATGGCTTGGCAGTTTGGGCTGGACTGTTCTCATGAGGCACAGGGTCAGTTGATTTGTATATGGCTATGTCTGAACTGGGGTGGCAGAGTGGGCTAAAGAACGGTGATGGATTAAACCCAGATCTGTTGACTGGGTGTGAGTGTTTGATTGGTTCAGATGCTCCGTCCATCACCACCCCCTTTTTACCACTGTTGGTATGCCGGCATAGGAACTGGTAAATATATTCTCCCTGACTGCTTTGTACAGGCAGAGTGTGCTTTGCCGGTGTGTACCCTGCTCACTAAGTCATGGGAAGTGGGTGCAGTGCTCTGTCATGGTGGTGTTCTGTGAAGGCCTCCTTCCTCTTTTGATTCCAGGGTCCCAGGATGAGGTCCTGAGATCCTGTTAACAAATAGTAAGCATGGAGAAGGGGGCCCATGTACTCCACCTCTCCAAGGAGACGATTTAAAAAACATATGAAAACTCCACATTGCTCCTACCCTGGAGGATTTGCTTGCCCCGTGGGAGTTGAAACAGAGTCTGGCAGAGCCGCACATGCTTGATTTTCACTGTTTTCCAAATTTTCAGAGAAGCATAATTACGGCCCAGTCTGGCCAACTTTCTCAATCTTGAGCTCATTCTGCTCCTGGTGATGAACTCTAGCAACCAGGAGCAGTTTCAATAGGCCTCCTACCTCTAAAAGGCGAACACTGCGGGGACCAGTTTTAATTGGCTCTCTGTGCTAGTCTTCTCCTCTCCTCACTCCTTTTGCTCCTCTCCTGCTGGTGGGGGCATGTTTTGCAGCCCCTGCACTACCAGCCAGCAGACCACCATCCTGTCAGCACCCTCAAGACCCAGAGCCTCCTGGGTGTTTTGTAGACAACTTGGGGTCACAGTGGAGTACCCCAACTGATCTTTAGGGGGCAAAAGGGGGCCATCACCACTGGTCCTGGAGATACTCTTCTAGTCCTGTGGGTCAGCTGCAGACAAAGTCCTTAATCCATTAGGTGACTTCTCTCTCCTAGCTGTCCATGTTTCTACTGCCGTCATCTTCCAGATCCAGGGTCTTATTCACTATCCCTCCCCTGTGCAGGGATTTATAAGTGTGAGTGTAAAGTCCTAGTTCCTAAACACCACTCTCCAATACTAGGATGCCACCTCATCCCTCCATCCCTGTCTCAACCCTCCTGAACATCATTTTTAGATAATCAGTATGGCAGAATTCTTCTTCCTCTGTGCCGATATCCTGTTCCCATCCAGAAGTGTGGCCATGGAACTGCACAGCACCTTCTCTATGGTCACTCTTTGAGTGGTACTGCTAAACATAAATTCCGGATCTCATTAATGCCATCAATGTCATAAGGTGAATTCTGATTAAAGAAATTAAAGTATATATATTAAAGTAATATATTAACTAACCTGTTAGGTCAAGTCAGAGATTTCCATTATTTATACCAGAGCTCATTCCCTGGTAGCTATGACACAGAGCAGACAATTTAAAAAAAATTTAGAGGTACCAAAACAGTCAAAAAGTTAAAATGCAACACAGTAACAACCCCACTCCAATTTATAAAATTAGAGTCAAATGTATTGAAAAAAATTACAAAATATAATAAGACTAAGTCTGGGTGTTGAACTCCGCTCTGCTATTGGAGTTTACGTAGTCCTCCACAATCCGCATTAAGCGGGGCTCGTGGAGCTCCAAAAAACTCCGCTACACTTAGCAGAGCGGAGTTTTTTCCCCCGCTCGCGTTCCTCAATGTCAAGTTGGCGAGCGTAAGTGAGGAAAATCCACCTCCCGGACAGGTTTCTCTTTGTTCACGATCGTCAACATCAAGTTCGCGAGTGCGAGCATGGAAAATCAACCTCCCGGCAAGATTTCTCAACACGGGCGGTCAGATTTCTCATTGCGAGTAGTCGCAAATGCTCGCGACTGTTCACGATGAGAAACTGCCCGTTCGCATTCAGAAAACTGCTGCTTGAGTAAAAATCTACTCGAGTGGAAGAAAGGAAGCAGCGCCCGCTTGCATTGTGCATGGTGCCATTCGCAATGATTGCACAGTGCGGACAAGCACCTGGCACTCAAAATCACAGTGAATGGCATTTATCTGACACAATCCGCCTGCTTGCGGAGCTCATCGTAGCACAGGGGAGTTTTTTTGCATTTTGTGCAGTCCCACGTATCGGAACTCTGCGAACTCCAGCCAGGCTTAAATAAGACATAATGGAGAGTTGATTTGATAAAGCTTTAAGTGAAAAAGCACCAAGAAAAAGTATAGCACCAATGATAGCCTATGATTGTAGTTGACCGGAACAAGGCATGATTTCAGGCTGAACATGATGGAGCATAGGTCAGAGATTTTACATTGAGACATAGGATTGGGCCTGATCCATCTTTGGCTGATGGGATACCCCATCACAAACATGATGGCTTGCCCGTCCGCCATATTACAATTAGTTTACACCTTATGGCATTTGCAATTCGACGGTTGGGATATCCATCATGTTTCCAATGGAGTATCCCACCTGCAAAAGTCTAAATTAGGCCCTTAGTCTCTGAAATGAAAATTGCAAACCTCCTGCAGAGCAAGGTTGCAGATTGTATCTGAGAAGAGTTCCACGAGACCTGATAGCCAACGGGTGAGGTGACATTAAAGTCATTGGTTTAGAAGGATAAAGCTCTGAGAAGGAAAATTCAAATGTAATATCCAGAGATGTTCTCTCTTCAACTGGATACTTTTCGTGCCTTTGTCTGGTCAAGGTTACTACGTTCGGACTTAATCTCTTTTTAGAAGCTCAGAATCCTGCAGTGGCAGCTGGCAGGGAACAGGGGTGGAGGGGGGGACAAAATATAAAAAATAAAACCACTTACCTCCTCACCGGCCGCCGTCTCTCCTCCATCATTGCTATGACCCAGAAGGAGGACACGCAAAGGCTTCCCTAAGCAAATAAAAATGCTGCAATTCAGCATTGTGATTGGTCTGAGTGCCGTGGTTAGCCGCTCAGACGGGGACTGGGAGCCTGTGCATGTTCCCCACTAGGCTGTGTATTACCACCTGGTGGGGAGCATGCAAAGTGAGCATGACTGTTTGGCCAGCCCAAGATGGCCAGCCAAACCATCATGCTCACTTAGAGTGTGCAAACCATTCCTCCCAGGCTCTGACATTAGCTCTGACCCGCCCTAACCCAGCCCCGCGGCTACGAAAAATAAAATGATAATTACAATGTTATTAGAACTTTATTTTTACTGCTTTGGGAACAGTTGGGGGACGATCCTCCACCTTAGCGGAGCAGCCACACCTGGATTCCTCGAGGGGGACAAGTTTGCAGTCTGTGTGCGATGATGAGTTTCATTCTCGCTGAGAGCCCACTGAAGCGGGCTTGCTGCTTTGTAGTAGCTCCAAGCTAGACAAAAGTGTTTCTTCAGCCCAGCGAAATTGCTTCTTGGGCTGATTGGCTATGGTGGTTGGTCGCGGTACTCCGGGAGACTGGAAGACCCAAGCAATAAGGTGTAATTTCACACACTATTCATTGTTGTTGTGCTAATGGACAATTAATAATGCATTAATTACAAATTGTTTCCTTTATACACACACAGACATATATATATATATATATATATATATATATATATATATATATATATATATATATATATATATATATATATATATATATATATATATATATATATACATTGTTTAACTCCAAATAAAGCTAACATTGGTAAAGCCAATAGGTCTTGGCTAGAAAAAACTGAACACCTTTGATTTGTTAATGCTTGTTTTAGACATTTGCATGGTAACACATGCCTCATGATGCATAGATGTTTAGAGTGTGTTTGTGTGTGCATGTGTTTTGTCTGTGCTGATGTGAGGGTGTATGTGTGTGAGAAAAAAAGTGTATGTGTCGTTTGTGGTTATATGTGAGAGGGGAGTGTGTGAGTGAGTAATTGAGGACTATGATGGGTATGACCATATATAGGAGTATTTTATTAGTACAGTGTTTGTACATTTGTACAGATGCTTGCAAACAATGTCTCAATTGTTTTAAAATAAATGACTCAACTGATTGGCCATTGTCACTTGAGCATACTGACTGGGACAGAAACAGTGGAGACTGGTGACCTTTAAAACTGGTAGGGCATAATTATGGGCCCACATTCTAGTGAGCGAACCTGATGTCTCTTTGGTAGGCTCAGAGCGTTCGCTCACACTCGCTTGCACTCAGTGTTATGCCTCATCCGCTTGCTCTCTTTCACACTTGCCCTCACTTTTACTTACTCTGGCTCACTTAGTCTCACTGACTAAAGCAGTCTAACTCCATCTCACTCTGACCTGCTCAGTCTTACTCATGCTCACTTACTCTCATTCAGTTCCATTTATTCTGATTCACTCAATCTCATTCTAACCCACTCAGTCTCACTCATTCTACCTCATTCAATCTCACTGGTATTTCCACATTCTCACTGAGTCTCACTCAATCTCACTCTCACTCTGACTCACTCATGCCCACTCATCCTCACTACGTCTCCCTCTGAATCACTTGTTCTCCATGATTCAATCAGCCCCAGTCATGCTGACTTACTTAATCTCACTCTGACTCATTCATACTCATTCAGGCCCACTCAATGTAACTCAATCTCACTCACTCTGTCTCACTCTGACTCGCCTAGTCTCACTCAGTCTCACTCATTCTCAGTCATTCTGAGTCATTCTCACTCAGTCTGACTCAATCGGTCTCACTCCTTCTCACTCTGACTCATAGTCTCACTCATTCTCTGACTCACTAAGATTCACTCAGTCTAACACACAGTAATACTCAGGTACACTGTCATTCTACATCACTCTCGTTCATTCTCACTCACACTTCCTATAACTCATTACCACTCACTCTAACTCATCCTTCACTGACCCTCCCTCACTTTAACTCACACACACACGGACACATAGGCACACAGACATCCTCACACATACATATGCCCTTTAACAGACACACTCGCAGGCATACACATTCAGCATTTAAAAAGCTTTTTTTACTTAACTTTGTGCCTGCACAGGTCCCGTGTGGATTCTTGCGCATTTCTGCCTGCAGCACTGGAGCATGATGGAACTGGAACCGGAAATCTGTGCATTCACAGATTTGAGGTTTCAGTCTCTACTGTCTGCTCTTTCACCCCATCCTTTCTTGACTCTGTGGCTGGTTGGGAAAAGGACGAGGTGACTGATTGATTGGCTTGTAACCATGAGGCGTGGGATGTCTTTTACACAAAATGTGTCCTGTATAAAATGGAAAGTGAGAGAAAATTAAACATCAAACAAAGCACAAGCAAGCCCCTAGAACTAAGACATGCAAAATGAACTGATTGAAATGTAGACATCTCAGCATTTGAATTGTAGTATTCTGGGAATGTAAATGGAATAGTGGAACCGCACAGTGACTGTGTTATGCTGGCATCCTAAGTAGCAACCCATGCTCTGCTAAGACTCCTAAGGGTTAATCCTTGTTTTTGTGTTTAAAGTAATCACATCAAGCCTAAATATTGTTTTACATATTCATTCCTCAAGCATTTTTTATAGACTGTGACAGAATTATATTAAGGCAGGGTGATTGTGGCAGTTGAAAATTACAGTTTCAGGCAAGATAAGAGCATGCAAAACAACCGCACCATCATATTAACGATTACAGTCGTACTTATAAGAATCAACCACTTGTGGGGTGCTCTGGTTGATGTCAGAGGAACTGGAGCATTTTCACATCATGTCACGTACGGTAGCAAACACAGCCATTGGGCTACATGCATAATACAGTCCAATTACCCAGATCTGCATATACAGAATCCTCACTACTACTATTGCACGCCTTAAATTCATTTAACAATAAAAAGCTGACTTGCCTCAGGCTTAGTCTTAGCCTGGAAGAAAATTATAGTGACAAACTCCATATTCTAAAAGCACTACAAGAGAGCCCACTCGTGCATGTGTCAGGACAAATCTTCATATATTTCCATTTCTCTCCACATCATACCAGCCGCGGCCGGTAGTGGGAGTACTTGCTGGGCGGTGACGTGGGGAGGGGGAGGGGCAGGTTGGGGGATAGTAATGTATGGATTACAGACCTTAACAGGTAAGTAAACATATAAATAAATAAAACTGATTTCGTTGCGCGCACTGCATCACCAAATGCGATGCAGTGCTTGCAACGAAATTTGTTTATTTGTCACCAATTTATTTTTTGGCAACCAACCCGTCGCCATCTGAGCATCAGGACTGGGTGGGGCCATTGCTTCTGAGTGGCAGCAGGGAGCTGTGTGCTCAAGTTTAATATGCTCGTTTTTCTTTGGCGGCTGTCCTGCACCAGCCAGCCAGACATGCCAGAAATGCTCATTTCAAACCTCTCTAAGACAGCTTGGTCAGAGAAAGCAAAATCCTCCAGTGCTGTTGTGAGCGCTTATAGAGGCTGTTCCTGCCAATTCTGTCACTGTTCTCATGATGGGAGCAGAGGCAGGATTGGCTTGGAAGTTTGAAGCCTGCCTGCCTCGAGAAGAAAAGACCATCGAGGAGGTAAATGGCTAAAAAAAAAAATAATGTCCGATTCGCCCACCACCCTGGGGACATGTCATCCGCCACTGCTGAAACGGTGCCAGTGCAGGGAGAAAGGACGGAATGCACCGTATTGCTTAAATACAGTGTATTCTTGCCCTGTGGAATAGGGCAGCGCAGCAAGGTGTCTTGCTGCACTGCCCCATGCAAAAATCCCATAAATGAGCCCCTCAGTTTCCATTCCAGCTCAAAAAGCTTTGTAATATTTAATGAGCCCATATTCAGAGCTGCAAGCAAAACATACTGGGGCAGATTTATGATAACTGGCGCATCTCCAGGGACGCGCCAGTTATATTGCGCCGCTGCTCCGCCACCCATGGTGCGCCGCATTTACAATGCGACGCACCATGGGGCAAAAACGGCACAGATGCGTGACGCATCTGTGCCGTAAAGGTGGAGCATTGCTGGAGTTGCGTCGCAAGCGCGATGCAGCTCCAGCAAGGCTCGGGGGTGCCCCATCTTTACAATGCTGCATCAAGACCTACGCCTGCTTCAAGCAGGCGCAGGGTTTTGACGCAGCATTGGCCTGAAAGTGACTGAGTGAAATCTTATAGATTTCACTGTGCCACTTTTGCGAGGCGCACCTGCCCCGGAACGCCCACCCTGCGCCGGAACGCCCACAAGTGGTGCAGGGCTTTACAACGTGACGCATCTGCCTAGATGCGTCACATTGTAAATGGGTCGTAGGGATGCGCCATGTTTACGCCACAGTTGCGTGATGCAAACGTGGCGCATTCCCAACATAAATCTGTCCCACTGTGTTTTAGCTAATAGATTTGAAAAATAATGATGGAAGAATCACTGTCTGGATAATTACTTTTTTTCCAAAATGTTCTTGTGTGGTGAAGCCCCATATCTATAAATTTCGGTGGAGATGTCGGTTTCGTAGTAGATGATGGAATTGCTTTGAAAATATTTTAGGGCTGCGAACCGCTCTCAGACTGATTTCTGCTGCATACACTTTGTTATTCAAATCTCACACGTGTGCTTTGCATTTCTGAGCCACGCGCACAGCATATTTAATTTTCAAATGTATTTCTCCAGCCAACGAGTGGAACGAAAGGAGTGGTTGGTTTTACTTTGCTGTTAGCGGAGTGTATTAATTGGATTATTTAATTCCATTTAATTTCCAAGACAAATCTATTTATAAATGAGATGTGTAGAGTGTATCTGGTGTCCACATGTGCTTCTCTCATCTCATGTGTCAGACAAAGGTCAGGGATAAAATATGCAATTCGCATATTTTTTTTTTTGATTTCAAGAACATTTTATTGATGAGAATAATGGTAAGAATAATGAATATACAATGCAATACAAGTGATACAATCGATGCAATAGAGATATGCAAAAAGGGCTAAAATTGATAGGAAAATCAAGATATTATATATATATAATGAACAATAGCCCATGAGAGCTATAGATTTCATTCAAGTAAAAACCTCTACCAAGGCATTAAAACAAATGTATCACTATCAAATGTGGAGAAGGGGATAGGGGAGGAAACAGAAAGAGGAAGAGAGGAGAAAAAGAGAAAGAGTAAAGAGAGAATGAGTAGGAAAAGAAGACAGTAAAGACAGAAGAGAAAAAAGAGAGAAGAAGGATTCCCACAGGACTAACCCAGCCTAGAGACCAAATACCAGACAACAATTAGACAGACACAGCAAAAGGAAATTGAGGAACCAACCCCTTGGAAGACAATTCCATATAATCATCCAAAGCTTTCCAAACCCCACTAGAGATAGATGGAGAGAGGTGAGCTTGATCAACCGAAGTATGAGCACTACGTAAAAAGGAGACCCAAGCCCACCACGTATGATAGGAAACCGATGAAAAAGATTTCCACTCCATAAGAATAATTTTCACCGCTACAGTCAGGAGAAGATCCAACAACTGTAACTCCAATGGATCTAAAGGAAGAGGAGTAGGGGCAGCCAGTGGGCCTAATAAAATTACAGGGAAGGAAAGTTGGAGCTCAATACCAAAGATAAGAGAGAGATGTTTCTGAATGAGGTTCCAAAAAGGTTGAAGCAAGGAACAATGAAAAAACATATGAGGAAATTCGCCTGCCAACAGGCCACAGCTCCAGCATAAGTTGTCTTCTTTAAGGTTAAGTGAGTGAAGACGTACAGGCGTCCAATGAAGAAGATTAATAGAAAAAAACTTAGACTGCATTAAAGAAGGTGCGATTTTATTACGAAGAGAGAATTTACCAATTGATTGCCAAGTTTCAGAGGAAATATGGTCTGTAGTGGCATGATCAAAATGATGTAACCATTTACGATGAGCAACCGTCTGTTCAGGGAGTGAAGCAGAGGACAAAAATTTATAAATTTTGGAGGCAACATGACCAGATTTAATCCAAATATTAAAAAGTGAGATAGTAGAAGAAGAAGGATGAAGACGAACTTTAGCAATGGCCACCTTAATTTTAAGAAAAGTATAGAAATCAAGATTTGTTAAGGAATGGTTCTGAGCCAAAGTAGAGAAGGGTAATGGTTCGTCAGAAGCACCATATAAATGTTTAACAAGAGAGATTCCTTTGTTTGCCCAATAGGAGATGAGGGTGGGAGAAATGATAAGCTTAAATTTGGAATTCCTCCAGATAGATGTCCACCTGGTTTTATGCAACGGAATTGCCACCTTCTTGTCTATTTTCCTAACCGCCGCAATTGTATCAAGAATTATAGACCGGGAAAATAGGATATGCAAAGTGGATGCAGTGCAAAAAGAGGCAGTAGGCAAAGGAGATGCTAAATGCTGTTCTATGAGTAGCCAAGAAGGAACATGCAGAGATGGCGGAGAAAACCATAAAGCACCTTGAGACGCCAAAAAAGCAGTCTGATATTTCTCCCAGTCAGGAAAATTACAACCTCCCATATCACAAGGACGACGCAAAAATTTGTAGGCAAGTCGAGCACGTTTGTCATTCCACAAAAATTTAGAAGTCAGAATATCGATTTCGCGAAAAAAGGAATCTGACAGTTTAATCGGCAGCATGGATGAAACAAAATTAATAATCGGCGTGATCATCATTTTGAGAGTTTGGAGGCGACCCCACCAAGAAATACGTTTCGGAGACCATGTATCCAAAAGACGACGCACTTTAAGTATAGTCTGAGATTCATTATAGGCAATAGTGGTAGTCAAAGTAGAACAAAAATAAATCCCTAAGTATTTCAAGTGTGTAGACTGCCATTTAAAGCCCGCTGATCCCATATGCGAGGGGAAACAATAGGCATTTAAAGGGAACATTTCCGTCTTGTCTTTATTTAGGGTATATCCTGAAACCGAAGAGAATAGAGAAATGATGTTAGAAATAGCCGGGATTGCCAGAGCGATATCATCCGAAAAAATAAGAACATCATCTGCGTATGCAGCAGTTTTAATACAGTGAGGGCCAAAAGAGAAACCCTTGATATCAGGATGTATGTCAATCAAACGAAGAAGAGGATCAATGGATAATAAAAATAAGAGTGGGGATAAGGGACAACCCTGTCGAGTGCCCTGACTGAGATTGAAAAAAGAAGACGTCGCACCATTAACTCTAATGTTAGCTTTGGGTTGAGAATATAAGGACATAATCATATTAATGAAAGAGTCACCAAGATTGTGCGCGCATAAAACCGCATGAAGAAACGGCCAAGAAACCTTGTCGAAAGCCTTTTCCGCATCAAGGGCCAAGGCCGCGGCAGGAAGTAGAGAGCGTTTGGCAACACCGAGAACATGACAGAAAGTGCGGATATTGTCTCGCGCAAGACGGCCTTTCACAAATCCAGTTTGGGAAGGATGAACAAGAAGAGGGACAAAGGATTCTAGTCTTTTGGCCAGTATTTTAGCAAAAATCTTTGCTTCCATGTTAAGGAGAGAGATAGGTCGGAAGTTTTTAGGATCCGAATGATCTTTCCCCTCTTTCGGGAGCACTACAATAGTAGCTTCAGCGGCCGTACCCGATACAGACCCATCTTTAATAAAAGAGTCAAAAACAGATTTTAATTTGGGGACAAGTGTAGGGAGAAAGGTTTTATAAAATAAGATTGGATACCCATCAGGACCCGGAGCTTTACCAGACCGAGTAGCTTTAATCGCAGACTCGATTTCGTCGGGGGAAATCGGTTTATTTAAAAAGGAGCGATCAGCATCAGAGACCGACTGAATCGGAACCGATTTTAAAAAGGCTTGACACTGGTCAAAAGAGGACTGATTAGAGGGAGTATACAACTTTTTATAAAAATCACGAAAGACTTCCAGTATCTCTTGTGGTTGGAATTTTTTAGAACCGGCGTGGTCAGTAATAGAAGAGATCTGCGAGGATTTAAAAGAAGAGTCCTGAAATTTTAGTGTAGCAGCCAAGATTTTCCCAGCTCGATTTTTTAACAGCAACTTCTTTGATTTTTGAGCTTGTACCCCAATATAGGCTCTTTTAGTAACAATGGTATTATATTTGTATTTAAGTAACTTTATTTGTTGTAAACAAGTTGGATCCTTAGAATGCCTGAAGGAAGCTTCCAAAGTCTTTATTTCAGATGACAAGTCCGTAAGTTCTTTTTTAATAGCCGAATTACGTTTGGACATACATTTAATGACCTGACCACGGAAAGTACATTTAAAGGAATCCCATAAAACAATTGGGGAAGAGACAGAGCCTTCGTTCTCACGAAAAAAGGTATCAATATCTTCAGAGAATTCAGCAACCTGAGAAGAATCATGTAAAACTTCGGTATTCAATCTCCACGAGCGAGCTCGTGAACGAGGGGCAAACGATGATAAAGTAAAAGTGACCGCAGCATGATCAGAGATTAAAATAGGATGTATAAGCGGAGAAGACGAAGATGAAACAAGAGAAGAATGAACTAAGAGATAATCAATACGAGAGAAGGAAGAGTGAGGCGAAGAGAAGAAAGAGAAATCACTACCAGTGGGGTTATGAAGACGCCAAATGTCTTGAAGCTGAGTAATGGAATACATGTTAAGCATTTGTTTGTGGGATTTAGGAGGACGAAACTGGAATGCAGAATTCCTGTCTAACAGAGGGTCCATTGGTAAATTGAAATCACCACCAACAATAAGATTGCCAGAGTGCGGGGTGTCATTTAGTTTTTTGGTAACCGATTTCCAAAAGGACGAATCATCAATATTAGGTGCATAAATATTCATCACATACAAATCATGCTGACCATCCGACAATTTAGATAATAACCAACGACCCTCAGAGTCATGCTCAGAAGAAAGGAGCGATAACCCAGAATTCTTTGAGACTAATATAATAACTCCATTTCGTTTACCCAGGGCATCAGAACAACAAACATCCGAAACCCATTCCTTCCTCAAAAACAACGCTTCTTTGTTAGTGAGCTTGGTCTCTTGAAAAAGAACCAAATCAGACGACAAGGATTTACAATAATCTAAAATTTTTGACCTCTTCACCGGGTGAGTTAACCCCTTAACATTAAGGGATAATACATTCAAACCCGACATGGAAAAACATAAAAATCGAAAAAAGACAACATGGGTAACAGAAACAAGACCAACGACAGAACTACAAGGAGCCAATCATCAAACAAAAGAACCACAGTAGGCGGGTAAATTTGGGGAATCCAAGAAAAAGAGAAAGGGAGAAGAGAAGAAAAGAAAAGAGAAAAGAAAGGAGGGAGAGAAGAAGCAGGAGGGAAGGCCTAAAAGAGACCAACATCATATTAGGGAGAACGTGGAAAGGCGAGTAAGGGACCCGTACTAGGCAAATAAATAGGTAATAGCAATAGCCCGAAAGAGATATGGTGACCAAATAGCAGGAATAGGGGAACTGGTAAGAAACAAAAGTAGCAGCGCACAACAACTGAATAAGAGAAATAAGTAAACTATATCTAATAAAATACATAAACACATTTAGTTAACAGTGTAATAAAGAGAAACATAGTTATAGTACCAAATATAATAGAACAAATTCTAAAGAGAATAATCAGCAAGATGTAAAGCAGGAACACTAGAGTACAGCATGGCAAACAACATTTAAATCCTACAAAAGAAAACTGCATAGTGAATAAGCAATTTATAACTGCATATAATAGCACTAAGACTTCGACAGCATATCAGGGAGAACGTGGAAAGGCAAGTAAGCGACCGTACTAGTCGAACAAACAGTTGATAACAATAGCCCCAAAAACTATAATATCCGGATGGCAGGAAAAAAGAAACTGGTAACAATCAAAAAACAGTCCCGCCAAGCAGCTTAATAACGTAAATAATCATACTCTAGCTGAGATATTGTATAAGCACATATAAAGCAGTCAATGGCTCGAAACATAGCTATATTACGAAATATTATTAGAAAAACCTGATAAGAAAAAGAAAAGCATGAGGAAAATCATGACCAGTAGATTAATGCATGACACGCAATATGTATATCCTAAAAAAAAAAAAAAAAAAAAGAATAACTACATATTCAATGAATACACTAGAACTATATATAAAAAAAATTATATATGTGAGAGAAGAAAAGTAGGAAAATATCAGAATAGGAGGAACAAAGAGAAAAAAGAAGAATAGAAAATGTTCCACACAGAAAAAGCAAAGTAACTTTGAAGAGATGAGCATCCAAGAAATGGAGAAGGAAGTCGAAAAAAAAGATGACAGAGATGAGAAATAAGAATAATGGAAGAGAAGTAAAAGAACATCATAGAAGAAACGATTAAATGAGTAAGAAGAAAGAACAAAAAGTTGAAGAAGCGGAGTAAAATAGGGGGAGAAGAACACATTAAAGAGATATTAAGAGGTACTATTAGAAAGAGAGCGAGAAAGGGAACAAACAAGTATGAATGTCAGAAAGAAGGATAGAACAGAAATGAGTGTGAACATAAGAAGAACAGAAGAATATCATGAACAGGTATGGACAATAAGGTCGGCCCATAAGCACAACAGGAGAGAAGAGAGAACCAAACATGCAGAGAGATACATCCAGAGATAAGAAGAAGACAGTTCAAGTGCCCGAGGCACCAGGAGACTGTGAAGTCGCTTTTTGAATCTCCATCTCTATCTCCAACTGGTTGTCTAGGAAAGTATTTAGATCAGCCGGTTCCTCAAAAATTCTAGAACGTCCTTTATAAGTAATGCGGAATTTCGATGGACCAGAAAACGAGAAGGGAATACCCATCTCAGAAAGACGTTTACGAAGATTCAGGAAGCCTTTTCTCCTTATAACCGTATCTCTGGCAAAGTCCTGAGAAATTGAGATCCGATGACCTTCCCAGACGACTTGTTTAGCTTTCCGCATATGAGAGAGAATCAGTTCAGTATGCTGATGCCTAAATGGTTTAAAAATGATCGCTCTTGGCTGGGTAGCTGTCTTAGACCGAAACGTTGGAACACGATGTGCTCTTTCTATCTCAAAGTCTCTGTGGAAAGAGATTTGTAGGGTATCCGGAATCCAATGGGATAAGAACTCTATCATAGATGAAGATGATTTCTCTGAATCTTCCGGCAGCCCAAAAATGCGTAGGTTAGATCTACGATTACGGTCCTCCTGCTCAGTTAGGTCTCTGCGCAATGCCGCCATTGAGCGCTCCAAGTGGTTGAGGGATCTGGATTGTTTATGCATACCATCCTCTGCACAACTGATTCGTGATTCCGTAGCAGATACACGAAGAGAGAGGGCTTTAAAGTCATTCCTGATAGCAGACACCTCCACTTGTAATAAATCCGTGTTAGTTTTCGTGGATTGCGCAATATCATGCACCTCATTAAGGCGCGTTAAGATGGTGTCCAGCGTGGAGGTAGTGTCTGACTGAGCAGACTCAGGCGTAGGAGACACCGCCTTAGGTCTTTTCAGTGACGTACCAACATCTTTAGCGTCTTTGTTACTCGTGGAGCGACCCATACTTGTAGCCATGAAGGAGTAACCACAAAGAAAAAATATATAGGCACTTGAAGGAGAGAGAAGAGCAAAAACTGCGCAGCCTTCAGCCCAAAATAAGAAATACAGCACACTGAGCTGAATGGGCACTTATAATATAATAGCGGCGGACTTATATGTAAGGCAGACAGGTAGCCAAAGAATGATAAAGCTACAATTAATTCCCAGCCAAGCAGCAAGAAAATAGCATAAAATAGGCAAAAACGTTACCAAGTGCAGGCATCATAGAAGAAACTCACTGAGCAAACCCCACGACCTGCAACATTACAGCGAAGCCGGCACTCCTGAGGAGAAAATGTCACTGCGTCAGGGGAAGGAAATGGCGGCCATCCGTGAAGAAAACGAGCGTCAGATACAAATCATGCAGCCGGTGTCAAAAGCAGCAGGAAAACCTCAGCAAACAGCTCCCCTCACATTCCGCTGTTGCAGGCTGCCTTTTCCGCTCTCAGGGGCAGTCGGAGAACGGATAAATCAGCCCGACGGGAAAGCTCGCCTCGGAGCTCAAGCGCAGTCCGCCATGCAGAAGCGGCGTGCAAGCCACGCCCCCTGCAATTCGCGTATTTTAAATGAGATTTGTAAGGCAGAAAGTTAGACTTTATTAGCCTAGAAAATTCCCCCAGTGTATCTTTCCAAAACAGATTTTTTTCTTTACTTAACTTGCATCTGTTCTCTTATTTTTCTTCCCTAGCATATGCATGTGTACTTAAGTCATACAGGACGTCTGGGGCCCCTTAAAAGGATGAGCCGGTTTTGGGTGTGTCGGAGAGAAGTTTTTATCCCCCAGGCTCTGCACTTATTTAGCATTATTTATTTATACATTTTGCTCAACTTAGTTGTATTTATCAATGACGAGCCATATAACATGGCTGATACTGGGAGATGGAAGCTTAGACTGCGAGTTTGCTCACCCAGGTCCTGCTAAATTAATTTGAAATGCCACAGGTGGTCCGTTTTTTTGCTGTTTGGTCAAATTTAGTCAGAGAGATTGTATTCTGTATGCTCTCGCCACTGTGGTATCATGTAACATCAACAATAGTAATGGAGTACTCAAAAGCCATCAATATATTGCTTCAATATCTACATATTATTGAATAATCTTTTATATCTAGGTCAAACTCTGTATCTGACAACACAAGCAATGCATATGCAATAGTTTGCAATTGAGAATTTTTCACTCGGTTGAGTACTGCACCCAACCCAGACTGCATGCATCACCCGTAAGAACACATTGGAGCTCCAGGTCATAATTCTTCAGCTATCTAGGCAATGCTAATTGCTCATTCACCCACTAAAACACCTACTGACACTACTTGCTCCACTCAAACACAACACCTCTCTTCAACATACTGGACAATGGTCTTAATTTAGTCGCATAGTTTTGGACAAACCTTGAGTGAAACTCACCTAGGTCCAGGAATGATTTTCAACCAGGCTTGTCTACTGGAGGCTTGGATTGTGTAGTGCTCTTCACCTGGCTAGGTTTTGGTTCGACTCCTTGACTGGTAATTCGATGTCCCAAATATTCCACTTTATCTTTGGGGAAAGCACATTTAGCTCTTCTGAATACAAAACCTCATGTTTGAAATCTGTCTAACACCTTATTCAGGATCATGTCTTGGGATTGTCTGTCTAGGGCATAGATCAGAGCGTCATCCTGGAATATAGATATTCCTTCGATTCCCTTAAGCATGTTAACCATAACTGTTTGGAACACTGAAGCTTCTGAAGCCAATCTAAAAGGCATGAGGCAATATTAGTACATGCCAAAAGGAGATACAAAAGCTGTCAGATGTTTAGACTCATAATCCAATTTTATCTGGTGATAGGCTGAAGCCACGTCTAGAAAACTTTGGCTTCCTGCAATCCTGTCAACAGTTCAGAGATGTTGGGCAACGGATGTGAGTCTACTCACATTTCTCTGTTTAAACAGCAGAGGTCCACACACACTCTCAGCTCACCATGGTGTTTACTGACCACAACTAAACGTACCAGTCACAGTGAAGATTCTAGAGATTCAATCATGCGCATCTTACATAACATGTCTAGTTTCTCAATGTCATTGGTAATGCTAAAAGGCACACTTCTGAGATTATGCTTGATGGGCCTCACTCCATTCTCCACAATGATTTTGTGTTTAAGCACAGAACATGTATGGATACTTACTTATTCATGATATTTTCCAGTTGTTTAAAATCATCCCTAATAGCTATTACTTGCTCCGACGTTCCTGGTCTCAAAATCATGCCAAACCCTTGGTGAAACCGCCCCAGGATATCAAGTCCCTTGTTTGCCACATACACTCTCCGCTATTCTTCTCCCTTTAAATTCAAGTATGTCATCATAGTAACCACAAAGGTCAATGCTATGGCCTTCATAAGATACAGCCTTCCGATCTTATGGTAATAATGTTCTAGTGGGCCAGACCTTTTCAAAAGGCTCCAGAGTAACCATAGTTGTCCGTGGCCCAGAATCCACCAACAGAGTTACAATTTTACCTCCCACAGAAATTGATAAAGATGGATTTCCCATGGACAATAGTTTTTGTTTTATTGTTTGGTCACTGCAGTGCCCAATAAACTGATCTCACACCGACTGATCTGCAAATTCTCGTAATAGACATTCTGCCACCAGCTGCCTATGTGATGTTATATATGTGTCAACATCTTCCCCGGCCTGCTGAACTTCATTTGAAAAACTTGTGTCTCACAACCACTAAGCTTGGTTGAACATCGGTCCTGCAATTTCTTCACTGTTTCCTGGTAATCATCCAATCCCTCTTACCCTATTGCTACTCCAGGTAAATGCTTCAAGATGGCCCTGCCTTCAAAACCAAATGAGTGGGGGAAAAGGTTTTTTTTTCTTTCTGGCCAAAAACGCAGACCACCAATGGTACCAAAGTAGGTCTCAAATGCCTCAGACCATTGTTTCCAGGCTACTGGTGGATCTCCTTGTGTTTCCATAAAATAGGGTAGTGGACACACAACTTGCATTCTTACCTAACCTGAAAGAAAAGTAGTACACACAAAAAAATTGCAATGTCAAATAACAGATCAACAATGTGTTGTGAAGATGATCGACTTCCTTGTGCACAATAGAACTGTTCCCACTATATGAGTGCTCTAAATGTAGGTGCTAGAAAATTCCAAACTACTCATATCAGCTGTGTAGAGGAATTTCCATTTCCCCAACAAGAATAACTCAGGCCAAATCCTCCATTAGATGAGTTTCTATAAACACGCAATAAATCTGTGCATGTTAGAGATGCAGATCAAATTTAGGAACAAGAGTCCTGCTTTAATTAGATATTGATTCCTTCTTGTGTCTCATGTTTGTAACTAAATTCCCAGGATGTAAAATGACACTTGCTGTGTGTGTCAGTGAATGCCCCTTTAAATGATAAGCAGCAAAACATGTGACATGCATCCGAGACAAACTGTGCGTGTCAGCATACTTGTTCTTAATGGACCATAGTTGTGCCTTTATAAGATATGCACGTGATACACCACTAATTCGAGCTGTGCATGTCAGTGTACTCGAACCTTCGCCTGACAGTGCTATGGTTCCACGCGTAGAATGAGGTCGCATGACACGATCACAACAGAGTACTTTAAATCTTGGTTGTGAAGAGATGTGGAGTCCGTTGTTGAGGAGGCATCACTCAGGAGAGGCGATGCAAGGTCCAGGCGAGTAGATGCATTGCACAGTGGCAGTTCCACGGAACTGTGAATTGCGAAGTGATGTCCTTGTATGGGGGGTGCTTTGCACAGGGGAGGTTCTGATGGGAAGCGTTGGATAAGGCAATGTCCTTGTGTGGAGATGTGTCAGCTCCCATGGGCTGCGATGGGCAATGCCAAGTCCTTGCGTTGGAACGTCCGTGCAGGAGATGCGCTGTTTTGGCTGGATCCACAGATGGGCTGGTAGAGCACCTTCAGGCCCACTTCCATGGGTCCAGGACTGGAGTGGCACCACTTTGGTAGACAGGACAGACAGATGGCAGAGTCCAGGTGCTGGTTCCAAGATTTGGGAAGCCTGTGATGTCCCTGAGGCTTCTGATCAAGAGGTCAGCCAACAAGATACACCTTGGAGTCACTATGGGGTCCTGGTTTTAGAGATACAGGTCCTGTCCATCTCACCCAGGCAAGAGGGCAGCAGGGCAGCAGATTAGCTAAGGGTGGTAGCAGTCCTTAAGAACATCAGTCCAGCAGATTGGCACTCCTTTCAGCAGCACAGTAGTCCTTCTTCCTGAGTCCACATGTACAAAAGTGTACTGAAAGGTGGTGTCCAAGGGTCCAACATTTATAGCTGTTGCCCATTTTGAAGCTTCCAGAGCTTCCGTTCCCCTGAGGTGTCTGCCATCCTCTTCCTCCATGTCCTGGTCCTCGTTTGCCTGGGGTCACAATAGGCCAGGGTCAAGCCCTTTGTGAGAGTGCTCAGGCAGATCCTTTATGATTTGCAAGTGTGGTAGTTGACAGATTCTCCCCTTCGCTAACTCAGAGTGGTCTATTCTGCCAACACATATGTTCCGTTTGCCTCATTGTTGGGGAGCAATACACAAAGACTGACTGCCAGCTACACCTAGTCATGTGACCTAGGATCAGGCTGCAACCACTAAATGGTTAGGATAAAAGGATGGCAACTTTCTAAAAGTGGGATTTTCAGAATTGGGATTAACAATTTGACTTTACAATTAAAGAGGGCTGTTAATTACAATCCTTTAGACACCAAACTTGATCTGCCTACCTGCTCCCAATTGAAAGTTATCCCTTATTAAATGTAATAAGGAAACCCAAAGTTATCTTTGGGAGAGGTAGGCCTTGTAGTAGTGAAAAATGAATTCAGGAGTTTTTCACTTCCAGGAAATGTAAAACTTAACAGTGCATGTCCTTCTTTCTAAATACAATGCACCCTGCCCTTTGAGCTGTTCAAGGGGTGACATATACACATATATATATATATATATATATATATATATATATATATATATATATATATATATATATATATATATATATATATATATATATATATATATATATATATATAATTTACTGAAAAAAACATAGGTTTCAGACGTGTTATAGTTAGGAATTAGCATTTAAAAAACGTTAGAAATTCACTGAAAAAAACCATAGGTTTCAGGGGTGTTATAGTTAGCTGGACATTTCAATCGTACAAAACCATTGAAATTCCTCCGTTATAGTTAGTTGTACTAACTATAACTTGCGCGCCCGCAATCCACTGCTGATGATGTCACATATTACATCATTCATGACATGGTCAGTGACATCACTAATGACATCACTGATGACATCTCAAATGACATCACTGATGACATCATCCAGTGAATGTGGTTTGGTTCGAAATTTAAATAAGTATTATATTTATATATATATATATATATCTATATAGCAATTTGCATTAACTACATCGATGGTGATGACGGAACTGCTCCGTCATCAGCTGCGGTGGCGCTGTGCTGATGACAGAGCGGTTTCGTCATGGCCTGCCCGATGCGCCTGCGCGGCGCGTTCTATTGAGCGGGCGGGGCCATGACGGTACCGCTCTGTCATCAGCACAGCTCACCCGAGGCTGGTGACGGAGCGGTTCCGTCAGCAGCGTGTGAGCGCCGCGCGCCCCCCCGCCCCCTTAGCGCTGCGGCAGAATAGCCGCCGCAGCGAAGGAGCTAAAGACTGAGGGTATGTATAAGTGTCTGGATGGAGGATTTAGTAGCACTGTGATTAACTGTCTAAGTGACTAATTTAAAGTGTCTCACTAAATATATGCGATAGTGATTAAACTGTGTGAATATCTGTATCACTTTATCTCTTGTTGTGTAAACTACTACATAAGTTGGTTACTAGCTATGTGAAAGTCTATATTAGTTATTAATTAGTTAAGTGAGTATTTTTATGGGATAGTGAATGTGTGTGTGGTTGGGTGGGAGGTGTGTGACTGTCCAAAGATGTGTAAATAGTTGATTTAGTAGGTATATGAGGTTAAGACTGTATGTGAAAACAGTTGTTTGAGTGAGTGGATCTCTTTATGGGTGTGGTGATGAGTAAAAATATTTCTCAATGATACATGTCCAACAAAATAGAAATAGAAAAGTTAGTGTATGTGACAGTTGTTGTCTATTAATAAGTATACATAAAACTCAGTGATTGTATAAGTGACTGCATCGTAAACTGTATACTTTTAATAGTCATTTTATAATACACACTAAGTATGAGTTATTATCTATATGAATACATAAAGTTGTGTTTGTATAAGTGTGCAGCTTAGTAAATGTCAGTATGATTAATTGTTTGAATAAATTAGTAGGATGACTGCATAAGTGAACAGGATGTGTGCTGGTGTGTAATGTTGATGTAGGTGTATAAGTATATTTAATAGTATTCTATTGATCTTTGTTAGCATGTATTAGTGAATCTATAGGTAAGTGTTTAGATGTGTGTGTAGATTTAGGGATCACTGAGTGGGTTTTAAGAAACTTTCATTGGTGTGTCAATGGTTTCAAACAAGGTGCTCCATATTTTATAATGAGTGTTGAAAGGTTATGCTACTGTATGATGAGGTGTATCAGATTGTCACGTGGATGGTGTCATCAGAGATGTCATCAGTGATGTCATTTGAGATGTCATCAGTGATGTCATCAGTGATGTCACTGACCATGTCATGAATGATGTAATATGTGGAGGGGCGTGGCGGCCACCTAGTTAGCGAGCTCCGTCACTGAGCCCTTAATTATCCTGTTTTGCAGACTCCCCAAACCCCCCCCAGACTCGCTCAGGGGGCATAAGAGTGGGTCCGGACCACTCAACGAACTTTTGGAGGGATTTCCTCGGCGGACGCCCTGAGAACTGGAGAGTTAAGCCCCGATTGCCCTAGCCCAAAATGGCGGCCTAGCGAAGTGCGGAGCGGCTTGAAGGAGCTGAGAGTGCTTGATCGCCAGCACCCACCTGGAGCAGGGTGCGGGCGATAGGAAATAAGCGGAGGAAACACCGTGCTGCAGAGTAGCTGCTGCCGGAGGGGACAGAGCTTGGATCGGCCCTCCCCCCTGCTGTCATGCAGAGCTGGGCAGGGACGGCGGCGGGAGCGGGGAACCCGACGGGAGCCGCAGGCAAAAGGGACATGGCTGGCGAGGGACTGAGCTGAGTGGCTGCCGGCCTGCGAGCCCGCCGGCATTGGTGCCGCTGGGGTGCCCTCGGCACGTGAACTGGCAAGACTGACAGCTGGAGCACTGGGTGCGGGAACCTGAGCGCCCGGCTCCCCCCGGGCTTGTCCTGCGGCCCTGCGAGGCCGGGAGCCTGCTCCGGACTGCCGGAGGTGCACGGCGGGGAGCGCGATGGCTTTAGGAGCTCTTCGACCGGCCCGCGCAACCCCGAGGAGGGACTCTATTCCTGACCAACCCGACCCAGGACACAGTGAGAACAAACTTAGTGCGCTGCCCTGAAGACCGGGCGAGGCACCCGCCATGGTGTGCGGCCTGGCCTGGATGATCACCGGGGCCTGCTCCAATAGAGCCGGACGTGTCTGGGAACAGTCTGCCCCAATTGCTACAGCTGGGAACACGATCTAATCCGCGCTGGGGCTGGTGGCGACGCAGTACGGAAGTGGAGAGACCGTGGGGGGATGCCTGTGGAGATGGTGGCGCGCTAGGACCCACGAGGTTCTGAGTGAAGAGGAGCGCCCAGCTAGCCCATTGCCTAACCTGTATGGGTGCTGATGAACGTGAGCATTTCTGAGGGGGGAGGCGTGGAGGAATAGCGACAGCCGAACGAGGAGAGGCCTGCAGCCCCGCAGTACTCCCTGGTGGGCCCGGCCCTAATGGTGAGCGGGTGGCTGAGACCCAGTGCTGGTGGGTCTGCCACAGTGATGCGCTGGCGATAACACCGATGTGCTCGGACGCCGCAACGCAGGACACCTGAACTAGAGAGACCTCCCCCATCTGGTATAGTGGGGAGCAGAGCAGAGGCGGACGCCTCGTCCAAGCCTACTGGTTTACGAAATTGTTGATCCGACTTCTGCCCTCAGGCTCCTATTTTCCCATCCTGCAGACCAGAGGAAAGAAGGGCTCTACTAGCAGGTGAGACCGGGGACAAGGGGACAACCCTCACTGGGAAGATGCGAACCACCAGCACGGGCGCTGCTACTGGGGCGAAGATCAGGGCAGTTAGCGGATACTTTGCAATAACACAAGTCCAGGCCCTCATAGAAGGTGCCCGGAGGACTGCCCTAGCTGGCAGGCGCTGCACGCTCACGCCCCTTAACACCGTGCGACCTTAAGAGAAATTGCACCTAGAGGGGGCCTCTGCTACTGCAGCAATCCAACATGGGGAAACCCAAAGGCAAGAAGGAAGGCGCACACCCCCACTCAGATACGGAACTATCGGGACAAGGCAGGCATGAAGAACAGGACCCTCCATGCGACCTGCGTCTGCAATCGCAGTTGGATAAAATTCTAGAGGCAATAGTAGACACCAAGGCGACGCTGCACCAGGACATAGCACAAGTGGCCTCAAGCCTGGGCCTACTACGAGCAGACTGTGGCAAAGTGCGGATAGGGTGGCGGCGGTGGAAGATACGCTCCAATCCGTGGGACCGAAGCAGACTGCCCTCACGGCTACCATGACTGCTGTCCTGGACAGAGTTGAAATGCTGGAGAAAAGGGCGGAAGAGGCGGAAGGGCGCAATCGCCGGAACAACATCCGTATAGTGGGCCTACCAGAAAAAACGGAGGGAAAGGACATGGTGGAATACCTGGAGAACTGGCTCAAGACAACGGTAGCCCCGGAGGGGCTGTCGATCTTTTACACGCTGGAGAGAGCTCACAGAGTGCCCGCCCGGCCGCCTCCGCAGGGTCGACCCCCGCGCCCAGTTGTGGCAAGATTATTGCACTATCGTGACAGAGACCTTCTGCTTCTGTGGGAAACAGCAAGGTGAAAATTTTTCCGGACTACACTTATGAAACGCAATGACGCAGATCCTCCTTCCTGGCTGTCAAGAGGGAGTTGAGGAGCGAGGGTCTCCAGTACTTGCTGCTCTTCCCGGCCAGGTTGCGAATCATTGTAGACGGCTCAACTACCTTTTTCGACACCCCGGAAAACGTGTATGCGTGGCTCGAACTGTATAGAGCGGGTAAGGATGGAACGAACCGGGCTGCGCTGGTCCCCACAGACCCGCAGCCACAGAGGAAATCGAGGAGGCTCTGGTACCGTCGAGCGAGTAAGAGGGGGCCACTACCAAGGGGACACTGAAACGGGGCGGCGGTTGGCGCTGGAGGCGGTGTGGGCGCTGTCGGGCCCGCGGGGCCAGCGCTCTCCGGAGAGGACGGACTCTGCCAGGGACAATGAAGAATAGGATGCCGAACAGTCAGAGGCGGACAGCACGCATCTGCCGAAGGTCACACCATCCACAGCGGATGGAATGATTGACAAGGGCTAAGACAGTCGAGAGAATGCCCGAGATAGACTGTACTGATTGGGCCGGACTCATGCCCGCAGGTTTGATGTATGACTGGGGAATGTGATGATGGTGGGAGGCCACTGAGGAAATGTGAGGCTATGTATGCACTATCCCACGGAGGGAGGTGGGCTTCTGAACTGATACTGGCACACTCCCTTGGATAACTCTTGCTGGGAGAGTCTGGCTGTGTACTGATTGGGAGGGAGGGGACTTGCGGAGAGACCTGCTTATAATGGGCTTGGAGGGATACTGCGACACGGACATTTAGAGGCGGCTGCCCATTGGTAACCGACCCCCCTCTTTGCCCATAAGGCTTGCCCACAGTGTCTACTGGTGGGCCCACAGTTGTTGACATTTGTCATGGTTTGGATGGGAATTAGATGGGTGCTACTAGGTCCTGTTCTTGGGGTGGGGGGGATCAGGGCGGTTGGGGGAAAGTTGGGGAGGGACCATCACCGACGCGACAACAAACTCATGTCTTTCTACGCACAGGATACTATGGGATAATGGCTGATTCAACCAATTTGAAATGTATGACCTGGAATGTAAGGGGGCTTCACACTATGACCAAAGACATAAAGTTCATGCTTATTTAATCCATAGGGGTGTACATATTGCACTGCTCCAGGAGACGCACTTACCAAAGGCCGAAGATATAGCGCTGCAGCGTAGATGGCGAGGTCAAGTATACAACACCACTTACTCTGCGTTTGCTAGGGGGGCGTTAATTTGGATCAGAGTGGGAGTGCCTTTCCAGCTGACTAGGCAAACAGTAGACCCTGAGGGTAGATATGTAGCCATAGAGGGGAAATTGAGAGGCAGGGACATTGCCTTTATTAGCATATACGCACCCAATATCAAGCAATTGCGTTTCATGGAGGGCCTATCTGGAGTGCTGGCACAGTACCTAGCGAATCCCCTAATACTGGGCGGGGATTTCAATTCCGGCACGGATGTTATTATGGACAGATCTCACCCACCGCTGGCTCACTCCCCGACATATCGCTTATCCAAAGGTAGATTGGACTGGCAGGTGCGCTGAGGATTGGTAGACGTCTGGCGCGCGCAGCACCCGGGGGACCGGGATTACTCTTACTTCCCTAGTATGCATGAGCTGCATGTGCGTTTAGATGCGGTGCTCTGCTCCCCGACAGTGGCACCAGCTATTGTGCGGACTGAGTATCTAACTAGGACAATATCGGATCACAACCCACTGTTAGTTAAGATGGACTGGATGGCCGTGATCTCATGTGTCCCTACTTGGAGATTACGTCCAGAAACATTGGAAGACCCGCTCTTTCAAGCCACACTAGAAGAGGGGATAACGCAGTACTTTATAGAAAACGCTGGTACGACGGCGACGAGGGCGACAGAATGGGACGCTTTCAAAGTAGTTATTAGGGGCCTCTGCATAGGCAAATATGCAGGAGTACGGAAAGTCCTCCTGGGGAACCTAGCGAAAGCGGAGTCTAAACTTCGAGAGGCGGAGATGGCAAGACCCGGCCCCCCCCGAATTACAGGAAGGGGTCCGAGCAGCTAAAGAAGAGGTAGCAGTTGAGGTAGAACGCTTACGCAGCTTCGACCATAAAGCGTACACAATGAGAGCGCATGCAGAGGGTGACAAGGCAGGGAATCTGTTGGCTTGGCTGGCAAACCCAGCGAAGAGGGGCTCCCCTATCCTAGCTCTAACAACAGAGGAGTGAGATGTGGTCCATACCCAAAATGAAATCTTGCAGGGCTTCAAGCTCTATTATGAGGCACTCTATAAAAGCAAATTGGAAGAGGGTGACCCCGCTGTTGGCACTTTTTTAGAGGAGCTGACTATGCCGGGTTTAGACGACGACCAAGCGAAAGACTTGGGTAAAGACATTGAGCTTGGGGAAATTCGGAGTGCCATTAAGCGTATGGCCCGTAATAAAACTCCGGGGCTGGATGGCTTACCCATAGAATTTTATGGGAAGTATGTTGATATACTGGCGCCGAGACTCCAAGAAGTTTATAAAGAGGCTAAGGAGGCGGGACAGCTGCCTCAATCAATGCGTGAAGCGTTGTTGATCCCACTGCTGAAACCGGGGAGGGGAAGTGAAGCCGCAGCCTCATATAGGCCATTGTCGATGCTAACCACCGACTATAAGATACTGAGCAGTATACTAGCAGCCCGCTTACTGCCCCATATGACCGCATTGGTCCATGAGGATCAAGCTGGTTTTATACCGAGCGGAATACTACTACGAACATCAGGAGGTTAGTGCGATTATTGGATGATGATCACTCGGAGGCACTCAAGCCAATGATACTATCAGTGGATATTGAGAAAGCCTTTGATAGCCTTGAATGGGAGTATCTATACAAAGTTCTAGATCGCTTTGGCTTAGGAGAGGGCTACCTACAATGGACGAAGGTACTCTACATGTCTGCGGTGGCTAGAGTGAGAATTGGATCTCTGGTATCGTCACAGTTCCCAGTGGAGCGAGGGACGAGGCAAGGATGCTCGTTGTCCCCACTGCTGTTTGCCTTGGCGATCGAACCAGTGGCGATTGAACTTAGAACAGGGAGGCATTAACGGGGCTTGAGGAGCAGAATTAGGCAACAGTATGTGTCACTATATGCGGACGACCTACTGCTCTTCCTGGAGGATGCTGACAGAGCCTTGACAGGGGCTGAACGTCTGCTATCCAGGTTTGGGGGAGTCTCGAGCTTGAGAGTCAATTGGTCCAAGACATGTCTGTTCCCGGTTAGGGACGGAGAGACTGAACCGCACTTGACCCGAGCGGTGTGCTGGGAACCCACTTGTCTGAAATACTTGGGCGTGCACATATATCACACGGCGGCGGACATGCTGGAGGGGAACGTGGGCCGAGGAGTGAGGGCACTAAAGGGTAGCATGGCATTCTGGAATACGCTCCCCTTATCGGTGGCGGGCCAAATAGCCCTCTTAAAAATTGTGGTACTCCCCCGTTTCTTATATTATTTCCGAACGCTACCTGTGTGGATACCTATCTCCACCTTCAAACTGCTGAAGTCCCTAATAGTGTCTTTTCATTGGGGTACAGGCAGACATAGAGTAGCACAGGCAACGATTATACGACCGAAAGCCCAGGGTGGATTGGCGGTGCCGGACTTTGAACTGTACTACCTTGCTGCCCAGCTACAGATCTTCACACAAGAAATAGCGCGGGAATTTAGAGGACCGGAACACAAGAGGGATACGGGGACGCCATGCCACGTCCTTTCCTATATAGCTCTGCAACAGAAACTAGACCTTAGGGATCTCCTCACAGAGGAGAGAACAATCCGGCTTTGTTGAAATCGCACTCAACGCCGAGCAGGAGTGTTACATCCGTATGCTCCTGAGATACCGCTCGGGATGCCCACGCCGTTGCCACACGGCAGAGACTGGTCGCGACTACAAAGCTGGAAGGACGCTGGGGTGCAGGTGGTAGGCGACTTGTATGAGGACGGGGCCATGCTGCCCTACCAAGCTCCACAGGAGAGATTCGGCTTGCCGAGCGGGGATTTCTTATTGTACATGGCGGTGACTAGAGCGATACCGGTACACTGGAAAGACGGACTAGTGGAACCTCCGACATCGATGGCCTGCTAATACACTATGATGGCAGCGGGGACCTTTAAAGCGGTCACATGCTTGTATTCTAGGATGCTCAATGAGGGCCTGCCGCCCTTGGATGCATTGAAAGGTAAATGGGAAATAGACCTAGGCAAGGAAATCCCTGAGACGGCCTGGACACAGATAGTGACACGAGCCTGGAAGAGTTCGAGAAACGCCAGATTCCAGCTAGTGCACTTCTATATACTCCATAGAGCATACCTGACGCCGGGGAAAATTCTGAAGTGTTTCAGGGTTGAAGAGGCGGCGTGCCCCAGATGCACAATGGCAGGAGCGGAACTTGACCACATGCTTTGGTCCTGCCCAGCGATAGGGCTCTACTGGAAAGAGGTGGGTAACACCTTCAATGCGGTAACGGAGAGGGGCTTGGAGTTTGACAGGGCTGTCTGTGTGTTGCACTTGTTTCCCCATACGCCCAAAAACAAAGTCACAAGTAAATTTATAGATCTATGACTCATACTGGCAAAACGAGAAATCACAAGGCACTGCAAGGCAACAGTGGGGCCATCCAGCCATAGATGGAGGGGAGAGTTCCTGAAGTGGGCTTCCGGGGAAAGCGTGCTGAAATTCCAGCTGACGCGTAGGCGAAACAGCGAGAAAGCGCTAGAGGCTGCAGTGGCGTGGGATGCATTAGTGCAGGCCTGCGGGACTGCGAGCCACATACCACCTGAGGGGAGAAGATCACTGCTAGGGGGGAGCCCCTACCATGACAGGTACCACACATACATTGGGCCATAGGTACACCTGGAAACGACTGTCAATTGAGAATATGCATGTCGGGTCGGGGGTGGGAAGTTGGGGAGGGGGGGGAAGTTATCACCATTGGTGCAATAGGGGCAATGTCATACTATGTAAGGTTGTTATTCTCTCCGGGGCATTACCAGTGTGACCTTATTATAATTTTGATCAATGTAATGCATTACGGTTGGGGGATTTTCTTTAGCCTGACTCATTCATAGAAGTGATGGCATTTTTTTTTGGTGTAACGCTTTCAGTGTGTTTTTAGCAAAACCAATAAACTATGTTTAAAAAAAAAATTAATGATGTAATATGTGACATCATCAGCAGTGGATTCTGGGCGCGCGAGTTATAGGAATTTCAATGGTTTTGTATGAGTGAAATGTTCAGCTAACTATAACACCCTCGAAACCTATGTTTTTTTCAGTGAATTTCTAAGGTTTTTTAAATGATAATTCCTAACTATAACATATCTGAAGCCTATGGTTTTTTCAGTCAATTTCAAACGTTTTTTAAATGACAATTTTTAAATATATTTATTGTTATATTTTTTAATATTTTTTAACTAAATTTCTTTAATCTTTTTATTTTTAGATATGTTATTTTTTAAATTACATTACAAATATTTAAAAAAAATCAATAATAAAATATATTTTTTTATTATTTTATATTGTTTACAATATACTTAAATAATTTTTTAATTATTTTTTTTGGAGTCGCGCACCCAAAACATACCGTGCTCGTTCACTGCGCATAATGTGTCTGCCATTTTAGGATTGCGGTATAGGGTCCGCGTAGGGTGTGCGACGAGTACGACTTTTCCAACGCGGACGCTATGCGACTTGTACGCGACTTTCGGTGCATAGGCGAGATGTGCGTATTACGCGACGGTGCGGACACGCGGTAGCGCGTGACGTCATATGCATATCGGAGGCGGTGGGTGCGCGACTCCCGCAAATTTTTTAATGTTCAAAAACTCATATATATATATTTAATATAAATATTAAGACAAGACATTATCTGAGGTAATTATAAAAATAATATTCTTTAACTTGTAAAAAAAAGTACATTACTTTTAAATGCAATTTCGCGAAGTCGCGCTGGGTGCGAGCTGGGTGCATGCTGGGTGCGCGCACCATACGCATACCCCATGTGACCACAAAAAAAGAGATTTGATTGGTTCATTAGACTTCGTATTCAAAGTATTGAAGGACCCCACCCATTTCAATCACTCTTCTTAGACCTTTTCTTAGGGAAAGACCTGCTGAGAAGAACTGCTGTTTTTTGCTCATTGCAGACCGGATTCACCTCATAATTTGAAAATGGCAACAAATCTCCCTTCTTCATTTGATTCCACCACTCAGGAATTTGTTCCAGAGTCTCCCCCTCCAGAGAGGTATTCATCTATCGTGTGGAAGTTTTTCACATTCCCAGCTGGACTAAAAAAGGTCAATGCGACCAAAGTAACGTGCAAAATCTGCAAAGCGGTCCTCTCTAGAGGAAATCCCAACAAAAAATACTCGTGTGGGACTACGTGTAAGAAGAAGCATTTGCAGACATGCCATCCTGTCAACCTTGCACGAGAGGAGATGAGAAGGCTACAACAAAATGCTCCTCCACCACCAGCTGTACCAAGCACATCTGGAACAGCACCATGTTATGTTATGTTATGTTAATAACAACCTATAAAGCGCACGGTCACCCGTAGGTTTTATGGCGCTGAGCATGAAGAATGTTGCAGCAGAGTTACTATGCTTAGGCTTGCTCGAACAGCCATGTTTTCAGAGATTTCCTGAAGCCCAGGAGGTTGTCACAGCTCCTGAGTGCCAGAGGGAGAGAATTTCAGAATCTGGGGGCTAGGTGGGAGAAACGGCAGCCTCCTTGCCGTTTCCGTTTGAAGGAAGGAATGGTTATGAGGTGGAGTTGGGCTGACCGGAGACTATGCCAGGGTACATACTTTGTGATCATGCTACTGATGAATCTGGGGCTGTTACCGTGCAAGACCTTGAAGGCTAAGTATCCAGTCTTAAAGGCTGCCCGTTGGGCCATCGGAAGCCAGTGCAGTTTCGACAGCTCGGGTCTGGCTGACAGCTAAGCATGAGCGCTAAATCTGCTCCGCTCGCGGAATTTGCGAATTTTCGGTAAATTCGCGATCCGCGAACTCTCGCGAATTTACCGAAAATTCGCAATCCGCGAGCGGCGGATTCTTAGGTCAAAAGTTCAACCCTTGCTGGCCTGTTGTTGTAACTATTTTACGATGGCGCCGGCAAGCTGCCAGCGCCATCGTAAAATAGTTACTAAATTAGCTTCAACAGGAAGCACTAATAGATAAAATCAAGCAGGCGCTCGTGCATCTGCTTTATTTTATCTATTCGCGCTTCCTGTTGAAGCTAATGTAGCAACTATTTTAGGATGGCGCTGGCAGCTTGCCGGCGCCATCGTAAAATAGTTTACAGGCAAGGCAGCTGTGCCCTCTTCCCAAAACGGTGGCGTCTTGTTGAATAAATATGAAGGGCAGGGTTCATTCTGGCACGATGGTCCTGGCACAAAATCAAATCTCAACCGGAAGCACTTACAGATATCATGTAAGCATGAGCCCTAGCTGAAGCTTAAATTCAGTGACTCTTTTATCGGCCCCAAAAACAATCGTGAGCGTTGTCAAGGCTGGGCAGCTGTCTATGATCGGTATCTGACCTTTTATACACACAAGAGGCATGTGCACTCGCATGGAAGCCCCGCCCCAAATCCGCAATTACGAAAATCCGCAGATGCGCGGATTTTGCGGATCCACGATCCGTGAATACGCAAATTCGTGAATCGTGGATCCGCAAAATCCGCCCATGCTTACTGACAGCCATTTAGGCTGTTTGTGCATAAGTCTTGCTGCCTGGTTCTGAATAATTTGTAGTCTTTTTAGTAGACCAGCTGGCAGACCGAGGTAGATTGAGTTCGAGAAGTCAAGCCATGAGAGTACCAGAGCTATCACCACCTATATGAGAGCTGAGTGAGTCAGCAGGTGGGCGATTTGTTTGATTTTCCGTAGCTGGTAGAAGCTGGAGGAGATCACCGCTCCCACCTGTCCTCTAAGCGAGAGATCGGCATTAGGAGTAACCCCTAGGCTTTTCACCAAGGGGGAGGGAGTGGGAGGAAGCCCTAGTTCTGCCTGCCAGTAATTCGGGCCCCAGCTAATCTCTCTCTTCCCAGGCAGTACTAGTTCCATATTGCCTGGGTTGAGTTTCAGGTGGTTTATGTCCATCCATCGCTGGATGTGAAGCATGGTCGCCTGGAACTCAGCCGCTGAGTCAGGGTAGCCTAGTGGGAATATAAGCTGAAGATCATCAGCATATTTAAAAATGGTGATCTTTCTGTTTTTTAACGAACAATCAGGGGTCTGAGATATAGATTAAACAGTAGCGGGGACAGAGAGGAGCCCTGTTGAACCCCACAAGTGGAGGTGAGCTTGGGGGCGGTGAAAGTTGCGAGCCTTACTGCTTGAGTGCGGTTAGCAAGGAAAGATTTGATCCAGCAGAGTGCGGATCCTCGCAGGCCAGCCTGCTTGACACGGTTCAACAGGATATTGTGGTCGACCGTGTCGAACGCGGCCGACAAGTCCAGGAGCACCAGGGCCTGGTGATCACCCCTGTCTGCGTTCGCTCTGAGAGTGTTAAGGACTGCAACTATAAGGAAGTGCTGCAGCATGACACTAAAGTGTTTAGCTACAGCGTGCTGTGGTACTTCTGAAGCACATGGATGTAACATATGTACATAAATATGTTGCAAGTCTGTGCTTCCCTCTGCACTGGTGCTCAAATTGCAGCCATGTGGTGACACAGGCACCCTTGCACCATGGTGCCAGGATGTCTGTGTCATGTGGAGATTGTTTTTGTGGAGGAAGGGACACCTTCCTGCACAAAAACAATCAGTAAAGGCATTTTTCTCCTTCATTATATGCTGTGCATTGTAGCATATATTGAAAGAGAAAAAATGAAGAGAAGTGAAAACAATTCTCCTTGTTGTGCCTTGCTACACCAATTGGAGGATGGTGCAGCATTCACACACATGTCCAGATTGATCGTTTTTGATAAAACTGGAGATATGTTTTGTTCTAGGAGTGTTCTGTGCCAACACGCACAGCAACACATATAGAACGCCTTTTCAATGCAAAGTGGTGTGTATGATTGTATTTACATTGAAAACAAAAGGTATACAGAGTGCCTTTTCCTCTCCTTGTAAATATGAAAGAGAGTTAATGGCACTGCATACCCTAAAGCCTGGCTCACTGCAATGGTACATTTACTTATATATCTGCTAACAGATCAACCAACCAAATCAATCTCTCTCAATTTTCCCAAATAGACACTGACACACAGTGTTATTCTAGACAAATAACAGTATTTCTGATAAATGGAGTGTATAGATACTGACTGGGGAACTGTAGGCCTGAAACACAAGTGTGAAGATGGTTACACTACAACTTGAATAGTGCATAGGAGTTTCAAGCTCCGCATGCCCTAAAGCCTGGCTCACTGCAACAGTACATTTACTTATATGTCTGCAAACACATCAACCAACCAAACCATTCTATCTCAATTTTCCCAAATAGACACTGATTCACAGTGTGATTCTAGACAAATAACAATATTTCTTATAAATGGAGTATATAGATACTGACTAAGGAAATTTAGGCCTGAAACACAAGTGTGATGGTGATTACACTACTACTTGCATAGTGCATAAGTTTCAAGCACTGCCTGCCCTAAAGCCTGGCTCACTGCAACAGTACATGTACTTATATATCTGCAAACAGATCAACCAACCACATTTTTCTGTCTCAATTTTACCAAATGGACACTGACTCACAGCGTGATTATAGACAAATAACAATATTTCTTATAAATGGAGTAGTAGGGTAGTACAGTGGTGTTTGGGTAGTGTAAGGGGTGGTGCTGCGGTAGGTTTAAGGTTTAGGGTAGTGCAATGGTGTTTGTGTAGTGTAGGAGGTCATGTTGGGATAGCGTTCTAGGGTAGTTCTGGAGAAGTGTGGCTCACTGGTTAGAGGAGGCAGACCTGGAAGCAGAGGTCAGCCCGGGACCAGGGTTCAATTCCCGGCTCGGCGGGGTCTTGAGTCCTAAAATGTCCATGGACTCGACAATTCTCGCTCCGGTGCCTACTTGATTCACGGGTTCACACTCTGCGACTCTGGGCACTAGCTTGCTTAATCTCCACAACGGCCCCTCGCGGCGGGATGCCTGGCTTTCACCTTGCGGATACCCTGCCGGGGTTATCTCACAGGGGAATACCAGGACGGGTTCCCTAAGCAAGCGCTTAGAAACCGCTTGGTGATTTGCGCTATATAAATTCCTGTACATTTACATTTACATTTACATTTAGTACAGTGGTGTTTGGCTAGTGTAAGAGGTCGTGCTGTGGTAGATTTAAGGTTTAGGGTAGTGCAATGATGTTTAGGTAGTGTAGGTGGTCGTGCTGGGGTAGTGTTTTAGGGTAGTGCAGTGGTGTTTATGTACTGTAGGGGGTCATGCTAGGGATAGTGTTTTAGGGCCCGATTCACAGAATTAACTTAAGACAAAATCTTAAACTTACTACTTTTGGTATTCACAGAATGCACTTACTACTTTTGGTATTCACAGAATACACTTACTACTTTTGGTAATCACAGAATGGATTTACGACTACTAACTTTACGTCCACACTTGGGCTGGAAATTCCGGCCCGGAGGCGGAGCTTCCGGCTTGGTGGCGGAGCGTGCGGCCCGGAGGCAGAGCTTCTGGCCCGGAGGCGGAGCTTCTGTCTCGGAGGTGGGGATTTAGCCATGGCTGAAATCTCCACCTCTTGACCGGAAGCTCCACCTCTGGGCCGGAAACTCCACCTCTGGACCGGAAGCTCCACCTCTGGACCGGAAGCTCTGCCTCTGGGCGGCCAGGTCCGCCTCTAAGCCAGAAGCTCCGCCTCCGGGCCAGAAGCTCCGCCTCCGAGCTGGAATTTCCGGCCCGAGTGCGGACGTAAAGTTAGTAGTCGTAAATCCATTCTGTGAATACCAAAAGTAGTTAGTGCATTCTGTAAATACCAAAAGTAGTAAGTTTAGGATTTTGTCTTAAGTTAGTTCTGTGAATCGGGCCCTTAGGGTTTAGGGTAGTACAGTGGTGTTTGTGTGGTATAGGGGGTCGTGCTGGGGTAGTGTTCTAGGGTAGTGCAGTGGTGTTGGGTAGTGTAGGAGGTTGTGCTTGGGTAGATTTAAGGTTTAGGGTACTGCAATGGTGTTTGAGTAGTGTAGGGGGCCGTGCTGGGGTAGTGTTTTAGGGTTTAGGGTAGTGCAGTGGTGTTTGTGTAGTGTAGGGGATCATGCTGAGGGTAGTGTCACTGCAAGAGTACATGTACTTATATGTCTGCAAACACATCAACCAACCAAATCATTCTCTCTCAATTTTCCCAAATGGACACTGACTCACAATGTGATTCTAGATATGTCTTATAAATGGAGTGTACATATACTCACTGGGGAAATGTAGGCCTGAAACACAAGTGTGAAGGTGGTTAGACTACTACATGCATAGTGCATAGGAGTTTCAAGCACTGCATGCCCTAAAGTCTGTGTCACTGCAACAGTACATGTACTCATTTGTCTGCAAACACATCAAGCATCCATTTCACATATTTCATAACTGCATTTTACTGTTAAAGCTAAACTCATTTTGGAAACACATTACCAATGACTATTTTCTAATTCTACCAAAATGTGAGAACACAATACGTTTTTAATCAATTACATCTCAGGAAACACATTAAATACCAAAATGCTTCTCTCAGAGTGATTCCTAAATGCACACAGACTCACTGTGTGATTCTAGACTAGCAACTCTATCCCTTGCATATTACCAAAACACATTTACTAGCCTACAACACTTAAGGTGACTGTACACATTGCACAAAATGTTCTACTACACATTAGTATATAGTGCTTCTATCAGAATGATTCATAAATGCACACTAGACTCACTGTGTGATTCTAGACAAACAATACTATCCCTTGTATTTTACCAAAACACATTTCATAGTCTAGAAGGAGTACTGCATTTTAATGTAGAAACTTGACTCATTTTGCAAATACATAAAATGACTGGTTTCTAATTGTACCAAAACATGGGAACAGCACAGTTATCTGTCTGCAAACACATGAAATACACAAATGCTTATCTCAGAATGGTTTCTAAATTAACACGCACTCACAATAAAATTCTAGAGAAAAAAAAGTATTCCCTTCACTTTAGCAGGAGAAACACATTAGTCTGATTAAAATGAAAAAGCACCACATACATCCCCTCACAATTTAATACCTCACCTTTCAAATTGTTTTGTAGAATAAGAAGTATGTCAGTCACACACCAGATTTTCTTATACAGAATCTCTGTTCTGTACACCTCTCACCAGAACCAAAGAATGGCAAAGTTTCCCTCTCATTTTGAACACATATACACCTAAACATCAAATCACATTGCTTCCCACATTAATTCAAAAGCAAACACACATTTCTATTGGTTACACATTTGAACCCTTTCCAATTGACATACATTTGAACACTACCCACAATCTGCCTTCTGCCTGTTACCATAGAAACATTTCGTGGAACACTTAACTGAGCACACAGGTCAAAAGGTCTTCACACAATGTTGCTAATCAAAACAGCAAGTGTGCTTGACTTTTCAACATATAAGCTTATATTATGTAATGTTCCTTTTAATCAGATTTTGTTAACCAATAAGAATCATGCTTTTAAAAAACAGAAACATGCACCCTAGTTTTCAGTGTAGAATGTTGTCAAACCACTAATCATTTCTTTTCTTTTTTCAAAACTGCATCTTTTCCACCATTTTAGAAAAATCTTAGTTTTCCAACTGCCATTTCATTTACAGAGACCATCAGAGTGCATCCAGACCTCCCTTCAAGATGCTTAGAGTGTGGATTGTGGGACACAGCTATATTTTCTGGAGCCAAAGGTATGCAGAAAACAAAGGAATTCACAAAGACCTAGGTTTACCAAATGTAGACATTAAATGGATTGGACAGAGAGGGTTAAAGTGGCACCAATTCATGCCATTGGTTAAAATCCTTTTTGAATCTCCAACACCCTGACCTCATAATTGTGAACTGTGGTGTCAATGACCTAGGCACTTTGACTGGGGTAGGTCTGGAAATGCTTATGAAGGACACCTTTGGAGAATTGATGTCACTTTTCCCCAAAACTGCCTTTGTCTATTCTAACTTATGCCAAAGGCAGAAATGGAACTGGTCCAATCAATTTTGTCCACAGATTGAGAATGCTAGGGAAAATGTGAATAAATCTGTTTCTGCTTTTCTCCAAGACTATAGAATGGGGTCCATTTACCACAACAATCTGCGTTTCAATATGCATGGCATCTATAGGGGAAATGCTCCTTTTGGAGCCACCTAAGAACTAAACACATAAATTTGAAGTATATCTAAAAAAAAATATATTTTATTTTGCTTGGAGCCGTGCACCCAACGCGTTAGAGTCGTGCACTCAATGCATAGAAGTCATGCACCAAACGCAATGGAATTGCGCACCCTACACGTTAGTAGCCGTGCATCCAACACGTGCACACCAGGGGGCCGCAATGAGCCCCACGCTGGGTGTGCGACTCCTAATTTTACCGTAAAAAAAAATAGCCCCTATCACTAATTACTATTATCCCCGGGGACCCCATCCCCCGGGGCTTAGAAATCATGTTGGGGACCGTGGGGGGAGCCCCAATGCCCCCACAGTCCCAGCCTGCTCCCCGCATCCTACGAGAGACGGCATTGCTTTTCCACATGGGGAGCTGCTAACAGGCAGCTCTCCGTGTGGAAAAGCAATATGGTTTGGATTTTGAAAGAGACAGCAGGTTTCCCTGGTCTTTCTTTCAAAATTCAAACCACGTTTGCTATGGGAGGGTGGAAGACTCCCTCCCTCTCATCGCATAAAACAGGGTCCTGGTGGTGGGCATCCCAGGACACTGCAGAAGCCTGCCCTGGGGGGTGGCTGTCCCAAGGGCACTCGAGGGCTCCAGGGGCGGCCACGCAGCCCCATTCCTACGATACATAAAGCACCGGGGATGGTGGTCCCCCAGGGCTTGGGGGGCCATTGAGCCCCCCCCACAAATTATACTGAGAGGGGCTTTTGAGCCCTTCCCAACAATTTATTCTGTAGGCCCGGGGGTGGTAGTCCCCGGGGTTTGGGGGCCCCTCTGGGGCCCCTTTAAATGTATACATTTTGCCCGTGGGGGCTAAATATAAAATAAGCTCCATTCTATTTATTTTTTACAGCAAGATCCGTGCACCCTGCGGGCACTCAGGGAGTTTAAAAAGAAAATTGGGGGGGGGGCCTGGGAGTCCTTCTGGGACCCCCTAAGCAGATCTAGAGGGTCAGGGTATTTCTACCCTGCCCCTTTTTACATTTTGCACACATATTCCACAGACTTCTTCAGCCTCGCTTCTACTGAGGCACAAAATGGCTGCCAACTGTTCCTAGTTTCGAATGTTGACATCCACTTGACAGCCAATTGGCATTCAGCGCGTGATTGGGAGGGTGCGCTCAGGGTGCGCGCAGGATGCGTGGCTCCACCGCGCTCATATATATATATATATATATATATATATATATATATATATATATGCTTTTAACTGTCATTTTCTCAGTAACTACTGAACAGATCGACACCATTTAAGCAAAAGGCATGAGTCTGAACCGAGAACTACCTCTTGCCAAATTTGGAGGAATTCCGTTCAGCAGTTCGGGCTGTAGCTGCGGCTAAAGGTCCTAAGGGAAATTGCACGGGGAAAACACGTTTTGGGACCCCCCCTTTTTTCTTGGCCCCCTTTTGCCGAATCATCCCAAAACTTTTAGGATTGGAGCAGACCAGAGCTGGCCAAAAGTTTGGAAAATTTCGCAAAGATTCATAGCACGGCGCCAAAGTTATTGGGAATAGAATGTTGCTGATTTCCTATGGATAATAGGTCCTAACTAAAACTACCTACTGGCGACCGCCAGTAGGTAATATATATTATATATATATATATATATATATATATATATATATATATATATATATATATATATATATATATATATATATATATATATATATATATATATATCCAGCTCCAGTTTGCACCAACAGCAACGGGACACTAACGGTGGGTGCCGCTGACACGGTGGTGCACCGTGTATAGATACCGCTCCAAGTCTCCTCCCCAGCCGGGAAAGAAAGAAGCAGCACTCACGGGGTGTATCGTCAGTAGTTTCCAAAATTTATTAAGCGCTTCTCACAGACGCGTTTCGGGTCAAGCCCTTTATCAATGTGTCAACACGAGTGTTGCACCGAAGCTATTTTTAAATGCAGCGTACAATCTCATACAAAAAGCGAGGTAGGACTACTCGTTGATATTACACGAGCGCCATCTTGGAATGTGCAATTTAGGCAAAACCATACACAATCGATTCATAATTAATAATGAAACATTATATAATGTCAAACGTTATACATACATTCAAACACATTGTATAATGTGATATTAAGCCGTGAATTGGCCTAATAAAGTCATTGATCGACGAATTTGTTTGACATGCATTACACTTTATTAAAGGTTCTATTGAAGCATTCATGATTATTCGCAATTCAGACCTTAAACAATATCTTTGTCGTGTATCTTTAACACCAACTAATCTCAAGGTGTTCACATTAGATAGAAGTGTATAATGGTATGGCCTAGTATCGAGCACATCCCTATTAATCGATCTTGCCGTGGATCGGCTATGGCGGTTCCTATCACTCAGAACCGCTGAAGAAAAACCTCACATGGTAGTGCCTCAATTGGCAATACTGTTTCGTCGAGATTGATTTTGGTGGCCCTGGAAATGTATCTGTAAACTTATTTTCATAGGTGAATGGCCAATTCTTCCCCACTGTTAAGGCCTGTTGGAATATTAGTTTGCAGGTCAATTATGTATCGGGATTCAAGGCGTCTGAGTTTAGTTAATCTATTGCCACCCCTTTCATGTTCTGGTACCTGATCAATCCCAAAATATTGAAAATCGTCCCTGTTGCTGCGATGTTTAATAGCAAAGTGCTTGGCTACAGGTGATGTCATATCTTTATTGGCTATAGCACGCATGTGCTCAAGAACTCTTAGTTTGACACTTTTGATGGTGCTCCCTATGTACTTCAACTTACAGGGGCACATCAGACAGTATACCACATATGGCGTTAGGCATGTTATAAATGAGTTGATGGACCTGTGATTTTTCAGACCAGGTATTTCATAGCCTAAAACTCTCTTACTATGTGCGCAGGCTTTGCATTTTCCACAAGGGAAAAAGCCTTTCATTTCTGCCACGGTGTTAAATCTTGATTTTGGTGTCTCTAGATGGCTATGTACTAAGAGATCTTTAAGAGATTTAGTTTTCTTGAAAGTCACAAGGGGACTGTTTGGGATATCCATCCCGATAATCGGGTCGGTTTTCAGGATATGCCAGTTCTTCCGTAAGGTTGATTTCAGAAAATCGGCATCACGTGAAAAGGTGGTGATCAGACGGAATTTTCCATCTTCACTTCTTTTGTCATTCTTTTGTTTCAGTAGCTCAATGCTATCTTTAGCTGCATTTTGGAAGTCTTCCAACTGCTCACAGGAGGAAGACTTCCAAAATGCAGCTAAAGATAGCATTGAAAGATTCAAAATAAGAGGTTACAGTCCATCCCACCTGAGTCAAACATTAAGAAAAGTAACGAGAATACCAAGGGCTGAGCTACTCCATCAGTGATGTCATGAGTGATGCCACTGACCATGTCATGAGTGATGTAATATGTGACGTCATCAGCAGTGCATTGCGGGCGCGCGAGTTATAGTTAGCTGAACTAACTATAACGGGGGAATTTCAATGGTTTTATATGAGTGAAATGTCCAGCTAACTATAACATGTGTCCAACCTACGTTTTTTTCAGTGAATTATAAAGGTTTTGTAAATGCTACTTCCTAACTATAACTTGTCTAAAACCTATGGTTTTTTCAGTGAATTTCAAAGGTTTTTTAAATGCTAATTCCTAACTATAACGTGTGTAAAACCTACAGTGTTTTCAGTGAATTTCAAAGGTTTTTTAAATGCTAATTCCTAACTATAACGTGGCTGTAACCTATGGTTTTTTCAGTGAATTTCAATGGTTTTGTAAACGAAAAATTTTTTATGTAATAATTGTTATATTTTTTATACTGATTTACTATATTATTATACATTTTTTATTTTTAGATATAATATTTTTTAAATTACATTACATATTTTTAATATAAATTGATAAAAAATGTTTCTACACCTCTCTGCAACGCAGCCCCCTGACGCGTTTGCAGAGGGGGAACTAATTCCCCTTGCATACTGGGGGTCCCTGGGGGCCAACTAGCCCACCAGGAACCTCCAGTATTCCCCAGGGGTCTGCATTGCAGAGAGGTGTAATGAGTCCACACCCTTTTTTACACCTCTCTGCAGCGCAGCCCACGGGCGCGTTTGCAGAGGGGGAACTAATTCCCCTTGCATACTAGGGGTCCCTGGGAGGCAACTAACCCACCAGGAGCCTCCAGTATGCGCCAGGGGGCTGCGTTGCTTTGCCCCGGAGGGCGGCGGTCCCCGGGGCAGTGTGGGGGGGATTGGGCACCCCCCACACTTCTTTATCACTATGCCCACACAATTTGGTCCCCCTGGGGGGTAATTTTTAAATAAACATACTGGTTTTTAAAAAAAAACATGTTTGGCCTTGGGGGTCCTTGTGGGACCCCATGAGCAGGCCTAGGGGGTCAGGGTGCTTCTACCCTGTCCCCTTTTTGTGTTCTACACATTTGTTTTTCTGCTTTCTTGTGCCTCAGTCTACCGAGCACAAGATGGCTGCCAACACTTCCTGGTTTGAAGTGTTGAAAGCCAATGAGCATGCAGCTTGTGCTCGAGAAGTTTTAGAACTCAAAAAGGTGGCAGGGTAGAAGCACCCTGACCCCCTAGGCCTGCTCAGTGGTTCCCACAAGGACCCCCAAGGCAAAAACAAAAATTTGGGGGGTGGGAATCATGGGGTGCGCGCATCGTGCGCGCACCCCGCGATTTTTCGTTTTTTTTTTCTTTCGCCTTGGGGGTCCCTGTGGGACCCCCTGAGCAGGCCTAGGGGGTCAGGGTGCTTCTACCCTACCCCCTTTTTAAGTTCTACACTTGTTTTTTTCTGCTTTCTTGTGCCTCAGTCAACTGAGGCACAAGATGGCTGCCATCCATTTCTGTTTTGAAGTGTTGACAGACAGTGGCAGCCAATCAGCATAAAGCTCGTGCACGGCAAGGTGCGAGCACGGTGCGCGCACGGTGCGCGCTTATAGATATATAATTGATTTCAACTTTAATTTTCTTAGGCACTACTGGAGGGATTTACACTATTTAACCAAAAGCGTGATCTGCGTACCAGACTCTACCATTTTGCCAAGTTTGGTGTAATTCCTTTCAGCGGTTCGGGCTGTAGCCGTGTCTAAAGGTCCTATGGAAATTAACATGGGGAAAACACGTTTTGGGACCCCCCCTTTTTTCTCGGCCCCCGCTTGACAAATCTACCCGAGACTTTCAGGAAAGGAGCGGAGCGGAGCTGGCCAAAATTTTGGAAAATCACACACAAATTCCTCAACCGGCGCCAGAGTTATTCCCAATAGAATGTTGCGACCGCTAGTAGGTAATATATATATATATATATATATATATGTATTCCACTGCAATTAGGTTCAAGCATGGCACACTCTACTGCAGGTGCTGGTGATGGGATGAACCTTAGAGCCCCATACTCTTTCCATATACAGAAAAATGCCGCACTCAGTAGATTCTTTGTGCAAATTTAATGATGAACACCACTACTCCACCAACGCTTTTCGACCTCACAGGGTCTTTCTCACAGTAGTTGAGTCCCTCTTTACTTTCACATTTTATACTCTCCATCCGCTGCTCGTAATGAAGCATGATGGGAGTTGGAGTTTTCAATCCAAATTTATACATGGTCATCAAGTTACAAATACTGCATTATTTACAATTCATTTTTCCTTGTTGGGCAGGATATAAGTATAAGTCTGTAATGGTCTAATTTGATTAATATCATGAGGCTATAGTACCTCGTAAGGCGCAGATTGTTATACTCTGCATCATAATCATATAGTATCATTTGATTTCTTATGTGTGCATGTATGTAGTAGTTTGACTAAATCTAAGGTATAGAACTTATTAGTCATGAACATCGTAATTTACATTTTGTACATAATAAGACGCATGCGTATATTTGTATTTAGGTATAGTACCAACCACAGTCATTTTGTTCGTCCTTGAGGCCTATCAGCTAGACTTAATAATTCAACAGATATTGTACTGTTTTTACAAATGTACGAAAAGTTCCTCATCATTATTGAGGCCCATCGGTGTCTTAGTTCCAAGTCTTATTATGTAGCGAAATTCCAATTGTCTTAATTTCTTGGTTCTATCTCCTCCCCGTTCATTATGTCTGATTGTATCAAGACCAAAAAATCTCATCATTTTCCAGTCACAATTTTGACATTGTATCAGATGTTTGGCTGTGGCGTAATTTAGATCCCTATTTTTGACTGCTCGTATGTGTTCTGGTATACGTTTGCGCAACATGCATGTGGTACTCCCTTTATATTGTAGGCCACAGTTACATTGTATCACATAGATTACATATGTTGTTTTAAAAGTAATGTTCTGTTTTATTTGGATTATTTTTCCTTCTGTCTCCAACAAATGATCCTGGTTCATTGCTATTTTGCATGCCTTGCAGCTGCTGCATTTAACAAATCCCATTCCAGCTTCCAGTAACCAGTTTGTTGTTGGTTTTATTTCTAGTAAATGACTTTCAGTGATTTAGTTTTTCTATAAGTGACTGATGGTCTTTTACCAAGTATTTCACCGATATCTGGATCCTTTGATATCAGATGCCAATGTTTTTCTACCGCATTTGCAATTTGCGTACTCTCTTAACGGTAGGTGATTATTAGTCTCGGCACTTGTTGCCACTGTTGTTGCATTTCCTCTTGTCCTATTTCTTTCTTCGTGATTAGTAATTCCGCACGTAGTTTAGTTCTAACTTTTTTAAGGCACGTCATCAGATCTTTCTGTTCATATCCTCTGTTGTACATTCCTGTTAGAGTTTCAGTAAATTTGGCTTCCGTATCCTCATCTTTAGAACAGTTTCTTCTCATTCTTATAAGTTCTCCATATGGAATACTTTTTATCAATGAGGTGGCGTGGAAACTTTCCCCGAGAAGTATGCTGTTGGTAGCTGTTTCCTTTCTATGTAAGGTGAAATTAATGATACCTTGGTCTATGTAGATGTGTGAGTCCAGAAAATTGACATTGGTTTTGCTAGTTACACATGTGAAGGATAGTCCAATTACATTTTGGTTCAATTTCTCAAAATATTGCATTAAGCTGTTCTCATTCCAATTCCATAAAAGGAATGCGTTGTCAATGTATCTGACCCACAAAATTATGTTTTCCAGATCTTCATGGTTGTCAGTTCCCCATGCCATTTCTTTTTCCCACCAGCCCATTGTGATGTTCACATAGTTGGGTGAAAAGGAAATGCCCATCGCGGTCCCAAATTTCTGATGGTAAAACTCATGGTTTAATGAAAAGACATTGTTGCTCAGGCATATTTCAATCATCTTAAGCAGCATTTCTGAATGTTGTAATTCTGTGATCTTCTCTGTTTCAGAAATAGGCACGGGCTTGTAGTCCTATTTTATGTTCAATTAATGTATAGAGATACCACATCAATAGTTGCCATTATATAATTCCCATTCCAAGTGGTGGCCCTTAAAATGTGTATGAAATCACCAGTGTCCCTTATACATGAGCTCAGCCGTTGTGCTATATGTGCCAGATAGGTGTCTACATAGATTGATAAATTCTCATATAGGGAGTCACAGGAAGAAACAATAGGTCTTCCCAGATGGTTTATAAGAGTTTGGTGAATTTTTGGTAGAAAATATATAGTTGGAACTGTTGGATATTTCTTTGTTAGGAATTTATAATCATCATTGTTGATAAGATGTCCTTCATACCATTGTTTCAGATGTTTCATGAGCTCCATTGTCATTTGAATAATGGAGTGGATGCTAATTTGATATATTTCTTCTCATCATTTAATTGTCTGTATGCTTCTTGTATATAGTCCTTTCTATTCTTTAGGACTATATCCCCCCCTTTGTCAGCAGGTTTAATTATTAGCAGATTATTATCCAACACATTTTTGATAGGATTGCATTCCTTTAGTGTTAAATTTTCTTTTCTTGGTTGTCCTCTTTGGTTAATTTTTCAATATCACAAATGACAGCATCTTATTTCCGGGTGATAACGTGAGACAATATTTTGATTTACTTTTGAGTTTGCTCGAGGAATGTTGGTCCGTCTCTATAGATAGTTCATTTAGTATCTCACTTTCTGTCATGTCCTCCTCATCAATATTGAAAATTAGGCTGAACATGTTTTTGAGATCTGGAATTTGTTCAATGGTTAAGGCATTGTCCTCGCTTTGGTCACACGCAGTTGATATCTGATCTATTTGCTCCCTGGGTTTGTTTACATGTATTTAGCCAATTTAAGTTTCGTTGTATATTTATATTTGTCAATTCTGATGTCCGTATAATTGAAATGATTATCTGGGCAAAAGGAAAGTCCCTTGTTAAGTAACAATTTCTCTTCCTCTGTTAGAAATAATCAGAGAGATTAATGATCAGATTCTCTACCTCATGCATTATTCCCTTTTGTTCAAATTGCGCAAGGGATATTGTCTTTTTTCACCTTGATATGCTGGTCTTTTGTGTACTTTTGAAGATTTTATATCTCGTCTCCCACATCCTCTGCCAGTTCCTCTTCCGTTCTCTTTTCCCCCTGTCATAGTTTGATCCAGATGTATAAACCGAATTTCCTCTAAAAAAGTGTTTTTAATTGAAAGTGCTGGATTGCTTGCTCCTTCTCCTTTACTGATATCTGATTCACTGGTCATATTGCCTGTAGCTGTGGGGATTTTCTGTGTGTTTCTTTTGTTTTAGTGTGTCAAATATTTTGGCAAAGGTGAAAATTCTGCCATATTTATAATCCATTTCATCTCAAGTAAATTTTCTTCTCTTTCTTTCTTGTATTTCTTCCTCATATTTCACCAGGCGGCCTCCCATATCTTTTCTTAATCTGATGATTTCTTCTTTGTTTGTATTCGATGTTACTTTGAGTTCCACCTCTTTAATTAAGGTGAGCACCTCATTGAGATTTGTTTTTGCCTGCTTGATCAAGATTTTTATCATATTCATTGAGCACTGCATATTGTTGAACCCCCATTCTACCAATAATTTGGATCTAGTGTCTGGATGAGTTGGCATTGGGAATATTCTTAATCCTTTAGACACACAATATACTTCCAAATATTTTTCTAATGCTATAATTTCCCAGCTTTTATTGATCTCTATTTTGTATGACTATTCTAGTTGAAGGAATAGCTTTTTCAATGAGGATTTCTTAGCTTCTTGCGTTGTTCGATCCGCTGCTGTATCTTGTTAGTCTCCAGTTCCAGGAAGAAACATTGTTGCCGCTTTCGCTACTCGTTTCATATTGCGTGCTTCCATTGATTTGTTCTTTTAATTGATGGGCCATTTTAGTTAGTTAGAAATGTTTTTCTCTGTCCCACAGACAGTTTCCGCTTTATTTTCCATATTTGTATCCCTACAATCTTATTGATGTGTCCCAAGAGAGGGAGAACATGGCGGCCGGCTGAACACCCGGACCGTGAGTCCCGCAGTCGAAAATGGCAGTACATATGTAAGAAGTTGAGTGTAGGCCAAACTGAGGCTTCATTGAGCAAATCAACATACTGTTACTTACTGGGCAGGGGCAGGGGTGAAGTCGCCTGCAGTGTGAGCGGTGCAGAGGTGGGAGAGACGCGGGAGTGCTGACGCCGAGGGCACCCAGAGGGCAGAGGCAGAGCGAGTTCGCGAGTCGGCGGCCCCACCCAGCTTTTACCAGGCACTGTGAAAGGCTACATGAAGGGTGGACAGAGGCTGCTAGGGCTGCGGAAACTGAAGGCTGAAAGCAATACTACGAGGAGGGCAGATTCTGGAAGGGCACCTCGAGAAGTGCTTTGCTCGACTCCAACGCGGCTTTCCAGCCGCAGTGGCTACGTGGAACAACAAGTAAGGAGTAAAAAAGGAGGTTTCTGGGCAAAGGCGGCCTATAATTTTCAACAGCTACATGAGGCCAAAATAAGGCAGAATTTTAGGTTAGCCCCCTATAAGCCATCTCATTGATCTAAATGCTTCTTGGGGTCCCTAGGTGCCTGCACACTGTATGTATGCCCCCCTGGTGGTCATGCTGAAAGTAAATTGAATAGTGTGAATTGGCTGAATAAATCAGACAGTTTGAATAGGCTGAACAACAATAGTGATTACCAAGCTGGTTTATACAGCTAGCCTATTAACTTTGACGATGAGATAAGGAGCATTGCCTGCATGAATTCAATTAAGAAAAAGGGTCAAGGTAAGAGGAGGTGTCCTTCCTTTTCAAAGTCCCCCGCATCACCTACAGCACGTGAAAACTCCAATTATATCCCTACTGCCCTAAATGGCACTCCAAACTGTACAGAAGAGGACTCCCAAAAGCCAATTCTGTTGTTGCCAGATACTCACCTGTCGGATAAGGTTGCTGATGTGCTCCAGGAACAAAGAGAGGATTCGAGCACTCCTCAGGCTAGTTGTCCGGCTAAACATATTACCAGGAGACAGAGGGTCCAGAAAACTAAAGGAGGTACCGCTGCAGTGGTCTCTACCAGAGCTGCAAACACCGCAAAAAAAGAGCTACTAAAGAAGGGTTAAAATTTAAAAGTTACCCCCTCATTGCGTTCCTTTTTCAAAATTCAGGAGAGGCCGGCGTTGAGAGTTGGTTCACTCGAAGAGATGTCTTTGCCACCCCATACCATAATGGAGTCACCAAATAAATATCATGTTCTCATGTCAATCGATTTAGGAGAGGATAAAGAGCTTATTACAGACGACGTAATAGAAGAGACCCCACAATCCGAGGGGCTCCCAAAACAAAGCAACCCTGTCGAGGACCAAGGCAGTGGTCAAGATATGGCTACCCCTAGGGGGGGTGATATTGGTGATCTTGTGGCCTCACTGCTAAAGGAGATAAAAATCGGATTCGCTAAGTCTGAGAAAAATCTGGAAAGAATTCAGGCTACTTGCAAGGCTTTGGAGACTAAAGTTAATGCTTTGTTAGACAGAGTGGTAGTGGTTGAAATGGCTCTGGAACAAATCAGGGATGAAGTATGGCTCTGTCAGAGCGAGATCGATAAAGCATCATTATCAGAGAGAGAGCTCAGAGAGAAAATAGAGACTTTAGAAAACAACTCAAGGAGAAATAACATGCTTACTAAATATCCCGAAAGGTGAAGAAGCTCAGAATATCAGGTCCTTTGTAGTAAATCTCCTAAAAAGTTTCATACCGGACGTGGAAGAAAAAGATTTGGGTGAGGACATACAAAGGGCCCATAGAGACCCATTTAGGCTTAATAGAGATAGAAAAAATCCTCGTAGAGTTCTGGTCAACTTTAAATCTTATTCAATAAAAGAACATATTCTGAATGAGGCATTAAACGCTGGTCCCTCACAAAAGATGGTTACAACTACAAAATCCGTTCGGAAATATCCAAGCCAACGGCTGATAGGCAGTGGGCTCTCGGAAAATTTATGCAAGAACTTAGGGCAGAAGGCGCCACTGTTCAGATGAAATTTCCTGCCCTTTTACGCATAATGTGGCGAAATAAAACCTACAATATAAGAGACCCAAAAGAAGTGGAGCTATTTTTGGAATGAATGAAAGTTAATAGAGATAAATAACATTTCGAGCCTAACTGTCTGTAACCAAATTTGCTGTCTCAGTTGCGGTTCTCAAACTGGGCAACTAGGATTGCTCAATGATAATGGGGAGGGTTCTCTAGGGTGGGAGTATACACAAGTTTCTAATTTTCTTTTTCACACATGTTAGAATATTTTTTGAATGGCCAGCAGTGGGAAAAAATATTTATATATTTTTGTCTGATATGTAAATTGCATAGCAAACAGGGTTGGACTGCAAAGCAGCAGAAAGGATCTCAAATATTATGAGCGATTTGAAAATAGTGACATGGAATGTGAACGACTTAAGAACGAGGGGGAGGCGATTACAATTTTTTGAATATCTCAAACGGCTGGTAAGTGACATAATCATATTACAAGAGACACATCTCCTTGGTGATGAGTGGCTTGATGCCATAAAATATGAGAGATGGATAGGAGAGTCTGTCTGTACCAATCAATCATGTAATATTAAGGGTGTCTCCATTATTATTAAAAAATCATCACATTGTATGTAGGTAGGACATCTAGTAGATCCTAAAGGAAGGTGTTATGTTATGTTATGTTATAGGTGCTTATATAGCGCGCAGCTGCCCCAGCTAAGGGGCGTCCCGGCGCTTTAATGAACAGGAGATGCGACTACTGCAGAAGTGGACTAGCGGCTATAACATAACAGAGCAGTTTAACAGAAGAGGTAGGTTTTGATAGCCTTTCTGAACGGCAAGAGGTCCTGTAGGCCCCGAATCTGGAGTGGCAGGGCGTTCCATAGTTTTGCTAGGTGGGCCTATCAAACATAAAAGTTAGAGACAGTGTCTTGTTGGTGGTGGGATACTATGGTCCTAATATAGATGATCCCGCACCACTTCAATCCTTGCATGCGCACTTGATGTCTCAGACCACACCAATTATACTGGGAGGTGATTATAATATTTTGCTAGACCCTAAAATAGATAGACACCCCCCTGGTAAAGTTTTAAATCTACCTAAAACGTGAGAAAGTCTGTACAGGCTCAAAGATGACTTGGGTTTAACAGATATCTGAAAGCTAAGAGGGGACCAAACCAACACATTTACCTTTAGGAACTATAAATATGGTCACACCTCAAGAATAGACTTTTTCCTGGTTGACAGACTTCTAAGTAATAACATCACAAGTGTTCAACACCTGTCCGCACACCTCTCTGATCACTCGTTGGTCCAATTAAGTATAAAACTTGTGTTAGTTCAAGGCAAGCAAAGGTGGACTTTGGATCGGACTCTCTTGTTAGACCAACAAGTCATTGATGCTTTAAGACTATTTTAAAGAAAATGGTGAGCGCGAAGTCTCTGACATGATAGTGTGGGATGCTTATAAAGTCGTCCTGAGAGGACATTAGCCGGTATAGCGATAGGTAGAAATCAGTAAGAGGCCAAAAATATTACAAATAGAGGCCGATTTACTAGAAAAACAAGCAAACCTAGAATCCACAAACTCAGAACTAGAACAAAATATTTTGAAAGATGAAATTATGAAAAAGAAACAGGAGTTGGCTATGTTCTTGGAGGAAAAGATAAGGAAGAGATGGCAAGCTAGTTCTCTGTCAAACTACGAATATGGTGAGAATAGCGGTAAACTCTTAGCTTGGAAGCTAAAAACCGAGTCTAATAGAAATGAGATAACTGCTATCCATCAGGGGAACAGCGGGCAGATGGTAGAAGACTAAGCAGGTATTGAAGAAGCTTTCGAACATTTTTTTCAGTCATTAGATGAGAAGGATTTATCACCTCTCCCTATAGCAGTGGGCATCTACTTAAATAAGTCACAAATCCCGAAGCTAGATGTACATGCCTGTGAAACTTTAAATGCAGAAATTACTTTGAATGAGGTACTAGAGGCAATAAAAAACCTCAAAAAAATTAAAGCAGCAGGGCCCGATGCTATACCAAATGAACTTTATGTAGTTCTGAAAGATTACCTCGCCCCCAAACTCACTGATGTGTTCAACAATATTTTTTCTGAGGGTCGTTCCATTCCTAAATCCTGGAACGAGGCCACGATTAGTTTGATCTTAAAGCCTGGTAAAGACCCCTCCTATTGTGAGTCATATAGGCTGATCTTGCTCCTTAACACAGACTATAACATCTTTACCCAGGTTCTTGCAAAAAGACTTGGTTCCTTCTCTGATAGGCTTATACATGAGGATCAGAAGGGTTTTATCAGAGGGAGACAGTTGCATGACCTCACTTGCCAACTGATTGGAGCTATTGACATTGCAGCCCATGAGAAGGTACCCCTTGCAATATTTACATTTGATGCGGTTAAAGCCTTTGACCGTGTAAATTGATCATACTTACAAAAAGTTATCCAATATAACAACTTAGGCCAAAACTTCTATAGGGCAATAGCGAATATTTACTCGGCTTCGGTTGGGAAAATACTTAATAATGGCAGTATATCAAATAGTTTTCAAATTAAGAGAGGCACCAGACAGGCATGTCCTCTCTCCTCCACCTCTTCAATGTATATATAGAGCCTGTTAGAACTGGGATTTCTGGTTGGCTAAGGCTTAAGCCAAAGCCAGGCAGAAACCACCATTCTAGTCAGGGCAAGGGAGTCACACGCCAAGATAACCCCTTCTCACCCCCTTGGTAGCTTGGCACGAGCAGACAGGCTTATCCCGGAGGTAATGTGTAAAGCATTTGCGCACGCACACAACAGCAACAACATCCTAGGCACACCACAAAAAGAACTCCACACAAGGTTATATAAAAATAACTTTTGTATTGTCAAAACACAGATAGTAATCACACCATATACATTGTGCCAACTGGCACGGGCAATACTCACAAGGGATTATTTACACCAGGACACGGCCACATGGGCCACTGTCAGAATTAACACTTAGCAGAAATAGCACTTCTAGAACTTAGAATACTGTTAGAAATAGCACGTTGTAGGTCATAGAATAATAATCACTTTAGCACACACCCAATAATCACTGGTAACAGGTAAGTACCACCTATGCAACCCTAACCACCTTAGGAGAATAGTACGCAGGAAACCTGGGCTTCACTAGCACACCTGTACTAGAAAGAACAACCACCTAAGTATAAAATACATTTAGGGGTATAGGCAAGAACACATTACACATTATGCATCACACATTCAGAGGTGTAGGGAAGGAAAACACATGATGCATAAACATACATTCAGCGGTGTAGGTAAGACACATAATGCATAAAACACATATGTAAAATAACCTCATAATCCTAAACCAAAGTTCAGAGGTATAAAACACAGGGTGTGTAAAACATACTAAATGCATTGCATTTCCTAGCACCACATTTAAAGCACATATCACATTAGGCAATTACCATCACATAGATAATCACATTGCGCCAAAATAAAATCACATACCAGCCCCCTGGCTAAGTGGCCATCTAATAAAGGGACTCAAAAGCCCTGTGTCCAGAATGTGAGGGCGCGCTGTCAATGCAGCGCCAGTCAGGGGTGCGCCACTGGCGCAAAACCTAAACGTTGCAGCTGCCCACTACTTGCTGGGCAGCTGGGAACAATCACAGGGCCTAAACGTTGCAGCTGGCACTAAGTGCTGCGCAGCTGTAGCAGGCCTGGCACCACGGTGCCATCTCTGTCCCTCCCAAGGACTCACTCTCCATAGGTGCCTAAACGGTGCAGCTGCCCACTACTTGCTGGGCAGCTGTAAACTCAAAATTGCAGCATGGGCTCTCACTAGCCCTGAAACACTGCGCCAAATGCTGGAGCCACACAGGCTCTGACACAAAACATGCCCCCAAGCACTGGAGCAGCGCGTAAATACCTTTAGCACACAGGGGAGCCCTCTAGGCTCTGAGCCAACACTTGCACATCGGACAAAAGACTGCGCAAAACAAAAGGGTTGGAGCCCTCGGGCTCGGGAACAAATACTGTCCACTGGAGCACTCTGGCTCCTCTGGCCCTCTTAAACATGGAAGCCCCACAGGGCTTGGAGGAACAACCTGAGGCCAGGCCCTTCACGGGGACCTTTAAACAAATGGGCACGGCCCTCCTCGGGGCTCGCTGTACCCCACGGGAGCCCTACTAGCCATGTGCACATTAGAGCGGCCCACTGCCACCCGGGGCCACTCGGGCACGGTGCCTTGTACGGGCACCACCAACACTATCTGCTCCCTTGGGGAGCGGAAACAAGAAGACGCCCCTGTCCCGCCCTGACTTACCGGGCTCCGGTGCAGGGTACTCCTCATTCTTGGGCGCGGCTGCTCATCAGGAAGCGCCAGGCTTGCAGGGCTCTCTCTCTCCGGAGGAGCGCCCCGCCCTCCTCCTCACTCGGGCCCCCTCTCGGGACCTGGGACACGACTACCATGCTCCGGGAGGCGGGGTGGGCTCCCGACCTCCCGCGTCGTCCATCTCGGGGCTCCCTTTCGGTCACAGGAGCCCCACACCGACCACACGCCATCTCCGGCCCGGCCGCGGCGTCATTTCTGCTTCTGTCCCGCGGCCCCGCCCACAACCAGGCGGGCCGTGGACGGCGGCGGCCATCGGGACAGCTAATGAGGGGTAGGCTCCCTCGGGATCAAATACAAACATAGGCGGCCATGACGCGGGACGGCACCCGCAAATTAACATGATACAAAAGGGGATGATGGACGGAGCGTTTGAACAAATCAAACACTCACCCCCAGTCAACTGATCGGGGTTTAATCCATCACCATTCTTTAGTTCACTCAGCCACCCCAGTTCAGACATGGCTATATGCAAATCAGTCTGACCCTGTGCCTCATGGGAACAGTCCAGCCCGAACTGCCAAGCCATGCCTTCCCTGGACCGGAAACAAGCATCCTGGGACCGGTTTCGGATTCATAATCCTCATCAGCCAGGCTATCTTGAATCCAGTGGCCATGTGAACAAGGGACTCACGTCTGAGCATACCCTGCCACACTTAGGGCGAACAAAGCGATACAAAAGGGGATGATGGACGGAGCGTTTCAACAAATCAAACACTCACCCCCAGCCAACTGATCTGGGTTTAATCCATCACCATTCTTTAGTTCACTCAGCCACCCCAGTTCAGACATGGCTATATGCAAATCAGTCTGACCCTGTGCCTCATGGGAACAGTCCAGCCCGAACTGCCAAGCCATGTCTTCCCTGGACCGAAAACAAGCATCCTGGGACTGGTTTCGGATTCATAATCCTCATCAGCCAGGCTATCTTGAATCCAGTGGCCAAGTGAACAAGGGACTCATGTCTGAGCATACCCTGCCACACTTAGGGCGAACAAAGCGATACAAAAGGGGATGATGGAAGGAGCGTTTAAAAAAATGAAACACTCACCCCCAGTCAACTGATCTGGGTTTAATCCATCACCATTCTTTAGTTCACTCAGCCACCCCAGTTCAGACATGGCTATATGCAAATCAGTCTGACCCTGTGCCTCATGGGAACAGTCCAGCCCGAACTGCCAAGCCATGCCTTCCCTGGACCGGAAACAAACTTCCGAGGACCGGTTTCTGGCATTTCAGCCGGATTCATAATCCTCATCGGTCCTCGGAAGCTTGTTTCCGGTCCAGGGAAGGCATGGCTTGGCAGTTCGGGCTGGACTGCTCCCATGAGGCACAGGGTCAGACTGATTTGCATATAGCCATGTCTGAACTGGGGTGGCAGAGTGGGCTAAAGAACGGTGATGGGTCAAACCCAGATATTTTGACTGGGTGTGAGTGTTTGATTGGTTCACTGTTGCTATAGCGCCGGGACACCTCCTCGTGAGGTAGCTGTTCGCGCTTTATAAAACTCTGTATTATGCTCCGTCCATCACCACCCCCTTTTGTACCGCTTTGGCCGCCATAAGTGTGGCAGGGTATGCTCAGACGTGAGTCCCTTGCTCACTTTGCCACTGGATTCAAGCAAGCCGGGCTGAAGACGGCTGGAATACCAGAAACCGGTCCTCGGAAGCTTGTTTCCGGTCCAGGGAAGGCATGGCTTGGCAGTTCGGGCTGGACTGTTCCCATGAGGCACAGGGTCAGACTGATTTGCATATAGCCATGTCTGAACTGGGGTGGCAGAGTGGGCTAAAGAACAGTGATGGGTCAAACCCAGATCTTTTGACTGGGTGTGAGTGTTTGATTGGTTCTGAAGCTCCGTCCATCACCACCCCCTTTTGTACCGCTTTGGCCACCATAAGTGTGGCAGGGTATGCTCAGACGTGAGTCCCTTGCTCACTTTGCCACTGGATTCAAGCAAGCCGGGCTGAAGACGGCTAGAATGACAGAAACCGGTCCTCGGAAGCTTGTTTCCGGTCCAGGGAAGGCATGGCTTGGCAGTTCGGGCTGGACTGTTCCCATGAGGCACAGGGTCAGACTGATTTGCATATAGCCATGTCTGAACTGGGGTGGCAGAGTGGGCTAAAGAACGGTGATGGGTCAAACCCAGATCTTTTGACTGGGTGTGAGTGTTTGATTGGTTCAGATGCTCCGTCCATCACCACCCCCTTTTGTACCGCTTTGGCCACCATAAGTGTGGCAGGGTATGCTCAGACGTGAGTCCCTTGCTCACTTTGCCACTGGATTCAAGCAAGCCGGGCTGAAGACGGCTGGAATGCCAGAAACCGGTCCTCGGAAGCTTGTTTCCGGTCCAGGGAAGGCATGGCTTGGCAGTTCGGGCTGGACTGTTCCCATGAGGCACAGGGTCAGACTGATTTGCATATAGCCATGTCTGAACTGGGGTGGCAGAGTGGGCTAAAGAACGGTGATGGGTCAAACCCAGATCTTTTGACTGGGTGTGAGTGTTTGATTGGTTCAGATGCTCCGTCCATCACCACCCCCTTTTGTACCGCTTTGGCCGCCATAAGTGTGGCAGGGTATGCTCAGACGTGAGTCCCTTGCTCACTTTGCCACTGGATTCAAGCAAGCCGGGCTGAAGACGGCTGGAATGCCAGAAACCGGTCCTCGGAAGCTTGTTTCCGGTCCAGGGAAGGCATGGCTTGGCAGTTCGGGCTGGACTGTTCCCATGAGGCACAGGGTCAGACTGATTCGCATATAGCCATGTCTGAACTGGGGTGGCAGAGTGGGCTAAAGAACGGTGATGGGTCAAACCCAGATCTTTTGAATGGGTGTGAGTGTTTGATTGGTTCAGATGCTCCGTCCATCACCACCCCCTTTTGTACCGCTTTGGCCGCCATAAGTGTGGCAGGGTATGCTCAGACGTGAGTCCCTTGCTCACTTTGCCACTGGATTCAAGCAAGCCGGGCTGAAGACGGCTGGAATGCCAGAAACCGGTCCTCGGAAGCTTGTTTCCGGTCCAGGGAAGGCATGGCTTGGCAGTTCGGGCTGGACTGTTCCCATGAGGCACAGGGTCAGACTGATTTGCATATAGCCATGTCTGAACTGGGGTGGCAGAGTGGGCTAAAGAACGGTGATGGGTCAAACCTAGATCTTTTTACTGGGTGTGAGTGTTTGATTGGTTCAGATGCTCCGTCCATCCCCACCCCCTTTTGTCCCGCATGAAAATTAACAAGCACAGCATGGCCAAAATGCAGGGTGGGCACCTGCCATCAACACGAGCCGGACAAAGAGCAGCTCCACGCTGCAGAGCCCAAATAAAGCGCTCACGAAGCGCTAGGGAGCAGGCAGACCCCAACCCCCCCCAAGAAGGGCTCCCATAGCGAAGGGGCCTCAGCTACCAAAGCAAAAGCCCAGCGCTCCCCTCTGGAAAAAGGTACTGGGAGCAAAGTGCAGCAAAGAGGACCCCAAGAAAACAAAGAGCCTCCAGGCATCCAGGATCATCTGGTATCCAGGGGCTGGGCAGGGCCCAGGGAGGCAAGCCTTCCCCTGGGCCCAAGCAGCAGCACGCCCCTGGCATGATTCAAGTCAGAAACAAGAACATTTTGTAAGGGGACACAGCCCCTTTTTATACAGTGAATTCCTTTGTCTAAAGGTGCAGGGTGGGGGAAAAACCAGGCGCAGCTGGTTTGGGAGCCCCCTTGATGAGCTCAGCCACCCCTCCCCTTCACTAGTCAGGCTAGGGTCATCAGTCGCACCACAGGGGGTGGAGCCAGCATTGTGTGGGGAAAGCCCAGCCCTATTCAGGACCCAGGCGCACCCCTCCCCTCACATCAGCATGCTAATCTCAACACTCACCACTGGGCAGACCCATCCAAACTCCTGGAGCCAGGCTCCAGCCAATCACGTGTCAGCACACTCACTACACACGCACACCCATGTCTAGAAGTGGCACTTCCACACTAGACACATTCATGCCGCATACATCATTACGCAGCATTCAATCTCACGAGTTCACACATACCAAACTCGACCCTGCACTCCCCACACATCAGGAACTACCATGGTCACACATATTCCCCATGCATTCCTATGGGAGGGCAGGACACTCTCACACATACACAGAGAGCTCACGCACTTTACACTGTACCACAGTGAAAAAGTGCGCAGAGACCTAAAATCACCAACACCAGGTTACAGAAACAGGCTAGGCAAAAGCAAAAAGTTTCGGGGTGAACCTGCCAAAAGGGCCAGGTCCAACACAACCCCCTTCCAGCCAAAACGCAGGGTAGACCATTCAATCCCTTGATGGGCTTCCTTGCTTTGGGCGACAAAACACGGACACGGGCCTGCACGGCAGGGACACCCTCTGGTTCTACGCCACTCTGAACCCACATGGATTTCCCTCAAGAAGAGCTCTCTGGCCCAACTAGGATACCCCACTGGTACTCTCTAGTCGTCCATGGCCAGGACCAGGCATTAGGCCATACAAATATCACAGTTCCTGACCACTTCACAGAGTGTGGGGCAGTAACCCCTAGCACACAATAGCCAATCTCCACTCTCCCTCTCAGTGTAGCTACAACTACCACTGATCCTTAAACCTAGGGACCATACCCTCAGGCTGACCAGAGGTCACGGGCAAGAATGCCCCACCCTACCTCTTCTTCTGGGGTTCCGCACCCTCCCAGGGAAGCACCCACCAGAACACATCTCTCCTACCAGTTCAGGACCTCTCTCCATCCACTGGTCTACCACCTGGGATCTGGAAACTATTTCACTTCGGAGCTACAAAGCACACAGCACAGTCCCTCTTCAAGCAGGTGGGGGGGGACACAGCACACAGCAAAGTCCCCTTTCCTCTACCTTAGTAGAAACAACAAACTGCAGGTGAGCCCCAGATCACACAGCATGGGCAGCCCCCTCAGTCTCTTCAGCTGATCTACTTTGGCAGAGATTCCTTCTTGACCTGGAAGTTTCCTAATCTCCCAACCTAGGGTCTAAACTAACCCTGGGCGTAGTATGCATAGTGGGGCTACGCGAAGCTACGCAAAGTGGGTGAAAAACTACGCCCACCTACGCACTTCGCATAGCCCCACTACGCGCCGCCTGCCCCCATCCCCTCCGTACCTAATTTTTGAAAATATTGAAATAAAAGTAAATAAAAAGGCACTTACCTTGTGCGCTGCTTCCCGGGGCTCCCTCTGCTCGTTTGCGCCGCCGTCGCCGCCATCGCCGCCATCGCCGCCATCGCCGCCATCGCCGCCATCTTGGATACCAATGTGCATGCGCGGCAGCCCGCGCATGCGCATTTCTCACGAGAAATGCGCATGCGCGGGCTGCCGCGCATGCGCATTGGTATGCAAGACGGCGGTGGCGCGAACGGGCAGAGGGTGCCCCGGGACGCAGCGCACAAGGTAAGTGCCTTTTTATTTACTTTTATGTCAATATTTTCAAAAATTAGGTATGGAGGGGAGGGCGGGAGGGAGGCGGGTGGCAGGCAACTTCGCTACGCCCATGGGGTGGGCGTAGTGTTGCCTGCTACGCCTACTTTGCAAAGGGCGAAGTAGGCAACACTATGCCCACTCCGTTGGCGTAGCGAAGTACTTCGCCCAGGGTTAGTCTAAACCCTCAGGTTGCACCGGGGTCAGAGGCAAGGACGCCCTCCCTCTGCACCCCCTTCCAGAGTTCTGCACCCTCCCACCTTGGAGCTGTACCCTTGAAAGCCAAACCGGTCAGGACATTGATTACAGATGCCCTTCCCTCCAGGTCAGGCTGAACCTGAATCTGGCCTCCCCCCTCCTCGGGGAACGACCTCCAGAGGCCCCACAAATGGTCAAGCACTGTGGACGGTCAAATGCCCAGCGAACCAGGACTTCTGCACCCTCCACTTAGGAGCGGTACAGCCCAACCCAGGACCGCCGGAGTTCTGGTTACAGACATTCCCCATCCTCTAGCCACAGGAAGATCCTCCTCAAATGACCTGTAAGTACAGCTTAGGCCCCTGACCTGGCGCTCCCTTAGGGAACTCTCCAGGTCCTTAGACAGGGTTTCGGGCAAACGTGGGACACACCGTCCCACACTCACTCCGCCTCCACTGAGACAGGACGTGAGCCCCTACACCCCTACCATCCTACTGGGACCTAGCTGGGCTACACATATACCTCTTCCCCTACACAGGATCATCAGATACACAAGCCACTCCTTTCGGAATCACTCCCCAATGCCTCTGCAAGACATCTAACACACCGCCAGATGTCTACCTTCTTGTCCAGTGCCTCTGCAGGACCTCCTGCACACCACCAGAGGTACACCTCCCGTGCAAGCTCCTTTAAAAAAAAACTCACACCAACTCCTCCAGTTCAACACACCACTCATCCACACACTCCCCGTCCAGACTGGTGAGACAGTTTCTCACTGCCCCTGACTCTCAACCTGTACCCCTCTTACTGCGCACCAGGCACCATACTCTGGGAACTGGGAATGGGACTTCACACACTGGACACATTTTAGCTGCCACCACTGGATCCTACCATACTGGGGAATCCAGACACACACTACACTCAGGGGATAACCACCCTCCCGAGCAAGGCATTTCTCCTCCACACTCCCTCTCTTCCATCTACCCACACAGGGACAGGAACAGGGATTGGGCACTGGACCCAGCAAGGGATTCCTTATCTAGGGGAACCTCCCTCTCTACTGGCGTCCCGCCCTGTCATTTTCTCTCATCTGCCACTAAACATAAAGCGCAGGAACACCATTTGAAAATGACACTCTTGAGGAAAATACAAAATCAAAAACAATAATCTCAAACATGTGACTATCCAAAATGCAGAGTTTTCTAATGTAGCCAGTTGTCGCTGTGGCACTGCGCAAACACAAGTCCAGATCCTCACCGCTGACCAACAATGTTAGAACTAGGATTCTGGTTGGCTAAGGCTTACGCCAAAGCCAGGCAGAAACCACCATTCTAGTCAGGGCAAGGGAGTCACACTCCAAGATAACCCCTGCTCACCCCCTTGGTAGCTTGGCACGAGCAGACAGGCTTATCCCGGAGGCAATGTGTAAAGCATTTGCACACGCACACAACAGCAACAACATCCTAGGCACACCACAAAAGGAACTCCACACAAGGTTATATAAAAATAACTTTTGTATTGTCAAAACACAGATAGTAATCACACCATATACATTGTGCCAACTGGCACGGGCAATATTCACAAGGGATTATTTACACCAGGACAGGGTCACATGGGCCACTGTCGGAATCAACACTTAGCAGAAATAGCACTTCTAGAACATAGAATACTGTTAGAAACAGCACTTTGTAGATCATAGAATATTAATCACTTTAGCACACACCCAGTAATCACTGGTAACAGGTAAGTACCACCTACGCAACCCTAACCACCTTAGGAGAATATTACGCAGGGAATCTAGGCTTCACTAGCACGCCTGTACTAGAAAGAACAACCACCTAAGTATAAAATACATTTAGGGGTATAGGCAAGAACTCATTACACATGATGCATCACACATTCAGAGGTGTAGGTAAGACACATAATGCCTAAAACACATATGTAAAATAACCTCATAATCCTAAACCGAAGTTCAGAGGTATAAAACACAGGGTGCGTAAAGCATACTAAATGCATTGCATTTCCTAGCACCACATTTAAATCACATATCACATTAGGCAATTACCATCACATAGATAATCACATTGCGCCAAAATAAAATCACATACCAGCCCCCTGGCCAAGTGGCCATCTAATAAAGGGACTCAAAAGCCCTGTGTCCAGAATGTCAGGGTGCGCTGCCAATGCAGCGCCAGTCAGGGGTGCGCCACCGGCGCAAAACCTAAACGTTGCAGCTGCCCACTACTTGCTGGGCAGCTGGGAACAATCACAGGGCCTAAACGTTGCAGCTGGCACTAAGTGCTGAGCAGCTGTAGCAGGCCTGGCACCACAGTGCCAACTCTGTCCCTCCCAAGGACTCACTCTCCATAGGTGCCTAAACGGTGCAGCTGCCCACTATTTGCTGGGCAGCTGTAAACTCAAAATTGCGGCATGGGCTCTCACTAGCCCTGGAACACTGCGCCAAATGCTGGAGCCACACAGGCTCTGACACAAAACATGCCCCCAAGCACTGGAGCAGCGCGTAAATACCTTAAGCACACAGGGGAGCCCTCTAGGCTCTGAGCCAACACTTGCTCATCGGACAAAAGACTGCGCAAAACAAAAGGGTTGGAGCCCTCTGGCTCGGGAACAAATACTGTCCACTGGAGCACTCTGGCTCCTCTGACCCTCTTAAACATGGAAGCCCCATAGGGCTTGGAGGAACAACCAGAGGCCAGGCCCTTCACGTGGACCTTTAAACAAATGGGCACGGGCCCTCCTCGGGGCTCGCTGTACCCCCACGGGAGCCCTACTAGCCATGTGCACATTAGAGCGCCCCACTGCCACCCGGGGCCACTCAGGCGCGGTCCCTTGTACGGGCACCACCAACACTATCTGCTCCCTCGGGGAGCGGAAACAAGAAGACGGCCCTGTCCCGCCCTGAATTACCGGGCTCCGGTGCAGGGGACTCCTCATTCCCGTGCGCGGCTGCTCATCAGGAAGCACCAGGCTTGCGGGGCTCTCTCTCTACGGAGGAGCGCCCCGCCCTCCTCCTCACCCGGGCCCCCTCTCGGGACCCGGGACTCGACTACCATGCACCGGGAGGCGGGGTAGGCTCCCGACCTCCCGCGTCGTCCATCTTGGGGCTCCCTTTCGCTCACGGGAGCCCCGCACCAACCACACGCCATCTCCGGCCCGGCCACGGTGTCATTTCCGCTTCCGTCCCGCGGCCCCACCCACAACCAGGCGGGCCGCGGACGGCGGCGGCCATCGGGACAGCTAATGAGGGGTAGGCTCCCTCAGGATCAAATACAAACGTAGGCGGCCATGACGCGGGACGGCAGCCACATATTAACAAGCACAGCATGGCCAAAATGCAGGGTGGGCACCTGCCATCAACACAAGCAGGACAAAGAGCAGCTCCACGCTGCAGAGCCCAAATAAAGCGCTCACGAAGCGCTAGGGAGCAGGCAGACCCCAAGCCCCCCAAGAAGGGCTCTCATAGCAAAGGGGCTTCAGCTACCAAAGCAAAAGCCCAGCGCTCCCCTCTGGAAAAAGGTCCTGGGAGCAAAGTGCAGCAAAGAGGACCCCAAGAAAACAAAGAGCCTCCAGGCATCCAGGTCCATCAGGTATCCAGGGGCTGGGCAGGGCCCAGGGAGGCAAGACTTCCACTGGGCCCAAGCATCAGCACGCCCCTGGCAGGATTCAAGTCAGAAACAAGAACATTTTGTAAGCGGACACAGCCCCTTTTTATACAGTGAATTCCTTTGTCTAAAGGTGCAGGGTGGGGGAAAAACCAGGCGCAGCTGGTTTGGGAGCCCCCTTGATGAGCTCAGCCACCCCTCCCATTCACTAGTCAGGCTAGGGTCATCAGTCGCACCACAGGGGGCGGAGCCAGCATTGTGTGGGGAAAGCCCAGCCCTATTCAGGACCCAGGTGCACCCCTCCCCTCACATCAGCATGCTAATCTCAACTCTCACCACTGGACAGACCCATCCAGACTCCTGGAGCCAGGCTCCAGCCAATCACGTGTCAGCACACTCACTACACACGCACACCCATGTCTAGAAGTGGCACTCCCCACACATCAGGAACTACCATGGTCACACATATTCCCCATGCATTCCTATGGGAGGGCAGGTCACTCTCACACATATACAAAAACAATGGAGAGAGCAAGGGTTATGTTCACCAGAGTGAACGGGGAGTACTCCTGTACCCCTGGATACAATAATAGAAAAAACAAAGATGAAGGAGTACCACCAGTGGGAATTCACAAGTCACTGTGTTGGTGGATGGTTTTCACAAAATGGAGGAAAACTCTTTTTCTTAAAAACCCCTCACTCATCACCTAGTGATGACATGCTTCATCATCGGGGTCCACCCTAATGACCTAGCGTCATCAGGGTGTGCTTCAACACCTGATTACAGTGGAGCAGGTTTGTGAGTGGTGGTGTGTGAAAAATGAAAAAAATCAGTGAGTTAAAAATTGTCCTGGTTTGAACTTGTAAAATAAAGAATTTTTATTGGCAAGCAACTGGACAATAATAAAAATAGTGGCGAGATAAAATAGGGCAACAATGAACCCGTGTATCTCTATAATTAATAGGGTCTAAGTGTTGGGTCTAGGTCTACATGTTTCAACCTTAATGGTTAAGGTTAACCAGGTTTTCGTCAGGACCATACAACCACGTGGTGGACGGTCTGCGTCCCCTAAAAGACGCACCCAATCCTACCACATGGGACCACTGGATGGCGAAAATGCGCCCGTGGTGTAAGCTCGCTCCACAATGGGTGAGCTAAAAAATCAAAAAACCTGTAAAAGAAAATACCGACAGTTGTCAAAGTATTGAACATATTTACAAGCCTGTAACGTAGTGCAGTGCTTCAACGTTGTGTCAGCATGCTGTCACACCCAGTTACATGGTGAATTCAGTGGTAACATCAAAACTTCTAGCGTTACCAGTGTTGGGCTCTACTCCAGCATACTTCTAGAGGAGGGAAGTGCAGGTGCGAAATGTGGGACAGTGTAGATTACCCACAACTTTCACACAGAGGGAATATTGTAATTTTCTCTATTCACAACTCACACGTGGTTCACAAAATGGTCACCGCGTGTTACATCCTCGCATACCGACTAGTTTGGTGCGAGACTATATCCAATTCGATCGTGCATGCATTGTCAAAGAGAAACTGTACAACACAAAGTGAGACACACACAACAAAGACACACGACAGACAGAAAGTATATATAACCAAGGCTCACTCTCAATGGAGTGTTCAGGGACTTCATGGGACGGGGGAGGTTACCCTCTTTAAAACGTATTCTGAAAGAGAGTGGTATTTTTAAAAGGTAAATAAATGCGGGTAAGGAATATCATCCAACTCGTGTCCTGGGCGCGTTCGTTTTTGGCGCTTGTTGAAAAAAGACACGCCCGCAGTGAAACGGGTACTTTTACTTACAGTTAGTTGCCGAGGTATTCAGTTTGTAACCTACTGCCTGCACCGCCCCGCTAGTACTGGGCTGGGTGAAGGCGCGAGTGAAATAGAGTGTCGGCGCTTCCGTGATGGGCGTGGTTGAGCCGCAGTCACGTGGGCGGAAGGCCGACAGGGATGCACGGACGGTGGCCGCATAGCCTCAAATGGCAGCAGGGAATGTCAGAGATCGAATCTCGTGTAGGGTAGTAGGGTAAAGCCCAGGCTCGGAGGTACAATATTTCAAACTACAAAATTGTAAAATACTTAAGAGGTCATAAGGAGTATTTCAGATAATATATACAAAGACCTGAAAGGCTGATGAAATATTGATGATCGCATCCTAGATAGCCATATCAAAGGGGGGGTCTGAGATAGAACTGGGGTGTATATTACCAGAGGACCCCACTGTTATGATTTAGGCGTGGTCATACTAACCAGAACGAACCATGACTTGATAAATTACAAGAGTGCTACAGTCATGTTTATGGACAACTCATTGAATGGTTAGGAGTAGGCTGAATATTACTCAAAGGGTAGGCTTACAGTATTGAGGCCCATGGGACATTATCATTCAGGCCCGTGATATGAGTGGAAAGTCGGTACACCCAACGTTGTTCTTTCTCATATAGGATCTTGTGAGAGTTGGGTCCATTTGGAATCTGCTCAATGACAGTCCACCTCATGTCATTAGGAGTGTGATTAGTATCAAGGAAATGGTCAGTCAACTTGGTGGCATTTTTTCTGCAGCGTATTGTGCTACGATGCTCGCAGATACGTTGTTTGACCTTTCTAGTCGTCATACCAACGTAGTTCTTTCCGCAGATGCATGTGATCATGTACACAACGTTGGTGCTATTACAATTCGTGTGTTTACGTTGTTCCCACACTCTGCCTTCTTCAAGATTCAGTGTTTTAGTGTTCTCTGTCAGATGGCACACACTGCACTCCCCACATTTGTAGTGCCCAACAATTGGTGGCAAGTTCCACATTTCTGTAATGCTAGGGTTTGAGATGATCGTTGCATTCTTTGGTCTTGTGTTGACAAGGCTGTCTTTTAGACTTGGTGCTTTTTTATAAGAGAAGAGGGGTTTGTCCCATTTCAATGCGCCTGTGCTGAGGATCTGCCAATGTTTTTTGATGCTCTTGCTCACATTGTTTGAAACGGAATTGTACGTTGTAACACAAGTGAGGGGAATAGAATCATTCCGGGACATGTTTTCTTCAAGTAGAGAATCACGAGGCTGATTCCTTGCTCTTTTTTGGCACTTCTCAATTACTCTGTTTGGATACCCACGTTGTTTCAGTTTGCACGTGAGGTCTTTAGCTTGAAGTTTATAATCTGATAGTTTGCTGCAATTTCGCCGTAGTCTCAGATATTGGCCATAAGGCAGGTTTTCTCTGAGAGGACGGGGATGGAAACTCTCGTACCTCAGTAGATTGTTCTTGGCAGTGGGCTTAAAATGTGTTTTGGTTGTTAATTCCTGCCCCTCTTTCTTAATTTCTATGTCCAGAAAGACCATCTGTCGTTTGTCAAACGTGTGAGTGAACTTGAGGTGTGGATCTCGAGTATTAATCCAGATGGTAAACTCTCTGAGTGATTCCTCAGGTCCTTGCCAGATTACCATGACGTCGTCGATATAACGACGCCAAAACTTGATGTGATCTCTGTAGGGGTTCTCTTGTGTAAGGATGTGCCTTTCCTCAAAGTTATGGACATATAGCCCGGCTATACTAGGAGCAAAGACACTGCCCATAGACGTCCCACCGATTTGGAGGTACAGGGAGCCTTCGTACTCAAAATAGTTCCTTTTGAGTGCGAGCATGGCACATTGTAGGATGAACGCCTTTGGTGTTTGATGTTCCCAACTGTTATTTTCCAGAATGCTCCTAAGGACATCCAGGGTGGCATCTTGAGGAATACTCGTATAAAGGCTCTCAATGTCAAAACTGAGTAGGATGGTTTCATCGTCTACTTGTACATTGTTCAGGAGTGTCAGCAGGTTTTTTGTATCTCTGAGGTACGTTGGGGTAGTTTGTACAATCGGTTTCAGAAAAAAGTCGCAAAACCGAGAGAGGGGTTCCAAGAGTGAGCCGATCCCTGACACGATCGGTCTTCCTGGCGGTGGGATTTTACCTTTGTGCATCTTTGGCAAGGTATAGAAATACGGGATCTTCCCTTCCGTTTTACAGAGGTAGTCCGCTTCCTGTTTAGAAATTGCACCAGATGCCTCAGTTGTCTCAACGAGTTCCAAAATTTCTGCTCTCAATTCCTCGGTCGGATCTCTTGATAGGGGTTGATAGCTCTTGATGTCACTGAGTAGCCTCCTGCATTCAGTGTCATAATCACTCTTATTCATGACAACAAGGCCACCGCCCTTGTCAGCTGGTTTTATTATGACTGAGGCGTCATTCTTCAATTGCAAGATTGCATCACATTCTGCCCTGCTATTGTTTTCAAATTGTCTGGGTTCCCTCATTTCTTCAATGTCTTTGAACACGGCCTGTTCAAATGTGTGGATTTCCACAGGGATAGTGTGTGGAGGTGGTGTGAACTTTGACTTAATTTTAAGGCCTGTTTCGTTGGGTGTTTCGTCATTTTCACTGCTAGGGTGTTTTTCAAAGAATGCTTTGAGTTTCAATTTCCGAAAGAAATTGGCCAGTTCGCAATGTAGCTTGAATTTGTCCAAATGTCTCGTGGGTACAAAACCCAGGCCCTTGTTCAGTACTTTAGTTTCAGTTGTAGTGAGACTCCTTGAGGAAAGGTTGGTGACTAGTTCGTCTTGTTGCTTGGTCCTGGTTTGCTCACTCCTGCTCTGCTCCTCGTGTTGTTGCCCACTGGGTCCTCGTCTTCCCACTGTACATTGTTTCCGGTTCTCTTCCGACCTCTGCCGCGCCTGCCTCTGTTCTGAAAAGGAGGACGGTACTGACTGGGTGGGAAGAAGTGCGGTTGGAATGGTGGTTGCCATCCATACATGGGGAATGATTGATCTGGCATGAATGGTGTCGGGAAAGGAGGTTGATTGTATTGTGGCCATTGAATTCACCATGTAACTGGGTGTGACAGCATGCTGACACAACGTTGAAGCACTGCACTACGTTACAGGCTTGTAAATATGTTCAATACTTTGACAACTGTCGGTATTTTCTTTTACAGGTTTTTTGATTTTTTAGCTCACCCATTGTGGAGCGAGCTTACACCACGGGCGCATTTTCGCCATCCAGTGGTCCCATGTGGTAGGATTGGGTGCGTCTTTTAGGGGACGCAGACCGTCCACCACGTGGTTGTATGGTCCTGACGAAAACCTGGTTAACCTTAACCATTAAGGTTGAAACATGTAGACCTAGACCCAACACTTAGACCCTATTAATTATAGAGATACACGGGTTCATTGTTGCCCTATTTTATCTCGCCACTATTTTTATTATTGTCCAGTTGCTTGCCAATAAAAATTCTTTATTTTACAAGTTCAAACCAGGACAATTTTTAACTCACTGATTTTTTTCATTTTTCACACACCACCACTCACAAACCTGCTCCACTGTAATCAGGTGTTGAAGCACACCCTGATGACGCTAGGTCATTAGGGTGGACCCCGATGATGAAGCATGTCATCACTAGGTGATGAGTGAGGGGTTTTTAAGAAAAAGAGTTTTCCTCCATTTTGTGAAAACCATCCACCAACACAGTGACTTGTGAATTCCCACTGGTGGTACTCCTTCATCTTTGTTTTTTCCCCCACTCTCACACATACACAGAGAGCTCACGCACTTTACACTGTACCACAGTGAAAAAGTGCGCAGAGACATAAAATCACCAACACCAGGTTACAGAAACAGGCTAGGCAAAAGCAAAAAGTTTCGGGGTGAACCTGCCAAAAGGGCCAGGTCCAACAGAGCCTTTAGCTAATGTGATTAGGACCTCCAAAGAAATTACCCCCTTTAGCTTCAACAGTTGGGAGCTAAAAGTGACACTATATGCCGATGATCTAATGATCTATTCAAGCAAGTTAAATGAAACGTTCAACAACATAAACAGCTTACTAACAGACTTTGGGGAAATTTCAGGCTACCAAATAAATAAGAAAAAAACTGAGGTAATGCACTGGAATATATCTACTCCATGTTTTGAATCTAAAGAAAAAATTAGATATCTCGGTATTCAAGTCTCAAGGAATATCGAGGACATCACCCAGGTAAATCTAGAACTAAAAGCTAAAGAGTCGAGGAAACTATTGATGTCATGGAGTTGTCTATCCCTCACTTTTATGGGGAGGGCTAATGTAATAAAAATGGTCATCCTGCCAAAGTTCACTTTTGTTTTCAACACAATGCCCTTGGAGTTTAAGTCACAGCATATTAAAAAGATACAGAGCGAATTGAATACTTTTATTTGATCATCAAAAATGGCCAGGATAGCTGGGAAAAAACTGAGCCAGAAAAAACACCGAGGAGGGATAGCTAGTCCGGATCTCCAGCTGTATTATAATGCTTTCCATTTTAAGAATATAAGGCATCTTTTTCGAGACTATGAGTCATATCCCTCCTACTGGAAAGCACTAACTAAACATAATCACTGCCTTTACAAGTTTGGCCACCAACATTTTTCAGAAAAGTCAAGCTAAAGGTGCCAAAATCAGCTTTTAAGCTATGGTCAGATATAAGGAAAATATGGCAATACCCATACTATAGCCCACAAGCACCGATATGGAATTCTCCAGGAACTCCCGAATGTTTGAAAGATTCGCTAGCAGTGCCTCTGAAAAGAGCTGGAATCTCCAAATGGGGAGATCTTTTGGAAAACGGTGACTTAAAAGCATGGGATGAGCTAATGGAATTGACGAAGAATGAAATATCCAGATTAAAATTTTACCAGTTGCTTGGCTGGTCTAAAGAACAAGCAACTTGGCCGGACTTTGTTGCGAACCTAGAGTGTGAATTCCATAAAGCCGTTGGGAAGAAAGAAGTATCGAAGTGGTACTGGTATTTGTTGGAGAATAACGATGCTGACTATGACACTCCAGACCTCAAATGGTAGAAGATTTTTCCAGCTCAAGACTTGAAACAAGCTTGGCAAGTATCCTGCACTTATTTAAGGCACATTATAATTTCCACACCTCTTAGGAAAAATCATTTGTTTACTTTGTACAGATCTTACTGAACCCCCGTAAGGCTGTCAAAAATGAGCTCCCAGGTGATGAAAAAATGCCCAAAGTGTGGTGAGAAGGATGCAAATGATATTCACATGTTCTACTATTGTCACCACCTTGATTTATTTTGGAGCGGAATTGGTAAGATTATTGATAAGAGTCTAAATACGAATATTGAGGTAAGAGCTTTTACTATTATTTTTGGAATTTTGGATTGTGAAGATTCCAACAATATTTTAACAAAAAAAACAGAAAAAACTTTTGTTTACATTCATACTTCTTACTAGACGCGAGATTTGTATAAATTGGATTCTTCCCTCTTCTCCTAAGGTTGATGACTGGGTCATATCAATAGAAAAATTTAGGAATTTGGATAGAGCTAGAGGGGATTGTAAGCGCACAAAACACTGGGAATTATGGGATAATTATAGGCGGTAGGGTAGGAGGGGACGTCCAATTATTTAAACAAACGCGATCATAACTTTGAGAGTTATAGCGGCTGGAACAGTGATACATAACTCGTGGAAAGAGTTTGTTTTAAGATAAGGCTGCCACCTCACTCCCGAGGTCGCACAGTTTGAGGTAACACTGTTGCTTAAAATAAAGAACGCATAAATGAGTACCAAAAAAAACAACCAAAAAAAGTCTTATTGATGTGTCCCGATATTGTAACTTGCCTTTTTCCCGAACAGCAGAGAAAACAGATTCTCAAGGTAGTGTTCAACAACTCCATTCCATGTTTACGATCCACTGCTCTACGTCTTGAAGGATCAGACTTCTATATTTCAAGCAGTCCGATCGTGCTCGAAGAGCTGTCATGCACAAGCTGCTTGACCCCAGCACTTTCACTTCGCACAGCTGCACTCACCAAGGGAGGCTCCCATGTAGGCGATGCCCTCCAGCTTCATCCTCCGGGGCTCTACCTCTGGTGAGTGTTTCCTTCACTCCTCGTGCTGTGTCGGGCACTGCCAGCAATCTGATGTATTCCACTGCAATTACGTTCAAGCCTAGGCAGCTCTTCTGCAGGTCCCGGCGATGGGCTGGACCTTAAAGCCCCACATTCGTTCCGTATACAGAAAAACGCTGCTCTCAGTAGATTTGTTGTACAAATGTAATGGCAAACACCACTACTCCACCAAAGCACTTCCCAATAGGGGCCTTCCAGGTCCTGGAGCCTTGGTGTAGCATCTGTTGAGCTGTTCACACATAAACATTTAGGAGAGGACTATCTTTTTATGGGTGGAGCCTCCACTACAAGTTCGGAGACTCCACAATCTCAAAGATACTGCTCATAAAATGTGTTTGTGAATAGCAAAAAAATGATACACTAAAGAGTAAGTTTACCTTTGAGAATCAGGCTCTCTGTTACAAAATACAGTGTTATGCAATATACTTTCTAATATATTTTGCTATGCTAATACAATACGCAAAATAGTAAGACATGAAATATAGGAGACAATACATTTGTAAATACCATGCCTTTGCCCTTGATAACATGAACATATTCAAAAACATGAGAACAATAACCACGAAGTACTCCACTACAGGAAAACATGAGCTTTCAACTGCTTCAGCATAAGCTTCCTACATTTCCCGGAGGCGTGACCTGTACTAAAAACCCAATGTCCCTCTAGTCATAATTTCAGGAAGAAAACTTGTTATGAGTAACATAGCAAGGTTAAAAAAAATCAACTGTCCAGGATATTTCCTGTTTCTCAAGACGTTTCCTTATCTACATATTATTCACAGAGCTGTGTTGGTAGGGTTAGAGAAACCATTAGTGGACATTTCGTGTCATAATTATCAGACAAACGTGCACAGGGTGTTGATTCCATACCATACTTTGGGCCATCCCATCTCTTGTAGACCTTTCATGCCTTTCTGCTGCCTCAGTATATTGGCTTTGATCCAGAGGAAGAGAACAAGAAAGGGACTAGATTAACCCTGGGCGTAGTGAGCGTAGTGGGGCTACGCGAAGATTCGTGAAGTGGGGAGGGCGCTATGACCACCCACACACTTCGCGTAGGCCCACTACGCTCCGCCCGCCTCCCTCCCGCCCTCTTCTACATGTTCTATTAATGTAAAATAAATTTTAAAGTACATTAAAAGCACTTACCGTCTATGCAGCGTAACGGGGCTCCATCTTCAGATGACGCGGTGAGTTCTTCTAGCCAAATGCGCATGCGCGGGAGCCCACGCATGCGCATTCCTCGCATGAAATGTGCATGCGCGGGCGCCCACGAATGCGCATTTGGCTAGAAGAACTCGCCGCGTCATCTGAAGATGGAGCCCCGGGGCGCTGCATAGACGGTAAGTGCTTTTAATGTACTTTAAAATGTATTTTACATAAATAGAGCCATGTAGAAGGGGGCTAGAGGGAGGCGGGTGGCGGGTAACATTTCTCCGTCCACGGAGCATGCGTAGTGTTGCCTGCTACGCCTACTTTGCAAAGTGCGAAGTAGGCAACACTACGTACACTCCATGGGCGGAGCGTAGCATGGCACCCAGGGTTAGTCGAGATGTCTTCCTTTGACCTCTCATGTTGTGGTTTTCACTTCTGAATCATATTGCTATATGGTAAAATTGATTTATCCTCTTGACTCTTGCAAATAACAGATTTTTGTGTTTAGGTAGGGGAAACCAGCTGCAGTGCCTGTGTCTTTCTGTTCAATGCAAAAGTGTTCTATTAGTACTAGTGGACCTAGTACTATGGTTTCTGCAATAAATGTGAGCTGGCTCCTAGAAATTGTGATGAAGGGTGTGAGCTACAGTAGCCTCAGGATGGCTTTGATTTGGGTTTAGAATGTGTCCTTTCTAAGGTTTTAATGGGCCACTATCAAGGCACTGTGGGAGCCCAGGGGAAGGAAATGTTATTTTAATCAGAGTCAATATAGTAATTTCTGTGCCCTACAAACTGTTAGGAATGCCCCTCAGGATAATTTACAGATTTATCCAAAAGGAAGGTGGATGCCCCCAGTACTATGGTGAGTTGTCAATTGATGATATTAGCCGGGTACTCACTTGGGTGCAACCTCTTTGATTTAATAACACTACTGACTAGAAGTGAGTGATGGGATCCTTAGAGTTTAATCTCCAAGTTACTCAATATTTACAACTAGTGTTCTTACTGCATTCTGAAAACAGGAAAAAGGCTGTTTTTTACATTGTGCAACCTTGGTGCAAAATCTAAAGTCCGCTATTCCTACTTAGATTAGTCTTTATCTCAAACTGAGGCTTGAACCATCAATTGTATAACATATCAATAACAGTGAAACATAATTCACCCCACAGTAACAACAGAGAGGAGTAGATTTACTAGCCTTAATGGTTTATTAAGGCATTACTAAAGTTACAAACTCAATTTGACCCTTTTAGTTATGTCTGTGTGAGAAACAAGAACCTGTTTTCAGCGTCACCCCACTTTTTGCCTCAATTTTGACTACTAGGTGCTGGTTTTATGACTCTGATTGTGAACAGTCAAGACAGTGGACTGAAAGATGCACCATAACAATTCCAGAATATAGAATTAACGAATACAAACCTTCCATAAAGAAGTACACTCGCTACAGCCCTGTTCTCTGCTAACCTGACCTAGGGCCTGTGCTCTGATTAAAGGTACATGGTAATTATGTATAATTACAATTGATACTGACAGACCTACCTGTAAGCCCCTAGTATATGGTAGGGCATGCAGGTCTAGAGCCCCAGTAGATTTAATGCACTTAAGTGTGCTGAGGGTCTGCCCTGCTCTTTCCTAATGGCATCAATACCATATGCAGAAAATCCACTTCTAAATGGTGTGGACAAACTCCAGGTTTCCTGGAATAAGATTACATCATAGGCGTCCACAAAGGCACACTAATCTGGGCCAGATAGTAACTTTGAAATCCCTCCCACATTCCAAACAAGTACTCACAGACAGTGGTGAACTAATGCCGTTCCTTCTACAATACTGCATGTAGCCGCTATGCCCCTTCTTGTGTTAACAGTGGTTAGCTCACAACAAGCCTCAGTTCTGGTTACCAGACCTAGAGGTGATAGGACTTCTAGTGAAGGAAAATTTGGGAAAAGCTCTGGGTGCACTATCTTTTTGTCAATGGTCATCCTATCACCAAGCTGTAGTCATCTTTGCCCATTCCATTCACCTAAAGGACCTATAAAAGGTCCTACCAGGGTAGATCTAAGGAACATTGGGTCTAATCTTGCTGAGGGTCTGCACCTAATAAGAGATAGACATGTTCGCAGGTGGATAGTGGGGGAATCGATCACCAGTAGACCAGTGACCATATCCTTGTCAAAGAATCTAACCTCAATCGTATCCCGTTGTGACTCAGGGAGTCATAATCTTTCTACAAATGTAATATCATCTCTAATGATAGAATAACAATGGCGGGTTGATCTAAACGAGTGAATAACCTTAATTTTTTAAGGAATCCTGATCTTCATTCCCAGCAGTAGAGAGTTTAGAAACCTCTGTAAGATAGACCACATCTTGAGCACCCTGGTCACCAGTTCTAGTGTAAACACCATCCCTCACTGACCCCTTACCCAGTGTCCCCCCCATGAACTAGCTTGGGTATGTGCCCTCCGTCTAAAATCGCCTCTCCTCTATCCATAACCCTAGGCCCAACCCTGGCATGGTAAGCTCCTGGCGTATTTCTTGCAGTTAAGCTAGATATATTGTTGGGACAGTTGTTTCTAGTGTGGACATAGGATTGGTACAAGGTACTAGTAACGGTTGCTTTGTGTGGAGGGACAACATTCCCAATGATATGAGATTCTAAGCACCTGTCTTTTGTTCATATTTGAACATCAAACCAATGGCGACCTCTGACCTTGCTCGCAGGCAGGTCGCTCCCCACGCCACCACATGGCCGCCAGCTGCCTCGTAGCTGCTCCCTGCCACCTGCGTGTTTTACTGCCATTTCCCACTCCTTCCCGCCGCTGCGTCCCTGCGGCCCCGCCCCCCTGCTCCCCATTGGACACCCCTCTCCCGCCTCCCAGCTGCTCCTCCCACCCTATCCCCCTCATATGGAGACCGCGCAGCAGACACGCCGCTGGCGTGCCAAAGGCAAGCTCTACTGCATCCATATGCCCCTGGACTGCGCCCAACGCCAGAACCCCTGGACCCCGCGAACGCCACAACACCAGACTCCGCTACGACGTCAGCACCCTCTACGCACTCAACGCAGGCCAAAATAACACCTGTTTCAAAGCCGCCCCGAAACGAACTCACGGACCTTTCTCCTGCCACATCTGCAGCTTCACCTGCGACAGAGCCACCAAACCTCCGAGGACTGGACCCAACCACCTCCGCTGCATACTCCTCAACACCCGCTCTGCACGCAAACACGCCGTCAAACTCTGGGATCTGCTTGACACCTCCGCCCCAGACGTGGCCTTCCTGACCAAGACCTGGTGGAACGATTCCTCGGCGCCCAACATCGCCATAGCCATCCCGGATGGCTACAAGATCACCCGCAGGGATCGCGCCAATGGAATCAGAGGAGGAATAGCCATCGTCCACAAGTCCACCCTCAAGGTCACCACCCACGCAGACGACACCCTCAACACCGTCAAACACCTGCACTTCCGGATCCACACCAACCCCAACACCACCCTCAGAGAAACACTCATCTACAGACCCCCAGACCCCGAGCTCAATTCAGTGACTCATCGCCGACCTCACCAGCACCCACGCACTCGCCTCCATGGAGTACATCCTCCTCGGGGACCTGAATTTCCACTCCGAGAACAACAACAACGCCAACTCCGCCACCCTGATCGACAACCTCGCCAACCTTGGCCTAAGACAACTCGTCAACGCACCCACCCACGCCGCTGGCCACACGCTGGACCCAGTCTTCTCCACAGGCACCCACGTCACCTTTGACCACACCACCGAACTCCACTGGACCAACCACCTCTGCATCCATTTCACCTTCAATAAACCAACCACGCACCACTGCACCCAACAGCTACCTTGCCGCTGCTGGAGCAAAGTCACCGAAGATCAGCTGATCACCACCCTCACCCAAAACCCACCCACTGACCCCACCAACCCACACACCGCAGCCCGCAACCTCAGACTGTGGATCGACGACTGCGCCAAGAAACCCTCCAACAACCACACCAGCAAGAGAGCCACCTGGTTCACCGACGAGCTGTAGACCTCCAAATGCGCATGCCGGAAACTGGAGAAGAAATGGCTCCACGAACGCACTCCGGACAACCACGCAGCCCACAAGGACGCCACCCGCAGACATCACCACCTCATCAGATTAGTCAAGAGATCCTTCTTCAAAGACCGCCTGGATAACAATGCACGCGACAGCAAAGAGCCTTTCAGCATTGTAAAGAAACTCTCCAACTCCAGCGCCAACACCAACGACATACCGCCCTCACAAGAACTGTGCAACTTACTGGCCATATTCTTCTAACGCAAGATCGCTGACATCCATGATAGCTTCAAGGCCATGACCGCCCTGACTACGCCATACCCCACCTCCCCTGTGAACACCACCAGCGCCAACCACCTGACCTCCTGGTCCCACGTCAAAGACGACGAGACCCGCAAGGTCATGAACTCCATCCACTCAGGATCTCCATCAGACCCGTGCCCACACCATGTATTCAACAAAGCAGATGCTGCCATCGCACCCCAACTACGGACGGTCATCAACATCTCCTTCCAAATAGAGACATTCCCGGAAAGCTGGAAGCATGCCAAAATCAACGCCCTCCTCAAGAAGCCCAAGGCAGACCCCAAGGACCTCAAGAACTTCCGGCCCATCTCCCTGCTCCCGTTCCCGGCGAAGATCATCGAGGAAAACGTCAACATACAACTGGCCCGCCACCGGGAAGACAACAACATCTTGGACCCGTCCCAGTCCGGGTTCAGATGAAACCACAGCACCGAGACAGCCCTCATCGCCGCAACAGATGACATCAGGCGCTAACTAGACAACAGTGAAACATCAGCCCTCATCCCCCTGGACCTGTCAGCCGCCTTCGACACGGTCTGCCATCGCACTCTAAAGACAAGCCTCTTAGAAGCTAGAATCTAAGAGAAGGCCTTTGACTGAACAACGTCCTTCCTCTCCGGCAGAACCCAGAGCGTCCGCCTCCCTCCCTTCTGATCCGAGGCCACCAACATCATCTGCGGCGTCCCCCAGGGCTTATCACTCAGCCCGATGCTGTTCAACATCTACATGGCCCGATTGGCACAAGTGGCCCGCCAACATGACCTCAATATCATCTCCTACGCTGACGACACCCAGCTCATCCTCTCCCTCACCAAGGACCCGCACACCACCAAAACCAACCTCCACTAGGGAATGATGGCCGTCGCCGACTGGATGAGGAACAGCCGTCTGAAGCTGAACTCGGACAAGACGGAGGTACTCATCCTCGGACCCACCTCCTCAGCCTGGGACGACTCCTGGCGGCCGATCTACAAGTGGATCCCGACCGAAACAAGAACGGTGACACAGGCCCTTGTTAGCAGCAGACTGGACTACGGCAACGCACTCTAAGAAGAAATCCCAGCAAAATACCTACGACGACTACAACGCATCCAAAACGCCTCCGCCCGACTGATCATCTACGTCCCCCACCGCAGCCACATCTCCCTACACATGAGAGACCTACACTGGCTCCCTGTCGACAAGAGGATCACCTTCAAGTTCCTCACCCATGGACACAAAGAACTCCACAACGCCGGACCAGTCTACCTGAACAGCAGACTCAGCTTCTACACCCCCACCCGCCAGCTCCGCTCCGCCAGCCTTGCCCTCGCCGCTGTTCCCCGCATCCAACGAACAACCTCCGGCGGCGGATCCTTCTCCTACCTCGCCGCCAAGACCTGGAACACCCTCCCTACCCACCTACAGCAGACCTAAGACCTACTTGCCTTCAGAAGACTCCTCAAGACCTGGCTCTTCGAGAAGTAGCGGCACCCCCTCTTCTCAGCGCCTTTAGACCCTCACCGGTAAGTAGCGCGCTTTACAAGTACTCTGATTGATTGATTGATTGATTTATTGATTGGACTGGGGGAGGCTCCGTTGTACCACCTTCCTACAAGTTGTTCTCTCAGTTAGGGTAGTAACCTCCATTCTAAGTGCAACAACCTCCTCTCTCAGTGACTTAATTAATGCTTTCAACACATGCACCTCACAAGACTCCTCTGAGTCATCTAACCCAGTTCCTGGTTTCCCAATTTCTTCATGAACAAGAACATCAAATCTATTGTGGCACTCCACTTGAGTGACATGGGCCACGATAGGGGACCTACTTGACTCAGTACTTGATAGGGATGCAGCTGGACCAGACTCTGGATAAAAAGGCCTTTCTGCCAGACCCTCAGTCTTTCCTTTAATGTGTTGGTTGAACATTTGTAGTATTGACTTTGCCGATTTTTTTGCTGGTGGTGGTTTAGAGGAAATGGTTAACAGAGCTACAGGATTGTTGCCAGTAATTGTGCCTGTACTTGCTAGACTACCTGTTCGAGAAGAGAGGCAGGGTACGCCAGAGTCAACGATTCCTGGCATGCAGTGAGAATTGACTCTATCCTGTCCATAATCTCATGACAGACTGCACCAGAGGACCGTTTTTTGGAATTATCCAAGCCCTGGACTCTATCCTGGCATTTTCTTTTACCCATCTCTCTAAGTTCCCCTCTATCGCTATATTCAGCCCTGGTGCTCAGGAAGGAGCTTTTAAGGATTAACACTCAACCACCTTCACAAATCCCACGTACACAAGAAGGGCTTATTGACCAGACAATGGTTTAAGATTTACACTCGAATTAGCATGAGATTACAATAATGCCAAAATAGGGTCAAAAACAGCAATAAATATCAACTGGGGACAGATCAACCCAGTTTAGTTGTAAATGAAAAAAATACTCAAACAGCTTACTGAAGAACCAAGGGGGTGGCCCCACCCGCTTTTTCTTGGCGCTGACTGGTGCAGACAGGCCAGCCCTTGGCCCGGGCGTGTCCTGCACCGCTGGAGCCCGTGACCGGATGTATGTGCTTCCTGGAACATTACTGCTGTGCAAGCGCCTCCTGGCGCACAAGCAGATGGGGAATGCAGTCCCTGGGAGGTAAAGTGCTGCTTGCTATGGTGCTATGGCCGCCGAGATGCTGGGCTCTGTAGCGTAGGGTGACCAGGCGTCCCCGTTTTGCCAGGACGGTCCCTGTTTTTAACCAGCTGTCCCAGCAAATTTCAAGAAATTTAGCTCATGTCCCCGTTTTTGGAGAGGGTCGACTGAAAACGGTGGGAGGATTTTTTCATGTTTTACAAAGCAGGGATACTTAGCAGTTGTTTCAAGAAAGCAATTTAATTAACAGGCAAGTTACTGGGCTTAAAAATTGCATTTTATATATGTTCTTACTGCCTGTTCTGCAATTCTCTGCTGAGTAGCGCTCTCATCGCTTGAAGTAAAAGTGTAGTCCTTCTTCTATTTTTGTGAAATGTCCCGGTTTTTGGCTTTAAAATCCTGGTCACCCTACTGTAGCGGGCTCCATCACATAACACATCTCCCTTCCTTGGACAAGATCTGGAGCACGTTTCAAGTGACAGGTTGGTGTGATGGCCAGCTCAGCCTTTCATTATTCATAAATCAATAAATAAGTACGTTTAACAGAGCTTCTCTTGTAGGTCCCTTAAGAAAACTTTCTTTCTGGTGCTTTGCTTTTTCCGCAGACAAGTTTGTGAAAATCATGAAACACATAGCAAAAGAAATAGCGGCATCAGAAATGTATCGAACAGCAATGTAGGCAGATGTGAACAAAAACAGTGTTGCATGGGGAAAAAGGATCATCCGGAGTACATTTGTTTAACGCACTTCGACCACTGGCCCCGTCAGTCAGCTTTCTGCGAGCATAAAAAAAAACAGTTTTGGATTCCCCACAAGCTGGGTGGGGCAACTGGAAGACCATCCAAATGTGGAAAAAACTCCTCATAAGGGTCCGACCACCCTGTCTCTGCTGCACTTTGTTTCCCCTGTGAACTGAGATTCACAAATGTGATCTCCTGAGCTCTGAGCACGCATTACAGTGCTGCGGGTTCCTGCCACCTCAACCCTCCTAGTGGTGTCAGCTCTGCTTACCTGGGTGGTGTAGCGCTCCTCGCAATATCCCGTGCTGGGCGTTCCCATTGTCTTAGAGCATACGCGGGGATAGGCAGTGAGCTTCCTCTGCTGATGTCCAGTTAGTGCTTTGTCCTGCGTAGCGCGGGATTGTTACAATAAAGAGCGGTGCGCGTACATGTGGCATCAGAGCTAACAAACACACGAGCAGCGCATTACATCGAGCCACATTGTCCTGTTTTAATTTGCTGCCCAAGGCCTGTTCAAGCGCAGCGCGCAGCCAATAATTATCTCGGTCGGAACGCTTGTTGACACGCGCTTCGACATAACATTTCTGGCAATGAGGGTGGTTCCTCGTGCTCCCAGGTGGCGGCCACGCACGATCACATTGTGCACGCGGTGGTCGTGCTGCTGGGAATCCAGTCCCACGTGACAACTTTCTTTCTGCAGTGGGGTATGAAAGTCTACTGAGGTGGTTGCTGGCCTCCCTGCTGCACATTTGTAGAGGGCAGTCCTGGAAGCTGGTTTGCTGGCCTGACTCGGGGCTGTGGAGGCCGTGAGTGCTCCAGGACGAATTGTGAGTACCTGCAGGCTGAGGGCACTGAAGAGTCTGAGCAAGTGGCTGTCCACAGGATTAGAAACAGATTCTGTCAGTTGGAAGGACACACCTGTGACATTGAGACTTCCCAGTCATGGTTCACATCCCTGCCATAGAGCCATTTGAGGTCGAGGGGGCCCCATCTGCTCAGGCCCCAAGGTGAAGAGAATGGGTCGAGCAAGTGCTGCTATTCTTTAAGGCTACAAAGGAAGATGATGAACAAAAGAGGGCAATGCTGTTACATCTTGGTGGGAAGGATGTGTACAAAATAGCCAAGATGGCGGCAGAGGCAGTGCCAAAAACTCATCTCACGCTAATAGCGGCCCTTAACTCTCATTTTGAGTCCATGGCAAATCGTGACTATGAACGTTTTGTGTTCGCAAAGCCAGGCAACCACCTAAAGAATCAGTAGATGCATTTCACGCGAGGTTAAAGGAGCTAGCCAGCACATGTGGATTTCAGGATGAGACGGAGGATATTCTAGGCCAAGTCATTCAGGGGTGCGCTTCAGCAAGCTGAGAGAAAGAATCCTGGAAGAGTCATGGAATTCATTGGCTGAGATACTGACCATGGGGAGGACTAAAGATCTCTCAAAAGCAAGGGCGGCCCATATGGAGGCAGCCTTACAGGTTCCCGTTAAGACTGAACCAGTGAATGCGGTCACCTCGACCCCAGGGACTATACCAGCCAATTCAAGAGGCTCAAGAACACGCACATGTGGCAATTGTGGAGGACCATTACATAGAGTTCCCAGTGAAAGGGAAGAGGTGCTCGGCATGTGGCGCAATGAACTATTTTATGAAAGTCTGTTGATCGAATAGAGGGAGAACAATGAGGTCCCAGGTGAATGTGATCCCAGAGACTCACTAGCAAGGAAGTAATATGGACGATGATGGCCGGGAAGTACACATGGTACATTCGGTGTTCATGGTGGGGTCAGATTTGAGTACCCAAAGTTGGTTGCCACAGTGCCAAGTGCTGGTCGGGGGACGCCCTTCAACAGCAATTGTAGATACGGGGGTGACCATAAACATCATGTCCCATGAGGCTCATCAAGGGATGACACCTCCTCCTACATTAAACCATCGAAAATTACAGTGTTTGCCTATGGTCCAAACCTTTGGCCATCAAAGGAAAGTTCAGAACAACACTGGCTTATGAAACACAGAAAATTGAGGCAGCAACCTATGTCACAGAAGAAGGACATGGCAAGTTGCTGGGGTGCAAGTCGACAGAGGCCTTGGGCACTGTCAAGTTTGCCTTCAGCATACACAGAGACAGCGTGAGTCAAACACTCGAGGAATTACTCAAGGTGTTTAATGGGATTGGATGTCTAAAGGACAAACAGATACACCTTCACATAGATTCCTTGGTGCAACCTGTGGCCCTGTGACACAGATGGTTGCTTTTCATCCGAGACCCCTCGTGGAAAAGGAACTGCGCAAATGGAAGATGCAAGGATCAAGAAAAAGTGAAAGGCCCGACGCCCTGGGTGTTACCCATTGTGGTTGCGAGGAAGTCCAAGCAGCTGGGCGAGGTAAGAATCTGTGTAGACATGAGGGCTCCCAACACTGCAATAAAGAGAGAGCAGCATTCGCCGACAATTGATGACCTGAAAGGAGAGCTAAGCGAGGCCTGCTGGTTTTTGAAGCTTGATTTGTGAGCTGGTTATCAACAACTGGTCCTTGATGAACCATCAAGATATATCACAACATTTTCCAAGCATGTGGGATTGAGGCAATACAAGACGCTGAGCTTCGGTATCTCCAGCACAGCAGAGGAATTCCAAAATACCATTAAAAACTCCTAGCTGTCCTCCCAGGTGTGATGAATGTCAGTGACAATATTCTGGCACATTCAAAATCAATACCTGAACATAATGATTGGCTGCGGCAGATTCTCCAGCGAATACAAAAGTCGAGACTTACGCTGCATCGAGGCAAATGTGAGTTCCTCAAGCAGAGACTGCCATTCTTTCGGAATACCTATTCGGCTGAAGGGGTTGCTCCTGACCCTGAGAAAGTCAAGGACATTAAGAAGGCCCCGGCTCCTATGAATGTGACGGAAATGAGCAGCTTCCAGGGGATGGTCAACTACTGTGGCCGATTTATCAAGGGCCTAACTTCCCTCACAACAACTTTCCAGGAGTTGACCAAAGAGTCAGCGACTTGGGTATGGGATCCGGAACAAGAAGCTGCGTTTGAAGTGACGAAAGAAGCTCTATCGAGCACCACCACGTTGAGAATCCAAAGCAACAGACTCAAGTTGCAGTAGATGCTGGGCCAAAAGGGCTTGGAGCCATCTTACTTCAGCGGATGACTGATGATGATGAGTGGGCTCCCGTGGCTTTTGCCAGTCGGTCGTTGACTGCCACCGAACAAAGATATTGACAGATAGAAAAAGAAGCAATAGTGGTGCACTAGGGATGCAGGCACTTCCATCTGTATGTGCATGGGGAAATGTTCTTGGTCACCACCAATCACAAAGCTCTAATACCTCTCTTCATGGGAACAGCGTCCAAGCCACCACCTCGCATAGAAAAGTGGATGTTGCAATTGCAGGAGGGCGATTGTGAGATTGAATATCAACCTGAGGCTAACAATCCTGCTGACTATTTGTCTCGTCATCCCCGCGAGGCTACCAGTGTTGAGATGGACGAAGTCGAAGAAACAGAAGAATACGTAAGATACATCTCAGACCGTTCACGTCCGCTGCCGATATCCTTAGGAAAACTATGCAAAGCAACCGCTGAAGATGGACGCTTGCAGAAAGTGCTGGAGGATGTGAAAACGGACAAATGGCATCCCCAAGATGTCAAGTGTCCACGTTCACTCCAATGGCAAAAAACGTAATTGAGAGTTTGCACCATGTGAAACATGAGCTGAGTGTGGATCCCCATGGGTGCCTACTACGAGGTCACAGGCTTGTGGTTCCGTCAACTCTTGTGGATAGAGGTGTCAGTTTGTCACATGCGGGACACTAGGGAATGGTGAAAACCAAAAGCAGATTGCGAACCAAAGTCTGGTTCCTTCTCATGGATGAGAAGGTGGAGGAAGTAGTGTGATCCTGTCAGTGGTGTAATCCACCGGTGAACCGAATCCTCCTGCACCAATTATGACTGAGCGATGACCAGAAGGTTCTGGCTGAGGGCAAGCATGGATTTTGGGAGTCTCCTGGATGGGAAACACTCCATGGTGATAATTGACCACTACTCTAAGTACCCAGACGTAGAGGTGCTGCTGTCCCTGAGTGCTGGAGAAGTAATTCCCAAACTGGAGAAGGTAATGGCCACTCATGTTCTGATCAAAGGGCTTCGACCTGATAATGGTCCACCCTTTCAGGGACAAGAATTTGCATCGTACCTTGCCTCTCACAGAATAGTGCACCAGAAAATTACCGGAAGTGGCCAAAGGCAAGTGGTGAAGCCAAACGTTTCATGCGAACATTGAATAAGGTCATCAGGATAGCTGTGGAACATGTGATGCGGTGGAACAATCCTTTTTTGATTTCCACATAGATTACCGCCAGACTCCTCACACAACAACGGGAGAGGTGCCTGGTCACCTGTCCATGGGACGAGTGGTTAGGGATTCCATCCCCCATCATCCAACTTGGGCTCCTGAACTTCTCGATGATAGTGCGGTGGAGTGCAGAAGGAAACAAGCTAATAATGTGGTCAGCATGAACCGTAGAGTAGCGACGTCTAAGCTTCAGACCAGTTACCTGGTCATTGTTCAGGACAGACATCCTGGCAGTAAATGTTGCCTTCCCTTTGAGAAAGATCCATGGCGCATAACTTAGATTAGAAGCACTCAAGTTACAGCCACAAGAGATGTTGAGGTGCTCGCAAGAAACATGTCAGCGTTTAAAAAGTATCATGAGTCTCCTAATGGTGAACCCAACTTCGTGGTGACTAGTCCTGATGACTGTCACTCGGATGTTTGGTCTGACACTGGTCATAATGTCCAAGGAGCTGAAGGAGTGACTGAGTCTCTCCCTCAAGTAAGTGTTCAACGAGAGGTCCCTGAGTCCTCTGCGGAGGGGGACGCCAATGACTATGGTGAGTGCTGTGATAATCGCACCCAATATAAACTCAAGGCAATCCTGCAACTTCGAATCTGCTAAAGAACGTTCACTGTTACGCGTTCTAGACTGTTATACGATGCTGTCAGAGTATCTATGCTTTTCAATGATTACACCAAGTGTTAAATGTTGTTATTGGTGATTTCTTTGTTTGGGGAGGAATGATATATTGGTCCTCGTGATATCCCGTGCTGGGCCTTGCCCATTGTCTTAGAGCAAACGCAGGGGTGGTGAGCTTCCCCCGCTGACGTGCAGTTTGTGGTTTGCGTAGCGCGGGACTGTTACAATAAAGAGCGGTGCACCTGCGTGTGTGTGGCATCAGAGCCGACACACACAGGAGCAGCGCATTGCATCCAGCCAAGTTGTCCTGTTTTTATTCACGGCCCAAGGCCCAATCAAGTGCAGCGCCGAGCCCATAATTATCTCGGTCAGTGCGCTCGTTGACACGCCCTCCGACATAACACTGGGGTCCGTGTTTAACGTGTGATTTTGATAGTTCGGGTTAGACTTGAGCAATTAACTGTAACCAAGGGTAACTACAGAGCTAGCATAGGCTGAGAACCTACGATGTGTCGCACCTTCCAGCCGCAGCATTCCTGCCTCCTAAGTCCATTCTGGCGCTGGGGAGATCCGAACTCCTCCAGCACACTTTCTACCGGGTGCAACTCAAGAGGCTATCAAAATAGTAGGGATCGTACTAGGCAAGAAAAATGAAAGCATGAACGTGCAAAGGTTTGCTCGTCCAGGCTTGCAGGAGTCCAATCAGAGGTGTACACTTTAGCTGAGGGAAAGCGGTCAGAAGGAGCTGCCATTTATAGCGCTCATATATGCTTTGCACCAGGCGAGCTATAACAGAGCTAAACATACGGCTGAACATGGGAACATCAGGTCCAGAACATATGTCTGTTTTATACAGCAAAAGAGGACATATTTATCAGTACATTTGACTGAAGACCTATGAAAGGCACCACCCGACAGACACGTGTCTGGATAAAAATACACTTCCTTACGAGTCTGCTTCTAATAACATTGGACTGTATTAGCTCAGAGTATTTCCATGTTGAGCCTCTATCCCCCTGCCCTGGTCTGACCAATACCTGACTACTCGAACCTTATGCATTTGTACCCCTGGATGGTGCCAGATGGATATTTGTGAGCAGCACATTCATTCTACATAATGTGAACCTTGACTTTCCATACGTTTTTGAAGGGAAGCTTCAAAAGAGTCAAGATACACCCTTAATCAGTGTGCATATCATACCATTGTGCAATGGGATTCCTGGGCTGCAGTAGTACCGAGTAGCTCTGTATAGGTCGGTTATGGCTGGAATAGATATAGTGTAATACACCCTGCCCATCATGGCTTTAAGTTGGATGAAACAACTGGGGGGTCTCTCAAAGGGGTGTGGCCAAAGTAATTAAGGGCTTAAAACACATAAGCTAAAAATCTGTGCTTAGCATAGTATACCTACAAGAAGTCAGGATTCTTGGCTTTGTCAATGGTTGTTAGTTGCAGAAGATAAAGAAGCAGCAACTATGGCTTGCATATAATATTGAAAAAGCTTCCACTTAAAGCCCTTGTGACACCACAACAAAGTTGCTGCTCCTGAGTTTCAAAAAGAGAAGGCAAATCCAGAGAGAAAACGACTCTCTGTAAAGGATTCCCCTTCCCCTACAACACTCACCTGGCATGACATCATGCCGTAACTTCTCCACTAGTGAGAAGTGAGCACGCATATCGATGTGCCTGCTGTCACTGCAGTCCGGGAAAAACCAGACAGCCTAAGCCAGGACACAAAACAGATCCCGATAGGGACCCATTTCGAATGCCCACTTAAAAAAACTGCCGGTGCTCAGCCTCGGTGAGACCCGGCCCACTCAAAGCCCTGATGCCCATACGAACAGGGGCTTAATTTAATGAACACAATTAATTGCCTCCCAAAATGCCCGTGATTTTGTTTGGGGATTGATGATTGTTATTTTTGGGGCTATTACCCCATGTCTGCTGCCCCACATAATGTACAGAGTGCAGGAATTAGTGTACACACCCCGGAACAATTGCCCACTACTATCATGCGTGAGGTTGCTGCCTGTAGCGCCGTGTTTCTGCACCATGTGCCGTGCCATGTACCTTTGTGTGCAACGGGTATGAATAACCCTTTTCCTGCTGCAACCAAGCAAACTTATAGTTCATATACAAACCAGCTGCCTTCCACGCATGTATGCCATCCCTGAGACAGTCTCCTGAAAGATTTCATCATACTTTACGCCGCAACGGTCGTACCACCTCCAGCTACTTTTTCCATCTTCCCAACACCCAGTAGCCACCATCCCAGCAAGGTGCTTCTCTTTTACCACAGACATAGAAGTGGAGAGAAAACAAAGAAAAATGGTGTTCAGTGCACTTGAAAGTGGTGTATGTGGCAGTGTGCACCAACAGCAGGGAACCTAGTGAATCCTCATGGTGCAACGCAAACAATAAATACTTTATTTTGATTGTTATCTTTCTACTGGCTTTATTAATGCTTGTTAACATAGGTAGAGTAGACCCACCCCACACAATAAAGAAAAATGTTGGGAGAATTTACTGGAAACAATAGTAACAAAAAATGTGAAAGTGTTCTGGAAGCTTAGCCAGGACGCATCAGGTCGGACGCCTGGAACCCTGAGCTGTGTAGTTGATGAGGCAGCCTAGGAGGAGTATCTAGACCAATTATATATGGCTAGTCATGTGCCAGAAATAAATAAGGGAAGTGCCCTTAAAGGAAGGGAGGCAAAAGAGCTAATTCCATCCTTCACAGTAGAAAAAGTGAAGGAAACTATCAGGAAGTTCAATTTAACTCGAGCCGCCAGGCCAGAAAATATACCTGCGGTAATAATTAAAACTCAGCTAGACTGGTGGGCACAATTTCTCTATCAGATGTTTTTAGCTGTTTTAGATTCAGGAATTATCCCAAAATCCTGGAGGAGGGCCGTTATTAGGCCTCTGCACAAGAAAGGCGATAGGAATGATTCTAAGAATTATAGATTAATTAATCTACTACATATTGGAGTGAAAGTATTGTTGAAAATAATACTGTGTGGATACATATTCGATCGTACCGGTCGAACAAGGAGGCTTTAAAGAGGGGCACTCAACAATAGATCATTGTTTTGCTTCATGGGCATTAGCACATAAATCCATGGAACAGCAGGGTAGACTATACTGCTGTTTTGTTGATTTCCGTGCAGCATTAGACTATGTGGATAGGGAGTGCCTTTGGAAGACGCTACGAAGTTATAATATTCCATAGGATTTCCTAGCAATAATTCAAGAGTTGCATAGACAGAACTGGGCACAGGTCATTAAAGATACAATAGGGGGTTTGACTCCCGAAATAGCTATAAACAATGGCCTCAGACAGGGTTGCGTATTAGCCCCACTTCTTTTTTCAATCTTTCTCGCAGACCTACCATCTTACCTGATGACCGAAGCACAAGTCCAAAAGTAAATGGGAAGCACTTATCTTGTTATTGTACGCGGACGACTTAGTAATACTTGACCAAACTGAGTTGGGTCGGCAAAGAAAGCTAAATGCGTTCAACACATACTGTGTATCTAAACGCCTTACAGTGAATATGGATAAAACAAAAAATCTGTGCTTCGGGAAGAGAAATCAAAAGTATAGTTGGTCTTTGGGAAAAACAAAGTTAGAGATTGTTAACCAGTTTAAATACCTTGGTATATGGTTTGACAAGTCTCTAAAATGGACTATGCATCTGGAGGCCCAGAAAGTTAAAGCCCTAGCTTCAGTTTGCGGGTTGAAAAACTTCAATTGTAGCTATAGTGACATGTCCCATAGACCACTGCTGAAGGCCTTCAATGCAATGATCCCCCCACAAATGCAGTACGGTGCAGAATCCTTATGCTTAGGAGGGAAATGTACCTGGAACAGCGAGGAAGGGAATTGTTTAAAAGCACTGCTGTCATTACCTAGCTCATCAATGTTACAGTCAATTAGATTAGAGCTAGATGTGACATTTTGGGATGTCCAGGTGCAAGTGGGTTTGCTAAGATTTTGGAAATTATTAGGAACAGGAGAAGAGATGAAAGTGTCACAATGGTGTATGGAGGAGATTTAGCAGAGTGAACTTAGGTGCGCAAAAGAAATAATAAAAAAACTGTATTCCATCCGTGATAAGTTAAAAGTGGAAATGGACCCACAGTCCCTACTTATTGCTGAATCAAAAAGCGAGCTTAAAATCCTAGGGAAGGAACTGTCTAGACTGAATGATATGGAATATCTACTGAAAAAAGAGTCTGTGCAACCCATGATAAATAGCTGGAGGAAAGAAAATTGATATCCCTACTTAGACACCCTACCAAATCAGGGGCTTAGAATGGAACTTTTAAGGGTGAGAATTGGGATCAATCCAGCTCGGTCAAACGACAAAATAAAAATGGAATTGATGGGTCCAGATAGTAGATGCACGTGCAGGATTGGTATGAAATGTAATTACTTGTATGTATTAATGAATTGTCATAAATTAGTAGGCCAGCGAACATTGTTTTTATGACCTATTTTCCTAAAATACAGTACTAGATCCCGTCTGCAAGCAATCAAGCTCCTTACTGATATGCATCCCCTTGATATCGTCATAGCTGTGGCAAAGTTTATCCAGGCTGTTAAAAGGTTCTTCATGCAATAGGGAATGGAGAGTTAGATTGAGCAACGAGGAACAGAGATTTAAGTTGTATCCTTTCCAACATTTTAAAACAGGTTTTCTTGCAGTTGATTTTCTTATGGGATTTTTTAAATGTTTTTTAGCTGTTGTAGGAAATTGTCTTAATTTAACTTTGGTAGAGGCTATGAAAATTCATAGTTTTTATGGAATGAGATACTGCTTTTGTAATTATTTTAAGAATTTAAAAAAATGTGCATTCATTGTGGTTTGAAGATTAATGGTCTAAATAAACTTTATTCTGACTTGACTTGCACCCCACACAATAACTGCAATATAGGCGTGCTTGCAAACGGTTCGGTGGTCCGAGCCAAAACCAGACCAGGAAATATACTATTGTCCTAAAACATGGCTCACAAAAGCAGTTTTAATCCAAAATCTGTAATATTCTGGTTTATGAAGTTATCAACAATTAAGAACAAACGCTTAACGAATGGAAGTTCGAAGGTGTGGGGTGTATGCCAGCAGCGTACGAGTATACACCCACAAGCACAACCACATTCTAACTTTCAAACTTCTCCTCGGTAATTTATGCAACTGTTAAACCCACCATTCGAGACACCTCCACCGCCAAATTTGAGAGCCAACCTCTGGCAACCCTATTCACTCCTCCCAAAGTGACCAGGTGCGCTACGGAATCTTTGACCCACCACTAGGAAGCTCTCTCCTCATATTACCCACAAAATACCCCTACCCATTAAGGATAACAGATGAGTCATGCTCACTTGTAATATAGCCTTACGTTGTGTAAAAATGTCCCATTCATGGTATTATTTGACTCTTGTTTAATATTGTTATTTGATGTAGCAGAGATCATTTAAGTTGATAAGGTTTGCAGCAATAGGAATTCGGACTGGTGTACTGCCCCTGGATCTGAAGTAAACCAGTTTGAAAGCTTTAACACAACCTCTATCGAAGACGGGCACCGGTAGGTATTATTGTTGTGTCCTTCACTTGCTAAGAATCAGCTACCATTTCCTTTCCCTCCTTGAGTTTGAACCCGCACCCTCCACATTAAGCTGATGAACATTGTGTTGTTTAGAAGATTTATACACAGCGGCTTATGCAAGTAAGGGTGTCCCTGCACTGTCCATGAGACATGGGGGGAATTAAGTAATATGCCCAAAATCCCCAGAATTGAGTAGATGCTGGGACACGAGCCCCATCTCCCTAGCGGGCCGATCTGACCGCTGCTCCATGTCCCCTGCTTTATATTGATTTATCAAGAAAAACCTGTTTCGCAAATAATTAACCTTGCTATCCTATTTTTAAAATGACATTTACAAGGTGAATGGTTCAATCAACCTTGTCAGGATTGGAACCCCCAACCTAAACTATTGGCAGATCGTTGTACCCAACACTTATTGTGCTTGTTAAGAGGACCGGAAACGTCTGTAGTTGCAATAAACATCAGAGGGCGCAGCCCCAATGGTGGCCATCTAACGTGGTCCTTTTTAAATATGTAAATGAATAAATAAGCTATTAAGCCCTTAACCCTTTTACAGTGGTACGCAGTGTGCCCCTTCTCCACGCATGATACCTGTCAAGAACACCTAATTTCAAATTACCCTTAAACCAAGGCTGATCAGTGACGAGGAAAGCTGCAGTAGAAACGAGAGGGGGGCAGGACTACAAGCCCATTGAGTCCCTGCAGCAGGGGCCGCCAATGCAGTCACTGCGCCGGGAGACGTCTTGCCTATTTATCTAGGGGCGTGGTCGACTTCGATCATAGTGCCTATTTTTAAAAAAGGGGACCACTCTCAGCCCAGTGGCTATAGACTGATCTCTTTAATAGATACTACTCTAAAAATATTGGGCAGAGTCCTATACCAACGCATAAACGACTGGGCACAAGAAAAAGCAATATTGCATCCCAGCCAATAAGGCTTTAGACCCAAAGTGGGTACTATAGAGCAGTGCCTAAACCTTAGACTAGTACAAAAGGGGGTGGTGATGGACGGAGCCATGCCTTCCCTAGACCAGAAACAAGCTTCCTAGGACCGGTTTCTGGCACTTCAGCAGTCTTCAGCCAGGCTTGTTTGATTCCAGTGGCAAAGTGAGCAAGGGACTCACGTCTGAGCATACCCTGCCAACATATGGCGAACAAAGCGGTACAAAAGAGGGTTGGTGATGGACGGAGCATCTGAACCAATCAATACATCACACCCAGTCAACAGATCTGGGTTTAATCCATCACCGTTCTTTAGCCCACTCTGCCACCCCAGGTCAGACACGGCCATATGCAAATCAGTCTGACCCTGTGCCTCATGGGAACAGTCCAGCCCGAACTGCCAAGCAATGCCTTCCCTGGACCAGACACAAGCTTCCTAGGACCGGTTTCTGGCACTTGAGCCGTCTTCAGCCAGGCTTGCTTGATTCCAGTGGCAAAGTGAGCAAGGGATTCACGTCTGAGCATACCCTGCCAACTTATGACGAACAAAGCGGTACAAAAGGGGGTGGTGATGGACGGAGCATCTGAACAAATCAAACACTCACACCCAGTCAACAGATCTGGGTTTAATCCATCACCGTTCTTTAGCCCACTCTGCCACCCCAGTTCAGACACGGCCATATGCAAATCAGTCTGACCCTGTGCCTCATGGGAACAGTCCAGCCCGAACTGCCAAGCCATGCCTTCCATGGACCAGAAACAAGCTTCCTAGGACCAGTTTCTGGCACTTCAGCCATCTTCGGCCAGGCTTGCTTGATTCCAGTGGCAAAATGAGCAAGGGACTCACGTCTGAGCATACCCTGCCACTTTATGGCGAACAAAGCGGTACAAAAGGGGGTGGTGATGGACGGAGCATCTGAACCAATAAAACACTCACACCCAGTCAACAGATCTGGGTTTAATCCATCACCGTTCTTTAGCCCACTCTGCCACCCCAGTTCAGACATGGCCATATGCAAATCAGTCTGACCCTGTGCCTCATGGGAACAGTCCAGCCCGAACTGCCAAGCCATGCCTTCCCTGGACCAGAAACAAGCTTCCTAGGACCGGTTTCTGGCACTTTAGCCGTCTTCAGCCAGGCTTGCTTGATTCCAGTGGCAAAGTGAGCAAGGGACTCACATCTGAGCATACCCTGCCAACTTATGGCGAACAAAGAGGTACAAAAGGGGGTGGTGATGGACGGAGCATCTGAACCAATCAAACACTCACACCCAGTCAACAGTAATGGGTTTAAACCATCACCATTCTTTAGCCCACTCTGCCACCCCAGTTCAGACATGGCCATATGCAAATCAGTCTGACCCTGTGCCTCATGGGAACAGTCCCGCCCGAACTGCCAAGCCATGCCTTCCCTGGACCAGAAACAAGCTTCATTGAACCAGTTTCTGATACTTCAGCCGTCTTCAGCCAGACTTGCTTGATTCCAGTGGCAAAGTGAGCAAGGTACTCACGTCTGAGCATACCCTGCCAACTTATGGCGAACAAAGCGGTACAAAAGGGGGTGGTGATGGACGGAGCATCTGAACCAATCAAACACTCACACCCAGTCAACAGATCTGGGTTTAATCCATCACCGTTCTTTAGCCCACTCTGACACCCCAGTTCAGACATGGCCATATGCAAATCAGTCTGACCCTGTGCCTCATGGGAACAGTCCAGCCCCAACTGCCAAGTCATGCCTTCCCTGGACCAGAAACAAGCTTCCTAGGATCGGTTTCTGGCACTTCAGCCGTCTTCAGCCAGGCTTGCTTGATTCCAGTGGCAAAGTGAGCAAGGGACTCACGTATGAGCATACCCTGCCAACTTATGGCGAACAAAGCGGTACAAAAGGGGGTGGTGATGGACGGAGCATCTGAACCAATCAAACACTCACACCCAGTAAACAGATCTGGTTTTAATACATCACCGTTCTTTAGCCCACTCTGCCACCCCAGTTCAGACATGGCCATATGCAAATCAGTCTGACCCTGTGCCTCATGGGAACAGTCCAGCCCCAACTGCCAAGCCATGCCTTCCCTGGACCAGAAACAAGCTTCCTAGGACCGGTTTCTGGCACTTCAGCCGTCTTCAGCCAGGCTTGCTTGATTCCAGTGGCAAAGTGAGCAAGGGACTCACGTCAGAGCATACCCTGCCAACTTATGGCGAATAAAGCGGTACAAAAGGGGGTGGTGATGGACGGAGCATCTGAACCAATCAAACACTCACACCCAGTCAACAGATCTGGGTTTAATCCATCACCGTTCTTTAGCCCACTCTGACACCCCAGTTCAGACATGGCCATATGCAAATCAGTCTGACCCTGTGCCTCATGGGAACAGTCCAGCCCGAACTGCCAAGCCATGCCTTCCCTGGACCAGAAACAACCTTCCTAGGACCGGTTTCTGGCACTTCAGCCGTCTTCAGCCAGGCTTGCTTGATTCCAGTGGCAAAGTGAGCAAGGGAATCACGTCTGAGCATACCCTGCCAACTTATGGCGAACAAAGCGGTACAAAAGGGGGTGGTGATGGACGGAGCATCTGAACCAATCAAACACTCACACCCAGTCAACAGATCTGGATTTAATCCATCACCGTTCTTTAGCCCACTCTGCCACCCCAGTTCAGACATGGCCATATGCAAATCAGTCTGACCCTGTGCCTCATGGGATCAGTCCAGCCCGAACTGCCAAGCCATGCCTTCCCTGGACCAGAACAAGCTTCCTAGGACTGGTTTCTGGAAATTCAGCCGTCGTCAGCCAGGCTTGCTTGATTCCAATGGCAAAGTGAGCAAGGGACTCACGTCTGAGCATACCCTGCGAACATATGGCAAACAAAGCGGTACAAAAGGGGGTGGTGATGGACGGAGCATCTGAACCAATCAAACACTCACACCCAGTCAACAGATCTGGGTTTAATCCATCACCGTTTTTTAGCCCACTCTGCCACCCCAGTTCAGACATGTCCATATGTAAATCAGTCTGACCCTGTGCCTCATGGGAATAGTCCAGCCCGAACTGCCAAGCCATGCCTTCCCTGGACCTGAAACAAGCTTTCTAGGAACGGTTTCTGGCACTTCAGCCGTCTTCAGCCAGGCTTGCTTGATTCCAGTGGCAAAGTGAGCAAGGGTCTCACGTCTGAGTCGTAGGAAAGTACACCTAGCAAGAAGTTCCCTCATGTCCCTAGCTTTTATGGACCTATCAACAGTGTTTGATAGTGTTAACCGTTCCAAGTTATGTTCTATTTTAATCTCTCTTGGCCTAGAAGAAGCTTATCTGCACAGAGGAATGAAAGCTAACGTAAGGATCAACATCAGTGGTGAGGTCACAAACAATGTTAATATTATGAGAGTCATGAGACAATGTTGTGTTTTAGCCCCGTTTTTATTAATTTAATATATTAACGATCTTCACTCTTTTTTAACTACTATTACTACTGATGTTCCTTAGATTCAAAGCTCGCCGCTACCCGCCTTGTTGTATGCGAACAACGCTGTGTTGATGGCCCCCAAACCGAAGGCCCTTTCTTTTTTAGTGAACGGCTTTGTCAAATTTATAGCATCATTGGACTTACAAACAAATTTTAATAATTCTTGTACTATGTGCTGCGGCCCTAAGAAATACAATACACCACCCCGGAAGTTAGGCAAACATAGTTTATTCAGCATAAGCACTTTCACCTATCTAGGCATGACTTTTACTACCAGTGGCTCTTAGAAAACACATATAGTAAACAGTGGGAACAAAACTGCCACGTCCTAAGAAAGGGGATGTTTTAATTTCCTCACTGCAGATCTATAAATCACAGTGTCTACTGTCCATGACCTATGCGGCAGAGGTTTGGGGAACCAAAAGTTGCCACCCAATGCAATAAGAGGAAAATACATTCTGTAGAAAGATGCTAAGGGTCTCCATCTCTAGCTCTAGTTTCATCTGCCACAACGAGCTGGGTCTTACCTTCGTTGAAGATTATATTAGCACCCGCCCGCTGCTTTTTTGGCATGCAATATGGCAAAACACAGAGGGGGCACTCACAAAAGATTGCCTCGCATGTGATAATGGCAAGATAACCCCCTGTCTAAAGTACATCGAATCCTGTCTGCGCATGATTGGTCTCAACCAGATATTTGAAAACCCTGAGGGCCCATGTTCTATCCCCAAGAAACAGGTGCAGGTATATTGGTACCAACATGTACAGGTGGGGAGAATAAATAGGGAGTCAGCAAAACCGAGAGTATCGGGCTATTTAGGTAGAATCAGGGATGGACTGGTTCATCCCAAAGTTACTTGATTGGCCATATGAATCACTGGGAGCGTAGTTTACTTTTCTGTTTCAGGGGAGGTACTATAAAATATTCATTGAGCTTTCCATTAGGTTTTCAAGCTAGCTTAGACACCTGTCCCTGTGATGGGAAATCAGGTCAATAAATGAAGCACTTTTTATTTTTCTGTAGTTTTTACTCCATGTACACAAAAACCATCTTCCTTCCCATTATCAAGAAGCTACACATTAATAATTTCAGAGAAACCAACAATGTATTACTCGGATTGGATGATGAGGTCATTATTAAGTGTCACTTTGTTTCTGAAAGTCACAGTGCTATCACGTAAATCAATGTCTGCACTAGAATTTTAGCTCATTTTTTAGTTTATATCTGTATTTTAAATTGACTGTCTTATGCTCGATATGAGCTTTCACTATACTAACCGAATAAAGAACATATTAATTGAGTGACAATGATGATGTCTTGACGAGTGATGGCTGTTCCCGATCCACACCAAGCGTGATGAAAGGGACAAAGAGGACGCAAGACTAAGGTCACCCTGTCTCTAGTCACGGTGGGTGCCTGCTCATTCTCCTGATCTTTGTCTAGCTGTCCTTATGACCACAGTTGATACAAATGAACTTGCCACCCTTTAACATCTGAGCCTGGCAGGCACCTGTTGTGTCCTTAGTGGAAAGACACCAGGAGCCAGGTTGTATATTCAAGACTTGTTTATTCAGTCTTCAGATCAGGTTACAACAATGTTGACTCCAGCCAGCCTGGTGTGGTACCAGCCCCACCAGGAGCAGCCTCCCTAGCTGCTCAGCGCATCTCCAACTGCCACATTCACCCCACTCAGTCACCCAGGCATTCCACGCATCACAGGCACACCAACATTCTAATACCAAGACACACTTTGACTGAGCAGCTAGAGGCAGCAGGGCTAGAGTACATATAATAAATATGTAGGATATAACATTACCTCTTTTTCTTTAAACAAAAACAAAAGAAACTTGAGGACAATGTCCAATACAATTGCATTACAGTAAATCAATAATGGTATCAATCTCAAATCACTTGGATGCAGAAATGACAACAAAACATCACAAGAGAAAAACATACGGTAAAGGAAGGATGGAAAAGATTAATACAAATAAATAGCAGAATCTCCCATCCCCCTTAAAAGAGAAACTTTCATACATATTTCAGTACATAGAACTTAAAAACTCTTCCTGAAACGAGAAGTACTACAACGCAATGGGAAAAGAAAGAATACCCTGCGTCTACCATCCCAAGAGCAAGGGAAACAAGAACAAATGGGTTGTCACCCAAAACACCAACCATAAAGGTAAGTACAAATGTACTGCGCGCAACTTTCAGGGAAAAACCCACATCCAACCCTGATAGGGGTTAACCTAGGTACAGCAGATGGGAACTAACCTATATCCCAACCCCCTCGTGGAGGTTACATACCCCATAGTAGGAGTAACACATTTTCCCATACGACTAATAAACCTGAAAGTATAATGGGAACTGACTAAAGACCCAACATGGGAGGTAACCCACGTACCAAACCCATAGTAGAGGTTAGACACACCTAAGAAGGAGTATCTAACAATATAGACTAAGGAGGTAAATAAACCTACAACAAATCCACATGTAAGTGAATAGTGGAAACCACCCATAGTAAACTAAGTAAACCCTCCACTAGACAAATTTAAACCTGTGGTGTCACGAGAAAAACAGTTAGGACGCTATACAGTAAAGAAATCCAAAAGCTGTAGACCTAATATGCCTGACACGGGTTAACAAAGTGTGACAAAAAAAAAGTAATGAACATCACCAAGTTCACAAACAGTTAAGCATAACCAGTAATATGAATGAATTACCACAGGACTGTGAGCATGAGAAAATGACACTAGATGGCAGTGTAACACAGAATAGTGTAAGAAAAAGTACAAGAAAACACGATCGTACACACATACTTAACAAACCTACACTTCTTCGAGAAAAGGTTTGTACCACAACGACTATTTACGAATAGAATTTTCTTCCGCCGTAATTACTACCCCAAAGTATCTTCCAAAGACGCGCTGTTTACTTCATTTGCTGTGTGCTGCTAAATATCCAATTAAAAGTTTGCAAGCTCTTCGTTTCCTAAGTGCTGCTACGTCGTTTTTACACATCGCCTTTCCACCACATCAACGTCACTTCCTCCTTTCCGCAGTCCTTCTTTTGCTCACTGCTGCAAAGACGTGAGATAACGCACAAATGAAGCATCGCTGCTCCGCTGAATCCCCAAGAACATTCTAAGACGTCATCATTCACTTGCTGCACTGGACGGAGGAAGATCTCCTTCAACAGACACGAGCAAGCCCAATGCAGGGCCAGGGACTAACCGTCACCACAGAGCTTTGCAAGCACAGTAGAGGGCCAGGGACAAACCGTCACCACAGAGCTTCGCGCAGAGCGTTTTTAACCTTCTCACCTTAAGAAAGGTACCTTTATGTCACTCTGTCATTAAATCACTTTTCTGCCGCTGGGGAAAACAACAACTTTCCCTTCTTTAATAAGAACAGCCGCTGGAGGAGGATGATATTCACGGATTTAAATTACAGAAAGATTTCTTCAACAGATTTAAAACCAACTCCATTTTGATAAGCGAAACTCCATATCTTTTATATCACTGCTACCAATTTGACATGAACCTGTAGCGCACAGAAGTTGCACATAGTTCAAATTGGTGTCATTCTTTCTCCAGGCTTTTACACACTGTGACTGCTGTAAAACAGAGCACCTTTTGTAGAGCGATGAGGGAGAATCACCAACACAAGTTAAAACTATCCTGCCAACTCACGAAATCCTTTCAGCACACTGCATGTTCATACTTCCTTTGTAAAAAACTCCATTTGTGTAGTCACCGCACGCTATTAGGTAATAAAACCTTTGTGACTACACTTCCCAAAATTGTGCCTTGACTTTTATTCTGTGCTAGAAACCAACAACTTGTGCTTTTTGAAAAGAAAATCCCGCTATTAGGTAATAAAACCTTTGTGACTACACTTCCCAAAATTGTGCCTTGACTTTTATTCTGTGCTAGAAACCAACAACTTGTGCTTTTTGAAAAGAAAATCCCAGAACTGTGCCATGACCATTATTCTGTCACTTAACTGAAAGGCACTCTTCACACATTAGTGTGATGTGGCTGGTACACCAATACCTGGTTGTAGAGACGCTACCCATCCAACTCACAGTCAATATTGTACATTACCAAGTGGCTGGAACTCCAGATGAGGCTGTAGTTGAACTACTCAACCAACTCACTGTTCACCGCTGTGGCTGGACCACGCAAAATCAGTTGTAGATGCACTACTCCACCAGCTCACAGTTGCAGATGTATTTCCAGGCTGAAGTGTCAGTTGGTGGTAACACTGCTCGTTGTGGCTGTCCATAGGAAGGACACTGGTGGGGCTGGCGCTGGCTTGCCTGGAAATACCTTCTTTTTTTTCTTGAAGTTGCTTATATGATCTCTTGGTTACACTCTTAGATCTTTAACTTAGTTACTTAGTTGCTTAGCTGAACCAAGAGTCACTGGGGTTCAAGACTGTCCTTGTCGCCAAAATTATGTTGTGTCCTTAGTGGAAAGACACCAGGAGCCAGGTTGTATATTCAAGACTTGTTTATTCAGTCTTCAGATCAGGTTACAACAATGTTGACTCCAGCCAGCCTAGTGTGGTACCAGCCCCACCAGGAGCAGCCTCCCTAGCTGCTCAGCCCATCTCCAACTGCCACATTCACCCCACTCAGTCACCCAGGCATTCCACGCATCACAGGCACACCAACATTCTAATACCAAGACACACTTTGGCTGAGCAGCTAGAGGCAGCAGGGCTAGAGTACATATAATAAATATGTAGGACATAACAGCACCTTTAATACAGTTTGTCATATCATGCTACAAGAGAGTTTGGAAGAACGTTGGATTCAAGAAACCATTGTAGATTATTAGATTGTATCACCACATTCCTCTCTGAGAAATCTAATATTGTCTTTCTCCTTTCTGCACTGTGTCTGTCATCTCGCAAGTTTCCACTATCTTCCCCCAGCACTTCATCACATACCTCATCCTGCTGCTAGACCTCATTATGAACCTGATTTAGAAATTGGTGGATGGGTTACTTTATGACAAATGTGGTGGAATTTCCATTAACCTTATTACAAGTGTATTATATTCTGTGGCACTAGCAATAATGTGGATGGGATATCAACCATTTTTGTGAAGGAGTAACTAAATTAGACCATAAGGTCCAGATTTACTATGAATTTGCATCGGGTTGTACCACTTTTGTGGCACAGCCATGACTCAAAATACTTTTTTGCATTTACTAAGTCATGCAAAGGCACATTGTGGGGATTTGTGTGGTATAGTAAATGAAAAGTAATCAAGGGTAGGTGTTACATTAGTGGAGCATGGGCGTTCCCGTGCATCTACTCATTTATTTTGATGCAAACCCGATTTACAAAGACTTGGAAACCTGTGATTGTGCACAAACCCAACAGAGATGTATATAGGGAAGCATCTTCATTTCCCCGTGTCACTTCCTCTTTCTGTGTGCTGCTTTCACATAAAAAGAGGAATATGCCTATAAGGATTACTTTTGTGCAGCAAGTTGTCCTTCCTGCACAAAAACAATCCTGCCTGTTATGCAGGCACACTTACACTTTGGTTCAACTGTCGCTGCATTGGAGCTAGGCAGCACACAGTGCACCAGCGTAAGGAGAGAGCAGAAATGCTCCATATCATTGTAAATATGGAGCATTTCTGACCTCTCCCCTTCACTAAATGCATCACAGCAAGTACCCTTGCTGTACCGCGCGCGTTGTATGAAATAACAGTAAATGTGCCTCTGAGGTCTATTAACTAGGCCTGGGAGAACATATAATTACACTGGCACAATTTGCGTAATTTCAGGAAGGAATTTTGTGTTATGCGGATTACTCAAAATTCTTGAAATGACACCACTTTGCATGATTATGTGCCATTCATGGTAAAAGTTTTGAGTAAACACAGTATTCACAGAGAAAATTTGCTGCAAATACATGGGAACAGAACACGAATAACTATTGTTTTTGGTGATTTTGCTTTTCTGCACTATTTCTTAGCATAAAACGTGTCCTAATTTCAAAACTTTGCAGCTTGGACGCATTTTACACTAAATTATAGCACAAAATAACAAATTTAATTTCACGTAAATATTCATAATTATGCTAACATTTCATTCAATTAAACAAAAGCAAAATACCCAATTTTCATGCACCCATACATTTAATGTAACTCATTACATCTATGCTATTGATTTACAGAACATATTCAAGCTAAAAAATCTTTCCATTACCTGGAACACTACCTGTGAGTGTTGTAACAATGGAAGCCAGCTAAAGTTAAATTGATAACAAATTGAGAAACTCACATGTGGGTACTAAGAGCACCGTCAGAACGCCACTTTTTGTGATATTCCGTTGTGCAGGAGCCTGTGTCACACGACCCCGCACAGCGCCTTGGCCGCCAGTTTTATACAATTGGCCTTGAACCGGCACAGAAAGCACCGTGCTATTTGCCGTCCTCACCCACCTCTCCTTGGCCCATAGCTTGTACCTGCTCTATGCACGATGACTAAGCGCCACCCACATGACCTATCCTGACATGGCAAGTACTGAACACTAGGTCTGGACACCATGTAACATCATCCTCTTTAGATGCACCACTGTCTGCCCTCCCTTAACCCCATTCCTGCCTTTCTCTTCCCTCCCATATACAGCACTGTCTACAACCCAACCCAGTCCTGAAGATGATCCCAATTAATGAGGATCGAAACGCCGTCGACTACTCAGCGCAATCTTAGGCGCAATACACATTATGGTTGATCGAAACTACAGCCAACTCAAAGCAGAGTCAAACTCAAAATCAGCTGGAACCATATTGGATCACCCATTCACTGTATATATTCCTGCACCAGTCACCTTGTGCCGCGTATGCTGATCACATTGTCACTTGCGTCGCCACCGTGTATATCACTTGCACCAATTTGCGCACCAAGTACAATTAGGGTTGTATTATTTTGATGTATTTGTTTAAATTACAGTGCTGCTACAACTGTAACCTACCTTTCCTTGTCTTTTGATAAAATATGATGCCATGAGCACATCTGAAACTAAGAAAGTCTCTTACTTCCTTTCCGATAATGTTTGTAACATATCCTTTGTAATTGTCCATTTAATCATACCAGTTGGGATACCATATTGCTTTACCATATTTATGAGGCAGCAATTAAGCCTCTTTTTTTGCCTTAATGCTGCCTCGTAAATATTGTCCCCTTTAATGCAGTTTTCTACCTTAAAGGGGCATTCTATGGATGTTGCTGGGGGCGTTCCCAGCAACATTCATGGCATTTTGACACTGCCCCAGATTTACGAGTAATTGTAAATCTGAGGCTGCACCAAAAACCTATGTAAGGGAAGCATAACGAGGAGAAATATCTTTATTTCTCCTCGTTTTTCCTTTTTCTATGTGTGCTGCATTCTGCAGGACACATAGAAAAAGGAAAAAGCCTCTCGTGATTGTTTTTGTGTGGGAATTTTTCTCTTCCTGCACAAAAACAATCATCCCCTCAACGCAGACACCCTTGCACCATGGTGCAAAGGTGCCTGCTTTGGCACATGGCAGGCCATTGTGTGCCAGCGCTGGTGAAGAGGACAGGAATGCACTGTATCTCATAGATACGGCACATTCCTGCCCTCTTCTTTTGCCGAAGGGCAGCACAGCAGGAAGGCATGTGGCGCTGCCCTACGGCAAAAACACATATATGAGACTCTAAGGGAATTGTCACAACATGACTGCCTAGCCCCTAGAATGGGACCATCTCCCATATCTTCAACTGAAACAAAAAACCCGGAGTGATCATGTGTCTGACCTACTCTTGGCTCCATACGTGAATCAAGTAACTGAGGGTGCCTTCAACGCCCTGCAAGCTCTGCAACATCCCCCCTCATCAAGGTATCCAGCGTAAATCCAGCTCACTGAATCCCTGCTCTTGGTATATGGCAATGAACTTTACCTTGGAATCCCACGCTATCATTTACAAAGCCGATAAATAATGTGGAATGCAGCATATACATAACTTGGTCACCAGCATCTATGTGATCATATCACTCTAGCTTATTTGTACTTCACTGGTTGTGAAGTACCACAGGTACAGTAGTAACTCATTCAGAGATTCACTGCTTTCACAAAGCTTTAACAATAGATTTATAGTATAAATAGGACACTCCACTTATGACTGAGAACACAACTGACCATTCCAAAGAATAATACATGTGCTAAGTGTCACTTATCTCTCTGTTGAGACATCTAAATTCTTCAATTTACTTCCTGCAAACACAATAATTATAATAAATTATTTTGTAAATAGAGCTTCGTACTGATATTCTGCTGTTTTAGCCACTGTGAATACTAGTTGTTACTATTACAATACTTATAGACAATATATTTACTGGGGTCAGAAGGATGGAATGCAGGCTTTGTCTTCATGTGAGCCATACTCAGCCTGCAGATCACTGAGAGTTTGTGCAGTAAACTATCAAATTAACTCAACTCTCTTCTCTTTGTTTCACTCCGCGCTTGAGGTTTTGCAAGGTCTTTGCAACGTGAGAGAAGAACCCCTTTGATCCTCATTCACAACACCAACATTTTTACCACAGAGCTCCCAGTGAAAGGATTTTGGTTTCTGTTCCATTTAGACACTTTAAAATCTTATTTCATTGAGATATAGACATGTACTGTCAAATGGAGATGGTGGCTTGATTCATTGGCTTCTTCTCTAATTGTAAGCACATTTGAATTACAGCATTCATTTGGAGGCTTACCAGTATCTTTTCAGGGATATTTGCCAACATGAAACAGATGACTCTTAAGTAACTCCAAATGATACCTTCTTGGGTGATGATAATATTGACCCTATTCAAATGTGTTGGCTGCAGTTGGAGTGGAAAGCCCAAAGCCAGCACAAGGTGGAGCCAGTTCCCACGTTGTACGCCCAAATGCAGAATGGAGAACATGAAGGATGAGATTTAGTTCAGTATACAATTGCTGTCATTTTGTAACCTACTTTTAGAGGATTTCCTTGCACATTTGTCAGTAGTTAGTCAAGAATTTCAGGTGGCAAACAATTTCTTCAGCAGATGTATGATGTGATATATTTCTAGAGGCCTGCCTGATTCGAGTCTGTGGTGGAAGGATTAGTTGAACAGGTTGAATTCTTTTGTTGCTTTGGCCACTCTTGATACTGATAGTTACTCATTGGTCATTGTGTGGCTGGCAATGAAGGCCAATTAAAGCTGAGGTTGTCACTAGGAGGGTATGGCAATTATTTAGGTCTGCAGGCGATGAAGTGAAAGATGTTGGCAATGTTCCACAGCAATACCAAAGGTTTTCACAATGTATGTGTCCCACATGCACTTTTTGCAGAACCTCTGGATTGGTCATCTAGGGATAGTTGTTACAAATCTCTGATGCTTGATTTGTGCCCTTGGTAATTTGTTTGGTATGGTAGGCATATTTGGATGTTTCAATAGCTTTGTGATAGTTCTTTGTGTACCAATTCAAATCAGATCAAATCAAATCAAGTTTATTAGTTCAGATTTACAGAAAAGCTATACAATAATAACACATACAATTCAGAATGCAAATGAACCCCCAGTACGTTTAATCAATATATGATCAATTTTCCGGGTAATACAAAAAGCTGTGAGTAAAAAGACACTCCTGCGCACACAACATAAAACAGGGATGCGAATCTCAATCAAGGGGGTTTGGCTGTGAAAAATCTAGTGTAACCAAGCAAACAATACTATTTAGGGGCCTATAACGATGTTGGGTGACGGACCTGTGGTCGGTGGTCCCAAACTCTTGATTAGGATGCGACCAAACACTGTTCGCATTCCTACATTACCCTATGAGAGCATGTATTACTGCTGTAAACCGGCCATAGTATATGCTCTCATGGGGAAAGTGGAGGTGATGTTAATACCTGCACCCTGTGACAGGTACCTCAAGGTGCCTGTCACAGGCCACAGGGATTAGCATGCCGAAAAGGCCGGCATGGAAACCCTGCCGGAAACCGTGCATCGTAATCCCAAGGGCATAAAGACCACCCTTTGGGATTATGGGCCTGCTTTTGACTGGTTGAGGGGCTCTTTGAGCCGGTCACAAGCCAGCCAAAATGACTGGCCTGTTTAGTTTTGAACCGCCAGCATTGTAATGCGTCAGTCGGAGCCTCTCAGGGTCGCATCGTAATCGCCCCCTAAGTGTTTTCATAAACCCAATAAGTGGTATGGAGACTAAATAGAAAACTGATGAAAATGAATTAAAAGTTATTATAAGCACATCAAGCCAAGCTTGAAAAGGAGGGAGGGCCTTGAGAAAGTAAAAAAGCACTGGAACCACTAAAATGCAACTTTGCATAGGAAACAGTCGGGGAGGGGCACAAGATCATACAGTTTGCAAAGTAAGGTGCCGGATCTAATTACCGAGATAAACAACTAAAGACTGTTAGCTTTCTAAACTTATATGTACAATACCAGCAGAAAGTGCAACTGAGCAAAAACAGTTGTTTAAAAAGATCTAATGACCCATGCAACAGACAAAATAGGCTGCGGCGTGCAGCTGCCAGCATTATCTGGCTCTAAGGGTACTACTAATAAGTGCTTCTTAAGACTAAAATGAATAAATATGGAAGCTATGTAACAGGCTGATAAAGTTGGGAAAAAAACTCTTTGGAACCTTGTAGGTGAGATTGGGTGGGCAATAGCCACAGAAAGCCTCCATCACTAAGTCAAAGTAGATTAAGAAAGTATTTCATGTTTGTGCAACTTGCATGATAAAGTGCAACATGCGATTGCCAGCAATAGCCACAGAAGGCAACTATCACTAAGTCAAATAAGTTTGAATAAGAAAATATTTCTTGTTTGTGGAACTTGCGAGATAAAGTTCAACATGCAATTGTTAGCATAAGCATAACAGGCTATTAGTATAGTTTGTATGCATAAAGTGCAACTTTGCAAAGACAAAATTAGTTGGAAGGTCTTACATATCTGTGCAACAGGAAAAGTAAAATGCTACATACAAGTGGCAAGAGACTTTCCCATCCAATAATGTGTAGATACAATTTAAATCAACAACAGCAGTTTATAACCATTGATCTAAATGTCAGGCTGGTGCTCCAGACATGAAACATAAAGCAGAAAAGATAATAAAACATATATATATATATATATGGGCTCTGTGATAATTATATTAGGAAGTGATGCTCACCATTGCTTGTGTTGTGACCAGTCGTCTTCTTTTCCAGATGATGTATACATATGAGGCTACAGCCTGGTAGGTCTCTGGTGGTCAGTTCTGTAGCACAATAGAAGAGCATCCTTGTAACGCCTCATACTATACTTTAAAAACAAAGGACAGAGGTAGAGAGGGGCTTGGGAATTGTCACAGAGTAACAGAAAGTGCTTCAAAGTTTCTTGGCCACCTAGTGAGTAGTCACACTTCCCATTTCTGCTACTATGGGCCTTCAATTAGGATTTAGTATTGGAGTGGACCTGCAACGTGCCTAGTGTGAAACTGAGAAAGAGAGCCCTTTATTCGGATGGAAAAATCAAGTCAATATAAGGTTCCCATCCGGGTTCGTCCTTTAAGTCCAAATATTTAGTTAGCAATGTACTGCTTGTGTCTTCGAACTTTTGCCACATGAAGTTCCAGTATTTTCTTTTCACCAGTGGTGGTGTATCTTTGGTTATATTTTCTGGGTGAAGCCACAGATCTGAACTGCCAATTGCCTTTAAAATGTGCTCTAAATGTCAGAACCACAGCAGTGTATTACAGTTCATCAATCTCAAGTTGCCCCTAAGATCCTTTTGATACTCTACAAGAATTGGTGTAAACCAAGCACAAGTCCAATAGCTTCGAGGGCGAAAAGCAATATCATCTGCTACAGACCTTATTCTCAGATCACCTCTGAGTGCTATCGTTGGAGTCCATCGGCCTAGGTGTAGGAGACGCCTCAAAAAGTCATTTCCACTTTTATAAGGCCTGTGCATTCGTATGTCCCCAATTTTCCGCCCCATAGGTGCTTGCGGCTCTTGCTTTAGCTTTATATGCAGACAAGGCCAGTCTTATCAGGCAATTATTGCACTTGCTCGCAAATCTCCATACTGCCCCGGATTGTTGGAAGAGAACCATTTTAGAATTGGTTACTTGGCTGCCCTAGAGCAACTTATTATCAGTCTGTTTGCCAGATAATCACATGGTTTCACCTGTTCTATCTGCGTGCCATATATCCAGAAGGTTGATTTTAATTAGGCCTTTGATGTTATTATCATGAACTTGGTTTTCTGGACATTTATTATTAATTTTCTAGATCTGCAATAGTGCTCTAAGCCTTCCAGTAGGCTGTGCATGGACAGTTCAGAGAGTGCTTGAATAACTGCATCATCCACAAACATAAGGATTGGAAATTGATTGTTCTCCAGCTTGGGTACAATATGGGGGCGGTTGATGAGCATTTTCCATATTTCCCTGATATATAAGTTAAATAGGGCTGGTGCCAGTCTGACTCCTGAGTGTATTCCAAATGCATTTGTGCACTCACCTTTGGGGCCATATTTAATGACCGCTGTTTCCAGTATGGAGACTAATTAACAAATTCAGCAAGTCCATGGGTACAGCATGGTTCTCCAGAATCCGCCATAGTGTAGTCCAGTCCACGCTTTCAAAAGCAGTCTTTAGATCAATAGAAACCAGGAAGTGTGGTGTTTTTCGTAGCATGATGTACTTCAAACAGATCATATACAGGCGCAGGACCTGGTCAACCGTACTCTGGTCCCTGCGGAAGCTGACTTGCAGGTGAGACGTTATGCCATTTTTCTCCATCCACATCTCCAGACGAGCCAACAGCAGCTTACCAAAGGTTTACCTACTTCTTTCAATAATGTAATTGGGTGGTTGTTGGAGGGGTTGTCAATAGGCACCTTTTTTTAATGGGGACTATTATAGATGAATCGGGGACCGCACTTTCCAGTAAAACAGCATTAAAGGCAGCTGTCATAGGTCATAGAGTCCAGTCATACATCCAGGTTCCTTTTAAACACATCTGTGGGCACCTGGTCAGGGCTTGTGTCTTTTCCCAGCTTTTGGTGATTGATAGCCTGGACTATTTCCAATCTGCTTTAATGCAACGTCATTATAAGGATAGTTACATTTGTAGACCACACTTTAGGCTTGGTTCTGTACGAGGACATGTAGATTCACCTTTTTACTTTCCACATAATTCTCCATAGGCACTTGGTAAAATGAGGAAACATGCCCCACCCATCCTGAAGGACTTATGTTAATTTCCAAGTTCTATTCCACCACTCGGAAAGAACCTTATCCTTGCCTGCCCTTGATTTGCACCAATGGAGTTAAAAGTTAAAAATGTAGGGGGTATTTACAAGAGGCCTGCGCTGCCAGAGCATCACTTGTTTGATGCTCCGATGGTGCAGGAATCTCAGTCATATCTATGGGGCAACAAAAAGCCACCATGCATGGCTTTGCATGCCTCATAAATATGGAGTAAGGGAAGACAGCACAAAGCGCTGCATTGCCTTACTCTCAATCAAGGAGGTGTTCCATGGGCGTTGCAGTGGAAGTTTCCACGCAACACCTATGGATTTTGATGCTGGTCCAGATCAAGTTTGAGAGGGTAATGGAGATGAGATAAACAAATGGTCATGGCTGTGAGTGCACTGACACATCATCTGTGCCAATAATATGTATGAATAGTGCTCTGTGCTGAGCAACTGTATGTGTTGTCACAAACCTCAGTGAAGCCCCAGACCTGAATTCTCTCAAGGACTTTTATGGCTGAGGTCTATTTGGTCTGTTGTTGACTGTCCAGCTAAAATCACTTCCTTGGCTATAGTCTGAAGACAGTAAGTCAGTTCAAGGATTTCTTTAAAAAATGTGAATTTGTGATCTTTAGAAGAACGTAAATGTTAAACCTGGCATCCTTGGTGTGGTTTCCGCTAACTTTTTTAGCCTTCCGATCTCATGTTCTTACTGACTCCATTTTTGCTTGTCTTATCATTCTTCACACTTTGCCACTGCTGTACAGTGCTAAAGTGATTGCGCTCTTTCTCTAAAACATGGTAACATTGGCTTATCCACAATTAGCATATTTAATTTACTTTTAAGTCCCAAATAAAGTGCACTATGTGTGCCCTGGGCCTGCAAATTACATACTAATAGTGGGCCTGCAGCACTGATTGTCCCAGCCAAATAAGTAGCCATTTAAACATGTCTCAGGCCTGCCATTGCAGAGCCTGCATCTGCAGTTTTCAACTGCCATGACGACCTGCCGAGTAAAACCTCTTACTAGGCCCAAACCGTCCTTTTTAGTACATATACGTCACCCCTGGGGTTGGTCCTTGACAGCCCAGAGGGTAGGGTGCAGTGTATTTATAAAGTAGGACATGTACTTTTAAGTTTGACATGTCCTGGTAGTGAAAAACCTTTAAATTGGTTTTTCCCTACTACAAGGCCTGCATCACTCTTAGGCTAATTTTGGGATTTCCTTATTACATTTTATAAGCGTAATTTCCAAATAGGAAAATAAAACTGGTTCATGTTTGTTGTCTCTGGACCAAGCCATATGCAGATCAGTCTTGACCCTGCACCAAATGGGAACAATCCAGTCCTAACTGCCAGGCCAGGTCCTCCCGGGACTGGAAACAAGCATCCTAGGACCAGTCTCGGGGTTTCACAACTCTTCAGTCAGGATAGCTTGACTCCAGTTGTGTGTGTTTTATGTTTAGAAAGTTGGCATTTTCTTACCTTAGCCATTTGGTGCCTGCAGCCTGTCTTTGATCACGTGTCTCGGGTGTGTCACAGCTGGGTTTTGTGTATTCCACCTAGACAGCCACACACAATGGGAGCGTATGTGGGATCTGATGGGCCATCCTGACAGGATGGAAGGAAGGAGTCTCACTTACACTGAATAGGCTGTGTCCAGTCCACATTCAAAGGGCTGCATATCCTCCTGTAGTGAGTGTGGAGCCAATGCAGGAAAAGAGGGTATATGTGTACTTCAAACGAATCTCTTTGAAATCTTCACTCTTCAAAGGCACCTCAGACGCCACCCCATCAGTACACTTCTGGACCTGTGAATATTCTGCCAAGAAGAAGGACTGCTGTGCTGCTGAAAGGACTGCCACTCTGTAGGACTACTACTTTACTGGACTCCCACGTTGCTGTGCTGGCCTTCTGCCCTCTTGCCTGTGTGAGAAAACCTGGACCTGCATCTCTGACCCCAGAACCCAGTGAGACTACAACTGCTAGTTGGCTGGCCTTCTGATGTGAAGACTGAGGACATAGGAGTGTGGCTCACTGGTTAGAGGAGGCAGACCCTAAAGTAGGGGTCAGACCCGGGACCAGGGTTCAATTCCCGAAGCGGCAGGGTCTTGAGCCCAAATATCCACGGACTCGATAATTCTCGTTTCGGTGCCTACTCGAATCATGGGTTCACACTCTGCAGCTCTGGGCATTAGCCTGCTTAATCTCCACTACGCCCTCCCCGCGGCGGGATGCCTGGCTTTCACCTTGGGGAAGCCAGGACGGGTTCCCAAGGCAAGCGCCGAGATGCCTACGGGTTATCGAGCGCTATATAAGAACGCATAATAATAATAAGAATAAGAATAATAATAGGAGGCTTCCATCAACCTTGTATTTGCACCTGAACTCTCCCATATGTGAGTCCACCCTGCCAAGTAGTGTCACCACCAGTCCTGATCTGAACCAGTGCATTGCAGCTTTGGTCAGAACTGACGCATCGCCACTTCCATGGATTGGGAACAATGCATAGCTGTGCGTGGATCAGACCCAATGCATCCCCTTACCAGCACTGAGCTCCTCATCTCAGATTCCCACAATGCTCTGCAACCATTCATCCGTGATATTATTTATAAAACCTGGCACATCAGCCTAAACTGAGCACTCCAATCAGCATACAACAGTTGGCGTTACTTAGCTCCAATTTCTTCGTATCCAAACGTTATTAACCAATGGTGGCACCAGTATACATACTTGCAACGTGAAGACCTTGAATTACAAGGTTTTTAATTGAAGAGGAGATCGTCATTCCTCTCTCTCTTCAAGATTTTAAATCGGAATGATTTTAATCGCCAGATGTGTTATTCAAATTGAACTCTAATATCATCTTCACTGTGGTTAGAAAACTGTCCTGAAGAAGGTGTTTATTCAAGTACTCACCGAAATGCTGCGTCGGCAACTGTTTTCTCATGATGATGTATTTTTTTATTAAATGTTTTTATATGATATTGTATATATAATTGTATTTAATAAATACGTAATGCTAATATATGACCTTTTTTGTTTTTTAAAAATGTTGTTAATTGTAATGTTGACTTTATGATACTGTTTAACTGTAATATCTTCTCATATTGGTAGCTCCCTGACCACCAGCATTATTTAAGCCGGTAATTATATATAGTACAATCTCACACATGAGTAAGTGTTCTACCACAGGAAGAAGGGGGGAATGGGCATCCAGGATGTAGATGACTTGGAAATTTTGAAAGCACTTAATAGTATTCTCAGTCCTCTCCAAGACTAGCTCCCTTTTTCACAGCTTATTCACATGCACATGATGGAAAAATATTTTCCAAAAATCCAGATGTATACTCAGAAACCTTTGTGGATTTTAAAAAATGGAAAGCTGAATTCCTTTAGGATTAAACTAAGTGATGTAAAATTGTTTTTTTCTTTCTTTTTTAGAGAATCAGTCACAAGTTACTTTATGGCATGTAGCATAAGCAGTTTTCCCAGTTGGAACTAATGACAACTTCATAGCTGTACTCGTCCCTTCAAAAAACATCCCCTCTCTTGCCACCTTCTTATGACTTCTGCAGTTCTGCTCCATTTGCCGTGTGGGATTAAATACAAGCAGCCATTTAACTTTATAACCCGATCGCAGAGAATTGTGGGACCTCTTACCCCTGAAAGTTTGTAATTCCAACTGGGACAAGTCCATTTCCTTCCTCACTGTTTCCTGCAACAACGCCCCATGTCCTGTACATTCATTTCATACGTTTTCGCTTTCGGTGCAGTTTGTTATCTGATTAGAAGGGTTGGCCTCAATCCCAAACAATTTATAGCATCCATTTCAGAGTGTTATATTTTATAAAGATTCTCGCATTGTTTTAACTACAACTCCATCAGTGGCATAACAGCTTGAGGGCGTCAAGGTAAAAAAAAGTTTTAAACAACGGCTATTTTTTCAAGGGTTTCGCTCTAGGCAATAATTACATTTCAGTAACGTAATCACTTTTTAAATGAGCTTTGATCACTCTGTTGTAACTGTCTTTTCTCTGTTCTCTGCAATATGACTAATTATCTTTTCTTCCAAGATCATTAAATATGAATTTGTTAAACTAATTTCACGTTCCCCTTTCCCCAAAAGATTTGTGATAATTACTTTTTTTTATTTTCCTGTTGGTTTGTAGTGATGTTTGAGTTTTAATTTAAAAATGTACTTCTCTGGTGTTGGTGATAACTCATCTAGCCACAGACGACAACTGTTTGCTTAAGGCAAACTTGAGATCATGATTTGAAACAACAATGTTATTTTTATTTGTTAGTACTGTGGTAGAACTAAGTTTTTGAACAAATACATGACTCAGATTTGTCCTTTTTGATCAGTGACTTGAACAGCAATACTGATACTGTAATGATAATATGTGGAAAAGGCAGTCACTGGATGTGCAGAGGTACTGCTGTCCATCCCTCACATTTCTGCCCTTTCCTACAGCGTATGCTCTCTTTGATGAGCAATGACATCCTGTAGTCATCAAACTCAAATGTATGTACATACACATGCTACAGCACTAACCTAGCCAAAAGGCAGCACGCAGCTGCACATTCTTTGATAGGAGTGGCTTGTTTACAAACTGGTAACGCATGTACTGTGATGTAGTGTTCTTTGGACAGGTACGTCTTCAACTCTATCCCAAATTAGAGCAGCGTATGGGAGATCCTGAAGGTACAGGGAAGTTGTGCCAGATCCTGGGTGCATGGAGGGAAAAGACCTGTTTTGGTTTTTACACTTCTAAGGGGCTCATTACGATGTCGGGAGATAAGCCTTCACGGGCTTGTCGGGTTCGGCGTGACCGACCGATCTCGTTTCAGAAGCGGTCGTTCCGACCGCAGTATTATGATGCATTACACAATGCATGGCTTACCAACTGACATGGGTCTTCCAATTCCAGCTGGAAGTTCTGACCACAGTGGTTTGGAAAGGTTAAATAGAGCTGATCCGAGCGTGGTCCGCCCCTGGAATAGCCCACCCTATTATGATACGTATTTCCAACGCAGCGTCGGTGTCGGTCAAACCACCTCATCAGAGCTGCCAGAAGGGGAGGCTCATAAGGCCAAAACTCACCACAACACACTTCCACAGTTCCTGTGCAGTCATGAAACCCATCGCGCAGGTCATATTGCTTCTGTACCTACTTGATGGCCAGCAAAACCAGGACATCTCGGACAGCACTGCCGGTAAGTGACACACTTACCCCTACACCAGTGGGCTTCAAAATTATCAATGCTGCACCCCCTCCATAAAAATTAATAAATCAAAATCGCAAAATAGTGTTTAATACATGTAAATAGCCTTTTTTGCATTCGCAAACGGGCCGATTTGCGAAGGCAAAACTGGTTGATACATGTGGCCCTTAATTTCTTCCCCGTGGAGGTACTGGGGTAGGATGGGGAAGAAGATCTTCTGGGTTTAGGAGGGGGTGGGCCAGTGGCAGAAGAGGGAGCTTTCCTCTTCCATCTTCCCTGCTCCTACTTTTGGGTCTCAGTAGGAGACTGGTTAAGTGTTTTGGGGGTGGATGTAGAAGGGTATGGCGGGGGCACAAGGGTCTTCACATTACGTTTGGGAGGTGGTTGATGAGTTTGGGAAGGGAAGAGTTCAAGGGCAATGAGGTAGAGTCTCTCGGCTGATTGCGTATGAGGAGATGCAAGGGTAGGAGTGTGGAGGCAGAGGGTAGTGATGTATGGGGCATGTCTCTGGGTGCTGGTTTGGTGTCTGTCATGGCTGTGTTTGATGGTTTTGTGTCTGCCTGCAAGTCAGTGGATTTGGAAGTCAGGGTGTCTTGTGGCTGCTGAGTGAGTGTGTGTGTCTGTCTTTTGCCTTATATCTGTGTGTTTGAGTGCTGCTTTTGGATGTTGAGGTGGATGCGTGGTCAGGTTTGCATGTGATTTGGTCATGTATGGAAATAGGGACTGTGGATAGGTTAGAGGCAGGAGGGGGTGGAAAGCTGCATTCGGCATATTGCTGCCATCTGTGTGGAGGCTAGAGCCTGAATGGATCTCTGTAGGGAAGACATGTCAGAGTGAATGCCCTCCAGGAAAGATATCATCTGGGTCTGCTGATTAGTATGGACCCGGAGGACATTCAGCACAACTGTCTGGCCCACAGAGATCTTTCTCAGGGGGTCAATGGCCTCCACACTCAGGGCAGCAGGGGAGACAGAGGCAGGGGGTGAGGTGCCTGGTGCAAAAGAGACTCCTCTCCTCTTAGGGGACCGGCCACGGACATCTGGCTGGGGAGCAGCTGTGAGGGTGAAGATGGTAGGAGGGTGGTAGACTCAGATGGAGTAGACAAAGTCCAGGGGGATCCACCACCACCTGGGAGGACTCACTGGAACTGGCGTCGAATGTCGATGACATTTCTGTAATGTCCATCAGCTCCTCAGTTGTGCTCCCATCACCCTATGAGCCACTGTTTCCCTCTTGCTCACTGGCTGCATGTGAACAACTGTGGCCTGCTGCTTCCCCAACAGATGTGGCACTGTCTCCCTTGCAGCCCTTGTATGATACAGAAAATTAGATTAGAAAAGAAATAAGCTGAGATGTTGAGATATACACGGTACATAGATGTAATATCAAATCTACCCACATGGCTAAAATCATAATTTCTACTTGAATGACAATATTAAGTCATACAGAGTCAATAGCACATTACTGAAAGCTTCAATACCTGTGCACACTCTTAGATAATCATGTCAGGAATATAGTTTGATGCAACATCATGTTTATCCTTCTCAACATCTTAATCACATCTATGTGCCAGCTGACATATTGTCTCTCACTCCAGAGGCCTCATAGTATACCACCTTTACCTCATGTGATCCAAGGGAGAATAGACCTTCCACTAAGAAATGGAAGAACACTGCAGCCTTAACATACAGCATATAGTGAACTCTCCCAATCCAGAGCTTGTGGAACAGCAGGTGCCCTGCTTCAGTAAACATAGTTTGATGAGTCAACTTCAAGATGTTGGAGCCAAAAAATAGGCTATTTCACACGGATCACATTACTGTTGCACATCCGCTCATTAGCAGATGAAGCAGTTCTAAGTCTCGTGTGTAACTCGTATAGAATTTACACACAGAATATAGACCTAGCAAGTCAAAAATGTATTTCTACAAATATTTTGTCATGTCTGCACTGTGCAATAATCAAATGTACTATAGGCAGATTTATACCAGTTTGCCATGGAAACACAGCTTATCCCAATGACAATGACTTAATATTACTTCAGGGACATGTGGCTTACTATACCACCAGGCCGGGTAGAATCATTGTGTGGCCACAATCTTAGTGCACAACATTTTACTTGATACCTTTTGACAACACTATTACTTATGATGTACATTCTGCTGATGTCCATATCTCACAGGGACAAGTCAGCCTATCCCTCCATGAGAAACATCATCAGTCACATATTGTCCAGCTGACATGCCATTGCGTTCCTCAATTAAATATATCTGCCCTTCTAAGATGTCGGTGAAGCCACATTTCGCGATTGTGAGTAACAGTGCTAAACCATAGTTTAATTTGCACACAACGATTCATGGCCCTTGTACCAACCATCAATGCCATAGGTAATGTGTAAATTCCGCTTCCATGGACTTACCCCCCTCCTCTCAACCTAACACCTACTTTGTTATGCACTCAGACATAGTCCAAAACATGGAATCAACTCAAATTTAGAGAGGATGTATTCTGTCACTTACTTATGGTAAGGTCCAGTCTGACATGTCACGTCAGTACACATAAGTGTGAATATTGCCAGCTGCTACATTGGCCAACAGATAGCACCAGTACTGTTTGTAATTTGTTTAACTAAGATCAATCTCCACTTACCAAGGCCTGCAATTACACAGTGCCTGCTATCAGGTTGTATTGCATGGCATGTCAGAGTCAAGTTCACATGCATCAAATAACACAACGCTTTGTTGTTTCAATACAGAGATCATGGCAAACATTGGTATTTAGGATTAACTATGTTGAGCATCACAGAATTAGGTAAAGGGTCTCTTTCTTGCACATTGTGTTGTCATGTGTCCATTACACGATGGAATTGCAGTACTGGTAATACCCAGCCTCTTTTATTCTTACATGGCCAAGATTCAAGGGACCTAACAATGCAACAAAAACTCTTGTTGCATATGCTACATGTTACACATTGCATGGGTCTCGATTGTTGCAAGACTTAAATCATGACACTGCCTGCAAAACGTGTACATCCATGGTATTGTACAAAGTTCATCAAGGCACATACTCACCCCCTTTTTGCTGCTGTCTGGCTCTCAACTGCCCATCGAGGTTAGGATATGCCACCACCAGAATGCGACACATAAGGGGGGTCAGGGAGCAGTGCGCGCCCCTCTTGCCTGGAGATGCCAGGCCAAGCTGTATTTCGGTGATCTTCTTTGCCCAGCTTCTCGAGTCCTGCCAGCCTTTGTGGCAGTGGGACCTGTGCCGATGTGTGAACAACACATGTGGCATGCAAATTGCAAATGATTACACTGTGTCAATTACACATTGTCTAACATGATCTACACATGGCCTGAATGGACATTATGACATATACACTTGGTCACCTTCCTGCACCTGACATGAACATTTTGGAGCACTGTGATTTGCTATGTGAGGGCTTGTGACATGATTGACGTAATGCTGATATTGCATCATGTGTGCAGAGTTCTTGTAGTGACTGTATATAGTAACTACTTAACCATAAATGAAAATTACATTTACATTCACCATTAGAGTCAGTTTAGCTTAGACTTCACAAGCAAATATACTTTGAAAGATGACAGAAAACAGGGTATCATCATGTCAAACTGATGTGTACATGCCTAACTAATACACCATACGAAGTTGGTTGTTGATGATGAGATATTCACATGAGAACAGTGATAAAAATGCCACACTATTTCTGACACACATACAGCAGTAATCTTGTCAATCACATTTACAAACACACTTTTAAACAATTGGCTACAGATTCAGATGTGTGTCTCATAGCAACAATCTGTCCTATGTGTATGATTAGCTGACATCTAAAATATGTATCCTGTCTGAATTGTTCTCACCTGCTTCTCTGGTGTGCCATACAGCTGTCTGTACTGGGGATTGACCGTGTCCACTAATATCTTAAGTTCCTCAGCTGTGAAGGCAGAGGCCCTAATCCCTGTACAGCAAGATATTGTATCTCCCAGAGGATGTGACCAGCAGCAGAGAGATGGGGAGGCCTGTAGAAGTGCAGGTTCTGAAGGCAAGTGATCTGTCTAGCAAAACGCAAGGCTTATATCTAGACCGCATAAGCGGTCTTCAGTGTGGGCGGTCAGAGGGATAGGTCCGTGTCTGTGGCATATTCCAAAGTCATCCAATGCATTCAAATGCTGCCTGACACTCCGTCTACAGCGTGGTTCAAAATAGGCGGCGGTCCGCAAGTAAGATTGCTACATTGGCGATGGAAGTTTACCATGTCGGTCTTCACAGCAGGTGTACACGATCAAGGATCCTCAATTGTCACCATAACATGTCATAGCCTATGGCTGTGTCCGCCTAGGTTCTGACCAACCAATCGCGACTCTTGAATGTAGAATGGGTTGGTGGAAAAAACTTGAAAATGCTGACGTTTTGTACAAAACCATGCCTGGATGCACTAATTTGTGTGTTGAAGGAGCATACAATGCAAATGCACACATTACATATTCATGCATGAGTCACCTTGTTGGCAGACTAAATTATCATTAAAGTACACAAAAAATTCAAATTCAATTTTTTTCTATTGTTTTTTTACCTCTTCTGAGATCTACAATATAAATGTATACAGTAAATACCAGAATTAAAAGACAACATTAAAATAATGGTAAAAAAGTCTTAAGCATTATAACAAACAAATTCACTTGGTGGTATTCAAACTGAGTCGATCAAATCGTTATTCTAAATATCTAAAACATAGCAATTTTATAAATCGATGTCGAGCCTCAACCAAAAGTTTACTTGGGCAGATAAATAAATCTAGGACGTCTCCTTCACAAACATCACCACAACCTGATTCATCAGTTGTTTCAATCATTTCCCCCCAATGTTTGGTAAAAGCATTTAAAGGTAGATTCCCTAGATGGAGCACAGATATGCATCACCTGACTCTATGATTCAGGGAAAATCTGAGATATTTTTTGGCTGATTTTATACTCAATGTTGGCTGCAAAAGACCTATAATGGGATAACTGAGAGCAGTGTTCCTTATCTAATTTAAAACTCAGGAGCATATTATCAAGGGCCTATCGCCACTTTAGCAGCACTTTTTTGCGCTAAAGCGGAAAATAATTTATCGCCCTATTAGCAAGCTGCAGCCAGCAGGCCTTAGCGCGAGTTTTTGGGCGATAGCGCCGTTTTTTTAATCTCAAAGCATGTTAGCAATATTTATCGCTAATGACATGCAAAGTAGGCATTCCCATGCAAAAAGGGTCACAAACACCACTACTCCATATTATCAAGGGGCTCCTTGAAATTCTGAAGAGCCAAACAAACAGGCTCTAACTACAGTTAGAGCCAGTTACTTAAGACCAGAAAATAGCTGGTCTTAAAAATGGTGATAAAACTCTCTGCAGGTTTTGGCTCTGGCAAGCGCTGCATGCAATGTTGCAGCACTGCCCTGTGGCAAAACTACAATCAAACAGATAGTGCGCATTCCTGTTCCACAACCATGAAAAGTGTTGCTGCGCTGTGGCAAGACAGCGTTGCAACACTTCTCACTATGCCCTTCTTGCGACAGCATGGATGTGCTGTAATCACTGGACAGTGCTCCATGACGCAAGTAATGAAAGATACGTCAGGAATCCTGATGTGTCTGGCTGCGCTAAAGTCACGCATTGCTGCAGTCGTGTCACAACCATGATGCAACTCCAGCAATGCATGGGGCCAACCTGTCCCTGTGGCACTGCCTCACCCTCATGCCTGCCGTCAGGCAGCCGGAAAGTACTGACGCAGTGCTGTTCAGGAGCGGTGCCCTAATGTCGGCGCTGCTGGAGATCCATCTGTGGTGGTTGCTTGCTGCTGTGTCATCGTTTGGAAGCATTGGTGGTGTTGGTGCGGAGGGAGTTGACGAGATGTTCTTTGCTGGCCTTGATCCAGCTGCGAGGGGGTGTGATGATGGCGGTGGCATCTGGTGGGCAAGGTGAAGTCGTGATGTTACCAATGGCGGTCCGTCCAGGAGAGTCCGGTGTTGTGGCTGTAGTTGAAGTACCCGCTGGCGGAGGAGACGTGCTCGACCGTGTGTCCCGCTATGTGGCCTGTTGAAGTGACTTGCTGCTTGCGTCTGATGTCGGTGACCCTCCCCAGGAAGGGGTGGTGACCTGGTCACTGGGGTTGTCAAGGTGGAACTTGAGTTCACCGAGTTGGATGTCGTCGGTGGATGGGAGACAAGGGGGTGCAATGAGGTCCGCAATGGCATTTGAGAATGGAGGGCCATGGCCCGGGGGGGCTCCACATGAGGGTGCCGCAGAGGATCTTCTTGGGCTGGTCCTGATCTGGGAGTTGACTTGGTCCATGGTCACCCTTGGCACATTAGAGTGAGTTGTCAGTCGGAGTGTGCCTCTGTAGGTGACAGCAATGCCTCCTCCTTGGGGGTCGGGGTGCTCCTTGCGGGTGGTACTGCAGCCGCCTGTGATGGAAAAGGCGATGTTTGGCATGGAACAGAGGTTGGTCCTGGCATGCGAGGTGGCGTCCAGGGTTGATGGCGAGGAGGGCACTGGCGTCGTGGCGGTGGAGTGTTCAAGAGGAAGGCTCCTTGGTGCTGAGCGAGGTCCAGGGGCAGACAGATGCAAACGGTGTAGCCTATCGGTTGCCTTTGGCACAAGAGACGAGCATTACAATGCAGGCACTACATCGTTAACAATGCAACTCCGACAATGCGGGTGCCTTAACATCACATTTGATCACAACGCATTGTGAGGTCAGTAATGGGGTAATTTACAGTTTCCCAGGTGTGTAAGGGTTTTGGGGTAAAATTTGAAAATGTATGTTTTTCTTGGGGTATAATGTGAAAAATGGGGTGTTTGTTGTGGTAAAATATGAAAAATGGGGTGTTTTGATGGAAAAAACTGAAAAATGGGATGTTTGTTGGGGTAAAATATGAAAAATGGGGTGTGAATTTGTCTCAAATGTGACTTTTGTGTGTGTATTGGGGGCTCAAAAAAGGAATTCCAGGGTTCACGGTTGGGTTTGTGGTGCAAAGGTTAGTTTTGGGTTGCACTCACTGAAGTGGGAACAGTGATCTTTATGTCTCCGCAATGAAACAATAAAACAAAAAGGAGATATCCTCAAATCCACTCAGGGACAGGGTGAGAGAATGCAACAAAAATGTTTTCAATAAAGTATCAGTATGCATTGGAATGGAATGCGAGGTGATGGCATGCGTCGCAGCTACGTATGTGCCTTTGGCACACGAGTGGTATGCCCGCTGTGCATGGGTGCACAGCGGCCACCATTGAGAAGTGCGGGGTGTTATGGACAGCGGTGAGGTGGTAAATGCCGGAAATAAGACTGGATGGTGCGTGGACGCCGGGATTTGTGTGTGAGCGTGTGTTGTTACAAATTTATTGAGGGAAGTCTTACCTTGAAGCTGTGTCCCGTGTCTTTGTAACTCCTGCTCTCCTGCATCTGCTTCCAGGAAAATGAAGTAGGCAGCCAGGCTCCCTCCCCTGAGTCAATCACAATATTGCGATGCAGCGGTCGGATTGGTAATCGGCAACGGGACAAGTCATGCAGCCAGGGGCCGGAGGGGTGGCCATGTTCTCCATGCAGGCTGTAATGCAGCTTGCAATGCGAACAGGGAAGTGCACATGACTGCTTTGGACAGCCTGAGTGGGCCGTCCAAACAGTCATTGCGCACTTGAGTGGGCATGCCAATCAGCCCATGCCCTGCTCAGTGTTTGGAGCCGTCCTATTCACCCTCCCACCCCCTTAGGATACATAGCATGATTACATCAGTTAGTTATCCCTTGTTTTTTACTTATGATCTGTTTTTTTGTGACCCCGCAGCCCTGTCCTTGCCCATTGCTGCCTCCCAGCTGCTCATTTCTACCCCCTTTTAAATGGTGGGCGCTGTGCAGTTGCGCAGCGGACATGCGCCGCTGGCACGCAGAAGGTGCGCCTAAGCCAAGCCCGTCTGGGTGTGTCTGTGACCTGACTGCGACCAGTGCCAGGGACACTGGATCTTGAGCCAGCCACTGCTACAGCTCAGCCACCCTCCACACACTCAACCATGTAAAACTCAGAGACTGACAACAGGCCTCGCTAAACACGACCCACGGCTAGTTCTCCTGCCTACACTGCCGCCAGACTCTACCACCACCCCGGACTGCCAACACACCTGACACCAGCATAGCAGCCAGAAAACTCCACACATGGATCTCCAACTGTGCATACAAGCTCGCCCGCTACACATGTCTGACAAACAGCACCCCAGGAAAGCCGCCTGGTTCACCACCGATCTCCAAAAAGCAAGACGCACCTGCAGATGCCTGGAGAAACACCAAGGCACCCGAAATCTACACCACCCACAAGGACGCCATGACAGACTACCACAACCAAATACTCAACAACTCCACCAACTACAAGCAACTCTTCAAGGTCATTCATGAATTCACCAACCCACGCAGCAAAGCCACACACATCATCCCGTCCCAAGACCTCTGCGATAAGCGTGGAACCTACTTCCACCTCAAGATTAAAAACTCTACAACAACTTCACTATCGCTAATGACATGCAAAGTAGGCATTCCCATGCAAAAAGGGTCACAAACACCACTACTCCATATTATCAAGGGGCTCCTTGAAATTCTGAAGAGCCAAACAAACAGGCTCTAACTACAGTTAGAGCCAGTTACTTAAGACCAGAAAATAGCTGGTCACACCATCCACCAGACGCCACAGCCGCCCCCCGCCCCCAACACACCAGCCAGCCTACCAGCTCCACCTGGATACTGGTCACAGCAGAATACACCGCCTCGACCATGAAAGGCATCCACTCAGGGGGCCCCGACTGACCCCTTCCCTCCTCACATCTACCACAGCACCGAGATTGCTCTACTCTCCGCCACAGATGACATCCACACCCTCATGGACCAAGGCCACTTGGCAGCCCTCATTCTACTCAACCTTTCCGCGGCCTTTGACACCATCTCCCACCGCACACTAGTTGCCAGACTACACGACGCCAGCATACAAGGACCTAGACTGGATCCAATCATTCCTCACCGGAAGCAGCCAAAGGATCAGACTGCCACCCTTCCTCTCCGATCCCACGTAAATCACCTGCGGAGTCCCACAGGGGTCCTCTCTGAGCCCGACCCTCTTCAACATCTACATGGCCCCCCTCACCACCATCGTCCAACAACACGGCCTCAGCATCGTATCCTACACTTATGATACCCAGCTCATCCTCTCCCTTACCAAAGACCCCACTACCGCCAGACCCGACTTCCAGAAGGGAATCCATGACATCGAAGTCTGGATGAACAACAGCTGTCTATAGCTCAATGCCGAGAAGACAGTTGTTCTCGTCCTTGGAACCACCCCTTCAGCATGGGACAATAACTGGTGTCCGCCACCCTCGGAAGCCCACCTACCCCCTCGGACCATGCCAAAAACCTCGGCATCATACTCGACTCATCCCTCACCATGAACCGACAGGGCTACACCGTCACCTCCAGCTGCTTCCACACCCTCCGCATCCTCTGCAAGACCTTCAAATGGAGCCCCCGGAGTCAAGGAAGATAGTCACCCATGCACTTATCACCAGCAGACTGGACTAATGAAACGCATACTACACCGGCATTTACAAGTCCCTACTCCGCAAACTCTAGACATTAGAGAACATCACCCCAGACAATTCCTCGGCATCCCCCGGCACGAACACATCAGCAAACACCCAAGTAGACTCCACTGGCTCCCCGTGGAGAAAAGTGTCACCTTCAAAATCCTCACTCACACCGACAAAGGCCTACACAACAATGGACCCAAATACCTCAACGACAGAATCAACTTCCACGTCCCCAAAAGAGACATCCGATCTTCCAAACTCGCAATAGCCAAAACCCCGCGCATCCACAGAGCCAGAGCAGGTGGCAGATCCTATTCCCACATTGCATCCAACACCTGGAATGAGCTGCCAGCAGACATCAGACGCGCACCCTCCCTGAACACCTTCAGAAAGACCCTCAAGACCTGGCTTTTCGGCTACCATTCTGTGCCCTCCTCTCAGCGCCTCGTAACCCTCACGGGTGAATAGCGAGCTTACAATTCCCATGATTGATTCATTGATTGAGTTATCATCATGTGATGATTGTTCCTCTTCTGCACTACTTAAGGCGGTGGGGCAACGCTCTTCCACCACAGCGGAAAGCCACCACTATGGGTGTGTTATCTACATGTGTTAGGGATGAACAACTCACCCCCCGGCCCTCTTGCGCGACGTGTCCCACCTTTTCTTTACCTGGACATTGACACCATGGCTCAATCCACTGCACACTCTCCAAATCTGTGACTCAGCCAGCAGGAACTTCAGCCAGGTGTGATTTCACTCAGCTGGGTACAGCAGTCGCTGCCTAGTCCGCTGGTGGTCCTCCCGATGCAGTTGATGCTGCAGGGTCCCCTTAGCCATGAAGACGCAGCGCTCACACCACACAAGTTCACTGTAGCACAGGGGCCTCAGCCTCCACAGCGTATGGCTAGCCCAACATCATCCGGCTTGTGATGCAGGGAGACGGCACACACCGTTGGTAATCCCCTCCATGCACCCCGGTGTAGTGGTAGATTGTAGTATGCGATACAGACCCCACTACGTTGATGCACAGGAGCGCCTCTACCATTAACTGCTCCAAGGGTCGCAAGGCGGCCTTCTCACACAGGTCAACTACGTGGCTCCATGCGACCTTCTAGACTTCACCACCAGGTACTGGCGATCGTCGTGCATCAATGTCTCCCGCCATGGCTCATCGACTCCACAGCACCTCCACCTCCCACTTCAGGCTCCAGACGCAGGTCCAGCGAGGCATCTAGGCTCAAGACGCAGGTCCAGTGAGGCATCTAGGCTCCAGTCACAGGTCCAGGGAGGCATCCTGGCTCAAGACACAGGTCCAGCGGGGCATCCAGGCGTAGGTCCAGGAAGGCATTCACGCTCCACGCGCAGGTCCAGGGAGGCATCTAGGCTCAAGACGCAGGTCCAGCAGGCATCCAGGCTCTCATCCTGGTCATTCTGGATGTTGGGTGGTTCGAGGGGGCTGTTGATGTATGCTTCACTTGGCCCTTGCTGCTCCAATCTGCATTAAACTTTTTATTGGGCATCTTTTCTATGGGAGGTGGACTGTTAGGCTATTTTTTAAGTTAGAGGGAAAAGTCACTCATGTTGGGCTGCCTAACTTGTGTTTTTTTTATTGCTAATGGGCTTATCAACACTTTTTTAACGTTAGCGCGAGGATTTTTATCTCCATCCCGCTAATTTTATCGCCAGACATTTCAGCCGGTAAGAGAAACTATTGCCTGTTAGCGATGTGTTGTTAATACACCGCTAACACATCGATAATTTCCCACGGTAGACGGCGATAAAAAAAATTAGCGGTTAGAGATAATTATCGCCACTTCTTGATAATATCCCCCTCAATCTTGGGGTTGATTTTTTCAAGAAAAACTTCAATAATGCCGGTGACCAAGACTGCAAAAGATTAATGGATCATTGAAAGTGCCCCAGGGCTATATCAAGATTTTCTATGAAAGTAAACTGAGTTAGACTATCCTTAAAGGTTTCCTGGTATAAAAGAGTTCTTAAGGAGCTGTCTGGAGCATGTAGAGAATTATACACCCATCTAATTATGTTCGCTAGAGCTCTAGTATATGAACTAAGTACTGATAGTTCAAGGAGTAGCATTTGAACAGGCGTGGCTTGGCTCATGCTAGTAATCTTAGGTAAAAGCTTCCCTTCCTTAAGGTTTAGGAAATACCACTTCTTTATAGAGATATATTATAATGCATAAATTTAGATCAGAGGAATTTTAACTCAATACATTTCAGGAGGAGGATAGAAGTGTCTATTTCCTGATGATAAATAAAATCTCTTTATCACACTTAGATGAGCTGCAGCCTTAAATTCCAAGTGCTAGAAGGGGGAATTAGGTTCTAATGCCTGAGAAAAGACTCTACACAAATAGGTGTACATCTTTTCCACTTCTAATCATCTCCCTTCCAACTGTCAGGTAAAAAAAAGGGAACATCTCCTACCCCTAAATGGGACCACTTTTGTTTTAGAGAGGTTTATCTTTAAAAAGTTATTTTCTGCATACCTAAAAAGCGCATCCAAATTACGCTGGATACGAATAGGGGTAAAATCGAACAAAACTACGTCGTCAGCGTACATTAAAATATGAATATGTTTGGATGCTATTTTTGGAGGATAGTGTTTTACTTCTAAGAAACTATCTGGTAAATCACTAAAGAATACAGAAAATAACAGTGGAGCAAGTAAACATCCCCGCTTAAGGCCATTCAGAGTGGGTATTTTCTGGGTCAGTCCCTTTTCCCCACCCAACTGTACTTGGCATAGAATAGATGAATGGAGGGCTACTATTAGTCTTAAGAGGGCTGCTGGAATTCCACCATCTGCTAACTTCTTCCATAAGGTGGGTCTATCCACCATATTGACAGCTGTCAAAAAATCAACAATTGCACTATATGCCACCTGAGATTTACTGGTCACATATTTGTCAATTATGGTTTGTAGAACTGCGATATTGTCAATCAAAGAATGATCAGGGCGATAACCTGCTTGAACCATAGGGATGGCATTCCTGGACAGAGCCCAGTCCTTTAAATGTTCTAAGATGGTGGCTGCAAAGATCTTCTCCGTAGCATCCAAGAGGTCAATTTGACGATTGTTACTTGGAGACAAGCAGGAGCCTTTTTTTAAAAGTGGAACAACAATGCTCCCTGTTCAGGAACTTGGTAAATGGGCAGTTTTATAGCAATAGGTGAAGAGAGGGATCAAAATTGTACTCCATCTCTCCGGATTACTCTGTAAGACTGTTATAGGAATCAAATCAGGACCCATTGCTGCAGTTGCTCTTGCCTTCCTTATAAAATGGGAAGTGTGTCATAGTTTGCTTTCTTTGATGTCTTGGTTAAATAATTGAACCTCTATTTTCGTGTTTATTTCACTCAGCTTAAGCATTCCCTATAATTCAACCTTGTTTTTGTTGAATTTGAACGTCTCCATTTCTATTTGAAAGGGACCATAGAGATATATCTTGTAGATTTAGTTCCAGCTCTAGGAAAAGAATTGCACGGTTACTACTGTGAGTAAATTGAGTTTAAAAGAAACAACATTTATGAATAAGACATGACTTCTGATAACATAGTCTATTATAGAGAGAACATTAGACCCCTTTCTTGTGAAGGTTGCCGGAATATCGCCTTCCGTTCTTCCATTCAGAATAATTCAGTTTATTCCGTTCAATAATTCCAGCATCATCTTATGACGCTTATCTGCCTGGATGGAAATTGGTAGTACAGAAGCTGGTATAGACTAGTTTTCCTCAAGAGCCGTATTCCTGTACGCTTTTAATGATGCATTGCACATTTTTGCTTTAACATCCCCCATAATAAGGATCTGTGCATTTCAATCTGATCAAATATTTTTATTACAGAGTACAGATTCTGATTTTCAAATTTCTCGCAGGCAGTATGCACAATGACAATGTCCATTGTTAGGTGTGAATACACCACATAACAGTTTGTGAAGCTAGTGTCACCCAGTGTGTAATGCGTGTGATGTCCAGGTGGAAAGGCGGGTGTGTCTGATGTAGAGTATCCTACCTTCCCAGAAGGCCTATACACTCAAAATTCAATCACCCTACGAAGTCATTGAGTGTAAATGGAACATTGTAAGTGGTCTATGTGTTCCATACGTAAGTGACATCTGCATATTAAGAAAGATGCACATTGTCAATTGGTTGTGTATACAATTGTATGTGCAATGCAGACATGACAGCATGACAGTGTACACCATGTAACATTTGTCTTCATGAAGTGCTGAGTGAATTTCAAGATGTATGTGGTGTTCATGATGCATACATAACTTAATCCTACTGTGTTTATGACACAATTTGCTCAGTCTTTAGACATACCTAAGTCATGTGTTATTGGCTTGTGAGATTTGGACTATGTCCTGCTTGATTTTGCATCAAAAAATAACTGTCACTAGTGATATGAGTCAAGTGTACTTTCCTTTCCGTGTAACTATACATGTATGCTGTGGTATGGTCAGTATATTTTTTTGTGTGAAATCTGGTTTCCACTGCCATGGACTGTCATGTGTATTCACTTGGTCTTTGGTGTTTGTCTAAGTACATGTTGCTGGGCACAATGTGATCTAACACCTACTGTGTTTACACTCCACACATGGCAGATATATGTATTTAAGAAATGAGAAATGGGTTTGGTTGCGTACAAGCTTCTGTGTGTTAGTTTGGAAAGTTGTTGGGTACCACGGAGGTTTCACTTTCTTGACCATGAAGTGTCTCCTATGAATCAATAAATGTGTCCTCTAATCTTAGAGGGCGACCCTCTGGGTGCTGCTTTATGAATCGCGGCTGCGATTAATTTTCTTTCAACATATGTATCCAAAAGAATTTGTGAGACAGTTCTTGATTGAAAATGATTGTATTTATTCAATGCATGAATATATAACCTTCTGTATGTGTTGTTTATCACATTCTACTGCGATTTTCTCAAATGTGAACACATTTTTATTGGAGAATGTGATAAACACATACAGAAAGGATATATTCATGCATTGAATAAGTACGATAATTTTCAATCAAGAACTGTCTCACAAATTTCTTTTTCTAATGAATTCTTTATTGTGTTTTTAACAATTTTATTGATTGCATAATACATTTTGTATATTTTTTGACAAATTTTGAGAGTCGCATTTGGAATAGGTTTGTGGTCAGAATTGGGAAGAACTTCTTGTATGTGGCATCAGTGTGGATGAAGTGGTGTATGAGTTTGGATAAAGCTTAGTGACAGTAAGTCCAAGGGAATTTCTACTTTACACTGCTTGTATTGGCACCCAGTCCCTTGGGAAGTTGGGCCACTCCCTTTAGAGTTAATAATTGAGCAAAATATGTCTCATGGGTGAGACAATTTTTGTATGAATCAGTATTCTACAACTGCAGAGAAGGGAAGAAAGTGCACATGTTCTTGGGGCCCCATGAAAGTAAGGGGTTATTGGGCATCAATTGTTACACCTTAGGTTGTTTGTTGTTGGTGTCATGTGGTCACAGCACTAATGGACATAAATGGTCTAATCAAGTGCTTCCTTTTAGCCAAGGCTTACTCAAAAACGCAGCATGAAGTTAGACACTCAGAATATGGTTTACACCATAGTAATATTTTATAAAATTAATGTCGGGTCAGTTCTCTACTTTGAAAAAACATAATTTATTACACAATCTAAAGAAGATATATAGTGAAAATCTGAAGCCACAAGCCCCATGATAAAATTAGATCCAGTTGCAAACAGTATAAGCTTTAAGCGCTATAACTTAGCGCTTAAAGCCTTGTTTAACGTAGAGTCTAAAGCTAATGTTAATCTGTTGAAGATGTTTATAAAGATCTCTGCTAGAAACCACATTGCAATCAATCAAAAAATAATGTTAATCACAGACAAATGTCACCTTGTTGTACAGTAGCTGAGTGTTGGTAAAGACATACTTCAAAGGCAGACATTCTAAGAGTGCATTTCAAAGAAAAAGTACTCTGTTTACTTTGCCAAGATTTGGTGTCAGTAACTGGGGCTGGAATGTTTACAAGATACGAATGGCACCAGGTATTGAACCTCAGCTGCACCCACCTGAAACCTGTGTTTGCACATCTCAGAGGATGAAGAGCCCACCCTAAGATTGGCAAACAAAACAACCTCAGTTAGGCATTTTTTTATGGTTTTTCCTCTGGTGCCTACTGTCCAATACTCAGGTAGCTAGTTAGAGTTGCAACCCAACATGAATACTCCTTTCTAATTGATTGTCATCTAGGTGGCATTTATCTCGGAACTTACAAGTTGTAATTATAACTATGTGGTGATCGGTTTACCCACATCAGGGGGACGTTAACTAGGGAAACCGATGGTGGAAAGGAAGATTTGTTGGCAAGACTGTTGGCACTGGGTCCAGACTGGGGGTTCAATATATATTATCTCTGGCACTAATTAGTTTAGAATTATAAAAAATAATGGTCCCAAAATGTCCTAGCTCCTCTAACTACCTCACCTTGATGAGGAAACTGAAGTGAACTGTAAAGGTTCCCTATAAAAAAAGACATGCTTTTTATCATGACCCCCCACTTTTTCCTACTTGGCCTTGCTGTTTTCAGCCTTTAGCATGTCTTGCAACTGCTTTCCCCCAATGTGCAATTTGCTACCCCCAAAACAAGGAAAACAGGGAAAATCACCTAACCAGCTTATTTAACTTTCCAGAAATAGTAGATGGTGCACTAGTGATGTGGAAGTTACAATTCATATGTATGTTCTAACTGGTCTGCTATTTAGTGGTATTGCACTATCACATGACAAGGAAATGTGCCTTTGCTATATATGAAAAAACAATTTTTGTGAATTAGCTGAGGTACGCCAAATATGTAACTTGTAAACCCACAGTCCTGAATCATGAATATATCAATAAGGGGCGTACCTGACAATGATAAAAGTATTCCCTCTCATTAAAAAATTACAAAAAGCTGTTTTCAATGTGCAGTTTAAGTTCTGTTTTCCACAAACAGGCTTACATATTTTCTTATCTATGTATGGGAAAATTGTAGCGCAGTCCTTAACAATTATATTGTGCTTACTTATAAAAACCTGAATCATGATGAAAGCAGATCTTTAATGACTGCAGTGGAAAAATAACTTTAGAAGACTGCACTTCTGGCTGGCTGAGAACAACCTGGTTCGGAACTAGTTTGCTTCACAGCTCCTCTCTAGAGACTGAAAAACACATCACTGGTTTTCACTTAAGAACCTTTGTCTTGGAGAACAATGGCTTAAACTCTGGTAGCAGGTGTTAAGATTGGTCACTTAGCCGGGATTTGCCATATGGGAAGGGGTCATAAACAACTGGCAACACCAGGGACAACTTACACAGACTTTCCTTTGAAGTGGAAATGCTAAATGCAGCAATCAAAAACAATACCACTTAATTCCAAGAGACACCCTACACCTGTACCCCCAGCAAGAGGGAAAAAACAGTTCTACCACTGAAAGAGATGAAGAAACCTCATCTTTGTAGGGGAATTGTTGAAAAATTCAGGGAGGGTTTGTAGTAAACTGAGCATGTTGTGCTTCAAAAGGAGGTGGAAATTCCTTAAAAAAGTAGAAAGTTTTGGATGTAGGGAATTCTCCAATCAGTGCCTGGATTACAGGACAAGACTGCCACCTAATCAACACCACCTTCTCAGAATATTCGTGGTACCAGGGAAGAAAATATCCTGAAGAAAGAAGGTGCCATCTAATAACTGCTAGAAGAATACCCAAGGATTCCTGACTTTTGCTGGCACCCAAGGATTGGAATTGCTCTTAAACTCAAATGGTTAATTAAGTGGGTGGCCTCTGTTTTCCTGCTAAAGGGAGACAACAAGCAGTAGGGCTCCTTGAATGTTGAGTTTACAGTGGTAATCCATGGCTTTATGGGATCAAGAGTTATTCTCCTTTTTGTGAATACACATCTTACCATTTTGAACTGGACCCTTTAGGAGCCTAGAAACCTGCCCTGAGGATCTAAGGTCTCCAGGAATGACCATTTGGAAATTTCACAGGAATTGACAAAAATTGGCACATAGTATTTTTTAATTTCTTCAGGGGATGGGGCATGATGCTGAGGCTTTCACTGGAAAGTCACACCGTCAATAGTCAACACATATAGGTTTGCCCTACTTGAAGCTTTTTGCTGCACTGAATAAAAACTTTAATAGGACCTCAAGGCAAGGTACCAGCTTTGTAAAGCCCTGCCTTGCTACAGTTTCCAGCAATGTTTCCCATGACATTCTTCTAGGTCGGCTACACGATATCGGAGTCAGGAGGCTGGATTTGACATGGTTCCAGTCCTTCTTGGAAGAACCTTTCAAGTGATAGTACCACCTTTTCACTCTCAGGAGCATGTCATCAAGCATGGGGTTCCCCAGGGCTCAATATTGAGCCCTGCACTCTTTAACATCTATGTGCAACCCCTAGCTTTGTTAGCAAAAAGTTGAGGGTTGTCATTGGTTTCTTATGCCGATGACACCAGCTAGTTATCGTCTTCTTTAAAGAGTGTCAAGCCAATCTCTTGAAATTCGGAGAGGACCTTCTAGCTATTTCTGACTGGATGACGGCAAACTGCTTACAACCGAATGCTGCCAAGTCGTAAATTTTGGTGATGGGTAGAGACAGGGCCGTCTGGTCTGAAATGTGGTGGCCTGATAAATTAAAACCCGCACCCTTGTTAAAGAAAGCAGTAAATAACTTCTGGATGATCGATAGCGAGCTCTCATTTGATGTACAATCAAAAGCCTTAGCGGGTTCATATTTCCGTCTCTTGAGAGGGCTGAAACCGCTTCTTGGTCACTTCTCCCCTAAGGTGTGTCAAACTATTCTTCAAGCTGCAATTCTATCGAGACTGGATTGTTTCTCGTCTCCAAAGAATCAAGAATGCGGCAACGTGTGCTCTGTTTGCATTGCCCAAATCTTGTTCAGTTACGAACATCCTGCCTCAACTCCACTGGCTGCTGATAGCTAAAAGAATTCACTTTAAGACACTGTGTGTAGCCCATAAAATCTTGACACATAAAGGTCCACCGATCCTAGCGGATCTTCAGGTCCAATATGTGCCAAATCGCCCTCTGTGCTCGGCCAACTCTGGCTCAGTTTGTACTCCTCGCTTCCAAAGAGCCAGAGCGGGTGGCCGCTCGTTTAAGGTCCTGGCGGCGTATTTGTGGAACTCTCTTCCTATGTCTATCCGAAGCCTTCAGAACCATCTAGCATTTTGAAAGGCCGTAACGACCTGGCCTTTTCCTGCTTAGGCCGCTCTCTTGGGTTGGAGTGGTCCATTGTCATTTGTTGGGGTAGCGCTGGGACGCCTTGTCACTGGGGCAGCTATGTGATTTATAAAATTTTCAAATAAATAAATAAATAAATAATTGCCCTCTCTACTTTGAGAACTGTAAACATCATAAAATCTAAAGGAAAAATGTTGGACTGAAATGAGATCCAAACCTACCTCAACTGTGAAGCAACCTAAACAGCTTTAAAATCCTGCAGTGTCCAGCTCTAAATTTTTGTGCCAAAATCAACAGCTTCAACGGAAGCTAAAAAATGGCCTATTGAATTTTGGGGACAATATCCAGCTTGCGTTTCTTGCCTTGCCCATTTGGAGACCTTGGAACTCAAAAGAATAACCTAAGCCACAAAATAAAAGACTTTGACCAGTAAAACCCACTTGGACAATCCAACTCTGTTCCATTGCATTTGGCCTGAAATCGTACCTAGGTCCTCTGCATCTGTAATGTACCTTTTGATTGTCGATTTGTGTGTTTTTCCCCCCTCAAATATTGAAAAAATGCACATCTCTAGCCCCCCTATGAATTTTAATGCGTTGTTTTCTTGAATTTAAAATTGTTCCATAATGCTTGAATTTAACACGCTTTTCCCTGCAGATTCTGCTTGCTACTAGAGGTTTAGAAGATAATCTCTTAGAGTTGTGTTGTGATATAACCAATATGTTTATTAAGTTGGTAGGGTTACCTCCCCCTCAAATCAATAGTCTATTCCAGTGTTGGCTTGAAGAAGGTGTCCTTCCTCTGGGCTGAGATCATTTTGAGCTATACTTCTTATCTGCTAGCCAGTTTAATACTATGAGCCTTGTGACCCTGAGACACACACTGTCCACTGGGCTGTCAAAGCTGTCCTTCACAGGTCCTTCAATGCTGCTGGGCATTGGTTTTTGCTTGGGGTAGTCACTTTTTTTGGTGACATAGAACACTCTAGACATTGGGGGCAAAGCCATTCTGATACTTCTGGACCTTATGGCGGCTTGTGACACCAAGCCCCACTTTAAGCTGCTTGAGCACCTTCGTGAGCTAGAGATCAGACACTCAACCTTACATTAGCTATCATCATTTCTGGATAAACGTACTCAGGAAGTATGGCCTCACACCTCACAAGCCAGAACCCTGACTGTGGCTTGGCTCTCAGTCCTACCCTGTTTAATATATATATCTTACACCCTTCGCTACTCTCAATCAATCCCTAGGTGCAATAGTCATCTCTTCCTCGGATGACACACAGCTTCTTTTTACTTGTGAGAGGGGAAATTACTTAGATGATAGGCTTATCTCCTAGTGTCTCGACAGGGTGTTTCCTTGGCTGGACTTGCACCATTTGAGGTGCAATCCTGATAAAACCAAGATCGTGACTTTCAGAGATGTCCCTCACAACTTAATGGAAACTTAATGGGCGAGTGACATGCCGCACCCCAGCTCCCCCAAAACTGCGCGAAGAACTTAATAAACAAAATTGACAGCTCCCTCTCCTTCCAACCACATATTCAAACCCTTACTGGCTCCTGCTTCAGCATGCACAAACATTTTGCGTAATGTTAAGTCAAAAAAGGCGATGTAACAATCTTTATTTCCTTTTACCTTCATCAAGGTGGCAATTTTTTCAACTTTTTTAGAATTTTTCCAATTTCTCCTATTTTTTCTCAATAATTGGTTCCAAAATGTATTTCCATCAATTCTGTTCAATACCTTTTTAAAGACACTTTTGCTCCACCCTATGTCAACAAATCAATATTTCTCGATATCCCTTTTAGAGATACCTTTTTGAAACTATGACCACAGGTTTAACATTAAGTAAATAGCCCTAAGTACAAGTTTGGTTTCCGCACAGGGAAACCAGGAAATAGTTCCACTAGAGGTGGCCATTTTGGAAAGTCAGTGCCCCAGTTTTTGAAATGAAATGAAATGAAATGAAAAGAAACTTGCTAAAGTGCACTGCGGCCAAGCGGCTTCCTGGCGCTCAGGGTGGAATCGGATTCTACAAAGCAACCAAGGGTGCTAACCGGGGAAGGCCTGGGAGAAGAGAAAGGTTTTTAAGGCTTTACGAAAGGAGGAGTAAGTGGGGATAGAACGAATGGACAACGGAAGACTGTTCCAGAACTGGGGGGCCAAAACCAAGAAGTGGGTGCCACCAGTTCGGGATTTACGGTAACGGGGTACTTGGAGAAGAAAGAGAGATGAAGAACGGAGGGTACGAGCCGGGGTATAGGGAATGATTAAAGAAACAATAAAGAGGGGAGCAGAGTGGGTATAAGCCAGAAAGGCTAAGCAAGCTAATTTAAAAAAAGATCGGAAGTGCACCGGGAGCCAGTGGAGGGACTTGAGAACAGGCGAAATGTGAGAGAATTTGGGAAGATGAAAAATGAGACGGGCTGCCTGGTTTTGAATGGCCTGTAACCGTCATGTTTCAAAGGCCGGAATGCCAACATAAAGGCCATTCCCGTAATCAAGGCGGGAGGTAATGAGGGCCATGATGATGGATTTGAGGGCATTCGTAGAAAAAAAACGGGAAATTTTTCGGATGAGGCGGAGGGACAAAAAACAGGATGAGACGACGGAGCTGACTTGGGCATGCATGGAAAGGTCATTGCTAACCTTGATGCCCAGGGTGCGGACAGAGGGAACTGGTAGGGGGGGGAGGGCCGAAGGAAAGGGGCCAAAGAGACGGGGACCAGGGATTAGTGGGACCACCCGTGAGGACAAGCTCCGTTTTGTCCGGATTCAACTTGAGGTGATTCGTGATCATCCAGTCCGAGATAAAGACTAGGGTAGAACTAAGAAAAAGAGGAGAATCAGAAGTAGAAAGATCAAAGATGAGCTGGAGGTCATCCGCGTAGTTATACACGGAGACCCCCAGCTCACGAAGAGAGAGAATAAGAGGATAGATATACAGATTGAAAAGAAGAGGGGAAAGTGAGGAGCCTTGAGGGACCCCACACACAAGAGGGCGGGGGGAGCGGAGAATCCTGCGAGATGGACTGCCTGGGACCTGCCTTGAAGGAAGGACGCTATTCAAGAGAGTGCCACACCCCTAATGCCGGCTGCGCTGACACGGTCGAGAAGAATGGCATGGTCGACCGTGTCAAACGCAGCCGACAGGTCGAGGAGCACCAGCGCTTGGGGAAGATTAGAGTCCGCTTTTCCCTTGAGCTCATCCAAAACAGCAGTGACGACAGTCTCTGTGGAATGGCCCGGGCGAAAGCCCGCCTGATGGGAGGCTAAGAGGCAGTGCTCCTCAATGTGTGAGGACAGGCAAGATGTGACATAACATTCCAAAATCTTCCCCAAGTAGGGAAGAAGGGAAATGGGCCTGAAATTAGGGGGAGAAGAAGGATCCAAACCCGGTGTTTTAATGATGGGGAGAACTATTGCGGTTTTAAAGGAGGAAGGGACGGAACCAAGTGCCAGCGAAGAATTAAGCAAGGTGAGAGGGGGTCCAGGACAAAAAGTGAAGAGGGTTTGAAGGATCCAGGACGGAGCGCAGTCAGCTGGAGAGCAGGACTTGACCTTAGCAAGCAAGAGAAGAAATTGTTCAGTAGAGATAGGGAGGAAGTGATCCAACAGAAAAGGCGGCGGTGGGAGAGGGAAGGTAGCTTGGGTTTGAGAGACTGCGGGAATATTGGCTTTGATAGCAGCAATCTTGTCAATGAAATAGTTATTAAGTGCAAGGCAAAATTATTGAGATGGGGCAAAGCTGATGTTCGTGCGATCAGAGGTGGCAAGCTGCTTGACAAGAGAAAAGATCTCGCGGGGTTTATTTACAGAGAGAGCAACTTTCTCTGAAAAGTAATCTGTTTTGGCCGACACAATTGCTTTCTTGTAGCTGTTAAGCAAGAGTTTATATTTAGTGCGGAGTAAGGGACAATATTTACGCCTCCAGTGGCGCTTCGAGCGCCTGAGATTGAGTTTAAGGTCTTTAAGTTCGCTCGTGAACCATCTGTGGGCATCGTGTGGCCGGACAGATTTGACTTTCTTGAAGGGGGCAACGATGTCACAGGAGGAAGAAAGCCAAATGCTGATGCGTCAGCTTGGGATTCGAGAGGGAGGTCAGTCAAGTCAGGCACTGAGGAGGCCAGAGAAGAGGAGAGAAGAGTGAGGTCAGTCTGGTTCCAACAACGGACTGACACATTCTTGGAAAGAGGGGTTTTTGCAGAAGAGGCAGAAAAAATACTAAAAGAAATCATAAAGTGATCCGACCAAATGCACGGAAGGGCAGAGGGAGGAGAAATTTGACGACGCAATGACCAGATTTGGTCCAAAATATGGCCCTTATCGTGAGTGGGGACAGTGATGTGAGGAGTGAAATTTAATGACTGAAGAGTAGCAGAGAAGTCTTTGGATGCAGAACTTTCTCTGGGATCATCAGGCCAGTAATTGAAGTCCCCAAGCAGGACCACTGACGAGTTGTTTACTGCCAGGGTGGCCAAGATAGACGAGCACGAAAGTAAGGGGATCGGTAAGGTTGATGGACCGGGCTCCCAGGAAATCCACATTGGGTTTAGGTGGATGATCAAGAAGCTGGAATCTGAGCGTGGAGCGAATAATCATTGCCACACCGCCGCCGGCTTTTCCAGCCGGGCGATCCACGCGAAGAGCATAGTGAGTGTCTGGGAGGATAGCCAGGAGGTCGGGAAGTGAATCTGTGGAGAACCAGGTTTCGGCGAGAAATAGATAATCGGGAGAATCTGAAGATAAGAGATTGAAAAGTTTGATTTGGTGCTTAACTGCCGACCGAGTGTTAAGCAAGAGAGCGGAGGCTGCGGGTGGTGAAGGTTGGGGGGGAAATGTTACCGGATAAACAGAAGGGGAGGGAGTGGAAGGGGGGGGAAGGGGGAGTGAGCAAGGACGGTGGGATGCGAGGACACCAAGTGAGTCGGGACGTTGTGCCAGTGAAGGAGAGAGAGGGCTGGGGGCCATAAGTGCAGATAGTTGCGCAGAAGTGTATGACACGAATTGAGCAGGGTCTGTGGCCCCTGGTCCCGGCCGGGCGCAGACGGGCGCAGACGGGCTTGCCTTAGGCGCAACTTCGGCGCGCTGCGCTCGTCCGCTGCGCGTACGGGGAAAACACATGATTTATAGGGCCGTTCAGGGCGTGGCCAGGTGAAAGTGGGCGTGGCTCGGGGAGCGGCTCGCTGATGGCGGCGAGCGAGGGATCCTGAACCCACTGCAGCATCTACCTCGGCTGCGCGGGGAGCAATGAGGCAAGGGAGAGGTCCCTGCAGGGGTAGGTAAGTTTTAATTGAAAGCGCGAAGCGAGCGCTAGACAGGACAAGCAAGTTTAAAATCACAGGGCTTCAAGTAGGGCTCCCGCGGAAGGCAGGGGAGAATCCAAAGTAATGAGCTAGTAGTCAGCTCCTCGTTTTAAGCCCAAAGTGGGCGTGGCCAGGTGAAAGTGGGCGTGGCTCGGGGAGCGGCTCGCTGATGGCGGCGAGCGAGGGATCCTGAACCCGCTGCAGCGTCTACCTCGGCTGCGGGGGGAGCAATGAGGCAAGGGAGAGGTCCCTGCAGGGGTAGGTAAGTTTTAATTAAAAGCGCAAAGCGAGCGCTAGAAAGGACAAGCAAGTTTAAAATCACAGGGCTTCAAGTAGGGCTCCCGCGGAAGGCAGGGGAGAATCCATAGTAATGAGCTAGTAGTCAGCTCCTCGTTTTAAGCCCAAAGTGGGCGTGGCCAGGTGAAAGTGGGCGTGGCTCGGGGAGCGGCTCGCTGATGGCGGCGAGCGAGGGATCCTGAACTCGCTGCAGCGTCTACCTCGGCTGCGCAGGGAGCAATGAGGCAAGGGAGAGGTCCCTGCAGGGGTAGGTAAGTTTTAATTAAAAGCGCGAAGCGAGCGCTAGACAGGACAAGCAAGTTCAAAATCACAGGGCTTCAAGTAGGGCTCCCGCGGAAGGCAGGGGAGAATCCAAAGTTTTTCCAACCACGAGGATGCTGACGCCTCACCACTGCGATCCCAGGTAAATAGCCTGCTGCAGCAACTGACAAGCACCTATAGAGACATGGGCGGCACAACCCCTTAAGCAAGGGAGTAAGTGGCCTTGAGGCAGTGAGTACGGCATAGGCGCTTTGGGTACGAATGGTCTCAATATCAGTGATCATACCTCTTCTGCAGCTACAGAATACTCATACTTTGGAGGCATTTCTCCTATTTCATATTTCACGCAGAGTGTGACTACTTGTGTCCCTTCCCCCATATGGTCTCATGTTGCAAATCAGAGGCAACTAATGTGTATTTTTTTTTATTTCATTACTGATCACTTTATGTTAATTGTGTGTGTGTCCTGTCAGTGCCTTGTGTGACATTTTAAGATGAAGAGCTACTTATGGCAGGGCTAGAAGTGGTCACAATTACTTTAAGAAATTTGCCACGTTTTTCCACTCAGATGATGTTTTACCAATATTTGGGCATGACAATATGTACTTAGGCTTGACATCATGACAAGCTAACCTCCATTTTTTCTTTCCCATACAGTTTTTACAGATTTATCCAGACACAAACCCCTGCCGGTGCTGTAAATATTTATTATATTTATTACATCTATCTTTTTTTTACAAGTTTGTATTTTCTTCTTTAAAGGAGTTATAAAAGTGATACCAGGGAGCAATCAATATTGGTCCAGAAGAATAGCCTTGGGGTAGGGCTAGAAACATGTCGCCCAGTGGAACTGAGGCACATTGTCCCCTTCTAAGTTCCGGCATTTCTCCATATTTTAAACCATACCGGATAGAAGTACTAGTAAAGAATCTTTTCCTACTAGCCAGGTATTTTTCATTCTCTTCCCCCCCCAACTCACACCTACCTTTGAACTTCATCCAAATACATTTTACCAACAATCAGTGCCCCCACGTAACACGCAGGCTGTAGCACGGTCAGTTCTGCAGCGGACTGGGAAGAAACCAATGATGAATCATGGCACCAAGGGTAAACCATGCAGGGTGAGGGTTATCTAAGGAAAACCCACCATTTTCCTAACAAACATCAGAATGTAAAGAAAAAAACATTCTTTCAACAGAAGGGCTCTCTGTGGCATAACGTATTTACTTGAAGGATTAGCCCTCATTTTCCTTTTTTCCTCTACCTCCCCCTTTTTTGAAGCATATATTAAACTGCATAGTGTGATACACCAGATGAAGGCATAGTTAGTGTTGTTGCTCGTTATACTGCTGACTCAGCACTTCTAGCCTCCTTAACAATACTTCATGTCAAAGAGACAATTTAGATTTTTCACAGCCTGCTGGGCAGAAAGTCTGGATTTCATTAAGGACACGGAGGCTAATATTATGCAAATCTCCTTTATTACTACAGCTCAGTAGCAACAATTGAAGAACATGGACCTTCAATGAACATTCTAAAGAAGTATAAAGTTCCTTGTAGACTATCTCTCATCCTTCTTTGTCCAAAACTGCGAAGAAAGATCATCATGAAGAACATAAGCGTAAGATTCAAAATAACTGGAGAACCAAGAATTTCCAAATACGAACTTCCAGAAGAGAAGAACCACTTTTACTTCTGAAAGAAAAAAGGTGAAATATCATAATATCACATAAAAGAGTAGGATGGGATACAATACAAGAGGAGGGACAATATTAGCCTCCGTACCCTTAATAAAATCCCGATTTTCTGCCCAGCAGGCTGTGAAAAATCTAAATTTTATGGCACGACACGGAGGCCATATTATGCAAGCTTAAAGTGCATTAAGAACATTATCAATCACATTATTGATTGGTCTGAAGTAACAAGCTTTAAACATAGTATCATTTGACCAATCTGCAGCTCTAAGGATATCTTGTAATCCTCCACCAAGACAGTAAGCTTTTGATGCAGAAGCACCTCTAATAGAATGAGCACCAAAAATTGAGACATCCACACCACTTTCCTACATAACATTTTTTACCCATCTGGCTAAAGTTGGAGCAGAGACTCCTTTATGAGGAGATCTATAAGAGATTAATAATTGAGATTCATTTAATCTTAAAACTCTGGTTCTTTTTTCATATTCTTTTAAACACTTTACTACACAAAGTCTACTATTTCCGTTAAAATAGGGGTAGAAAATAGAGGAAGACAGCGTTTTAGTTCTCTTTTTTATGAAAAAACAAACTCCTTCGGGTTGAAAGGCTCTGCTTGAGATATCTAAAGCTTTAACGTCTGAGGTTCTTCTAAAAGAAACTAAACATAGTAGAACGGTAAGTTTGAAAGAAATGCGTTTCAGCAAAAGAGAAGAATTATCTCCCCATGAAGATAAGGTTCGAAGAACAAGGGTAACGTCCCACAGAGTAGTATACTTTGGACCAGGTGGGTTTATAACTCTCATACTTCTCATTATTTTCTTAGTTAAAAGGTTCTGTCCCACAGAAATTCCGTTAATTAAAGAATGACCAGCTGATATTGCAGATCTGTAAACGTTTACGGTTCTATAAGACAGACCGGTGGTGAAAGGGTCTGAAATGTAATTAATAACAATAACTAAATCAGTTGAAATGGGATCGTAACATCGTTGAACGCAACAACAAACCCATTTATCCCATGCCAATCTATATGCTTTCCTTGTTCCTGATGCCCAGGATTCAGAAATGAGTCTGAAAGCATTAGACGAAAGCCCAGGGATTCGCCATTGTCGCTGGAAATCCTCCATGCCATCAGAGGTAGAAGTCCCTGTTCTACTAGTGGATGGATATGACCCTCTGCATCCAGTAGGATTTCTTTGAAAGAGGGAATCAGAATGGGAAAATCTATACTCATTTCTAGGATGATGGGAAACCAAGCTTGGGATCTCCAAAGAGAAGTTATTACTACCATGCTTTGTTTGTAATGTCGAGCATGAAGGAGAACTCGAGGAAGCATTGCAAAAGGAGGGAAAGCATAAGGTGCTAGTCCTCTCCAATCTTGAAGGAAGGCATCTACATTCAGAGCTTGAGGATCCGGCCTCCAACTGAAAAAGTTTGGGCTTAAAGTTTTCAGATGGGTATTCATATGGTCCGCAAACAGGTCTGTTTTGAAGGGACCCCACATGGACTGAATTGTTAGGAATATTCGTCCGTTCAGTCTTCAATTGCTGGAGTCTCGGAAATTTCTTGAGTACCAGTCCGCTACTTCGTTGTTCAGTCCGGGAATGTGTTCTGCCACAACAGAGATACCTTTGTTCAAGCAAAAGCTCCACAGGCTCTTCGCTAGGTCTGTTAAATCTTTCGAGTGAGGACCCCCCAATTTTGAGACGTATCGAACTGCTGATACATTGTACATGCGAAGGGTTACACAACATTTCATTGAGTTCTGAGTAAAAGAACGAATTGCAAAGGAACCTGCTAGTAGTTCCAAGCAATTGATGTGTAACATCTTCTCTTGAGGAGTCCAATGACCCCCGGTAGTGAAATTTCCACATCTGGCTCCCCATCCTTCCAAACTCGCATCCGACTCTATTATAAGATCTGGTTCTTCCCCAAAAATGGCTTTGCCATTCCATGCCTCCAGATTCTTTAACCACCATATGAGTTCTGTTCTCGATTCTTGATTTAGGAAGGTTAATTGGGAATAGGATTGGTTCAATCGCAAGTAATGCGTCTTGAGTCTCTGTAGTGCCCGGTAATGAAGCGGGCCTGGGAAGATCGTTTGAATTGTAGAAGAAAGAAGGCCTAACAATTTGGCTAGAAATCTGAGGGGAAACTCCTTTAGTTTCAGGATTTTTCTGATTTCTTTCCTTACTTTTCTTACTTTGTCGCTCGGTAGGCGAAGTTCTGCATTTACAGTGTCTACCAGAAAACCCAGAAATTGAGATTGTTGGGATGGAATTCTGCAAGACTTTTTTAAGTTTATCACAAAGCCTAAGTGTTGTAATAGATTGATTGTAATGTTCGTATGAAGAACAACGGTCTTCTTAGACTGACCCATTATGAGTATGTCGTCGAGATATATTATCAGTCTTATTCCTTTTTCTCTCAGCCACGAGGCAACGGGACGAAGAACCTTGGTGAAAAACCATGGGGAGGAAGACAGAACGAAGGGGAGGCTGCAAAATTGATATAAATGGCCTTGCCATGTGAATTGGAGAAATTTTTGGTGGTGTATCCAAATCGGTAGTGTTAGATAAGCGTCTTTCAGGTCTAATCTTGTCAACCAGTCTCCTTTTCTTAACATGTCTCGTAGGAGGTGAATTCCCTCCATTTTGAAATGTTGATAAACTACCCATTGATTTAACTCTTTCAGATTTATGACTGGTCTTTGTTCCTTGTTTTTCTTTTCCACAAGGAATATATTGCTCAAGAAACCCATCTGAGTAGTCTCTATAATTGCACCTTTTTTTAAAAGGTCTTGAACCTCTTGAGACACTAGTGCCCTGTCCTTTCCAGAGAAAACTATTTCTCGTGGAGGTTTTGGTTGATGGGGAGTAGTTATAAAATCTATTTTGTAACCTCTGACAGTTTTGAGAACCCAAGGGTCTTTTGTTATTAGATTCCAGTTCCCAGCGAATTGGCGTAGTCTCCCCCCTACTTTTGGAGGGGTATCTAAAGGGTCTGACAAGATTCTTACCTGAAGAAAATGAACGTTGTCTTCGTTCTCCTCTAAAGTTGCATCCGCGGCTTCTTTGTCTCTGCGGGTAGAATTGACTGAAGTTTGAAGTATTAGTGTGTCTTCCTCCTCCGTGGGAGATAAAGGGTCTTGTGTTTGAATTTCCACGGCCGGGGAAACGACCCCGCATTCTCCCGGCCCGTGTAAAAACACGTTCTTGAAAGACTTTTTTGGTCTTTCTGCGATTTTTGAATTGAGCTGAACGCTCCAACATATCTGGCCATGTCTTTTATGAATTCGTCTCCGAAAAGGAAACCCTGTGTATTTTCCCCTCCATTACTTTTTGCCAATTCAATTAATTTCGGATCTATTTTAAAGAGGATCCCTTTTTTTCTTTCTATAGACAATGCAGTGTTGGCGTTACCAATTAAACAAATGGCCCTCTGAACCCATTCCCTGAGTTCCTTGGGGTCTACTTGCGATCCTCCAAGTAAGCTGATTCCGCCATTTCAAAAATGTTTGTAATAGGACCCACCGTATCAAGGAGGCGATCTTGACAAGATCTCAAGCCTTTGTCAATGCCTTTTCTTGGATCTCTAGAGGTCTTTGAGATAAAGGCTACTACTTTTGGGTCGAGTTCAGGGGTCGCCATAATTTTGTTTGGCAATGAGGGTCTAGGGCATTCGGAGCGCAATCTAGCTCTTACTTCTTGTGGGATCTCCTTTTTAAGCCAGAATGTAAGATAGTCTCCCACATGTTGGGAGGGAGTCCAGTCTGGTGATAAAGGATGTTTGATTAGGAGGGGCTCAAACATAGGATTACCCAAAGGGTCCAAGAGACCCATGTTATTATCCTGGGCCTTTAGTGCCGCTTGTGAGCTCCCCGTTCCCCTTTCTTGCGCCTCTTCCTCGTTGGTATTGAATTCAGAAGAATAAGAGAGGTCTATTTCTGGTTCTGAATTGTCACTAGTATCAATATCAATAGGGGGCTCTGGGCCTTCTTTTTGCCCAAATGGGGTGCTCGAGGCACCATTCATGTCACCACCCCGAGGGTGTGAGGGGAGGGAGGAGGTTTTTGATCTTTTAGGGTCTTTTCCTTTACTTCCTCCAAATCTCCGCTTTTTTGGAGCCTTTGTTGCTCCTTCTTGGTAGCTACTAGTGGAAGGGCATGGGGATGTCAAAGGCTCCAGTTTTTTATTGATGGTTTCATCAATAGATCCAATTACCTGTTCAAAGGCTTTATTAATGAGTCTTTCTAGATGTCCCTCGATGTTTGGTAGGGGTTCAGACATCTTGTATCTATTTTAGGGTAAATAATTTTAAATAATTATTTTAATTATTTTAAATATTGATTAAAATATTAAATTTGGCAGTATTGTAGAGAACCCGATCAAAACGCTGTAATTCCGTCGATGTGTTGTACACAATAAGCGTTACAACAGTCATTTTCTCGAGGGATACATGTAAAGTCCCAATCTTGTAAAATGCCCGCCTAACGTTATTCATTGAGGGATTCCCAAGCATCTAAGATAGCCGGCACGCACGTTACGACGTGCGTCGGCCGATGCTAACATTCATTCCTCTAATCTGTCCCCCTCCGAGGTTCGTTGTCGGAGGGGGGCGATTAAGCCCAAATACTTCCCCGAAATCGTAGGGTGATGCGGGAAGCGGCAGAGGTAGAGGGTACGATATTAGGAATTCCGAGCAGGACTGGGAGCGCTTTGAAGGTAGGAGAGAGTGCGCAACAGAGTGCGTAACGGGTGTAAGATAATCTCGCGCCGCGCAGTATTTAAAAAACTAATCCATACCTAATCCGGACCGGAATCGGACCGGAGATAGTAATTGTTGTATTAAGGAGGGCACTCTATCTAATAAATCGATCGAAGTGAAATGGAATACATTTTCTCCGCAATTGTATAAAAAAGAGATTATTAAGGAGGAGTTATTAAGTGAAAAAACGACTCCTACAATGAAATACAGTTAACGCCCATGAGATATAATATGTCAATCATATATAGACCTTAAATAAAGCAAAGACATGCAAAATCAATTAAGGGATATTAGAGAGAGATACTTATCTTTCTGAGCAGCAGCAACAAAGAAGGATGAGAGATAGTCTACAAGGAACTGTTCATTGAAGTTCCATGTTCTTCAATTGTTGCTACTGAGCTGTAGTAATAAAGGAGATTTGCATAATATGGCCTCCGTGTCGTGCCATAAAATTTTGTCTTTGATTATCACTAGGGCTGCCAGCTTGGATAATTTATCAGCTGCATTTATTTGTCTAAATGCTGAATGGTGAGCATATCTAGCATCTGTTCTAGACAGCAAATGACAACAAGCCATGTCCATATTTGTTGCTAGGGCTCAATTATTCAACCCATTTTTAAAAGAAGGAATGTGATCCAGGAAATTATCATCTAATAGACAAATTGGAGAAAATGTATTATAAATGTTACTGTCCTTCTTGAAGAAGTGGGTTGAGGGATATCACTTTCACTAAGGAAGCAAGGTGGTTTCAGGTAAGGACACTTCTCGATGTATCATTGCTTTGCTATCATGCTGTATGGCTGGACATCAATAGAGGTGGTAGGACAATTACACTGGTGCTTTGTCAACTTTAGGTCTGTGTTTGATCTTGTGGTGAAGCCTCTCTATAGAAAAAATGGACTGCCTGACACATCCTTCCAAGGTTGTTATCCATTTAGTAATTGTTGCATAACTAATATTGCTTATAGTTTGAAGTAGATGTAAAGGGAAGAGTGCATATCCCTGTTAAAATGCGCTCAAGCCAGGCTGGTTTATGGCTTTTCATTTTATTCAGATTGTATTTATCTGGCCTTCTTCAGTGTCTTTCCAGTGCATTTAAGATGGGCAACTGCCTACTTTGTGTTCATGGCCTGTAAATTATGGGTTATACAGGAGTAGGAATGCAACTGAAGTGGACATTTGGCATGACTATTATATTTATTTTGAACAAAAAATATAAACGAGAAATATTCAGTTTAGTTCTCCAAATCTTAAAAAAGATGATGCTCTCACAATTGAAACTTGGGACAACATGAATATTTATGTATGATCTTTAACTTGACACTTAGCTAGGCAGACATGGGGTGGAAATTAGTAAAATAGGTTTACCTGCTCTGGTTATGTTGATAAAATATGAATGACTTTATGGATGTTTGTTTACAGTGTCTCCAATAATGGGATTTAAGAGGAATGTAGTTCCAGTGGCCTGTACAAAGCGCAATTGCATTCTTTGACCCTATGCAAATTAGAATCTTCTAAAAGAAGTGTTTGAAGAGCTTATTCAGTCTACAAATTAATGGTTCAGGTGGTATGCGCGAGAAGAAATCAGGACCTGTTTGCAGTGTCTCTCCACTTTTTGACTCCCGGGAAGGCAGGGGAGAATCCATAGTAATGAGCTAGTAGTCAGCTCCTCGTTTTAAGCCCAAAGTGGGCGTGGCCAGGTGAAAGTGGGCGTGGCTCGGGGAGCGGCTCGCTGATGGCGGCGAGCGAGGGATCCTGAACTCGCTGCAGCGTCTACCTCGGCTGCGCAGGGAGCAATGAGGCAAGGGAGAGGTCCCTGCAGGGGTAGGTAAGTTTTAATTAAAAGCGCGAAGCGAGCGCTAGACAGGACAAGCAAGTTCAAAATCACAGGGCTTCAAGTAGGGCTCCCGCGGAAGGCAGGGGAGAATCCAAAGTTTTTCCAACCACGAGGATGCTGACGCCTCACCACTGCGATCCCAGGTAAATAGCCTGCTGCAGCAACTGACAAGCACCTATAGAGACATGGGCGGCACAACCCCTTAAGCAAGGGAGTAAGTGGCCTTGAGGCAGTGAGTACGGCATAGGCGCTTTGGGTACGAATGGTCTCAATATCAGTGATCATACCTCTTCTGCAGCTACAGAATACTCATACTTTGGAGGCATTTCTCCTATTTCATATTTCACGCAGAGTGTGACTACTTGTGTCCCTTCCCCCATATGGTCTCATGTTGCAAATCAGAGGCAACTAATGTGTATTTTTTTTTATTTCATTACTGATCACTTTATGTTAATTGTGTGTGTGTCCTGTCAGTGCCTTGTGTGACATTTTAAGATGAAGAGCTACTTATGGCAGGGCTAGAAGTGGTCACAATTACTTTAAGAAATTTGCCACGTTTTTCCACTCAGATGATGTTTTACCAATATTTGGGCATGACAATATGTACTTAGGCTTGACATCATGACAAGCTAACCTCCATTTTTTCTTTCCCATACAGTTTTTACAGATTTATCCAGACACAAACCCCTGCCGGTGCTGTAAATATTTATTATATTTATTACATCTATCTTTTTTTTACAAGTTTGTATTTTCTTCTTTAAAGGAGTTATAAAAGTGATACCAGGGAGCAATCAATATTGGTCCAGAAGAATAGCCTTGGGGTAGGGCTAGAAACATGTCGCCCAGTGGAACTGAGGCACATTGTCCCCTTCTAAGTTCCGGCATTTCTCCATATTTTAAACCATACCGGATAGAAGTACTAGTAAAGAATCTTTTCCTACTAGCCAGGTATTTTTCATTCTCTTCCCCCCCCAACTCACACCTACCTTTGAACTTCATCCAAATACATTTTACCAACAATCAGTGCCCCCACGTAACACGCAGGCTGTAGCACGGTCAGTTCTGCAGCGGACTGGGAAGAAACCAATGATGAATCATGGCACCAAGGGTAAACCATGCAGGGTGAGGGTTATCTAAGGAAAACCCACCATTTTCCTAACAAACATCAGAATGTAAAGAAAAAAACATTCTTTCAACAGAAGGGCTCTCTGTGGCATAACGTATTTACTTGAAGGATTAGCCCTCATTTTCCTTTTTTCCTCTACCTCCCCCTTTTTTGAAGCATATATTAAACTGCATAGTGTGATACACCAGATGAAGGCATAGTTAGTGTTGTTGCTCGTTATACTGCTGACTCAGCACTTCTAGCCTCCTTAACAATACTTCATGTCAAAGAGACAATTTAGATTTTTCACAGCCTGCTGGGCAGAAAGTCTGGATTTCATTAAGGACACGGAGGCTAATATTATGCAAATCTCCTTTATTACTACAGCTCAGTAGCAACAATTGAAGAACATGGACCTTCAATGAACATTCTAAAGAAGTATAAAGTTCCTTGTAGACTATCTCTCATCCTTCTTTGTCCAAAACTGCGAAGAAAGATCATCATGAAGAACATAAGCGTAAGATTCAAAATAACTGGAGAACCAAGAATTTCCAAATACGAACTTCCAGAAGAGAAGAACCACTTTTACTTCTGAAAGAAAAAAGGTGAAATATCATAATATCACATAAAAGAGTAGGATGGGATACAATACAAGAGGAGGGACAATATTAGCCTCCGTACCCTTAATAAAATCCAGATTTTCTGCCCAGCAGGCTGTGAAAAATCTAAATTTTATGGCACGACACGGAGGCCATATTATGCAAGCTTAAAGTGCATTAAGAACATTATCAATCACATTATTGATTGGTCTGAAGTAACAAGCTTTAAACATAGTATCATTTGACCAATCTGCAGCTCTAAGGATATCTTGTAATCCTCCACCAAGACAGTAAGCTTTTGATGCAGAAGCACCTCTAATAGAATGAGCACCAAAAATTGAGACATCCACACCACTTTCCTACATAACATTTTTTACCCATCTGGCTAAAGTTGGAGCAGAGACTCCTTTATGAGGAGATCTATAAGAGATTAATAATTGAGATTCATTTAATCTTAAAACTCTGGTTCTTTTTTCATATTCTTTTAAACACTTTACTACACAAAGTCTACTATTTCCGTTAAAATAGGGGTAGAAAATAGAGGAAGACAGCGTTTTAGTTCTCTTTTTTATGAAAAAACAAACTCCTTCGGGTTGAAAGGCTCTGCTTGAGATATCTAAAGCTTTAACGTCTGAGGTTCTTCTAAAAGAAACTAAACATAGTAGAACGGTAAGTTTGAAAGAAATGCGTTTCAGCAAAAGAGAAGAATTATCTCCCCATGAAGATAAGGTTCGAAGAACAAGGGTAACGTCCCACAGAGTAGTATACTTTGGACCAGGTGGGTTTATAACTCTCATACTTCTCATTATTTTCTTAGTTAAAAGGTTCTGTCCCACAGAAATTCCGTTAATTAAAGAATGACCAGCTGATATTGCAGATCTGTAAACGTTTACGGTTCTATAAGACAGACCGGTGGTGAAAGGGTCTGAAATGTAATTAATAACAATAACTAAATCAGTTGAAATGGGATCGTAACATCGTTGAACGCAACAACAAACCCATTTATCCCATGCCAATCTATATGCTTTCCTTGTTCCTGATGCCCAGGATTCAGAAATGAGTCTGAAAGCATTAGACGAAAGCCCAGGGATTCGCCATTGTCGCTGGAAATCCTCCATGCCATCAGAGGTAGAAGTCCCTGTTCTACTAGTGGATGGATATGACCCTCTGCATCCAGTAGGATTTCTTTGAAAGAGGGAATCAGAATGGGAAAATCTATACTCATTTCTAGGATGATGGGAAACCAAGCTTGGGATCTCCAAAGAGAAGTTATTACTACCATGCTTTGTTTGTAATGTCGAGCATGAAGGAGAACTCGAGGAAGCATTGCAAAAGGAGGGAAAGCATAAGGTGCTAGTCCTCTCCAATCTTGAAGGAAGGCATCTACATTCAGAGCTTGAGGATCCGGCCTCCAACTGAAAAAGTTTGGGCTTAAAGTTTTCAGATGGGTATTCATATGGTCCGCAAACAGGTCTGTTTTGAAGGGACCCCACATGGACTGAATTGTTAGGAATATTCGTCCGTTCAGTCTTCAATTGCTGGAGTCTCGGAAATTTCTTGAGTACCAGTCCGCTACTTCGTTGTTCAGTCCGGGAATGTGTTCTGCCACAACAGAGATACCTTTGTTCAAGCAAAAGCTCCACAGGCTCTTCGCTAGGTCTGTTAAATCTTTCGAGTGAGGACCCCCCAATTTTGAGACGTATCGAACTGCTGATACATTGTACATGCGAAGGGTTACACAACATTTCATTGAGTTCTGAGTAAAAGAACGAATTGCAAAGGAACCTGCTAGTAGTTCCAAGCAATTGATGTGTAACATCTTCTCTTGAGGAGTCCAATGACCCCCGGTAGTGAAATTTCCACATCTGGCTCCCCATCCTTCCAAACTCGCATCCGACTCTATTATAAGATCTGGTTCTTCCCCAAAAATGGCTTTGCCATTCCATGCCTCCAGATTCTTTAACCACCATATGAGTTCTGTTCTCGATTCTTGATTTAGGAAGGTTAATTGGGAATAGGATTGGTTCAATCGCAAGTAATGCGTCTTGAGTCTCTGTAGTGCCCGGTAATGAAGCGGGCCTGGGAAGATCGTTTGAATTGTAGAAGAAAGAAGGCCTAACAATTTGGCTAGAAATCTGAGGGGAAACTCCTTTAGTTTCAGGATTTTTCTGATTTCTTTCCTTACTTTTCTTACTTTGTCGCTCGGTAGGCGAAGTTCTGCATTTACAGTGTCTACCAGAAAACCCAGAAATTGAGATTGTTGGGATGGAATTCTGCAAGACTTTTTTAAGTTTATCACAAAGCCTAAGTGTTGTAATAGATTGATTGTAATGTTCGTATGAAGAACAACGGTCTTCTTAGACTGACCCATTATGAGTATGTCGTCGAGATATATTATCAGTCTTATTCCTTTTTCTCTCAGCCACGAGGCAACGGGACGAAGAACCTTGGTGAAAAACCATGGGGAGGAAGACAGAACGAAGGGGAGGCTGCAAAATTGATATAAATGGCCTTGCCATGTGAATTGGAGAAATTTTTGGTGGTGTATCCAAATCGGTAGTGTTAGATAAGCGTCTTTCAGGTCTAATCTTGTCAACCAGTCTCCTTTTCTTAACATGTCTCGTAGGAGGTGAATTCCCTCCATTTTGAAATGTTGATAAACTACCCATTGATTTAACTCTTTCAGATTTATGACTGGTCTTTGTTCCTTGTTTTTCTTTTCCACAAGGAATATATTGCTCAAGAAACCCATCTGAGTAGTCTCTATAATTGCACCTTTTTTTAAAAGGTCTTGAACCTCTTGAGACACTAGTGCCCTGTCCTTTCCAGAGAAAACTATTTCTCGTGGAGGTTTTGGTTGATGGGGAGTAGTTATAAAATCTATTTTGTAACCTCTGACAGTTTTGAGAACCCAAGGGTCTTTTGTTATTAGATTCCAGTTCCCAGCGAATTGGCGTAGTCTCCCCCCTACTTTTGGAGGGGTATCTAAAGGGTCTGACAAGATTCTTACCTGAAGAAAATGAACGTTGTCTTCGTTCTCCTCTAAAGTTGCATCCGCGGCTTCTTTGTCTCTGCGGGTAGAATTGACTGAAGTTTGAAGTATTAGTGTGTCTTCCTCCTCCGTGGGAGATAAAGGGTCTTGTGTTTGAATTTCCACGGCCGGGGAAACGACCCCGCATTCTCCCGGCCCGTGTAAAAACACGTTCTTGAAAGACTTTTTTGGTCTTTCTGCGATTTTTGAATTGAGCTGAACGCTCCAACATATCTGGCCATGTCTTTTATGAATTCGTCTCCGAAAAGGAAACCCTGTGTATTTTCCCCTCCATTACTTTTTGCCAATTCAATTAATTTCGGATCTATTTTAAAGAGGATCCCTTTTTTTCTTTCTATAGACAATGCAGTGTTGGCGTTACCAATTAAACAAATGGCCCTCTGAACCCATTCCCTGAGTTCCTTGGGGTCTACTTGCGATCCTCCAAGTAAGCTGATTCCGCCATTTCAAAAATGTTTGTAATAGGACCCACCGTATCAAGGAGGCGATCTTGACAAGATCTCAAGCCTTTGTCAATGCCTTTTCTTGGATCTCTAGAGGTCTTTGAGATAAAGGCTACTACTTTTGGGTCGAGTTCAGGGGTCGCCATAATTTTGTTTGGCAATGAGGGTCTAGGGCATTCGGAGCGCAATCTAGCTCTTACTTCTTGTGGGATCTCCTTTTTAAGCCAGAATGTAAGATAGTCTCCCACATGTTGGGAGGGAGTCCAGTCTGGTGATAAAGGATGTTTGATTAGGAGGGGCTCAAACATAGGATTACCCAAAGGGTCCAAGAGACCCATGTTATTATCCTGGGCCTTTAGTGCCGCTTGTGAGCTCCCCGTTCCCCTTTCTTGCGCCTCTTCCTCGTTGGTATTGAATTCAGAAGAATAAGAGAGGTCTATTTCTGGTTCTGAATTGTCACTAGTATCAATATCAATAGGGGGCTCTGGGCCTTCTTTTTGCCCAAATGGGGTGCTCGAGGCACCATTCATGTCACCACCCCGAGGGTGTGAGGGGAGGGAGGAGGTTTTTGATCTTTTAGGGTCTTTTCCTTTACTTCCTCCAAATCTCCGCTTTTTTGGAGCCTTTGTTGCTCCTTCTTGGTAGCTACTAGTGGAAGGGCATGGGGATGTCAAAGGCTCCAGTTTTTTATTGATGGTTTCATCAATAGATCCAATTACCTGTTCAAAGGCTTTATTAATGAGTCTTTCTAGATGTCCCTCGATGTTTGGTAGGGGTTCAGACATCTTGTATCTATTTTAGGGTAAATAATTTTAAATAATTATTTTAATTATTTTAAATATTGATTAAAATATTAAATTTGGCAGTATTGTAGAGAACCCGATCAAAACGCTGTAATTCCGTCGATGTGTTGTACACAATAAGCGTTACAACAGTCATTTTCTCGAGGGATACATGTAAAGTCCCAATCTTGTAAAATGCCCGCCTAACGTTATTCATTGAGGGATTCCCAAGCATCTAAGATAGCCGGCACGCACGTTACGACGTGCGTCGGCCGATGCTAACATTCATTCCTCTAATCTGTCCCCCTCCGAGGTTCGTTGTCGGAGGGGGGCGATTAAGCCCAAATACTTCCCCGAAATCGTAGGGTGATGCGGGAAGCGGCAGAGGTAGAGGGTACGATATTAGGAATTCCGAGCAGGACTGGGAGCGCTTTGAAGGTAGGAGAGAGTGCGCAACAGAGTGCGTAACGGGTGTAAGATAATCTCGCGCCGCGCAGTATTTAAAAAACTAATCCATACCTAATCCGGACCGGAATCGGACCGGAGATAGTAATTGTTGTATTAAGGAGGGCACTCTATCTAATAAATCGATCGAAGTGAAATGGAATACATTTTCTCCGCAATTGTATAAAAAAGAGATTATTAAGGAGGAGTTATTAAGTGAAAAAACGACTCCTACAATGAAATACAGTTAACGCCCATGAGATATAATATGTCAATCATATATAGACCTTAAATAAAGCAAAGACATGCAAAATCAATTAAGGGATATTAGAGAGAGATACTTATCTTTCTGAGCAGCAGCAACAAAGAAGGATGAGAGATAGTCTACAAGGAACTGTTCATTGAAGTTCCATGTTCTTCAATTGTTACTACTGAGCTGTAGTAATAAAGGAGATTTGCATAATATGGCCTCCGTGTCGTGCCATAAAATTTTGTCTTTGATTATCACTAGGGCTGCCAGCTTGGATAATTTATCAGCTGCATTTATTTGTCTAAATGCTGAATGGTGAGCATATCTAGCATCTGTTCTAGACAGCAAATGACAACAAGCCATGTCCATATTTGTTGCTAGGGCTCAATTATTCAACCCATTTTTAAAAGAAGGAATGTGATCCAGGAAATTATCATCTAATAGACAAATTGGAGAAAATGTATTATAAATGTTACTGTCCTTCTTGAAGAAGTGGGTTGAGGGATATCACTTTCACTAAGGAAGCAAGGTGGTTTCAGGTAAGGACACTTCTCGATGTATCATTGCTTTGCTATCATGCTGTATGGCTGGACATCAATAGAGGTGGTAGGACAATTACACTGGTGCTTTGTCAACTTTAGGTCTGTGTTTGATCTTGTGGTGAAGCCTCTCTATAGAAAAAATGGACTGCCTGACACATCCTTCCAAGGTTGTTATCCATTTAGTAATTGTTGCATAACTAATATTGCTTATAGTTTGAAGTAGATGTAAAGGGAAGAGTGCATATCCCTGTTAAAATGCGCTCAAGCCAGGCTGGTTTATGGCTTTTCATTTTATTCAGATTGTATTTATCTGGCCTTCTTCAGTGTCTTTCCAGTGCATTTAAGATGGGCAACTGCCTACTTTGTGTTCATGGCCTGTAAATTATGGGTTATACAGGAGTAGGAATGCAACTGAAGTGGACATTTGGCATGACTATTATATTTATTTTGAACAAAAAATATAAACGAGAAATATTCAGTTTAGTTCTCCAAATCTTAAAAAAGATGATGCTCTCACAATTGAAACTTGGGACAACATGAATATTTATGTATGATCTTTAACTTGACACTTAGCTAGGCAGACATGGGGTGGAAATTAGTAAAATAGGTTTACCTGCTCTGGTTATGTTGATAAAATATGAATGACTTTATGGATGTTTGTTTACAGTGTCTCCAATAATGGGATTTAAGAGGAATGTAGTTCCAGTGGCCTGTACAAAGCGCAATTGCATTCTTTGACCCTATGCAAATTAGAATCTTCTAAAAGAAGTGTTTGAAGAGCTTATTCAGTCTACAAATTAATGGTTCAGGTGGTATGCGCGAGAAGAAATCAGGACCTGTTTGCAGTGTCTCTCCACTTTTTGACCCCATTTTGACTTCTAGATGCTGGTTTTCTGACTCTGATTGTGCCCTGGGCTCTGATAACCAGACCCAGGACCTGCAATATGATTAAATGTGCATTGTAATTAGGTATAATTACAATTAGTACTGACAACCTACTTGTAATACATACAATAATAAATAACGTAATGATAAAACATTAATTAACAATTTTTAATTGTATTATTACTTAAATAATGTTCTACCCTGTATTTCCACAAAGTACCCAACACATATCTAAAATCTATTCTTTAAATGATAATATTTACACATGTTGCATATTTACATATTTATTAAAATATGAATAATTAACTATTACTAAAATAATTATATTGAATTACGTCCCCAATATTTAGCCATACAAAACAAACAACCAACAACTGATAAATTAAACAAATATTTTTTGCATCATTTTCATAATTAACTGTCAATTAAACAATTATTATTAATAATTAACTATAAAACATTCATTTTATTTCATTAACTTCTCACCCTTCAATCCTACAAATGCAACAACACACACTTAGGGCCTCATTACGATGTCCTACAGAAAGGCTCTGAACGGCATTCCGATTTTCCTAAACTGTGTCGGAACCCATGTTTTCGACCGACTCGGAAACATTTCTGACCGACCGAATATGATGGAAGGTAACTGTTTGGTCATTCTGAATCGGGTCGGAGAACCCGAGTTGGTTGGAGCTGAATCGTACTGCTCTGTGGACCACGTTTCCGACTGACGTATCACGATGTCGAATTCTGACAACCTTTCTGAATCGGTCTATCTGACACGGAAAAGCTGTCGCAAACTGACTTTGGAGGCCCGTGGCAGGCCCCCTTCACCTGGAAGCCTTATTTTGGAGCCCGTAGGGGAACCCATGGGGCCCCGCTTTAAAACCATGCACAGTGTGACAGGCACCATGTGGTGCCTGGGACAGGGTGCAAGGTTTTCCGCAACCTGCCCTTTTTTCAATGGGAGCCTGTGTTGTCAGTCGGAGCACAGGATCCTTTGAAGTCAATGGGAGACTTTCTGAACGGTATTAGGAACCATCGGTTGGTTGGAATCTCCGAAAACGAGTCAGTTGGAACCGATTCTGACAAGGAGTCAGCTGGATTACTTTCCAACCGACATCGTAATGAGGCCCCCAATATATAACAAAATAAATATCTTAATTACATACTTTACATAACTATTCATCATTTCAATATTTTTTATAAATTAACATTAGTAATTAATTATTTTAATTTATTTCCTACATACCCTTTACCCATACTAAAACCACACACACCAAAAAAATACTGTATACAATTTATATAATTGATTATCAACTAAATAATGAATAGTTAATTAATAATTAATTATAATTAATTGACTTCCCACTCTATACCACTACAAAACACACAACCTGCACCTGTAACGTAATTCTAAAAATAATAATTATACAACTAACATCATTAATTATCAATTAAATATTAATTAAAACAATGTATTTATTAATTTACTTCCCTCCCTATACACCTACAGAACACGCAGCCAGCATCTCAAACTTAATTTGAAAAAAAAAATACAATTAACATAAATATTTATCAATGAAATTACAACTATTAATTAATAATGAATTATTAATTATGTATAATTAATTTACCTCCCACCCTGTACCCCTATAAACCCCACTACGGTACTAAAATGAAATACAACTATATGAAATTAAATCCTGCACCCCCCAGCCAGACAGGCCTTGTAATTAGATTAGTGAGGGGGCTGGAAGTGTTAGGGAATCTTAGCCACACCAGTGAGTTGGCTTAGCAACATCAAACACTAGGAGATACTTTCTCCATTGTGGATTTTGGAAAAACAGTGTTTTCTGGAACAAGAATATGCCACGCTTGGGAGGAACTAGTCATACACCTGGGTGGCACCCTGCATCCTATTGGTCAGGGGTGACCCCCTACTTGACACCCAGGAAGACTGAATAAATATATTGTTGTGTAGGAATCTAGGACCCTAGTGTAATTTTCCCGATTCATGCCCAAATATAGGTATAAATTACCCGATCCTTATATAGGCATAGAAATCATTACCATATTTAGACTGAGCCTATGCAGCCCAAATACGGCATGGCTACTTCCACTAAGTTCAGAGAATCAACAACGATTTCTTAGAAAAACCCACCTTCAGCAGCTAGGGACTTCCCCTCGCCTGAATACTAATTTATCTAGGAAATCATGGAGTTTTCAAAGAACTGAGTCTTTGAGTGACGTTATAATGTCCAATCATATGTCAAACTCGGCACCTTCAAGGTATAAATATGCCTACATTTGCCCAGACAAACAGACGGTGGTTTGGAGCAGATCGACTAACTACTTGCCCAATGCCCTGCAGCAACAAGTGCCGAAGGAAGCCGACCCTCCAGCTGACGCACTGAGAGACGCTGTCTTTTCTCCTGCCGAGAAATTCGGCTCCAGTGTTTCCAGGCTACCCTTGCGGGTTTCTGGGAAATCGAGTCCTGAGAGAGCGATACAAGACCTCCGTCATTCTAAATCCAAGGTACGGAGCTGATTAGACCCTTAAGAGAATTCTTGGAATAGATTCTTGGCAAAGAATACTAAACTTAGGCTACACCTCACTTACTTCTTCCCTTGTACTAGACTTAGGTTAGGTACACTGGGGTAGGCGTATTTTACAAGCACCAGTTGAGTACTTTTAGTCATTATTTTATCACTGTATGTATTAAATGTATTTTATGTATTTTATGGCTTAGAAACCATATCATGCTTTTACAGTACTACTTTATAATACTTATCGTATTATATGCCTTGTACCTATAACCAGTATTACAATTGTAATAGTACATTTCTTATGCTCGAGAAAGAAGACTGTTAAATAAATACTTTTTATTGAAAACACCCGTATCTCTATTTTCTCAGCACCTCTGGTGAAACAAAGCATGCACGATTGACTGAATAAAATAGCTATCTATTGCTTCCGCGTCTCTAGAGATTGATTTCCTTTTCTTGGGAAACAAAGTTGTCATGTTTATGCGATTGTCAGAAACTAATCCCTTCTTGTGAATTTGAGAACGTTTCTAGTGACCTCGGAGCTAGCTGGCACTCACAATTAAGTTTAATATATTCGGCAGAGACCTAGTTGACCTCAATCCTACGTCTGAACTATCGGATATATTATTCCAATGCGCAGAGACTGTTGGGAATATAGGAACTACACTACACCACATGGTGAAGAGATAATTATGTCAGCCTTCTCAAATCATATCCCTATTCATAAAAAATACAACAATGCCAGAAAATGGGCTGTGGACTTGGCTCCAGCATTTTATAAACATCATATGGGATGGGATGAGGACTCTCCTCACCATAAAATCCAGTTAAAAAATCAACCTACTGCACAGAGGCAGTATCCAGTTAAGCAAAAAGCAAAAAAACAAGTCAGGGAGATTTTAAATTAACTTGAATACCAAGGGGTGATTGAAACATGCACCTCGTCAATGAACAATCCTTTGTTTCCTGTCTCCAAACCAGACAATTCATATCGTCTAGTTTTGGATTACAGACACTTAAACTCCTGTTGCAAAACATTTGCAGTACAAAATGCACACAGTGCAGCACTGATGAATAACATTGTGCGTGAAAAATATAAAACCACATTAGATATTTTGAATGGGTTTTTCTGTCAAAACATTGCACCTGAAAGCAGGCATTTGACCGCTTTCTCAATTATGGGGACACAGTGACAATTTTCCCGTCTCCCCCAAGGATTCAAGAATAGTCCAGGGTTATTTTCAGCCACAGTAACAGAGTTACTACAAATGTACGATGATGAGGCATTATCTTATGTCAATGACATCTATCTTACAGACGATGATTTGGACTTGCACTTGAAAAGAGTGAACACCATAATACTTGGGTTCGCTTTTGAAGGGTACAAATTCAATTTTAAGAAATCACAAATTGCCCATCTCAACGTCCTATTCTTAGGATACGAATTATCAAGTGAAGGCAAAAGCCTGGCAGCCTACTTCCAAGAGAAATGTGCGCTGCTCCAACCTCCAAAGACGCTGAAGAACTTACAGTCAATTCTAGGTTTTCTGAATTTCGGAAGAACTTATGTTCTGAATTACGCAGAAAGGGTTACACCTCTCTACGAACTAATCAAACCTGATTTCAAACCAACAAATTGGACTCAAAACCATACAGAGATTTTGCATTCAGGTCAAACAGACATGTTAGCAAAAACACAGTTAGAAACACTCGATAATGCGCGCAATCTTGTGATCCGAATCATCCCAGGGAGATGCGGATTCACATACCTGACCTTTAATGAAGGTGAAAAGGTACAATAGCATTCAAATCACACTTGTACACACAAGCTGAAATAAAATTCACTTCTCACGGAAAAAATTATGACAGCGGTTCAAACTGCAGTAGTAAAAGAGAGAGCTCTTGCACAGGGTAAACGCATAATGATTGTTAAACCAGTACCTGCCTTAGAGGCAGTGACGAAAGCAAGCATTCCCAATGCTAAAGCTTTACATCCGAGATGGATACAATGGGTTAATTTTCTTGCTGCAACAGACGTTGAATATGTCTTTGTCCCCTACTTGAAGACACAAGAATTCCTACAATATGAACATGAATGTCCTCTGCCGACCGAGATTCTGCCTCTAGAACATTACGGATGTATAATCTATACAGACGGATCAGCACAGCCTGCAATTGGGGGTAAACAAGCCTATAGTGCTGCCTGCGTGATTGTTAAAGGTCGGTGGCGCGAAGGTAAATTTGACCTATGGTCACTAAAACTCAATCACTCGGAGACTGTACAGCTCAGCGAGCTGAACTACAGGCTTTCAAGATGGCGCTTGAAAATACTGATCGCGAATTCCCCACGCTGATAGTGTGAGAATTCATATTTCAGCGTTGAATCTTACAACGAGCACTTGCAGAACTGGGTTTGAAACGTTTTCAAAAATACAAAAGGTGGCACAATCAAGCATAAAATGCTTTGGGAACAAGTAGTTCTATTACAGAAAGAACTACAAAAGACTCACGTGATTCATACACTGAGTCATCAGCGTGATGGCGATCACGTTGCAGGGTATGTATTGGCTGATGAAGCCACGAAGGCAGGTGTTGAAACGGCTTTCGTAGCTACAATCACTCGCTCGAAAAGAGTCATAGACGGTGAAACAATGCTAGCAGTCAAAGCCTCAATGGAAGGTAGCTATGCAGCGTTACCTGTAAACTATCCACTCGGTAATACATACATAATTGATGCAAATGCCATTCCTTTTGCTCGAATCCCTGGAGTAGGGGACAGAGTAATTCCAACAGGAACGACAGAGGTGCTTTGGTTCACGAAGCACATATGGGAGAGGGTCTGAGACATCAAGGGATCTTAGAATCTCTAATAGAATTACAAGGGATGTACTGGTGGCCGGGAATGAGCGTCGAAGTTTACAAATTCGGAATTAACTGTGACACCTGTTACAAAGATCATAGCTTCGACAACCAACAGGTACCTGACTACGGTATAGCCAGCCCAGTCCAGACACCATTGATAGACAGCATCAGCCTTTCTACACTCAGACCTCGCCATAGACATACGCGATCCCACAAATATTAAGACAACATTTATTTGGATGTGGCCCTAGCGCTTGGCTGACGCCAGAACTGTTATAAAGGATTTGCGAGTCTTTATCGGCATATACGCAATCGGCAGGCTACATTCTGACCAGGGTCCTGCGTTTAGCTCCTGTGCTTACAAGAAGACCATGGCTAGCTTGGGCGTTACATTGCGGTATTCTAGTCCCTTCCATCCTGAGGGTGATGCAGTAGTGGAAAGAAAAAAACCGTGACATAAAGCAATCCATAACAGCTAAGGTATTAGGTTCGGGTTTTGGGTGGGTCAAAAATCTAAGAAGTGTCCAACGTAATCTTAACAATCTGCCAAGAAATTCGCTGGGGGGAATCACTCCATATGAATTACTATTTGGTACTAGAATGATAATCGAAGACCTCGATTGTCAAACTTCAGTGGTGACACAAAAACCCTTTGATGTCAAAGATCGTTTGGCTGTTTTACAGGACTTAAATGAAACAAGAAGAAGTCTGAGTAACATAATACAGAAGCAAATGACCACTGAAGAAAAACCACCTGTCCCAGCAAGACCTGTCTGGATTCCAAAGATTGGTGATCTAGTCAGGGAAAAGATTGCGGTAAAGAAGGAATTTGGGCCTTCTTACAGAAAAGCAGTACCTGTCTTAGCTATCCACTGAACAAGATCAGGTTTACTGCCGCCCATTGCTGGTAAAAGGGAGAACAGAGTTGTGTCCATCGACCTGGTCAAACCACATCATGTGGCCGATAATAAGTAGTAGGGCCAGTGGACTCCCAAGATGTTGCAGACAACCAAATCTTACTACAATCCAAGAGGTTCAAACTGAAAAACTTATCACCTTTGATAAACCTGCAGTAAGAAAAGAAGGACGGGAATTTTGTTAGGCCTTTTGAGAGTAGTTTGCTGGTGGAGCTGAGAAGGATCGATTCCCGATATCCCTAGAGTTCTCGCACGAGGTAGTAATATCGGCAATTAACAATAGTAAAGGAAATAAAGCCCCGGGTCCTGATGGGATTCCAAACGACATATTTAAACTGAACATTGATCTTTGGGCCCCACTTTTAACACGTGTTTTAAAGGCCTGCTGTTACAAACGATTCATAAAAACCTGGTCCGAATCGGTAATAATACCTATATATAAAAAAGGGGACCGTGAGAATCCTGTTAACTACAGGCCCATTTCACTCCTGGACTCACTAATGAAGATAGCAGGAAGGGTGGTCGTAAACAAACTACAAACCTGGGCCGACGATAATAACATCCTGAGCCGGGTCCAGTACGGTTTTAGGGAAGGGATGGGTACTATGGAACAGGTCCTAAATTTCGTGTTATTGCAAGGGAAATATACGCAGGCAAAGCGAGGGTGCTTATATGCCATATTCGTTGATCTCAGCCACTTTTGACTGTGGGGATCATAATAAGCTCTGTGGAGTGCTGGAGCATTTGCGGGTGGAACCTGAGATTGTGCAATTTCTACGACAACTTTATGCAAAGGTGAGACATGGCCCTAAGGGAGAATGCACCAGGTCTTTCCGCATAGAGAGGGGTGTTAGACTGGGTGCGTCCTGGTCCCATTCCTCTTCTCCATATATACGAACGCTTTGGAGGAGGAGATGGAGGCCGGAATAGTGGACACACCAAGATATGGCAACAAGCAGGCTGCCACCCTTTTCTATGCGGAGGATGCTGCGCTAATGGCCAGAACAAAAACAAGTGCTCAGAAGGCACTCCAAATACATTGAGTTCTTGGATGAAAAGGGCTTAAGATTAAACGCAAAGAAATCATTCATGATAATGTGTGGGAAAGGACGGGCCAAATGTAAATCTATCCAGGCGGGTGAGGTTACTCTTGAGCACACTAAAACATTCTCTTATTTGGGAGTGCTTCTGGATGGGGCGGGTTCTTGGGGACCTGCAGTTAGGAGTAGGACCTTATTGTTTAAACGCTCTATTGCAGCACTAGTGAACTTTGCCCAAAAATAAGGATCAAGACCACCTGATATTCTTCTAAAAATATATGCAGCTAAATGCAGAAGTATAGCACTTTACGGGGCGGGCATTTGGGGTTTTCAGAATGTTGCGTCAATTCAAACCGCAGAAAATTGCTTTTTAAGATATATTTTAGCGTTACCTCAGGGCTCTTCAGTTTTTAACTGTCATGCAGAATTAGGAATGGAGTTTATCACAGATCTCTTAAAATTACAACCTATTCTACTGTTGGCACAGAGTTTGGTCTGCAGACGCACTTGGTTTTAATCGTGAAATTATAAAGGATGTAATGGCTCTGGATAATGCCAGATATATTCCATGGTTAGGTTATGTGAGGAAAACGTTAACGGATCTGCATAGACCCGAATTGTATAATAATCCCGAACTAATTTGCATGATATCAAGAAAGGAATTGAAAACCCTGTGTATGAACCATTTCGATCTGCTTAGATCAACGGGCGAAATTACAAAAACATCTGTGATTAAACATCAAATTACCTTGGCCTGTAATACTATCCAGCCCTATTTGCGCCATTGCACAAAGGGTTTTGATAGATTCATTTTGAACAGGTTTATATTTGAAACATTCCATCGCCTGGTAACATTTCCATCTAAAAATGATTGGTCAAAGAATCTGGAATTTTGTCCGTGTGATAACTTATCATTGCAATCCACATTCCACTTGGTTTTATTGTGTAAATATTGCGAGAACAAACGTAAAAGGTGGATTAAGCAATATTTGAAGCAGGGCTTATGGCGGCAATGCCGGCCAGCATATTTGTTCCTACAACAATTGGAAAACGAAGTCTGTATAGCAACCATGTCTGGTTTTTTCAAAAGTATCCTGTGGAAACTGAATTTTTTAACCCATTAAATTGTAGTAATGAAAGGTTTTAGCCTGTTATTATTAATGTATAACTTTACTTTTAATGTATTTTTATGACATTGTATGAAATTGTTTACTGTGATTGCTGCTTTTATGATTTTATGTTTGCTCTAATATCGAATAAAGCATTTCTGACTGACTGACATGGTGTTCCGTCCATGGCGGTAATACCAGACCTTCTGAGACAGATTCAAAATGAATACGGACCAGAACCTGCCTTAAATCTTTGCATGAAATTACTAAAAGATTTCAAACAGGCATCGGCTATACTATTAGCCAACATCAAAGGTGAAGCAGCATCCGTGGCAATCCGCCAAAAGCTAAAAGAAACAGATATAACAGACCAACCCTAGAGCTTGCAAGAATTATTGAAAAATCTTATGAAGAATTAGGTAGAGATAGTTTGGGTGGAAAACCATTAAAACCTCAACTAACAGAAAATCCTGAAAAGAGTTTTATTAAAAATAATCTCACTACCCCTAAAAAGAAGTGGGAAAATACTAAACAGACACTTCCTAAAGAGAAGCGTTCTCAGTCCAGAGGAAGATCTCCCCAACGGGGAGGTAGGTCTCCACAACGGGAGCCCTCTGAAAAAAGGTATAACCTCAGAAACAGGGATAATTTAAGAAAACCTGATAGATATCAAGATACTGATACTTGTTCCTCTCGTACCTTTCAGACTTTCTCGCAGAAAACCGAGAGGAGAAGATGATCAGAACCAAAAGAAGAACGCGTGAAGTCCAAAGACTAACAGCACGTTTCTAAAAATAAGAAAACTCAATTCACCAAGAAGAAGATAGCAAGCGTAAAGATCAGACATGCCGAGGATCTTGAGGACACAACTCAAGAACGGGGAGTGGGCCCAGAAAATGCTAGACAGCGCAGCAGAAGTGACTATAGCTCGCAGGATCCTGAAGGATCATGTGGAGACAGTGGACTTGAATGAATGCATTCAAGTTGAAACTGCCGACACCAGGGTTAGTGTACCCCACAAGCTATATGAAATAACACTCCGGATGGAGGGGGACATACCTAGAAAAATAAAAGCGCTCTTTTGGGAGACGCTATCTAAGGGTTATGACATTCTTCTAGCTGAACAAGACTGGCCACCTGAATTTGTCAGGGAGTGCCCACTGTTGTGTAGGAATCTAGGACCCTAGTGTAATTTTCCAGATTCATGCCCATCTATGGGTATAAATTACCCGATCCTTATATAGGCATAGAAATCATTACCATATTTAGACTGAGCCTATGCAGCCCAAATGCGGCATGGCTACTTCCACTAAGTTCCGAGAATCAACAACGATTTTCTTAGAAAAACCCGCCTTCAGCAGCTAGGGACTTCCCCTCGCCTGAATACTAATTTATCTAAGAAATCATGGAGTTTTCAAAGAACTGAATCTTTGAGTGACGTTCTTATGTCCAATCATACGTCAAACTCGGCACCTTCAAGGTATAAATATGCCTACATTTGCCCAGACAAACACACGGTGGTTTGGAGCAGATCGACTAACTACTTGCCCGACGCCCTGTAAAGAAGGACTATGCAACAAAGCCATGGAACTTGTGCTTCTGGATACCCAAATAACAGTTCGTCAAGAAACACCTGTCCACAATGATGTAGCCTCTGACTATACAAATATGACAAAGGAAGAAGCAGCTCCAACGTTTCCGAAAAATCCTGATGCTATTCCAACAATTGACAGAACTGCCTCTGGCTATTTCATCAACTTTGATACCTTCTCTGAGGATCCCAGTGAACCTGAAGCAACGCCAGCAAATAAAACTTTCAAAGAAAAAAAAGCAGAACTCTTTCATCAACTTGAAAAAACATATCTGATTTCACCATGGGTTGAATTTTGGATTGTGTTAGGTGTACTTTTTCTCCTGCTTTGGCTCATACTTGTGTTAAGTTTGGGAAGGATGATAGATGGAAAATATAGTACAATGGACACAGCAAGTAAGAAAATCAACTTGCTCCTAAACCTCACAAATCATCTCATCGTGAAAGAAGAGACCTGTCATCAGTAAACATCACAGCCGTCCCTATACCTGGTGGTATAGCATGGGATAGAACTAATTATGACATCTATGGCCCGGTTGAACTGCTGAGGATTCCACACCAGTGCAAGGTTTCTTTGAGTGACTTTGTCTCACCCAGCACATTTTCTGATGATTGAGACTTTGAAACTGTTAATAACATGATGACAGATTTAGAAATGTCAGCTAAATTCACAGAACATGAATGGTACACAGTCAAAATATCGAGTTGAAAATTTCGACCTACCAAAATATCGTGTTTAAAATTTCGAAGGTACAGAATATCGATGTCAAGAATATCGTAGGACAGAATATCGACCCTGAGGTAAGTAATATCGAAATCATTTTTATCGATGTAAGTAATATCGAAGTTAGTAATATCGATAGCATATATATCGATGTAACTAATGTCGATGTTATTAATATCGATATTTGTATTATTTTTTTACATGAATACATTTATTTTTAAGTAATTTATATGTTTTAGTACTGGAGCGGGTTGTGGGTTTATAGGGGAATAGGGTGGGAAGTAATTTAATTGTAATAATTAATTGGTAATTAATTAGTTTAATTGATAAATTAATTATTTAATTGATAATTAATGTTAATTTTTATTAAATGTTATGTTTTAGTACCAGAGCGGGTTGTGGGTTTATAGGGGAATAGGGTGGGAAGTAATTTAATTGTAATTATTAATTGGCAATTAATTATTTTATTTGATAAATTAATTATTTAATTGGTAATTAATGTTAATTTTTATTAAATGTTATGTTTCTGTACCAGAGCGGGTTGTGGGTTTATAGGGGAATAGGGTGGGAAGTAATTTAATTGTAATTAATTACATTTTTTATTTAATTATTAATTGGCAATTAATTATTTTAATAGATAAATTATGTATTTAATTGGTAATAATGTTAATCATTATTAATTGTTATGTTTTAGAACAGGAGTGGGTTGTGGGTTTATAGGGGAATAGGGTGGGAAGTAATTTAATAGTAATTATTAATTGGCAATTAATTATTTTATTTGATAAATTAATTATTTAATTGGTAATTAATGTTAATTTTTATTAAATGTTATGTTTCTGTACCAGAGCGGGTTGTGGGTTTATAGGGGAATAGGGTGGGCAGTAATTTAATTGTAATTAATGAAATTTTTTATTTAATTATTAATTGGCCATTAATTATTTTAATTGATAAATTAATTATTTAATTGGTAATTAATGTTAATTATTATTAATTGTTATGTTTTAGAACAAGAGTGGGTTGTGGGTTTATAGGGGAATAGGGTGGGAAGTAATTTAATAGTAATTATTAATTGGCAATTAATTATTTTATTTGATAAATTAATTATTTAATTGGCAATTAATGTTAATTTGTATTAAATGTTATGTTTTAGTACCAGAGCGGGTTGTGGGTTTATAGGGGAATAGTGTGGGAAGTAATTTAATTGTAAATAATGAAAAAAATTTATGTGTAATATATTTTGTAAATATTTATTAATTGGCATTCCCTACTGTTGAACCCTTTGGAGTTGGAAGAGTAATTTTTCTCCCTACGCTATCCAATGCTTTCCCTACTGTTGCACCCTCTGGAGTTGGAATAGAAATGTTTACCCATATGCTATTCAACGCTTTCCCTACTGTTCCACTCACTGGAGTTGGAATAGTAATTTTTACCCATACGCTATCCAACGCTTTCCCTACTGTTCCACTAACTGGAGTGGGAATAGTAATTTTTACCCACCCGTTATCCAACGTTTTCCCTACTGTTGCACTCTCTGGAGTGGGAATAGTAATTGTTACTCTTACGCTATCCAATGTTTTCCCTAATGTTGCACTCATTGGAGTGGGAATAGTCATTTTTACATACCCGCTATCCAACGCTTTCCCTAGTGTTCCTCTCACTGGAGTTGGAATAGTAATTTTTACCCACCCGCTATCCAACGTTTTCTGTACTGTTGCACTCTCTGGAGTGGGAATTGTAATTTTTACTTTTACGCTATCCAACGCTTTCCCTAATGTTGCACTCTATGGAGTGGGAATAGTAATTTTTCCCCCTACGCTATCCAATGTTTTCCCTACTGTTGCACCCTCTGGAGTTGGAATAGTAATTTTCTCACCTACGCTATCCAACGCATTCAATACTGTTGCACCCTTTGGAGTTGGAATATTATTTTTTACCCATACGCTATCCAATGCTTTCCCGACTTTTCCACTCACTGGAGTTGGAATAGTAATTTTTACCCTTACGCTATCCAACGCTTTCCCTAATGTTGCACTCTCTGGAGTGGGAATAGTAATTTTCCCCCTACGCTATCCAATGTTTTCCCTACTGTTGCACCCTCTGCAGTTGGAATAGTAATTTTCCCATCTACGCTATCCAACGCTTTCAATACTGTTGCACCCTTTGGAGTTGGAATATTATTGTTTACCCATACGCTATCCAATGCTTTCCCTACTGTTCCACTCACTAGAGTTGGAATAGTAATTTTTACCCTTACGCTATCCAACACTTTCTCTAATGTTGCACTCATTGGAGTGTGGATAGTAATTTTTCTCCCTACGCTATCCAACACTTTCCCTACTGTTGCACTCTCTGGAGTTGGAATAGTAATTTTTCCCCCTACGCTATCCAACGTTTTCCCTACCATTGCACCCTCTGGAGTTGGAATAGTAATTAGCCAATCTACGCTATCCAACGCTTTCCATACTGTTGCACCCTTTGGAGTTGGCATAGTAATTTTTACTCTACGCTATCCAACGTTTTCCCTAATGTTGCACTCATTGGAGTGGGAATAGTCATTTGTACATACCCGCTATCCAACGCTTTCCCTACTGTTCCACTCACTGGAGTTGGAATAGTAATTTTTACCCACCCGCTATCCAACGTTTTCCCTACTGTTGCACTCTCTGAGTGGGAATAGTAATTTTTACTCTTACGCTATCCAACGCTTTCCCTAATGTTGCACTCATTGGAGTGGGATTAGTCATTTTTACATACCTGCTATCCAATGCTTTCTCTACTGTTCCACTCACTGGAGTTGGAATAGTAATTTTTACCCACCCACTATCCAATGCTTTCCCTACTGTTGCACTCTCTGGAGTGGGAATAGTAATTTTTACTCTTACGCTATCCAACGCTTTCACTAATGTTGTACTCATTGGAGTCGGAATAGTCATTTTTACATACCCGCGATCCAACGCTTTCCCTACTGTTGCACTCACTGGAGTTGGAATAGTAATTTTTACACTTACGCTATCCAAAGCTTTATCTACTGTTGCACCCTCTGGAGTTTGAATAGTAATATTTACACTTATGCAAATCAATATTATTTATATTTATTTATGTATTTAGGATGTTACATAATGTTGTATTTAATTATTATTAAAAATATTGAAAGTATATTTAATTGTTGTTATTTATTAAATAGAATTATTTATTATTATTTATGTTATTATTTTATGAGTGTTGATGTATTTTTAAATTGTAGTATTTGTTAATATTGTATAATTATTTAAGAACTAATGTATATTTGTTATTTGTTATTTGTTATTTTTGATTTATAGCGCGCTCAATCACCTACAGGCCTCTAAGCGCTCGGGAATCGATGGTAAACAACAACCTTGACAGTACAGAGGGCATCCACTGGCCTACGTGGCTCACAGGGCTCTCCTGAACAACAGCGTTTTCAGCCCCTTTCTGAAACGTAGGAGGTTTCCTTCCTTTCGTAGTGGCTCAGGTAGTGTGTTCCATAAATGCGGAACCAGCACCGAAAAGGCTCTACCGCCCTTGGTGGCAAGTTTGTACCGAGGGCAGACTAATAGCTGAGAGTCTGAGGACCTAAGAGCTCTCTTTGGGCTATACATTACCAGGCGATCTTTGATGTAAGCAGGTGCCATGCCATAGATGGCTTTATGGGCGATGCACAGATTTTTAAATTCCACTCGCTCCTTAATAGGGAGCCAGTGGAGGCTTTGTAGCAGGGGGGATGCTTTAGTGTGTCTTGGCTGTCTGAAGATAAGACGAGCGGCATCATTCATCACCACCTGTAGCCTATTTATCAAGGTTTTTGGTAGGCCAAGGTAAAGGGCATTTCCATAATCTATGCGTGAAATCACAGTGGCTGCGACGATGGAACGTAGCATAGATTGGGAAATGATAGGCACTAATTTCCGTAGCTGTCGGATGATATTAGTACAGGTGCCCACCACTGAAGAGATTTGGCTGACCATAGAGAGGTCACAATCCAGTTTGATCCCCAGGCTCTTCACGTTCAAACTGGGTTTTGGTGCTGGACCTAACTCTGCGGGCCAGTAGAGGTCACACCATGGTGGGGTGGTAGATGAAATAACCAAGACCTCAGTCTTGTCTGGATTAATTTTTAGGAGGTTTCCTGTCATCCACTGGACCGTGTGTCTCAAAATATTCTGAGTGTGGAGTTGGGCGGTGTTTGTATTGTCAACACTCAGCAGCAGCTGCGTGTCGTCTGCATAGTTATATACTGTGCAGCCCATGCTCGCCAGGGAGGCAATCAGAGGCTGCAGATATAGGTTAAACAGCAGTGGGGATAGGGCCGAGCCCTGAGGTACCCCACATTCTATTTCTCCCACGGCGGAGATTTCTTCTCCGAGTTGTATTCTTTGTGTCCTTCCTGACAGGAAGGACTGCAACCACTCGAAAGCCCGGCCTTTGATGCCAAAGTCACTCAGCCTTTCCAGTAGCAGCGCATGACTGACGGTATCGAACGCCGCTGAAAGGTCTAATAAAATCAGGGCGCTCGGTTTTTTACTGTCAGCCAAGCCTCTCAATTCATCCAGCACCGAGAGCATCACCAACTCGGTGCTGTGGTGTGCTCGGAACCCTGCTTGTCGTTCGTGAAGCAGGGAGTGGGACTCCAAGTACATGGACAAAGATTTTAATACATGTTGCTCCAGTACTTTAGAGAGAAATGGTAGCTGAGAGATCGGCCTATAGTTTTTTAGTATTGCGGGGTCTGCGCCAGGTTTTTTCAACAGCGGTCTTACCCGCGCTTCCTTAAGTGCTGCTGGTAGTTGTCCTAATTCCAGGGATCTATTTAGGAGATGGATGACATGTTCCTCCAATAGTGGACGGGCTGCCTGAAAAACTTTAGGTGGACAAGGGTCCGCTGGAGATCCAGATTTGATTCTGGCCATCAACTGCTGCAGGCTCAAGATGTCAATCTCTGGAAACAGTGTGATGGCACAGTCAGTTTGATTTTGGGGGATTATAGGTGTAGCCATTCCATTAAGCGGCCCATTTTTTATGTCCTGGATGATGGTTCTTACTTTCTCCAAGAAAAAATCCTGAAAGCAATTGCAGTTTATGGGAGACTGAACGCTGTCTGGTTTATTGGTCAACTCCGACAGGATTTTAAAAGTCTCTTTCTGCACGTTGACTGCCTTACTTAGACGGGATTCGTAGTACTCGGCTTTGGCAAGGATGATGTGTTTTTTGTATGCGTTCAAGGAGGCACGGTAGAGGTTCCTGGCTGAGTCCAGTTTAGTTTTCCTCCAGCTTCTTTCTAGGGCTCTAAGTTTCTTTTTATGGTCCCTCAGTGCTGGCGTGAACCAAGGGGCATCCTTACCCGGGCCTTTTAGCGCCTTCATTTTTATTGGCGCTATCTGATCAATAGCTAGTGTCAGGGAACGCGTTAAATCCGCGTATTGCTGATCTAGACTATGATCTAAGTTCGGGGGGCAATCTCTGGGCAGGAATACCTCGGTCAGGGTCCTCAAATCGACCTCTGCCCATTTGCGGGTTTTCCTAGCCTCCAATGTTGGTTTGACTATTTGGCCCTTAATACGTAGCTCACAGGAAATTAGGTAGTGATCAGACCAAATACATGGGGCAACTTCTTTCAGCGTTAGTGAGGGGTCTGTAGTCCATACCAGGTCAAGGGTATGACCTTTGGTGTGCGTGGGGACATTCACGATCTGTTTAAAGTTTAGCGCTGACATCAAAGTGTCCAAATGGCGCATAGGAGCGTCCCAGTGAGGTTTATTCCAGTGCAAGTTGAAGTCTCCTGTGACTAAGATTTTCGAGTAGCGAGTACAAAGGTCAAATATGATGGGGGCGAATAAGTCCTGAAAGGTTGGGGTTGCGTTGGGAGGGCGATAGACCGCTAACACCACCCAGCATGAGCTGTTTACTGTGACTTTCACCCCAAGCAGATCAGCCAAGTCGACTGTCTCTGATAGTAGGATTTCTACTGGCAGCATCTTTTTGAAAATCACAGCTACCCCTCCTCCCCGTGTGTTTCCTGGGCGGTTTTGCCATAAAGCATCATAGCCGCTGGGGAGGGCAGCCAGGATGTCTGGCATTGAGCTCTCACTCATCCAGGTCTCTGTTAAGGTCAGTATATCAGTGTCGTTGTTTTGCAACAGGTTATAGACCTCGACGTGGTGGCAGTGGAGTGATCTGGTATTTAGATATGCTATTTTCAGGGTGGAGAATGCATCTTGATGTATAATGTTCAATGGTTTGTAGATAGCATGTGTTCTTAGTATCTTCAGGGTGTTGTTATCAAGGCAAGCCTCACCCTTATCCAGATTACGTAGGTCTTCCGAGGTGTAGGAGCGCATTAGTCCAGAGATCCTTCTAGGTATTATAAATATTTAAGTATATATTATATATGTAATTATTAATTTTAATTACATGTTTAATAGTAAATATGTATTATTTATTCATTTTAAACATTATAACACATTTTAACATAAGTTTAAAAATATATATAAGTACTATTTACTTAATTTTACCTTTGTTTTAAAAAAACGATATTTTTACTTACGATATTTTTGACATCGATATTTTTGTTTTGATATTTTTGTACTTACCATGTTGTAGATAGGGTGTCAATATACTTGCCTTCGATATTCCAACGTGGATATTTTGTCTGTCGATATTTTCAGCCTCGATATTCTGTCAGAGATTCAACATGAATACCTAGAAGGGTCATCAGATTATGAACAAATGTATTGTTTTAATCATTACGGTCACCATTATTTGCATAAATCTGCAAACCCTAGAAATGTTTTTACTTACAATCAATGGGAACATTGTCCAACGCCGCCAAAGGGCAGCTCAAAAACATTTTAGGAAAAGTTACTGTACTTCTCAGGGTTTAATATTACAAATCCATTAACTTTTCATTTTCAAAATGAGAATAAGACAGGAATGAAAACAATGCTGACGAATACTAAACACATTTATTCTGCAAACTTTTATGCTCAGCTGTCTACATTAGGTTTTGACTTTTGGAAAGACAACATTGAAACAAAAAATGTCTGGGGCACAAAAGATTGGCAGGTGCAAGGTTTAGAAGCCTTGTTCAGAGCCTGCATTATACCAGAACAAATAATGTTTTTAAATGACACTGTTCAACAAACTTCTTGTCTTGGCCTGGCTAAGATAAAAGATTTAAACAAACCGTCCATACCAAAGCCCTCACCTGGCAGCAATAACTCTGCGGATGAGGAGGTAGACGTAAAACAGATTTTAATTCAAAACAGAACTAATCCCGATTGGAAAAAATGGTTAATCTGGCCCACAGACACGAATAACTGTCAAGATAGATTCCTGAACAAAACACAAGGGTTCACAGTGAATAGGCCATATCCAAGATACTCCCAGAGACAACATCCAGGGATAGTAAATACTTACAGTGTAGGAAAGCTATGCCTTGAGTGGCTACATAAATCTACACTTCCAGAAATCAAACAACACTTATCTTTACTTAAAGAAGGCAATGATTTGTGAGATTTCTTAATGGGGCCTCGCAAACCACGTCAAAAACGTTTCATATACGCCAGTATATACGCTGCTTACAACGAAGCATGGAAAATAACGCAAATGGAAACTGCAGAAAGAATACGAGAAATTTATCGTATTAATTTAGAGAAAAGCCTCTCTGTAGTGGACAACGGGTTAACGACTCTGTCCTCCAGAATATATTCTTTGGACAGCATTGTATCCTCTGCAATTGACATAATAGAGCAAGACTTGCTAATGTTACAACATGGCCAGTCTCAATTACGTTCTATAATGCTGCTAGGCTGGATGTTACAAAATCTCCGTTCAGGCTACGTGCCATGGCGTTTAATCAATACCACGTTATTGTTTACTGTGTTTAACCTTACAGATAAACAAATCTCTTTGGCACAAAAAGGAGCAGACTATACGGTACTGAGCATTGAGAAACTGGAAAGATTACCATTGACAGTTTCTGAGAAACCTATCATGGATAATACATGGCACCATCACGATACCAGTGACGATATTCTAATTTCAGTATTGTCTACACCATATACCAGCGGGCCTGTATGAAAGGTTGGGCAAAGAATACATTAAGTCAGCCTGGACTTTCCCTTACACACACAAATGTTGGAATGTGGGAAAGGAGGTATTCCTTAGTGGAAAAAATTGGAAGAACTCACTAAGGGGTACACTTTTGTGCCAAGGTATTAAATTACACGGACCCTGCGAAGGTTCTGCAAATAATCTCTCATGCCACCTGCACGGTTCACCGTCCACAGTGATAGAACCAATTATCACGGAAGCTATCCAATGGCAGCTACGTTATGCTCAATGACCACAGCTGTTGTGGCATGTTGCAAGGAAAAGCGTATCTAGTTAGTGTGTCATCCAGGGTCACTTGTTGTATGCAAGTATTGTATCCAAAAAGCAAAACAGAAAGGGAGACGGCGTTATGGCCTTCACTGAATATCTCATCTATACGAATTGATACTTTAAGCTTTAAGCAGAATGAAAGTCATTCCTTTACAAAAAACTGTGCCACTGACCTCGTCTAGAGAAACGTGTGATCTGAAAGTTGCAAGGACTTCTGCAGAGATACATGCATTATTATCAACAAACTGCCCAAACTGTCAAATCTTAAAAATGTCTGATACCAGTGGCATCACACATGTATTTAAGACGATTTTTTGGGGACTGTTAGCACCATTTGAAGCAGTCCTCTGCATTTTTCCAAATTTCGTACACTCTGTTTTCGGCGGCCTGCCTCTCATCTTGGGACTCATAGCAGGAATTCTATTTTTAATCCCTTCTGCTCCAATATGGCAAGTCCAGTCACCAGCGATACCCAGACTACCATGGAACAAGCCCTCCTTGCCATGAGGTATCGTGAGAGAATTACACAGATTCTTGGCTTGGTTTGTTTAAGGGATCTGAACACAACTTCGTTCCTTTCGTTCAGACCAATCTTGCAAGATTGCATTTTACCTGTTCTGCGATGCCTGCTTTGCGGAGAGGAATGCGTGTTGGACATTTGTCTTACACTACCATCAGTTCTGCCATCGGATGTTGACGCTTTGCTAGGTCCGGTAACGACTCATGCATCATGTTGCCCCCAACGGCTGCCCATTCTGATGACGGCATTCATTGAGGTCTCACCGGCAAGTCTAACTGAGGGTGAGATACGAGACACTACAGGCACACAGGTACCACCTACTGCGGACATTGCTAATGCATCAAACGCTGACAGCGATGATCCTCATCTATGCACATTCGACCTGCTAACTAAAGTGGTTCCACTTTCCCCATCTATGGTAGACGGTTTCTTTGCCAGCCTAGACGATCTGATGTTTTCTCATGACACTGAGAATAACTTTTGATTAATTCGCACAGCGTTCCCTGAACTCTGAAATTCGGTCATCGTTTTTTCAAAAACAAACTGAACTTTTTCCAGAATAGAACTTGTTGGCACAGAGTAAATTGCTTAAAATAGAACTATTCTTAGAGAACAAGATTTCTTTTGAAAACTTCCTAAATGACAATATTTGGCCTTATCCTAAAAACGAAACAGTTTAAATCTTATGCTATGGGATAGTCTCGACTTTTTTTCTGTACCTTAAAGAGGCATTTCATGAATGTAATTTCGTCTTTCATAAATGTTAGAATGTATGCTCTCATACTATGCTTCATATCGGTTGAGACCTATTTTTTTCATACAGTTTATACTCATTTCATGTGAACAAACCTATCAAATACAATTTGTATTTTGGGTGGGATTGTAAACACTTGCCTTAGATATGTTCAGTGATTATACATTTAGTTTTATTGAACTTAATATCATGGAGTGGGTGTTGTGTAGGAATCTAGGACCCTAGTGTAATTTTCCCGATTCATGCCCATATATAGGTATAAATTGCCCGATCCTTATATAGGCATAGAAATCATTACCCTATTTAGACTGAGTCTATGCAGCCCAAATATGGCATGGCTACTTCCACTAAGTTCCGAGAATCAAGAACGATTTCTTAGAAAAACCCGCCTTCAGCAGCTAGGGACTTCCCCTCGCCTGAATACTAATTTATAAAGGAAATCGTGGAGTTTTGAAAGAACTGAGCCTCTGAATGACGTTATTATGTCCAATCATACGTCAAACTTGGCACCTTCAAGGTATAAATATGCCTACATTTGCCCAGACAAACACACAGTGGTTTGGAGCAGATCGACTAACTACTTGCCCGACGCCCTGCAGCAGCAAGTGCCAAAGGAAGCCGACCCTCCAGCTGATGCACTGAGAGACACTGTCTTTTCTCCTGCCGAGAAATCGAGCTCCAGTGTTTCCAGGCTACCCTTGCGGGTTGCTGGGAAATCGAGTCCTGAGAGAGAGATACAAGACCTCCTTCATTCTAAAACCAAGGTACGGAGCTGATTAGACCCTTAAGAGAATTCTTGGAATAGATTCTTGGCAAAGAATACTAAACTTATGCTACACCTCACTTACTTCTTCCCTTGTACTAGACTTAGGTTAGGCACACCGGGGTAAGCGTATTTTAGAAGCACCAATTGAGTACTTTTAGTCATTATTTTATCACTGTATGTATTTTAGGGATTTTAGGGATTTTATGACTTAGAAACCATATCATGCTTTTACAGTACTACTTTATAATACTTATCATATTATATGCCTTGTACTTTATAACCAGTATTACAATTGTAGCAGTACATTTCTTATGCTCGAGAAAGAAGACTGTTCAATAAATACTTTTTATTGAAAACGCCCGTCTCTCTATTTTCTCAGCACCTCTGGTTAAATGAAGCATGCACGATTGACTGAGTAAAATAGTTATCTATTGTTTCCACGACTCTAGAGATTGATTTCTTATTCTTGGGAAAAAAAGTTGTCATGTTTATGCGGTTGTCAGAAACTAATCCCTTCTTGTGAATTCGAGAAAGTTTCTAGTGACCTCTGAGCTAGCTGGCACTCACAATTAAGTCTAATAGATTTGGTAGAGACCTAGTCGACCTCAGTCCTACGTCTAAACTACAGGATATATTATTCCAATGCGCAGAGCCTATTGGGAATATAGGAAGTACACTACAATATGAGTGGTGCCAAACAACTCAGATATGCTGTCTGAAACAAAAAAGAGAAGAAGGACTGCCCTTCTAGCTGCCCTTCTGGAACCCTGATCTGCACTCAAAGTTCTGCACTCTGAAGGACTGCACCTGCTGCACATTCTGGTACTACAGCCCAAAGAACTTTGCTCGGCTTCACAAGGATTAAGAAGTGGACTCCATGAAAGCTACATGTTAACAGAGACCACTTACATAAGCTTCACCAAGAAGTCGCCATCATGGAGTGCGCCCAGTGGACTTTTAAGGATTTGGCAAGGTGCATTGTGGGAATTGTAGTCCCAACATCAAAAGGACTACCTTTAATCGGTGGTTGGGACACCTCGAAACCACAAGAGAAACTTCTGGAAGAAGGTCCATAAGTTTGGAACAACGTTTTTTGAAAGTTCCATAAGCTGACCAGGTGCATTGTCGGAGCTGTAGTCCCAGACCCTAAGAGGCAAACCAGAGCATCTGAACACTTGTCTGGTGCTTAATACAGCTTTCCTGCATTAAGAAACACTTCTGGAAGTAAGTCTAAAAGTCTTACTTCGTGGGTGGCCTGAACTCTAGACTTTGTGTCAGTGCAGCGCAACCTTTTTAAGTCCTTTGATCATTATTTGCTTTTAAGTGCACGTTTCCCTTTAATCTTTACAAATTCATATCTCTGGGCCCCTACATTGTATTTTTGTCATATTGTGTCTTACCTATCTAATATATTGGTGCTTTTAAAAGCCTGCCTACTCTTTGCCAGCTATCAAGGGTTGAGCAAAGGGAATAATTTATTGGGAACTTGACTGAACCTTTTCTTGTGTTTGTGGCCTTATTACTAGTGGCAAGTCCCTACTTATCACTACCAATAAATCACTTTCAAAGGCCCACTAAAATGAACACCTACATGTTGGGACTTTTTTGCCTCAACCATGTGCTGAAATCTTTTATATTTTCTAGTAAGCATAACATGTTGTTTCTTGCTGGAAGAAGTGTTCTCAGGGCCTCACTTCAGCAACTAGAGAATGTGATAAAAGAGTGGATATGGGCTTAACATCCTTTGCAGATTATGATCTGATATCAATTACCAGCATTTTGGGAATTGAGATGACTTTGCGCAGCTGCTAAGTATAGTATTGAGGTGAATAAGGAGAGCTTAAGTACAGCTGGTAGTAATATTCTGTTCCACCAGCGGAACTAGCGGAATTTTGCCGGCTCCACGCACCTTTTGTAACAAAGAATTCCTTGTGGCGGAATTTATTCTGACCCACTGCCCCAGATCAGTAAGTTGGTGAGCGCGAGCGAGATTTCTTGTTCCCTAAAGTAATTTCCAGTTGCAACGAGGACATCCGGCAAGATGTTCCTTAAGCAGGCAGTTACGACTATTCGTGGTCAGAAGGCTGCAGCTTGATTGGACAATCAACTTGCGTAGCTGCGTCCTCTGGCTCGCCATTCGTGCAGATTTTTCAGTGCAGAACATGCTCTTGGATCTAAATCCATGTGTGAGCAGCGTGACATGTCTATTTCCTCCCATTGGCGGAACTCTGTGGAATCTCGCTGAGTTTTTATGTAACTCTACAGAGTCAAATTCCATGAGTTCCGCCAACCCCTACACTTAAGGGATATGTCTTCTGTTAAATTCTCAATGCCTGATTGGAAAATGATAAGGTTTTCCCTTACCTGAAATTAGTTCCAGATTGGAAACTTAATTTAAAGATGCTGAGCTAAGAGTAGGGCTCAGCATCGACAATACCTCTGCTGTTGAATTTTTTGACCCACGAGATGGGAAATGTACATGTGTCATTCACATCAAGTATATTTATACTATTTGACTATTGTTTTTTCTCTCTTAGATGCTGTAATCCTCTTAATAAAATGTAGGATTCATTCTTGTGAAGTTGTAACAATCTTGTGTGCATGTGTGTTATTTGGAAATTTCCATAGTTCTCCATCAAATTGATTGTACAGTTAAGGAAACTAGGGCTATATGTATGCACTTTGATTTTTGTGACCCTTTTGAAATCGTACAAGGGAAGTGGGTTTAGGGATAGACGCACACACCCATGAAAAAGTAAACCCATTGCTATTCACAATCTTCACTTTGAAAGATACTACTGCCAAAAACTGACAAAGCAGTAGTAAATTACTCCAACTCGAATCTGAAGTTAAGTTCAGCACCGCAAAAAACCACACACTGGTACTGCAATACCCTCCAATAGAAAATAATGGAGGGTGGGGCTTACAATAAAATCCCATAGAAAAAGATGTTCAAATATAATACATTATTTAAAATAATAAAAAACATAAGTAAATATAATTTAATGTTGAAAAATCTTTAAATAATACATATATATATTATTTAACTACAAACTATGTTAACAAATGACCCTGAATTTATAAATGAATGTTAGATTACATTTTGAAAAAACTTAATGAAATTATTTTTAATGATTTTACACATTTTGAATAATTATAATGTATAATATATTGAAGATATTCAAATTAATAAAACATTTGATCTATAAATGTTACTAGTGCTGCAGCATGTGTTCTTTTCTTCTACTTTTAAAATAAATATATACAATTTATTTAACAGTTATATTTAACTGAGATATGTTTTTTACAAATTTCTTTGTTAGTTAAATAAACTTACTTAGTACTTTGTCTCCCTATGATAAAGTTTAGAGAAACGAATAAAAAAGTTATAAATAACTCATTCAGTCACATATTGAGTGAGCAAGACTTCATTCCTACAATGACTACAATGCCTAGTAAAAAATATCTACTTTGGTTGTTTAGGACCGCGAGGAGATAGCTGGGACTATCCTAAAGTCCGCTATGTGTTTTTGTTCAAAAGTCAATTATCATGTTCAAAATTGCCTTGGTTCCAAGTGGACTATGGATAAATTGGAAAGTGGCAGTGATGGGGAGTGGGATTCTCTACATATGTGCTTCGATGAGCACAGTAGAGTTACATATTTCAGTAGAATCATCTTCAATATAGAGTTTTATCAAATGTTGTAAACCCCATCATTTTGTATTTTTGCTGGGGAAGCAACTGCCACTGGTATATTTGAAACTGCATATTTGGAGTCATTTTGTACAGGGCACCAAACTGTAAATCAGCTGATCACAGTCCCAATGGACAATGGGGGACATATTAGTTGCGCCAACCTTTTCTCATTTAAGTCTATAAAGACACTAAGGGGTGTAATTACAAGGAAAGTGGCAGAGCCTTTTTAGCTTAAATTCGAGCTTCACCAGTTTGGAAACCCAGGGCTTCACTGTATTTACAACAATACGGTGCAGCCCTGCCTTTCTCCCTGCACTGGTGCGAATTACAGCTGCCTAGCACCAATGCAGGCACCCTTGCACAATAGTGCAAAGGTGCATGCATTGTGGGAATGATGTTTATGTGAAGGAAGTTGTCTCTTCCTGCACATGAACAATTTTAAATGGCGATGTGTAACTTCTATGTGTGCTGCTTTGTGCAGCACACAGAAGTTGCAACTCGCCATCATTAAAATGAATGTTTATGTGCTGGATTGACCCCTTCCTGCACATAAGCAATCATGCATGGCGTTTTGCTGTTTCTATGTGTGCTGCAGAATGCAGCACACATAGAAATAACAAAAACAAGCAGAAATAAAGCGTTTCTCCTCATTGCGCCATGTTAAGACCAGGGATTTTGGTTTTAAGTTTGGCTCTATCCCATATTTACGCCACACTTGTAAATATGGGACAGCATCAAAATCAACGGGTGTTGTGGCGGAACACCCACCACAACACCCAGTGCCCACCTCTTTGAAGCATAGCGTGAAAGGGTGACTTATTTACAAGGCAGCCTAAATAAGGCAAAGCCCATATCGCCACAGGAACGTTCTTAAAAGTGGCGTTCCTGTAGCGATAGGGGCTGGTAAATATGCCCGTGACTTTGCTCAACTGTGCTGATCTCATATTCTAAAGATGTACTGAGGAACTGAGGTCAGATCCTAGTTGGTGATATTGGAGTGGAATTGGGCGTCACCCTAATAAACATCAATGCATTAAGTAAATTTACTACCTCAAGCTCAGGGACAGCCTCTATTTCTTTGCATAATGCCTTGGCACTGGCTGATAAAAATGGAGGGGCATATTATCAAGAACGGGCGTTACATTATCGCCGCTTTTATCGTCAGGAAACTGCCGATAAAGCGGCGATAATGTGCTTGATAATATGCTCTATGAATTCCAATCGAAGCCCAGTTTAGATGTGAAGACATCTAACATGGGCTTCGATTGGAATTCATAGAGCATATTATCAAGCACATTATCGCCGCTTTATCGGCAGTTTCCTGACGATAAAAGCGGCGATAATGTAACGCCCGTTCTTGATAATATGCCCCATAGTTCCAGATCGTTCAGGTTCTGTGTGAAGATGATTTCTGGGCAGAGTCTTGGCATTCATATTGCTCTTTCCAGGTCACTACACGATCCGGAATTCATAGGTGGAGAAGTCAGGTAGTAATGGTAGTCATGGATGTTCTTCAGCATTCAGCATTGAAATTGGGTAGTGTTGTTAGAGTCTTTAGGTAGGTAAGGAGATTTTTCTACAGGATTGCTCTGGAACAGCAGTATTCTATTTCTTTTGCTCGACGTGTTTGCATGTTTGCACCCATTCATCAATCAGATGGTGGATAACCTAAGACACAGCACTGGTACTAGTTGCAGATATCTGGGAAACTCTAACGCTCTTAATGTCTTTTAGTGTGGTCTGTTCTATTAAAAAAGTTTACTCTTTATCTAGAAATGATGCAGCTGACACATTGGATGAAGGGGTGCCAGAGCTGGCACTTGTAAGAGTCATTGTAGGCACTCCAGAACATTCACTACCATATAGACATGCTTTTCGAGTATTATTGTATTGAAATATGTCAAGCACAACAGTTACCTGGAAGGGTGACCTGGCGCTGGAACTGACATGACAAAAAAGTGTCAATCAGAATTAAATCTTTTAGCTCGCAAAACCAGGACTGAGCAGAAGGGTTGGGTTGAGTGTGAGTGCAGAAGAAGGTTACATTTGAGAACTGAGTTTTAGATTTTGTTGTAAACTTGGGTACTGTTTGCAAACTACAGTATTCTTATACCTTCTAAAATTAGCATCAATCCACCAATCTTAAAAACTCCATGTATATATTAATACAGTATGGGAGATACATTTTATTGTTGGAAAACACAGCAGTAGAGGTGGTAGTACGGTGATCTACATTTTTCACAATTTGAGATATGGATATGATAAGAATTGGATTCATTTTACATTTTACAACTACACCAATCATCCCATTATGGTTTTGAATCTATCAAATAGTGTCTTAATATGGTCAAATCAAATAAATCTTTATTCGGTTAATATTTCAGGACCATAAAAGATAGCAAAAGACAAAACACCAAAAATCATTACAATTATAAATATAAAATCATATTATGGTAAATGGTGTAATTTGTTTTTTAACATCAGTGTAATTTCACCAGCTTTGCGAATGGAAAACTCCATTGTTACATATAAAGTCTCATGGGTTGAGAGTCGGTAGTACATAGTTTAGCTGGTTCTGATATGCCTGCAGATATTACTTTGAAGTTTCAGAACCCTAACAGATATCTAAAAGCGGTATTTCCCAGCTCCTTCTTGAAGAATACCAAATACTCCTCATGTCTAGTGCTGAAAAGAACTAACTATAAGTAAGGCTTTCAGGTACTTATTTTTTTTAAAACTTTTTTTAAAACTTTATTTACCATTTAAACATACATTACCGAGGTTTATGAGTGCCCACTGTCTTGTACATATCAATTAAGAAACGAGAACAAAAGAAAGGCAGCCAGATACATAGGATTATAACAGCATAGAATAAGCAATTGTTATACAAAGGCCTTAAAAGACTCCAACTCTTATTTGCCCACCCGCCCCCACTCGCCCGATTGGAGTCTCTCCCACATTCAGGCATTAACTTAAAACCAAGCTGCATGGATTCTAGACCAAGTCATGTGTCAACCAGCACATTAAATAAATTGTTTACTGTTTATCCCACTCCCACAAGGACTATTCCCTGTTCTAATTGCGAGGTGGAAGGCGAACGTGATGTAGCCGCATATTTTTTAAGGGGGACCCAGATATCTTTCTGGCGTGAAGATAGTGGCAAAGTGCTGGCATACAGATCGCTGTTTGTGTTGCAATACGTTAAGCTACTTATCCAGTTCATCAATGTAGGAGCTATCTTACGTCCCCATTTAATGGCGATCTCTCTCTTTGCCAGAAGCAGGCCAAAGGCAATGAATTTCCGGACCCCTTTGGGGAAGTTTGTCACGTAGTCCATTAAAGCTACCTCTGGAGTGGGTGTGAACTCCAATTCCACCATTTCCCCCAACATCTGAAACACTGCAGCCCAATAGTTATGGATTTTAAAACAGTTCCAGGAGAGGTTATGAAGTCTGCATGTGGCGCCCTGCATTGTAGGCAACTATGGGGCTTGTTCGGGTTGATTCTATGTGTTTTCTTGGGAGTGATGTAACTGCATCGCAGGAATTTAAAGTGAATCAGTTTGTGACAACTATTCAGAGAGACTTCCTTAATCTGCGAGCAGCACTCTGCCCATTGCTCTTCAAGGATGGGATGACCTAGGTCAGCCTCCCAGTACTAAGGTAGCTAAGTTGGTAGTCAGAAAAAATATCGATATTTAAATATCGACATACAATAATGTTGATGTTTAAATATCGAATGGACATAATATAGAAAGTAAGTTATATCGATATTTTAATGTCAATGGGACAGAATTTCGAAGGTCAGTAATATGTTACTAATATCGTTTTTTATATGATTTTTATGTATATTATGTATTTAATATGTATTTTATTTTTATTTATGTAATTTAAGTAAATTTAGTATTTTAGTACTGTAGCGGGTTGTGGGTTTATAGGGGAATAGGGTGGGAAGTATTTTAATTATACTAAATTAATTATTAATTTTTAGGAATTATAAATTAATTGTAATTAATTGGTAATTAATTTTTATTAATTTTAATTATTTGATTAATTCATAATTATGTTCTGTAGCGAGTTATGGGTTTATAGGGGAATAGGGTGGGAAGTAATTTAAATGTAATTAAGTAATAATTTATTTTAATTATTTTGTAAATTATATTATATTAATTATTAATTGGTAATTCATTATTATTAATTGGCATTTATTATTAATTTATTTGTACTTAATTATGTATTGCAAATCATGTTTTTAATAATTATGTATTGGTATTTGTAAATAGTGTATATGTATTTAATAATTAATTTTCTTAATATTTAAAAATATTAATTTATTTATAAGTATGTTATTTTTAACTTCTACGCTATCCAACACTTTCCCTACTGTTGCACTCTCTGGAGTTGGAATAGTAATTTTTACCCCTACGCTGTCCAACACTTTACCTACTGTTGCACTCTCTGGAGTGGGAATAGTATTTCTTACCCCTATGCTATCCAACACTTTCCCTACTGTTGCACTCTCTGGAGTTGGAATAGTAATTTTTACCCCTATGCTGTCCAACACTTTCCCTACTGTTGCACTCTCTGGAGTGGGAATAGTAATTTTTACCCCTACGCTATCCAACACTTTCCCTAATGTTGCACTTTCTGAGTTGGAATAGTATTTTTTACCCCTACGCTATCCAACACTTAATTAATTATGTATTGCAAATCATGTTTTTAATAATTATGTATTGGTATTTGTAAATAGTGTATATGTATTTAATAATTAATTTTCTTAATATTTAAAAATATTAATTTATTTATAAGTATGTTATTTTTAACTTCTACGCTATCCAACACTTTCCCTACTGTTGCACTCTCTGGAGTGGGAATAGTAATTTTTACCCCTACGCTATCCAACATTTACTTACTTTTTTTATTTTGTTTTACATTTTTATAAATTTGTATTTATATTATTATTTTATGTGTATACATGTATTTATAATAATTTATTTATTTATCAGTTATTAAAATTATTTTTGAAAGTTATTATTAAGGAAGTATATAGTATGAATTATATGTATATTATTAATTAATTTTTGAATTAAATTTAGTATATTTATTAATTTTAAATATTATAACATATTTTTAACTGTTTATTACATTTATAAGTATTATTTCATTTATATTACATATTTTTTTTAATTAAAAAAATCGGCATTTTTTAATTACGATATTTTTGACATCAATATATTTTCCGATATTTTTGTACTTACCATGTTAGAGATAGCATGTCGATATTTTTCTAATCGACATTTTTGTTGCAATATTTTTGTAGGTAGATATTTTTGTAATCGACATTTTGTCAGACATTCAGCTAATTTATTGGTGTTTATAAATAGCAAGGATTTAAATTTGCCACAAAGGAGACAGAAGCTGAATCATCATCTAACTGGGCACCGAAAGTCCTGGCAAAACAAAAAAACATTATTTAAAGTTAATATAAAAAAGAGAACAAAGACAAACGAACTATAAATGTTCAGGTCCAGACTCCTGAACTTTTGATTACATCTGGAATTCAAGAGAAATCTCTGCCAAGTAGAAAAGCGGGGAAAACTGAAGAAGAACTGCCCCTTTGTGTGTGCTGTTGGGGATTGGCCTGCAGTGGCTGTTTCTGCCAAGGAGAGGATACAGACTTTGCTGTGGGTTGTGTCTCCTGCTTGAGGAAGATCTCCAAAGGCTTGAACTCGAGCTTGCCTCTTGTTTTGAAGTCTCACGGATACAAAGACTTCACCACCAGCTCCCCTGAACTTCCTTGCTGGGAGTTCTGACTTGCCAAGAGGTGCCTGTTGCTGAGTTGGGCCTCTGGAGGTTACTCCTGCAGTTGGAACCTGGAAAAGAAATGCAACTTCAAGAAGTGCGATGCATCCATACTTTTTTCCGACGATTCGCCGGAAAAAATGATGCAGCACCTGCCGCGGCTGGTGAAATTGCTGCACGCCGAATCCCGTGCACCAATCTCAGGAGTCCGAGATCACCACACCAAATCCGATGCAAGCCCTGTTGTGCGGCTGCAAGAACCAATGCTTCATCGGCCGACGGCTGGAGAGAACAATGCAGTGCTGTTGCTGCTGCTCATCGAGAACCGATGCATTGCCGATCCTCAAGCATCGCACTGGGGTGCCAGGTCTCCAAGAACACCAGGTCGCAGTAAGAAACCAACGCATCACCTCCCCGCACAGTAAGAAACTGCCACATCACATCCCTTTCAGTAAGGAACCGAAGCATCACCTGACCCTGCGTGGCAGTAAGGGACCAACAAATCAACTCCCCTGAATTAAGGAAGCGACGCAGCACCTTCCCTGGGCATTAGGACCAGAAGTATCACCTTCCCTGTAGCTGTTTTTATTTGTGGCTGTGACGCATTCAAGGTACTTTGGGGTCCATTAAAGCCCGCCCGCCACCCTATCGGAAAACGGGACCGCCCGCCTTAAGGGCAGGGGTCCCGGGGGTGCCATTAGGATGTGCCCGCCACAGTGACGGGCACATCGTGTATTCTCAGCATTGTGGCGGGCTATGCTCTCTGCACCGCCCGCCACAATGCTGACAATACATCACAGCATTTTCATTTCCAAAGCGGCAGGCACCGCGGGGTGCCTGCCGCTTTGGAAATGAAAATGAAGGGGGGTACCACAGGTACCCCCCCGTGTGCACCCTCCCACTCACCTTCACTCTGGGGGCCTGCAGTACCCATCGGGCATGGGGTACGGCTCGTACACCTATCGTACATGGGGTACAGCTCGTACACCCATCGTACATGGGGTACAGCTCGTACACCCATCGTACATGGGGTACGGCTCGTACACCTATCGTACATGGGGTACGGCTCGTACACCTATCATACATGGGGTACGGCTCTACACCCCATGATCGCAGGGGTACGGTGCGTACCCCTGCGATCATGGGGGTACGCACCGTACCCGGGGGGGCCGTTCCGTACCTGTTTCGGCACGAACTCTGCTTTTACGGCTGTTTTCAGCTCCCGTAGAAAAAGGGTCGTACGGTGCCTACCCGACACGTATCGTACATGCTGGGTCGTAAAAACCAGCCGCGAACCGTACAGATGTTGCGTACAGGTAGTTCCGTGTGAGAATCGTACGGAGATTAGTGTCGTACGGTCTCTGTACGACTCGTACGGAGTACGGCTCCTGGTACGAATCGTACTTTGTCGTACGTACGGGGGACGTTGCAGAGTACGATTTGTATGGGAAAAACGCTCCGAATGGCTATTCGGAGCGGTTTTTCCCGAATCGGAATCGGCCCCTAAATGTCAAAGACGCATCATTAATCAAGACTAACACCATGCAATCTAGTAAGTAATCTGTGATCGCAGATCAGGAACAAAAACATGCAATCTTGTAAGTTTAAAATCACAGGAATGCAAAGAAAAAGAGAGAGAGAGAACAGAGGGAGAGAGAGAAACTGAACAATGAAGTATCACAACCTCAATAGGAAATACTAAATAAAATAATTAACCGGGAGCACCATTGTGTTGTGACTCAAAGGTTTACTGTATGAGTTGGTCAACGAACTGGAGAGTAAGCAGTCCTTTTATACATTAGAAATGAGGCACCGTTGACCACAAGATCTAATTTTGGCAGTTTGAACTTTCTATCAAAAATACTTTGTGACACCTCTCTGAACCTTTAAGGTGGAAGCTCCTTATAAGGCTATTGTTTATTTTAGGCCCTGTCACTATTTTAGTTTCCAAAGGTTTGAAAAGTCCCAGTTGGCCCCCACTCCTTCATCAGAAAGACAGTGACATGATGTTGTTGGCCTTCATAGGATAGAGACATCTGAGGTCACAGGAGGGTGTGAGGCCTATTGCCTCTGTAGGCGCTCAAGTCAGTGTGTATAATGTTAGCACAACCCTGTCTATGGGCTGGCTGGGGCAATTGAGATTCTCATGCTTCAGATGTGGGCAGAATAGGCTTGGGGCACTATATGGTCAAACTTGACCCTGCTTCAGCTACAACAGAGGCTGTATAGATCCAAGGGGGCCCTGAAGAATTGTGGAGCGGAGGGCCCAGATCGGAAAGTGTAAGGTGCACTGTCTCCCTGGGCCGAGACTATGAGGTTAGGTCCCCAGCTGGGGAATTGCAGTCAAGTGTGAGTGATTGATTGGGCCGAAATACTACTGGGGCCCCACGCGGTGAGCGTTGCCTCAGCAAAAGGCCAACAAAATAGATAATTATGCTCTGCATTTGACCAGGGATGGTGTGACAGTGGGTGCAGGGGCCCCAAATGGGGAACAAGAGGCCCCCACGCTTGCGGATTTAATGGCTGAAATCAAGGAATCTAGGGATCTCACCATTGCCAAGATAGACAACATCGCACTGGAAATAGGGTTACTTTTGCAGACTTCCGGAAGATATCAGACAGGGTCACTGCCAAGGAGGGAGACTTTCAAGCCATACAAACAGAACTAGCTTCATTAAAAAAAACAGTAGTAGAGCTCCGGACCAAGACCACATAACTGGTGGAACAAGTCAAAGAGGCGGAAGGGCGAACAAGAAGACATAACCTTTGCATTATTGGGATCTGGAGAAGACGGAGGGTCACTCGATGGAACTCTTTTTGGAGGACTTGATCCTGAACACACTGCGCATCAAGAAGTTATCCAACTTCTTCACAATTGAGCAGGCGCACAGAGCCCTGGCACCTTAACGTAGACCTGGGGCATCGCTACACGTGATAATCACCCAGCTGTTCAATTTTAGGGACGGGAGATAATGCTTCAGCAGGCCAGAGCGCATGGTACCCCAAAGTTCAATGGACAAGCGATCATGATATTCCCTGATTTTACACGCAACATACAGGAACAGCGGAAGGACTTCTGGGCAACCAAAAAAAGGCTAAGAGATAATGACATGAGATACAGCCTCTTGTTCCCTGCGCAACTCAGAATACAGCATAACGGGAAGGCATATTTCTTCACAAACCGACCAAAGCTAATGATTGGCTAGACATGTTAGGGATCAAATCGCAGTGGAGCACCCAAGAGGGAACAGAGAGCAGATTGGGCATGCCGGGGTGAGGCCCTCGTGCCAGGAGGCACTTAGCAGAGTCACTGTCAAATCAAGACACCCGCCGCACCAGCAGCATTGTGGTCTGCAGGGATGGCACCCTGATGGACTCAGACTTCATTCTGGACACAGATGAACCTCCACGACGAGAGTCCAAGACAGAGGAAGGAGAACCACTGAAGGAGAGTGAGTGGTCACCAACTCACTAGTACTGAAGGGGGAGCAAATGTCTGCTTTCTCTTGTCTAACTGCTCATCCATTATACGGCTTAGATATAATTACAGATAGGATGATTTGAATCTTGTTATAAGTATATGTATAATGATTGCAGTTATGAGAAATAACTCAGTACCGGGACAGCTGTCAAGGAGATACATGGTATTGATGCAAGGGTATTATGTATTTTACACAGTGGGATGCTCTATGTGGGCCGTAGTCCGAACGGCGGGCTGAGGGCTTCGACCTCACTCGCTCTCTGGAACATGGGCACTCTGCTAGCAGCAGAGGATGTCACATAGGCTGTTGCCTCTTCAGGAGGTATGGGGCAGTGTATCCAACATAAGGGCTAAGTTTGTGTGGGCTCTCCAGTTTGGGCACACTGCCCAAGGGTGGGAGGGGGGCATTTTGGGGCTTGTTACAGTTTTATGGGGGACATTGTGGCTCAGTTTGACTGTCAGGATGAGATTACAGAGGGTGTGAGGTACAGGGAGGGGACCAATGGGGGAGGGGTGAGAAGAGTGAATCCAGTGATGCCCAAAACCAAAAACAGCACTGATGGCCTCTGATTGGAACTGGATGGCCTGGAATGGACCGAGCATTGGGTAAATACATCAAGAGGCAGAGAATACGTTCTTACCTGTGGAGATATAGGGTGTCAATAGCCTTTTTGCAAGAAAGACACATATGGGGAGAATGTTTACCTGCACTACGACATAGATGGCTGGGGCAAATCTTTGTGACCACGTATACTAGCTATGCTCGGGGAGCATTGATATGGGTTGCACTGAGGGTATCATTTGTGGCAAAAGAGGTTAAGATAGATCTGGGGGGACGCTATGTGATCATAGATGGCACGTTACATGCAAGGGAGATCTGCTTGGTGAACGTGTATGCCCCGACCAGTGACAATCCGTCTTTCAATAGGAGAATCCTGGGAGCAGTTCTAAAAAACGTACGGCCTGCAGTGATACTGACAGGGGACTTAAACTGTGTGCTTTATGGTGCTGTAGATTGCTACCACCCCATAGGGTGCACTAAGCTGGTAATGACAGGTGCTTTACTGGAACTGAGTAAAGTATGGGGCTAAATGATGCATGGAGGGTGCGCCATCCCCTGGGAAGGATGTACTCATGCCATGTGCCTGCCACAGGCACATATAGCTAAATAGATTAATGTTTGGTATTGGACAAAGTGTTGCAATGGGTTACCACCTCCTTGTATCTGGCTTGCTATCTCTCAGATCACTCCCCCTGCTGGTTTCTGTTCACTTGCAGGTGCAGATACCAGCAGTCCCTCTACGGAGATTGAGTGTGGAAGTGTTATCTGCTCAAGTATGTGTGCACAAGTTAACCGAGATTTTGGATGGCTATATTAAAGACAACTCAGGTAGCGCCTCATCTAGGGCAATGGACTGGGATGCCATGAAGGTGGTATTGAAAGGAGAGTGCATGAAGATAACGTATGGTGTTATGCAACAACTCCTCAGGGATCTAGATAGGCTCAAGGAGCGCCTAGGCACACAGGAGAGAGAAAGACTTGATCGCCAGACCCCTCAGCCTGCAGGCGTGGCAGAGGTGTAGGGATGAAATAATGGAAACCTGGGATGGGCTTGATAGGTACTCCCTCTCCACGTATAGACAGAGGGTGCACAGGGAGGGTGATAAAGCTAGCCACATACTTGCAATGCTCATTTGTGGTGAGAATCGCCATCCACCAATATCGGGGCTCTGAGACAAACAGGGTAGGCTCAGATCCTCAAAGCAAGCTATTCTAGAGGTGTTCACTGAGCACCTACAGGGCTTATACGGAGACAACTGGCTCCATAAGTTTTCGGTCATATCTGGGGGGGATACAATTGCCCTAACTGTCTGAGGAGGACAGGGTGCTCGTAGATGCCCCATTCACAAACGAGGAGATATTGGCAGCCATCAGAACCCTAAAGTCAGCCAAGGCCCCAAGTGGGGATGGCCTGCCAGCTGAGTTTTACCAATGCCAGCAGGAAAAAGTGGCTGAGCGATTATTAGAGGTGTACTAGGAGTCCTATGAGAGGGGGGTGCTCCCGGACTCCTTGAGGGAGGCGATAATAGTGAGGATACCTAAGCCGGATAGGGTTAGCCAGGTGGTCTCCTCCTATCGTCCACTGTCAATGCAAATCATGGACCTGAAAATGTTAAGTAAAGTACTGGCCTCGAGGTTTCTGGGATATCTGCCACAATTAATAGCAGATGACCAATGTGGATTCATCCCAAAGAGGAACACACAATGTAACCTACAGCGGCTGTCGTTGGTGCTTTATTCCACTGCCTTACACGAAGGGCAATATGCTTTGGCATTGCTGGACATCGAACTAGCGTCCATTTCACTCTCCTGGGAATTCCTCTAGGAAGTACTGTATAAGAAGGGCATTGGAGGACATTACATAAAATGGGTGCCATCATTGTATAAGGAACCCTCAGCCAGAGTACGAATTGGTGGATTGGTGTCGCCGGGCTTTGAGCTGCATAGGGGGACCAGACTGGGATGCCCAGTGTCACCGATTCTCTTTGCGATAGCCATGGAGCCTCTTGCTAGCCACCTGCGGGATGTACTGCATGAGTGGGGAATACAGGTCAGGGACAACAGACACGTGGTGCCGTTCTATGCAGATGAGGTATTGGTGTATCTTCGGATCCCTAGTCAATCGGTCCCATTGTCATGCTGGAGGCTCTGGCGGATTTTGGCAACCAAACAAGACTGCGCGTCAACAGCTCCATGTCTAAGCTGTTCCCTTTGGGGACCCTGATAGGGCGATCGGAGGCATATATGACGACTCTGGCCCCACCCTGGAAAAAGAAGTGTGTGCAGTATCTGAGTATAAGGGTTACACACAATGCCACAGAGGGTTATGAGACTAATCTAGGTAGAGTTATGGGCAGCTTGAAGCGTAACATAACATTTTGAAATACGCTCCACTGTCACTGATGGTGAAAATCACCCTGGAAAAAATGGGAGTTATCCCCAGGTGTTTTTATATTTTTCAGGGCACTCTGTATAATATACCTAGATGAGTTTTCATGAAACTGTAGAAAATGCCAGTGGAATTACTCTGGCATACCGGGAGGAAGCAAGTGAGCCTGCTGACATTGAAACGTGAATCGCAGATGGGGGGACTTGAGGTCCCATGTATAGAATATTATCACCTTGCAGTGCAGCTCCAGCACGCGGTGCATTGGATGGATGAAGGGGATAGCTGGGATAGCTGCATGGCACTTGTGGTGGACATCCACTACCGGAGGTCCTGATTATAGGGGCCGGGGATCCAGACTGGTTCCCATACATGGTCCGAATGGTATGTAAGCCATGGGACTGAACAGTTAGGACGGTGATAAAATGGGCCCCGTTCGCAGGGGACTGAGCATATGATCACTACGCCCATTTCCCAACATCGGGAAGTCAATGTCTTTGCAGAGATTGCGGGGGTGGCTGTGCTACTCTGGTAGATCTTTACCCCAATAACAGATTCATATCACTGACCGAGACATTCTAGCTGGGATCTGGACAGTTTTTGCAATACGCAAATATTGTGGCCACCACTTGAGAAATCTGGCCATCTTTCCCAGATGCACCACCTACTTCCTGAACGCTAGACATTCTCCTATTGATGGCAGGGGTGAAAGGTTGATCTTGCATATATATATATAGGACCGTGAGGGAGGATGCCCCCAAAAAAGCACTTTCAGTGCAGGAGCGATGGGAGGCACAGGTGGAAAGGCCCCTCACAGAAAGAGATTGGGAAAGGATACCTGAAGAGGTCATGCGAGGTTTAAGCTCCTTCAATATAATGTGGTATATCTGTTATAACCTGGCTCCCAACAGGCTGAAATCCATATATCCGGAGCTCTTGTTGGAATGCTTCAGGGGGCATGCAGCAGACTTCCTGCACATGATATGTAGTTGTCCATATATTGTTGAGTACTGGCAGACCGTCCTTTTGGAACTTAATACTGTTGCAGGGTGGGAGACTCCTAGGGAACCATCACAATGCTTATTGGGGCTACTACTGTTTTGTGAGAAAAAGAAGCTAAGCAGACGGTTCATGATGTATGGGCTACTGCTGGCAAAACACCAGATTGTAATTGGAGGAATGTCCTCCAGACGAGCAAAGATAGAAGATTGAATGAAAGATATGGCTGAGTGGCTTAATGTAGAGGGTTGTCACATGAAGGCATCCCAAGGGATGAAAGAGTCAGTGAGGACACGAGGGCATGGATAGCAATGCTAACGGAACTACTGACCCTGCCGGATGAGTTGCCACAGTAGATTAAGGGGGACAACAGGTGCTTAGAGATATAGATCCGTAGTTGCACACTCTCAGGGGTCGCCAGAGGCAGGAGACCCAATGGGTTTGATCTCCACACACTACAACATACAAGATAGAAGGAGTGATTGTTAAAGAGCCCCCATGGAAAAGCTAGTCTGGAGTCACCTGCATGAGGTTTAGGACAACTGAGCCTGGGGTGGCGGGGGAAGGAGCGGGGAGGTAGGATGTTAACGGGGAATACAACATAAAAAGAAAAAAGGCATGGACATATATGTGTATATGTATATGCAAGAAGATGGGATAACACTACGAAATTATTTTTGAAATGTATGCAATATCTGTACATCCCGTGCCAAGAAAAAACAAAAACATAAAACCTAAAAAACAAAACGTACTCTCTGTTTATGGATGGGCTACAGTGAAAAGTTGGAAAGGAATTGAAGTAAAGTATCTCCTTTCAATGGACTCTTTTAACCCAAAGACAACAAAAGCCACTTTCATTCGAGATTGAGCACACATGTCCACAGTTTATCATATCGTCGATAGATCTGTACCAAGTTATAAACGGGAATTCTTTAAAAAAAACAAATCCACAGGTGGAGTCTTTTTTTCACCAAGACAGTATGTTTGTGGCAATTATTTATTGTCATCTCCAGCTGTCCAAATGCTCTTTGCAAGCTGACTCATAGGCTGAGATTGACCATTCCTTCTAAAACAATCGTGATATTAAGTGTCATGTCTTTTTTATTACAGTAATTTGAAAAACATTATAATAATTACATTTATCACTCACGGTTTTATAAATATTGTGCATATGTTGTGAAGGCACTTTATACAGAGTTAAGTGTACCGATCATAAACTTAGCTCGCTCGGCATACTTTGGCATTTCAAAAGTATTCTCTGAACACATTTCTGAGGTCTTCTTTCCTACCATAGTTTGCAACGGAAAGAGAAAGACATTACAAACATAAGACAGTCCAAGCAACAGCCCTTTTTTGTGAAAATGAATTTAAAACTTTAAATCGCATAAGGGAATAATCTCATCCATCCATCATTATTAGACATGTCACCAAAACTACTGCGCCTGCTTTTGTTTTCAAGTAGGTCAGGCTCCACGATCAATTTTGTTGGAGACATATCTCCCAGAAACCACAAATGTTCTGTGCAGAAGCATTGCTCCGGTGCCCTAAAAATTAATTACAAAAAGATTACCTCTGGCTCAGGTTTAATATGAAGTTTTATTATTTATTGCATGGAGAGAATATTTTCTAGTATTTTTGTGGTAGCTGCAGTGCATCAATGTTACTTTATTTTAGAAAAGTTTAGAGCATTTTTCTCTAGGCATTAAGCAAATCACAGGTTTTAAAGAGAGAACTTATGCAGCCTTTCCTTGAAGGCCTGAGTTCATAGACAATAGATACAAATTATTATTTATTGTTGCATTTGACTTCCGCACAGAAATATGTAACTAGAATGGTTCTTGTAAAGGCATTATTAAACATAGTATATGAGATACACTTCTTTCAAGATTACATACAGAAAGATACAATAACACACAATAGTAAAATCAGTTATACAATAAAATGTACGGGCTAAATAGCACATAAAGGTTGTCCAATATCGAACTTAAAACACAATTTGGCAAAGTCAAGTCACATCCCGCTTTCACTCTGATATGTGGCTGGGAAGCTTTTAAAATGTGCAAGCAATGCCAAAGCCAATAGTGGTGATCAGGTGTCTCCGCTAAATGCTGTGCAAGATGAAGGTGCAACGCAGCAGCAATCTTGAAAGTATGAAAACGCATTCTACATTTTGAAGTTTGCCACTGGGTGCATGTTCACTTTGTGTCCAACAATGTGGCGGTAATTTTGAAAGGATAGAAAACAATGGGACAGATGTACAATCCCCTATCACCACCACAACGTCACTTTTACCAACATTGTGGTGGCAATAACTTAACGTGGCTTATCGCTCCCTTGTACATAAGGCCCCCTTTCACGCTATGGTTAGAAATAAGTTGTGGGCAGTGGGTGTTGGGTTCCATCGCAACACTCATCATTTTGACCCTGCCCCCACAAGGGTGGCGTACATAGGAGGTAGCGCCAAAATTAAGACCAGGTAAATCCATTTTCCATGTGTGCTGCCTTGTGCAGCACACATGGAAAATCAAAATGCCATGGTTTGTTAATGTACAGGAAGGTGCTCCTTCCTGTACATAAACAGACCTTTTAAAATAATGCCATTTTGTCACTTTCATGTGTGCTGCACGAAGCAGCACACATGGAAGTGGCAGAATGGCATTTTAGGATTGTTTATGTGCAGGAAGGGACACCTTCCCACACATTAGCATCCTTGCCTGCATGCAGAAACCCTTACTCTATGGTGCAAGGGTGCCTGGGTTGCTGCTAAATTGCTAAACTTAGCACCATTGCAGGGGGAAACGCAAAGCTGCACCACATTCTTGTAAATATGGTAAAGACTTCTGTTTCAGAAATGGTGGAGCGCGACGTTAAGCCAAGGAGGCTAACGCCGTGCTCCGCCACTTCCTTGTACATATCCCCCAATGTTTTCTTTAGGATTAATATGGGCAGTTATCATTATTGGCCTTGCCTATGTAAGCACATTTTAAAAGCACGGAGCATTTGCAAAGTCAATAGCTGCAGCTAGTACGGAGCGGCAAAGGAATGGCATGGGGTGAGAGAAGATGGTTAAAGGAGCACCACAAAGCCCAGTAAAGTACTGCAGGAAACAACTGCCACCCAAAGCCTGATGTTCAGCAGAGCAGTAAATGAAAGAAAGGGTGAACATTGAGTGAGGAAGTTTGGTAGAGAGACACATAATCACGATCATCACCAAGAATGCCATAACGTTCCTGGTGCACCCTAGAGGATTACTTGTTTGAGAGACATAGTGGATGAGTTTCCGGGCGGCCAGAAACACTGCAAGCGCTCTCTAAAGCATTAAAACAGAGTAGGTAGCAGAACATGCACTTCCATGGAGTGCTAAATAAACAAATGCTAAGAGAAAAGTAGCTCCATGACAACCGCAGTGGAAGGATACACTTTAGTCAATGAAAAGTCAAGGTAAGCAAGCTATTGTTCAGAGATCGGAATAGGGAGGAAAGCCATATCATAAAAATGAGGGAACTGAGATAGATAACAAAAACATCCAATCGTAAGCAAGGACATGAACCATTGCCCACTCTATATAATACTTTATACAATGGTGTCTGTAGCAAGACTGCAAAAACACATAGGAAACAAAAAATTAATAATAGCTATCTACCATAGTGTGCTGTACTTCCTCCATAGTCTACACATATTTTAAATGTGTGACCCAGTATGCTTTGACTCCTTGCTTAAACCTTTTAAAATTGTTTTTAACTCAAAAATTAGGTAAGCAGATCTTCCCTGTCATAGTCAAACAGATCTAAGTCTAGCATTGGATTGAAATTACCTGCAATGACCACTTGTTTAAGGTTAACTTTATTGTAATTAATAGAGAATTATTTCAAGGCATCCAAAGGCCCTTAAGCCGCAGGGTTTAGGTTGAACTGTACGTTCATAATTAACATCACAGGAACTATTTGGTAGAGGGAGTCAGTGAGCTGGAGAGTAGTTAAGGTAAAGAAATAGAGATGAGATGGAGAGAAAGACTACTTTCCCAGGGGACCGCATTAAAGATGGGAGCCCTGGGCAATTGTCCACTTTGTCAATTACTTAAAATGTTTCTGAGCATGAGGAGGTGGTCTATTGCAATGAAACCATGGAAAGTCTTTGTTGTACTTTTATTTCCTGAAATAAGCCATTTGCAAGCATATTGAGGATGTTGAGCTCAAAATGTCCAATCAAATAGATCAGAAAGGGGCACCACGACAAGAAAGAGGCAATATAATCCATTTCCAGTATTATAAACAGTCATTAAAGACATCACCATCCTATGTGACTGGCTGAATGCATGAAATAACAGATGGATGACATATCAAACTTCATCTTTCTAGAGAAGTCTTCCACTGCAGCATCATTATTATAAACCCTCATCTGTGAATTATAATTAAAGCCTCTAGGCATAATACCAGATACAAAGCTTCCTAATATGATTTCTTCCCTGAGTGGCTCACAGCCAGGCATGGCAGACAACTTAAAGTCATTGACCTTGATGGAGCAAGGTTTTCGCAAAATAAAACCTGCTCGGATTGAACTCCTCATTGTGTGAATTATTAACAAAATTATGTGAAAATTAACAGCGCAAAACTAAAAGGAGCAACAATGAAAACTGCGCAAGTGTGTGCTGGGGGAAATTAGTGTAGGCCGCAAATGCACAGGATTAATGCAAAAAAATAACAGCCAAAAAGTTGTGAGTTTTTTTTTACTAACTGTTCGATAATAATGTGCGGGGCATAAGAAAATGCAAGCAAAAGCATTCATAGAGTTTAATAACAGATTTTTCTAAAAAAGCAATGATAATCACACTTTGATTTTCCTAGACCGCATTTTACTGCTCTGCAGAGAAGGCCTCAAGAGTCTTTTTAGGTTTAGTTTGCTTATTAGAATGAAAATATGTAATCTATCCTTCGTGAGTTCCTGATGATGGCCAAGGTTGTGTAGAGGAAACAATGAACATGATGAATGGAACTTCCTTGCCGATCAGAGTATGTGGACACCTGTACTGCAAGGTTGATAAAGTTGTGAGATGGTGAAATGTACAAACCTCGGAAGAAGCAAAATCTGTATTTCCTCTGCCAAAGGTTGATGACGTGAGCTGTTAGAGACAAGGAACTGTTGAAAAGTTAGGCGCATCGAGAGTGGAGTGATGAGACACCCCTCATTTGAACCAATGAGATTTGAGAATTTTATGTGTAATGATACATGAGGGGTTGGATCTTTAGTGAATTTAGGGTATAACCATTAGTAGTAAGAGGGTGGGGTTTATTCCTACTTTGCGAGAGGAGAGAGCTGTGTTGCTGTTTCCTAACTTTGGTTGGCTGTTGTTCTGCTGATCCTGGCTCTATGACTTTGCTCCTCATTTCTTCTTGGGGATGCCCAACTTAATCTCATGGCCAGAGGGCAGCTTTTCAGATTTCTAATTAATTATATGATAGGTTCCTATGATATTCTAAATTTGCATAAATCTTATTTGCAAATGTCTTTATCATTTTGTCTCTACGCCTAACCACTCTCTCATTGCACTGATATTTGAGATGTAACATTGTGATTTATCTCATTACTGTATTGTACTTGATGAGCAATCACATTATTAAGATAAAAATATATTGATTCATAAACAGAGTTTGTCTTTATTAGTGTCAAATTGGTTATATTGTAAGATTATTCTTTATGATGATACTTCTCTATGATTCTGCCAATCCATGACCACTCTCAAAGATTCATCGAAGAAGGAAGAGGTTAAATAATAAACGAGTGAATTGATAAGATAGGTTTAAACTCATACAGCATGAAAGGGACTGTTAGGTATTAAATTGGGTCCAGCTGATAGAAATTTGTCAGTAGCAGACTTGATGGGTATTTGAATTAAATTGGCAATTTAATAGGTCAGAATTAATAATTTTGGGTATTAACATTTCGTATTATTGTTATATTTTGTGGTCTGTCGTTGACCTTAAGAGAGATGGGTCTGAAGTGGCCTAAGATCCCGGGAGGATATTAGCCTAATGGGCAGGTTTAGTGTGGCAGACACTAAGGGGGTGATTCCGATCTCACTATGAAGGGCTCCGAATGCGATACGGCTGGAAAAAGTATGAGGCGTACTCGTGTTTTCCGAATGACTTGTACAGCTGTCAAGCGAGCAAGTACGATGCAAGAAACACAAAATCGCTGACCAAATCCTTTCCGGGCCCGAACTGTTCTGTACATCTAATCTGTAAGCAAACCGTGCCATGCAATGGAGGCGGTTTCTGACCAAGCCTGTACGATGCACGATTTGGACAGCTGGATCGAGTCGGAGCCTCCCACACGTAAAAGCTCCAGGAAGCAGACTTCGGAGGTCCGCGCCGAACCCACCCAACACCCGTAGCCACATGAGTCGATCACGGGGGAAGCCAAGGGTCTCCCCTACACATGCATGTACGGTGCGGGTGGCACAGACGTGTCCCCACTACAGGGGGTGCCCTTGTGTGCAACGTACCTTTTTCGGCAATGGGAGCCTATGTACGCATCGTACAACCGGCTCCCATTGACTTCAATGGGGCTCCGAGCGACCCGTGTTTGTCCGCGCTTGTTCACATCGTACTCGGGTGCACCCCGGAGCACAAGTCAGTCAGAAAGCCCACTGGATCCGAGTCGGACAGAGCCTTCTCCCAGCGAGATCGGAATCAGCCCCTAAGTAGTATTGCGTTGTCTGCTGGTGTGGTTTCAAGCAACAGATGGGTTGTTAATGCTGCATGGGGTATTCTGAAGTTATTATAGTGGAGATTTATTTGGATACTTTAAGTAAGCGCAGCTAATGAAGTCCAAGAATTTTCACTTGATTGAGGGTGGGGTAACGCGGATCAATATTCCGCTAGTAGCGAAAGAATTCTTTGGATAATTACATCTGTCTCTTTCTTTAGTAGGGCAGACAAGCAGGTTTGTTTTATGTTGTTTAAAATTTTGTTTTCCTTTGAGAAGAGCTTGTAAATTTCTGCCGATTATTTTTGTAAAGGGAGGGTCAGTTGTAGGAGTTATACTGACTTCACAGAGATCTGCAATGGCATTGGTCAGTTAGTGTGAATCGTGACAAAAGGGTGCTATGTTGTTATTGGTTGGTTGGTGTGAGCCGCACTGATATTGGGCAGTTTGAAAGAATAGTGTTTGTGTGAGTTTTAGCATAGCGAAAGAAATAGAATGAAGTTATTGAAAATGATTAAGACTTTGTTTAGGAAAGATGAGCCTATATCTATTAGAGAGGGTTGTCCTATACCGCCTGATGGCACGCCTGCTTCTTTTATCTCTTTAGAACAAGGATTCTATATGTGTACATGGTTGGAGAATTGGGTGAAATATACAGAAAGAGATGGGAGCATGGCATTTCCAGAGTATGGCAATTTTAATGTGAGGATTTTAGTGAATCAAATGAATCAATTGAGACCAAATCCTAGACCTATGCAATGCAAAGCGCTTGAGGAATGGGAGCATGAGGCATATAAGGGAGACAGAGACAGGTCTGTGAATACATATAGAAATACTGTGAGTAGATACTCAGAGGCAAAATGGGATGCCCAAATGAAAAGGTGGAGAATGGATGTGATTGCTGCAGGTGAAGGTTTATATCCGGTTGTTGTAGTAGAGGATCAGGTTGGAGGAAAATGTAAGGAGAAAAAGGAACATTTAGAATGTTCAGGTCTAAATGAGGTTGATGATGAGTTATTGGATGAGGTTTTACTTAACAAACTTCCACCATCTCAGGAAGAACAGGGAGGATTACTCCAAATGCTCATTGATTCAAGTAGAGGTTCCTCAGTCTTCGCAAGTGAGAATACAAATTCAACAAGTCAGGTAAAAGATGATTTGATACAAAAGATTACTCAATTAAATCTGAATGCAGAAGCTTTAACAGTTCCTGTGATGATTGGTCCCATAGTTGCATTGTATAGTGAAGGTCGGAACATTTCCCAAGTACATACCTTGACAGTACCTGTTAATAGTGATATAGTTAATGGTGGTGTTGAAGCAAGTCAGACAAGAACATTGATTGATATTTCAGAAAGATCAGTGGAAACCCCAAAGTGTAATGTACAAATGGAACCTAGAAGATTAGTGCAAAATGTGAGAGAAGTGACACCTACTTCAGGAGGTTCAATAGGTTCAATAGGACCATCACCAGAATAGTTGGATGAACGGATTGGATGAATAGTGTCTAATAAAGCGAATACAAGCTTGGATGTGAGACGATTAAAAGCGGATTTGGAGGAAATGATTCTACATGCGATTAGTCCAGAAAGATTGTGTAAATACCAGGAAGAAGAATTGTTGTTTTAGTGTAAGAATATTATAATGAGCGTGAAGAGTCTTCATGAGAGATTTGCTGAAGTTGCACATACTTTTGGAGTTGACATAGAGAAATCAAAGGCTTTACAAAAGACATATAGATTGGATTTTAGTGATAACGATTTGGAGAGTGTGAATGCTTCTGGTAAGTGATTGCACATTAAGGAGTTGATTAAAATATTTAGATGATGTGGTGAATTGTAACATTGGAAAATGCAGGTGGGCTAAAAAGAAAGAAGCAATGTTTGCAAATGAATTAGCATTGTCTATGTATCCAGTGAGAGAGCAGGGAGTGAGACAATAACGACTGAAAGGATATATCCAATGAGAGAGGTACCAGGAGGTGGATATGTATGCGTTCCGTGGTCAAGGCAGGATATACTGTCTTTTACAAATGAGTTTCCCAGATCGGGAGAAAAACCAGTTGAGTGGTACAAACAAGTAGATAGATTTGTAAAGGTTTCAAAAGTCTTGTTGAAAGATTTGGATTGTTTATTTGATATTGTAGTTCCAGCTGATTTATGAGTGTAAAATTGCAGCAGATTGGCCAAAACTAGAATATCTCAGAGACGCAAAGACTGGAGCACCATCAGATGAAGTGATGAAAAAATATAATCAACTAATTATCTACTTGAAGGGAAAGATTTCACCAAAAAAGATAGGTTGGGTAAAAATAGATAGAACAACTCAAGAATCAAAAGAAACAGTACATGCTTATTATGAGAGGCATCTACAGGTATTTGAACAGTACAGTGGTTTTGAAAGCATAACTGATAAAGACTTGGCACATTTTGTATATAAGTTTGTGTTTGGTTTGAATCCAGAGATTAGTAACATGATTCTCCAGCATTTGATTCGTTGGCAAAACAAGAGTGTAGATATTGCGGTATGTGAAATAATGTAGCGATGATAATGAACTGTGACATAAAAAGATGGACATTTTGTGGATTTTTCTCAACTAGGATTCCAAGGAAAGGGTCAGAATCAGAATATTCAGAATGATCAGATTTCCAACATGGGAGGTATCATGATGAGTGGTGTTGTTTCTACTCAAGGAAGAGAGAATAGGGCATGTTACAATCCAAACATTTACAATGCATGCTTTTACAACGTAGTTTTTACATCGCAATATCCATTACAAATCATGATTTTACAAAGCATGCCATCACAATGCATTTTTAGAAACTACATTTACAACGCATTCCATTACAACGCATACCATTACAATGCACAATACTTTTAGGGTAACAGTGGGGTAAGATTTGGATAGTGTAGGGGTAACATTACTATTCCCACTCCAATGAGTGCAACAGTAGGGTAAGTGTTGGATAGAATGGAGACAAAATTACAATTCCCACTCCAGTGAGTGCAACAGTAGGGTAAGTTTTGGATAGTGTAGAGGTAAAAATTACTATTCCCATGTACCCCCAAACCCATACGCACCCTAAAACTAAAAAGAACTCAATTACTTACCATATACTGCATCGCAATGGTATGCATTGTAATGCCATGCGTTGTAGTGACATGCCTTGTAATGCCTGCATTGTAATGGCATGTGTTTTAAATGCAGGCGCGTTGTAACACCCGCATTGTAAAGGTAGTGTGTTTTAATAACTGCGTTGTAATATTAGTTTCCCAGAAGAGGTGGGGTGAAGGTAACAAAGAGGAGATGAAAAAGAAAATGCCCTTGTTAGGCGTTCGTCAAGTTGGGACATTGGAAACGCGAATGTAAGGTTTTCCTAGAGAATAATGGAATGAATCAAGATTTTAGTCAGCAAATGCAAGCTGAGGTGAATAGAAATCAGATACAACCGAAACAAGTAGTTACACAACTGCAAATACCACAAGCCCCAATGCCAAACAATGTGGATGCTCAAGTACAGAGATGCAGTGCAAATGTGTGTTTTCATACGGGAGAGCAAGTTAATATTAATCAAAATGTGCAAATGGCTTCACAATACTCGTTGCAGTGCCAAGAGAGTGATGCAGATACATCCTAATTAGGCGTGGGCGGTAAATTCCGTTCCACTCGTGGAATTGGCTGAATTTGGGTAATTTCGCGTTCAGCGGAGAACGCGAAATTGCCCAAAATTCTGGTCCCGCTAAAATTTTTGCATGCTCGCGTTATCAAAATGCGTGTTCACTAGATATTTCCCCCCGAGAACGCAAAAAGCAATTGCGAACAGGAAAAAAGTATCGCGAACACGCAATTCTGCGTGTTCGTGGAATTTCTGTGTGTTCGTGGAGATTTTTTACCGTTTCGCGGAGATTTGCATAACGCCATTACGCAAATTCCACCCACCCCTAATCTTAATGATGGTGCCAGAGGGGGGAGGAGTGCATGCTTGGTGCATCTCTATAGGTAAATCAATGTGGTCCTTTTGTGGATGTAGAAGTCGAAGGCATGTAATTACATTCCTTGTATACACTGGTTCTATCTGTTGCACTGTGTGAACTGTGGAAATTCCTAACCTACCCCTGGGGAGATACTATCCAAGTTGTAGGTGTTTCAAATCAATTGATCAGAACTCCAGTGACAAAACCACTGAAGTTACACATTGGAGATTTCAAAGACTTGCATTCTTTTGTGGTGTGACACGAGTACAGTTAACCTACTAGGTAGAGATTTACTTTGTATGTATAATTGCAGATACAGTGATGATTGATGTGTGGGATTTTTCAGTGAAAGACATTGGATTGATGAAAGGAATTGATCCTATTCAGATTTCAATCAAACAAGGTGCAGAGTTTCCAAAAACGCCACAGTACAAAATGAGTCCTGAGACCATTGCAAGAGTAACACCTGTAATTGAATTAATGATTGGACAAGGTATTTTGAGAGAGATACCTGTGAGTACTCATAATTCACCTATTATGGGGATTAAGAAACCAAGTGGGAAGTATAGAATTGTTTAAGACTTGAGGAAAATCAATAAGATAGTGATACCTTGATGCCCAATAGTGCCAAACCCAGCAGTAATTCTTTACCAAATTCCTTGTGATGCGGAGTGATTTACTGTGATTGAGTTGTGCCAAACATTTTTCTCTATACTCTTGCATCCGGATAGCCAATATTTGTTTGCATTCCAGTTCACAGACCATGTTTTGGCATGGTGCAGAGTTCCTCAAGGCTATCCAGAGTCCCTCAATTTTCAATCAGATTTTGAAAAAATGCTTAGAGTCATAGGTAATGCCAGAAGACTCAGTGTTGGTGCAATTCATTGATGACTTACTTGTTGCATCAAAGACAAGGGAAGCATGTGTGACAGATACAATTGATCTACTGAACTATTTGAAAGTAGGTGGCAATAAAGTGTCACCTGCCAAATTGCAATTTTGCCAAAAAGAAGTTTTATATTTGGGACACAAAAGTGAGAAAGGAGTCAGAAAAGTATCACAAGATCGAAATAACTGTGATGTTGCAAATGAATCCGCCCAGAACACAGGAAGAAGTTTGAATGCCCCTGGAAATGGTTGGATACTACAGACAATGGATCAGTTGCTTTTCACTGACAGCAAAGCCATTACAGAGATTGACACATAAAGATGTAACTGATCCAATTGAATTGGATGAAGAATGCATGAGAGCATTTGTAGAGTTGGGAGACAGCCTTTGTTGAGCACTTGGATTAGGAATGCCAGACTTTAGCAAGTACTTTGCACTATTCTGTTGGGAGAAAGACTGTTGTGCACTTTCAGTAATAATTCAAACGCAATGAACAGCACGCCGTCCATTTGTATATTTTTCTGCAATACTAGATTCAGTGGCTGCAGTGTTACCAGGATGTTTAAAAGGAGTTGCTGCTACTTGTGTGAGTTTGGAACAAAGTGAAGTGATTGTAATGGGACATTCATTGAGAGTGTATGTGCCACATTCTGTTGAGATCTTGCTGACACGAACTCAAACACAGCATCTAACATGTAGTCGGTTGACAAGATATGAGAGAGTGATTTTGTGAGCAGAAAATGTGACTGTGACAAGATGCACAAATTTGAATCCAGCTACATTGTTACCAAGTCCAAATTGTGAGGAAGTGGTGGATGAAGCTGATCATGATTGTCTGAATGTGACTGAATTAAGTACAAAACCAAGGCATGATATAAGAGACACACCATTGCCTAAGTCTGATTGTGTGAATTTTGTGGATGGATTTTGTCTGAGAGATCATAAAATTACTTTGCGTGCTGCGTATGCAGGCTGTACAGTGGCTTTGGCTCTCCAAGATTCATACTTGAAAGGAGTAAGTTTGGCAAAAAGTTCTAAATTGGTTGCATTGACCAGAGCATGTACAATTGGCAAAAACCTGAGAATAACATATTCACTGATAGTTATTATGGTTTTGGGGCCATTCATGACTTTGGACAATTGTGGGTACAACGTGGATTATTGACATCATCAGGATCACCAATTCAGAATGGCAATTATGTAAAAGAGCTACTGGTTGCACTACAATTGCCCAAAGAGATTGGAGTGGTGAAATGTTCTGTGCATGTCAGGAAATGACTATGTGACTAAAGAAAATAATTACGCGGACCAAGTTGCATGTTTTTGTGCCCAAAATTCAATTTCAATTAACAAGGATCTGATACAAATTGCCATCTAATGTTTTCTACTGTGGAGACATGGGAAGAAGTTAGGCAAGTGCTGGAAGAAGCTAGTGAGGAAGAGAAAGAAATCTGGATCAAATCAGGTTGTTCACGTAGGGCTGAATATGACATATGGGTGTACACTGATGGTAGACCAATAATCCTGGACAGCTTGCTGTCACAAATGGCAAGGATGTACAATGGTTTAACACCTGTAGGAAGAGATGCAATGATTAGGCTATTTAAGCAAACATGGCACAATCTCAAGTTCAGGGTCCTTGCAGAGAGTCTTTGCCAGAGATGCATAACTTGTCAGCAGCAGAATGCAGAGAGGAAAACTGTTGTCACTTGGGGATGAATTGGGAAAGCAGCAGGTCCATTTACCACACTGCAGGGAGACTTTATTGAGCTTCCTCCATGTAATGGATTGAAATATGTGTAGATAGTGGTCTGTCTGTTCTCTCGTTGGGTAGAAGCTTACGCAACAAGACGAAATGCTAGTCTAACTGTTGCTAAATTGCTACTAAGGGAGATGATACCAAGGTTTGGATTTCAAGACTCTTTAGAAACAGATAGAGGTACACATTTCAACAATGAAATACTTTGCATGATTTGTGCAGCATTACAAATTGAGCAAAAAATACATTGTGACTATCGACTAGAAGCTTCAGGTGTGGTTGAACAAATTAATGGCACCATTGAGTCGAGACGTTCAAAAGTGTGTGTGTCCACAGCACTAAAATGGCTAGATCCTTACCCTTAGTTCTGATGAGTCTGAGTATTCCTGATAAAAACACTGGATTATAGCCTCAAGAAGTGATTATGGAGAGATCAATGAGACAGCCAATAGTCCCAGCAAATGAAGTGATGAATATAACTGATGATCTAGTGCTCGATTATTGAAAAGGAATGATGTGGTGCGTTCTGAAATTTCATCAGGTTGGAGAAGTATCTAAAACAACACAGCAAGAACAAGTACATGACCTAAATCCAGGAGAGTGGATCCTGGTAAAAAAAAAGTTGTAAGAAAGTCTTGCTTGGGGAAACATGGCGGCCGTAGGCTAACGCGGCTCGCACGTCGGCAGTCTCCTGAGACCTTCGTTGCTCACCCGGGCAATGGCTGTAACTGACTGAAATTGAGCGTGGTTCTGTTTTGTTTCCTGCTGCTCGGGAAGCCGCTCTCCCTGCGCTAATTCACCGAACAACGCCGAAACGCCGAGAACGCTCCACTCCGGTGAATGTGCCCACCACATACGAGATCGATCTCCGCCTCTCTCCCATTTTGGGGGCCGGCAGCCGTGGAGATCAGGCGCGGCCGCTGCTCGGAGCACTCACACGGCAGCTGCAGCACCCGGCGGACGGAGAGGGGAGGATTCATTGAAAGCGTCCTTGTCTGCTGAAGAAAAGCGTGACACAACGAGTGCTGCAACGGTGAAGGGGAGTAATGAGCTAAGTGCACAAAGCTTGGAGGGTCACGATACAAGTAAGGTTTTTAAGTTATTTAAAAAGGGTGCAGAGGTAGAGGTGAACAGTTACCTGTCTAAGTCCCCACCACACTCGCAAATAAGAGTAACTCGAAGTAAAACCAAAAATAAAGAGAAAGCGGTAGGTTTGGAGGGGGATAAACTACCGATCCCAGAAGGCACTTGGGGTGAGCTACAAAAGAAGGTGCGGACAAAAAAGAAAATAGACACAACAAAAGAAATACACACCACCCAAAAGCAATCCCAAAGTAAGAATAACACCAAAAAAGCAAAAGCCCCTGGGGGTATAGCCCCCTCCTTGCGAACATATTTTAAGGCCCTACCACAAGTGCTGCGGATTACGCAGGACATGACTGCTGCCTTGGAAAATACTAGCTTAATGCAGGAAAATCAACAAACTGAATCCTCTCCAGGATTAAGGGCATCTTCTGTTACTTCACCAAAAGAGGGGACATTGGAAACAGTTGAAACATATATTAGCCCCGAAGTGACCAAAGTGACCGATGAGCCGTTAATAGAAACATACACAGTGAGTCCTAGTGACAATCCTCTCCCTGACCAATTAAAGAAAATCACAGGAAAAGAGGTCTTGGGAGTTGTAGCAGGGAAAGAGAAAATAGTAGCTCCCCATAATTCAGACCCGGCTTATGGCAACGCACTTGAGGCAATAGTATCCTCTATTGCAGCAATGAGGGAAGAGATAAGGCAAGACTTTGCGGTCTCTAAAACTAATCAAGCTGAGATAAGGGTAACATGTGAGGAGTTGGGTCAAAAGGTTGACAGTCTTGGTGGAAGAACGGAAAACTCGGTAAGCGTTTTGACCGCAGACGTGGAGTCAGTAAGCTCTAAAGTACGTACTCTCCAAGGGGAGGGCGAAAATATGAAAGAAAGGATCGAAGTCTTGGAGAATTATTCCAGACGTAATAACATCCGTCTCCTAAAAGTTCCAGAGGGGAAAGAAGGAAGCGATCTTAAATCTTTCATAGTACAGCTACTGAAAACTTCTCTCACATTGGAAGAATCAGTTGAGGTGCTTGATAGAGATATACAGCGAATTCATAGAGATCCGTTTCGTCTAAATCCAGCAAGGACCAAACCAAGGAAAATTCTAGTTAATTTTTTGACCTACACCCTTAAAGAGAAAATCTTAAACCTTGCCTTGAAAGCAGGCACTATGAAGGGCCCCGCCGATTTCTCGTTTGAAATACGATCAGATTTATCCAAAACCACGCTGGATAGGCAGTGGGAGCTCGGAAGACGCATGGACTCCTTTAGATCACTCGGGGCAACAGTACAGATGAGATTTCCTGCATTCCTCAGAGTCATGTACAATAATAAGATGCACAATGTTAGGTCTATACAAGACGCTGATGACTTGTTAAATTCCATAAAAGACCACGCTCAAGCTCAGGCTCTGGTTCATAAATAAATAAGTTAACATAGCTAATTTCAGAACGAACAGATAGACAAAAAAAGAGAGAAGGGAAATCAAATCAAATAAAACTAATAAATCACTAAATAAATCAAATAGGATGTACTTCACTTAATTGCATAATAGGTTATCTAGGGGACACTAGAGGGTGAAATGCAAAAAATATATATATATTTGTATATATATATATATATATATATATATATATATATATATATATATATATATATATCCAAGAAGCTGCTCGAAAGACTCGGATGCCGCGTTATCTTCCAGCATACAACGAAGAAGCAGACACAAACCCAAAGTAAGTGCAGAGAGTAGCGTTTATTTTCTCGCTAGTCAGCCATAACGCGTTTCACCACAGAAGTGGCTTGATCACATGACAACGTTCAAACATTGAGTGGACCATTAAGACAGCTAGCACCAAAAGCACGTGACTGGAATAGTGATAGACATAAAAGAAAACAGTGAAATACTACTGAAAATCTTCCTTCGAAGAAAACACGAATAATGTATAAAATATACAAAAGCTAAACTCAAAAAATTTGAGAATAGTAGAAACATTGACATTCACCATCTGATATATATTTTCTGGGGTCATTTACAATAAACAAGTACACTTAAATAATTTAGGTTGTTGACCAACGTAGTTTCCAAATAATATGAAAAAAGAGGAAACCTCTAACTGAACTGTATAGGTCAAATATATTTACATGATTGATTTTAAAGAAAAAATACAACGTATTATTTGACATGTATCAATGTATGAAAAAAGTTGCTTATTATTCGTACAAAAATAGTTCTATATGTAAAAAAACGTATTATTTCATATATTTACACAGATAATTTACACAGGGTAAAAAAACAGTTGGTCATAACATGATTTCAAGCATAATGCCTAAAGGTAATTAATATAGGTGTACTGCTGAATATACTAATGGCCCCCCGTCAGTCATTAGCAGATTCAGAATCCATAACAGATGGTGATCGAAGGACAATAACCAGTAAAGGAAAGGGTCACTGTGTGCATAAAGTGAAAAAGTGCTAAAGTTTAACAAACCTCGATATGAGGATTTGGTAAGTAAACAAAGAGAGAAGGGGCATTCAGCAGGGACAAGGCCCAAAGAACTATGTGGTTCAAATAACACATTTCAATGCCATTTAGTAAGACGATATAACCAAAAAAAAGGGTAAGGTTGAATCAGTACGCAATGATTTTCAAAAGGAAAACAGAAAGGAGAAGGACACAGCGAACAGGTTCTCTAACCAGTTTTTACGGGGTTCACTAAAATATTTGCATTGATAAACATTTATAAACATGTGTGTAAGTCCTCAGTGTTATTTAACCCTCCAGGGCTTTTGCTGTTGAAGTTCAGGATATACCTTGTCTCCAACTTGCGCATTAGGTGCTCACGGTCACCTCCCTGTTTGGTTTTGGGAATGGTGTCGATGACATAGTACTTGAGATCCATCAAGTTGTTGTTATGGGTCTCCCGAAAATGTCTCGCCACTGGGTAGGTGGGGTCAGAGTTGGTGATAGCCCTAATGTGTTGCAATATCCTAGTACTGGCCGGTAGCTTGGTACTTCCCACATACCGTAGGGGACAAGTACATTCTAAGATGTAAATAGCATACTCGGTTTTGCAGTGGAGGGATTTTGAGATTTTAATCTCCTTGCTGCTGAAGGCAGTACGGTAACTAGTTTTGTTAATACCGTAAGTACATGCTTTGCATGAGTGACATTTAGTGAATCCCCGTGAGCTTTTCAACCAATCTTTTGAGGGAATCACCTCAGGACAATTAGACACTAGGCTGTTATGGAGGGAAGTAGCCCTTTTATAGGTGATGTTAGGTTTGGTGGGCATAGCTTGACCTATAATAGGATCAGAACGAATTAGAGCCCAATTTTGGTTAACGATTTTATTTATAGCACTTTTTTGGGCACTATAGGGCACAATGAGTCTGACTGAACTGGAGTCCAATGCTTTGCTGGATTCAGATGTGGGCAGTTTATTTGCTTTGGGGGCAAGGAGAAAATTTCTATCCTGTTTTGCAGTTTTGTTGATGGCTGTTTGAATAATATGAATAGGATAACCTCTGGCGAGGAATCTGTCCCTACATTCATTTTGTGCCATCTTCAAATCTGATGGGTTGCTACAAATCCGTTTAATTCGCAGCATTTCCCCATAGGGGATGCTGCGAATAAGATGTTTGGGATGAAAGCTGGTGTAATGAAGGATGGAATTGCCCGCTGTCTCCTTTCTGTATAATTTCGTTTCCAGTGTATTGTCATGGATGTAAATTTCTATGTCTAGAAAGTGAATGTTGGTATCACTCATGGTACAGGTAAAGTTTAAATTAATATTGTTGGTATTCAAGAGGTTAACCCACTCCTGGGCCTCTTCCCTACTACCATTCCAGACAAAGATAAGATCATCGATGTACCTGTAATACATTTTAACATGATTGTTGTAGAGGTCGCCTAGAGTCCCTTTTAGGACCAGCTCCTCCCACCAGCCCATAAAAATACAGGCGTAGCTGGGGGAGAAGCTGGCCCCCATTGCCACCCCCCGCATTTGTTGATAGAAAGTTTGATTAAAGGTGAACATATTATGATGTAGACAAAAGGTCACCATATCTAACAACATTTTGTTATGCTCAAGGGAGGTGGGTCTGTTTTTGGAGAAAAAGTAACTCAAGGCTCTTAGACCATCTTTATGATCAATACAGGTATAAAGGGATGATACATCCAGGGTAAGCAAGAGATATCCAGGGTCCCAAACAAAGTTCTGGATTTTGTCAAGAAAATCACTGGTATCTCTCAAATAGGAAGATAATCCAGTTACACAGTCCTGTAAAAAAAAGTCAATATAGTTAGAGGTGTGTTCCAACAAACTGTTCCTGCCGGAAATGATGGGCCTTCCGGGGGGGTGCATGGCATCCTTATGAACTTTAGGAATAAAGTAGATGTTGGGAATGACCGGGTAATCTTTTTTCATATATAGATATTCATCTTTGGTAATTAGTCCAGCACTCTTCCAGGCTAAAAGTTTCAGATGGAATGAGTTGAAGGTCTCTTTAATTGCTGAAGCACTGCTCATTTTGTAGCAATTGCGGTCATTCAATTGAGACATTGCTTCAGTCATGTATTGATTTCTGTCCCATAGCACCACGTTGCCTCCCTTGTCCGAGTTTCTAATGACAATCTGATTATTTTGTTGTATTTTGGCTACAAGATTATCATACGCTCTATTTTGTCTAAGTATTTTATTTCTCATGGCACATGTTTTAAAGTTCAATTTTTTCAGTTCATTGATCACATGCTCGTTGTAAATGTCAATGCCATCACGCGGCATGATAGGGTTGAACTTAGATTTGTTCTTAAAGGGAGTTACGATTTTCTTTTCTGGAGCTTGGTTGACAAGTAGACTTTCTTGAAACGATTGCGAGGGTTCAGTGCGGTTTTCGGCATGAAGATCCGTTAGCACAGTGAGTAAAGTTGATGGTAACTCAGTGCATGTAGGTGTTCCGGTGACCATTTGGCTTCCCATTTGAACATCATTGCCATTAGTTGCTTCAGTCGATTGCTTGATGGTGTGGAATTTGCGCAATTTGAGCTTGCGGATACATTGGTATATATCCATCCGTGTGGTGGCATAATCAAAGTTTGATTCCTTACAAAATGAAAGTCCCAATGATAAAATTTGTATTTCTGCTTGAGTTAATACTGTCTCAGTTAGGTTGATGACAGTTTTTTCCGAAGATTTTCCGAAGTTTTCATCTTGTTTGCGGTCTATGGGGGCGATTGAATTGCAATTATTGCCTGCCATGGCTAGTTGTTCCAACGGCCCTTCCCCTTGCCCCTGTAGTTGCTGCTTGATGGCGCGTTTCCTTGCTTTCCGCCTTTGGCCGCGTTTGCGCTTTCTCTGTTGGCAGCTTGATTCTGCCGATTCCTTGGTCGCATGGTTGATAGTCGGTCCATGGCTAAAAAAACAATTTCATCCCCTGGTGACGGAATCGTTTTAGGGTCAACGGGTGCTGTTCTCATTGTGTTAACTTCATTATCACTTTCAGCAGCAGAACTGAAATCAGAGAGAGTGGATTCATTTGAGGCATTAGATGTGGTAGCTTGCATTCTATTCTTGTTTCTCCCCGCGGCTTTGCCGCTTTTGATGGAATCGAATTTGCGAGCGAAAGTAAAAATACGCCCGCTTTCATAATCTATGAGATCGCGCTGAAATTTGAAAGCTTTGCGTGCCTTGATTTTTTCTTCTTCTTTTTTTAGGCGTTTTGTCATTTCCGCGTTAAGCCCATTTATTTCCTCAGGCGTTCCCATTTGTGCAATTTCGTCAGTTAGGGTTACCACCTTTTTCTGCAATTCGATGCGATCAATTTCCACAAACTCAACAAGTAGAATTACCAATTCTCTGGAGGAATCAAGGTTTCTTTGTGCCCATCTTTTCATTAGTTCTGGGTTGGGCTGTTCATAAGTGGGTGCCAATAAGATTCGTAGCCCCCTCGGGACTCTACCAACTTCCAGATAGCTCTTCAATGATTTGTGCTCCCACCATTTTGCCTGCTCGGCGCGCATCAACTTCTCCAATGCTTTCATTTTGTTTTTCAAAGTATCGTCAGGTTTGGCATTAGTATTTTCTGATGGTTCGGAACGATCACGAACCTGGGCAATGTTAACAAACACTCCCTGAGCTGCCGCTTCTCGATCCTTTAACGTGTCAGCCGACATGTTAATTCTCGTTGAGAAAAGAAAAACGCTGATTTCACTTAAAAGCGTGATTCGGACTGAAGGATGTTGATCGCCTTCCGTTTGCCGAGGGCTTTTAGCACACCAAACACCCCACAATATTAGAAAGGTCCTACCTATCACGTCCTGCTTGTAGTCCCGTGCACCCTCCGGTACCGCGGGAAAAGCGAGCGTTCCAGGCGCCTTGCTATTTCCAGTGGGGGGGTAACGCTGGTATAATCCTTCCGGATTGAAAACAAAGGCTCCGTGCCGTGGCTCGAAGACAGGCTTCAGTTTACCGGCTACCACAGTTTGTTTGGGGGTTCGTGTGTAACTGGTCGAAGCTCCACCAGTTATATATCCAAGAAGCTGCTCAAAAGACTCGGATGCCGCGTTATCTTCCAGCATACAATGAAGAAGCAGACACAAACCCAAAGTAAGTGCAGAGAGTAGCGTTTATTTTCTCGCTAGTCAGCCATAACGCGTTTCACCACAGAAGTGGCTTGATCACATGATATCAAAGTAATCTATAGACTTTGATTTAAACCCTATTGCTCCAAACCACACCCTATCTTTAGTAATAGAATCACAGCCTTTTCATCTCTTGTCTCTTCCCGCATACCTGTAGGGAGGTAGCAACGAAGAGTCAAAGGAGACCCGGTCTGGCGTATATCTGGCTCAACACCAAGCCAGAAGAAACAAGGGAGGGTTTCCAAGGGGGTGGGTGGGAGGGTTGAGGGGAAAAAAAAATGAAAAATCCTCATTTGAAAAATCATGTTGACATTCCAACCATAATTTATACCTTCAATCAAATATCTGAGACGCTTAAAACAAAAACAATAAACACAAAAAAATTAAAGAAAGTAATGGAAAAACAACGCGATAAAGGAACTAAAATAAAACATGACAATAGTTAATTATTTGTCCTGGAACGTAAATGGCCTGTGCGTGAGAGGGAGAAGAGAGCGCATTTTTCAATATCTAAGGGACTCACAGGCGCAGATCATTGCATTGCAGGAAACACACCTTCTTAAGTCAGAGGCGGTTAGTATAATGAAAAAACAAAGGTGGATAGATAAATTCTGTTCCACAGACCATAATGCAAATATAAGAGGGGTAATATTTATATTAAAAAAATCAGCAAAAGCGCAAATACAAGAATATAAAGAAGACAATACAGGGAGGTGGCTAATAGTTAGAGTCTCTCTAGATGGTCAAATGAGGACACTGATAGGCTATTATGGCCCTAACTCAGACGATCCATCACACTTGGACGCTGTAAGAGAGCAATTAATATCAGTCCAGGAACCAATAATTTGGATGGGAGATTTTAATATTGTTTTAGATCCTAAATTAGACAAATCAACTAAATCTAGAATTTCTAGTTCTGTTAGATCTAGAGACACCCTTAAAAACATTATGACACACATGGGTCTGGCGGACTTATGGAGAGAACGCGTTGGCAACAAACCAGGGGTGTCTTTGAGAAACAGCCGATTCAAACATAAATCTAGAATCAATTATGTTTTTTTTAGTTATTGTCTAAAGGACATAGTGGAGTCGATTGATTATATACCATCACACCTCTCAGATCACTCTGCAATAAAATGTACTCTAAAATCTAGTAATTCGGTTAATCACCCGTCCTGGTCCTTTGACCGGACATTGCTGCTTGAGGATGAAGAAGTCAACTTTCTGTCAATCGAATCTTTAGTCTTCTTTGATATAAATAAAGACTCCCCAGGTCCAACAACTGTCTGGGAATCTTTTAAAGCTTATCTAAGGGGGCAGATTACTAGCAGAGCCTCTTATAGGCGGAAAATATATATCCAAAAAATAAAAAACCTAGAACAGGAAATGAAACTTTTGGGATCTAAGATCGATCCGTCTCTAACAACATCTAATGATCATGAAAAACTGGCTGAATTGAAATCTCAACTAGGAAACATCTTACAGGAAAGAATAAATAAAAGATGGGAAGTGAGTAAAACCTCTCAATTTGAATTCGGAGAAGCTGCAGGGAAGGTACTGGCGTGGAAAATAAGAGCAGAAAAAAACCTCAACTACATCAGAGAAATCAAGGTATCTGGAGAACTAGAAACAAGATCCACTAGCTCAGAGATAGGGAGAGCCTTCTTTGATTTTTTTGAGGAGATCTATAAGGAGAACCTCCCTAACGATCAGCAAGCAAGGGATAGTTGGCTAGAAGCCATAAACCTCCCAGCTTTATCAATAAGTCAGAGCAACCTTTTGGAGGTTGAGATCACCGAAGACGAGGTCAAAAAAGCAATTCGCCACTCTAAAAAAGGAAAGGCGGCTGGTCCGGATGGACTGCCTGGAGAGATCTATAGATCTCTTGAAGATATAGTAGCCCCCGTGCTTACGACACTTTTTAATGGCATATTGATACACGGGAAGCAGCCCCCAAAAACTTGGGGAGAAGCTATAATCGTGCTCATCCCGAAATCAGGGAAATCAACATTGGACTGTGGGTCATACAGACCAATCTCATTACTCAATAACGATTATAAACTTTTCACAACAATCATATCTACAAGACTGGCTAGTGTCATTGGAAAAATAGTTCATCCTGACCAAAAAGGTTTTATCAAGGGCAGACAACTAGCAGAGCTTACATATGAAGCTGTGGGAGCTATAGATATCGCTACGGCTTTCTCTTTACCACTGGCCACATTAACCCTGGACGCAACTAAAGCGTTTGACAGGGTTAACTGGTTATATCTTAGCGATGTTTTGAAAAAGTTTAGCTTTGGGGAGAATTTTTGCAGGATAATCAAACAGTTATATAGCACTGCTTCTGCCAGGTTATTGGTTAATGGATCTCTAACCAAACCATTTGATATAACTAGAGGCACAAGACAGGGCTGCCCGCTTTCCCCTCTCCTATTTAATTTATACATCGAACCGTTCGCTCAGCTTTTAAGGGACGAGGCTAATATTCCATATTTTAGCTTTGGAGAGTGGGAAAGGCGGGTGGCAATGTATGCAGATGACATTATGATTTTCACATCTGACCCAGTTAGAGCATACCCAGTAGTTATTCATCGGGCGGAAGAATTTGGCCGAATATCGGGATATGACATTAATTCCAGTAAAAGTGAGATAATGGTTTGGAATATTCCCAATATTCAGCTGGGGGCAAAAATATCCACATCGATGCGCTACCTGGGAATCAGAATAACTCAAGAAGTGGCGAGTATTGGGCAAACTAATTTGGAAAGGGTACACACTGAGACTAAAAAACTTTTGAAATCTTGGTCTCATCTATCACTCTCAACTTTAGGCAGGGTGAACCTGGTTAAAATGTGTATCCTCCCAAAATTCACCTTTATTTTCAATTCTATTCCTATTGCCTTTGACCCAAAGATTATTGATAAAGCTCAAAGAGAAATAAACTCTTTTATATGGAACTACAAAACCACAAGAATTGCGTGGAAAAAGCTAAGGAGAAGGAGAGAGAAAGGGGGCCTTGCAATGCCAGATTTATTGTACTATTCATGGGCATTCCAGCTATCACACTCAAGAATGCTTTTGAAGATGCCATCTAATCTTGCAACTGACTCCATGTATAATGCTATGTTAACCGGGGCTAATCTAACATCGGATAGTTTCATGTTTAAATTTGGATGTCAGAAATTCTTTAAAAACATTAAATTAAAAATCGCACAATCATGGGCTAAAAATTGGTACAACATCAGAAAGAAATTGGGTCTCTCATACTACTCCAACTACGCTCCCATTTGGGATTCACCAGGATTGCCACTTTGTCTGCGGGATAGTCTCTCCACCATAATAGAACAAACAGGTATCATAAGATGGGGTCAACTACTTAAAGAAGGCAACCTTATAGCATGGGATGAGCTACACAAACTGGTTGGTGTAGAGTTGTCAAGATTTAAATATATCCAACTAAAGAGTTGGGTGAGATCTCAGACTCGCATTGACGCCAACCTAGGGAAAACAAGCATAACAGAACAAAAATTGGTGGAAAGAGCTATGGGGGGAAAGGAGGTAACTATCTGGTATTGGCAGCTGTTGGAGGAAATCGATGGGGAATTCCAACTCCCAGATGATTTATGGGGAACGGCAATTGGTACCCCATGTGAGGAAAGATGGCAAAACTCTTTTTCTCTATTATACAAAACAGTAAAGCCTTCATGGTTAAGACAAAACCATCTATTCTCTGCACATCGTGCATATATAACCCCACTCAAACTATCTAAATTTTTACCAAATAAAAAATGCAACAAATGCAATTGGGCAGGGGCCTGTGACATACATATTTTTTTTGAATGTCCTGACATCCAAAAATTTTGGATTGAAGTGAAGGAAACGTTAAATTCTATCCTAAATACATCTCTAGAAATAACCCTTTCTCTCGTCATTTTTGGATTGGAAGATAACATCAAAGGAATGGCAAGGTCCTTTCTCTTCTACGCAATTTTATTGGCGAGAAGACAAATTTGCATAAATTGGGTAGAGAAAACACCTCCATTACACTCTCGGTGGCTTTCCTCCTTATATGAAACATCTAAAATGGACCTTAAAAGAACAACTAGTAAGAGGCACTTGGCCTTTGGAACCTTTTAATTAACTGGAGATGAACCCAGGGTTTTTTTGGGGGTTTTTTTTTCCCCCGGGTCCAATGATTATGCCTCTTATACTCCCGGACCAGGGCCAGTCAAGTCGCGTTAAAGGTCCTACAGGTTGAAATACACCTAGATGGAGCAAAAAGCAACTATAATTCTTCCTATGGGACATCTCTACTACCAATATATCAAATCACGTCCACAAGCCGTGCAAGGTGGTTGGTATGCTCCCCATTGAAGAAAAGGCAAATGAGGACAAAAAAAAAAAAAAAAGAAAGTCTTGCTTGGAACCACGTTGGCATGGACATACCAAGTGATATTGGTGACGACGACAGCAGTGAAGTGTGGTGGCTTACCGAATTGAATCCCTGCAAGCCACACAAGAAGAGTCCCAAGTCCACTTGAAAGAACAGAAAAAAATGAAAGTGAACAAAGAGATCAAGATCAGACTGAAGGTCAAAGAGAGTCTGAAGAAAGTTGAATAAAGTGGGTACCAGCTACTGGGTCTCGTGAGACTGTTGTCAATACCAATGAAGAAGAGGGTTTGATTCAAGAACAAGTGCAAACAAGGAAGGAAGCAAACAAGAGAAGTTTCGAATCAAGTCTTGAATCTGGTGACTCTGTTCAAGTGAAAAAGGCCAGAAAAGGAGATACATGGCCAAAGGGAGTGAAAAGACTGAAATACACTCTTAATGTAAAAGTTCCAAATATAATTCTAGAAGTATCGAGCAAAACAGAACGAAGTGACTCAGGAGAAGGTACAGTTTGGCGAACAAAAAGAGCAAGATTTCCGAACAAGAAGTATACAGCACCTGAATGGACATACGTGGTGGCAGAAGGAGTTGAACACACTATCAGTGTGGGGAAAAGACTGTTGCAGAATGAAGTGACAAGAACTGTTATGAGCCACCTTAATGAACTGCGTTAAAAATGGAGGTGCAGAAGATTGAACAGATCACTCTGAAGAGTGCAGAAAACTAAGCTTAAATTGAGTTAAAGGCTGTGAAGATATAAAAAAAGAGAGGGGAGAAGCAAGGCTTAAGAAGTGCTTAGATACACCACAACGTATTTTTTTCACTATTTTTAGTTTTATTTAGTTTTTAATTTGAATTTTAGTCTAGATTTTGATTTTTGGAGAAAATGGCAAAAGCAAAATATCAAGAGACTGTATATCAAAACCAAAGTTATAAATGTAAATGTATTAATGCTTTCTTTATAAGTGTTTTAAAACTAATGTTTGTTTAGTTAATAATAATTGTTATTGTGCCTTATTTTATGTATCGTACTAAGATTATTATTACTAATAATCTGGTGAGTGAAAAAGCAGATGTGGGTAAACTTAAAGAAGAGCCACAGACTAACATTGAGAAAATAACAGATGATAATATATATCACCAGGATAACTCTAATAATGATTTTTCGTTAAATATTTTTAGCAAATTATTGTATGAATACGTAGATGCTATCGATACGAGGGATTGTTATGTGTGCATGCAATTACCTTTGTCTGTGTCTGAGGGGGTGACTTATCATCACCTACCTTTAACATATTGAGTTTCGTGTAGTGTACTAAAAAGTTTGTTCTAAGAAAAAGAAAGCCTTCAGTATTTCTATTCAAATTATGATTTAGTATTTTGTAAAGTGCCTTTTAGGATGAATATGAATAAGGTGAATAGTTCAAAAAATGCTGAGTTTTTTGGAGAGTTCTTTCATACTACCAAAATGATGGATACTGTGTATGCACATCGTAATAATTCAACATGTAGTTTTCATCAGGAGGAGATTGAATTTATAAATTTAGTGGAGGATAGGAGGCAGCATTTAAGAAGAAAGCTGCTGAGCAAAAGTCCCATATAGCTCCTTGGGCTTTTAGAGAAGGTGATTACAAAAAGGGTGAGACATATGCTGCAATGACTCTGGATTGGCACCATATGGGAAAGCTTTGCCTACTAAGACAGAAAACTGATTTTAATAATGATTTAATTGGTTCTAGTGAATGTGATCATATTTTCCAGATTACGGGAGGATGGGGAATAAGTAGTGGTAAGGATCCTGTTTTCCCTGGAATATATTATGTGTGTCTGTAAGAATGCCTACTATAGGTTGTAGACCACTGCCCGGCTGGGTATGTCTTTATCAATATAGAACTGACTGAGTCTATATTTATTTTCCAATCATCCAATTCCCTGCCAGGGACCATTGTTGTTTCTACATAATTACCTTCCCCGAGGTCCCTCGCTGATACCAATTGGGGTCCCCTTGTTGTTTAAATAGATATTGTGCGCAATCGCTTGATTGCAAGGGTCTCTTTGCTCCCTTCCACTTCACCTAAGTGGGTCCTCCCCTCTCTACCCTCCCACTTCCCTGTGCTTCACCTCACTGCGCACCTCACCTTGTTATGTCTGACGACGCCCCCCTTTACTCAGTAGAGTATATTAAAAAAATCTGTGAAGGCCCCTCTCTATTCACTGATCTAGAGGAATCGACAACGGTTGCAAGTACTAATCTCAGTGAGGATTTGGAAAAACAAAAAAAGAAATATGTCCGATTGGAACTCATGACTATCATGCTGACAGACTATTTAAGGTCCAATACAATTCCACTAGGTCTTCAGGTTAGAAACATACCAGGGGTGTTTACGGACAACCCAAAATACATCCAAGGATTTAGCAATATAGGGACCACTTGCTCTCGACATTGGTTAGTCCTAGGGATTGACACCGCCTCTGAAGAACTTAAAAAACTAGATCAGATAATAAAAGACCTAGAAAAACAAATATCTGATCAGAACACCAATACTGAAGCTAAGAAACTCCTCGAAAAAATTGAAAAGACAGTACAGGAATTCCATAGAATAGAACAAAATAAGAAGGCCAACAAGGTAAAGAAGGACATCAAATCCTTCACTTCTGAGCGGGCATATCCCTACCTGCAGAAGGATTTTTACACTAACCGTAACCTTAATCAACCCCAATTTACACCCAGGCCTTGGGGTCGATACAACAGAAGAAATACTATTGTTGGGTTCACAGACTCTTCAGCTGATTCTTCAGAGAATTCAGATAGCGGGGAAGGCACTAGTGGCGGACCACAAAGACATCAAAACCATTTTTTAGCCAGAGGCCAACAAGAACCCCCCAGAAGAGGTCGTGTGAAGCAAGCAACACGATGGCAAAATCCTCCGGGAGAACGACAGACCCGGAACAGATTTTACCAATGGTGACAGACGCAGTAAACACAGAACTGACCATTCCTTTGTTTAATCTGTCTAGCCATACATTGTCTTCTCAAGAAATCTCTGTCCTGAGTAAGGGCCTATCTTTTGTCCCTACTACTTACCCAAATTTTTTAGACCTACAGTCTGAACTGATGACTTTCTTTAGGAAAATCAGACTGCGTGCCTTTTTTGAACTCAACCCAACTGACCCTAAACCGGTTTCCACACCGTTTAGACCACCCTCCAAATTCTCCCCCACAGCGGGCATGATTCCCAAGGAAATTCTAACTTTTGAGAGGGTTATTCTCAAAAAAATGACTGAATATGCAAAATCTCACATTTTTGTACCGTACAATATCTCTGTAGACGAGAAATCAGCCATCTCTACCCTTAAAAATAATCCAAGCCTTATTATTAAGCCAGCCGATAAGGGTGGAGGAATTGTATTGCAAGATATTGACAATTATAAAAGTGAGTTATTTCGTCAGGTATCAAATACCGATCATTACTGCAGGCTCTCCACGAATCCCACAAAAGAAATCCAAGCCCTAATTAGAACTATTACTACTGAGGCTATGGATAATGGATACCTGAGCAAACATGAATATGACTTTTTAAACACTCCAAATCCCAGAACACCAGTAATTTACACTTTGCCAAAAGTTCATAAGAGCCTTACCCAACCCCCAGGTAGGCCTATTGTATCGGGTTGCGGTTCAGTCCTGGAACCTTTGGGTCATTATGTGAATTTCTTTTTAAAGGACTTTGTCCCAACTACTCAATGCTATATAAAAGATAGCACTCACATGATCAACCTTGTTGAAAATTCTCCATTCAATCCTGAGACTGAGACCTTGTGTACCCTTGATGTCGAATCATTATATACCAACATTCCCCAGAGAGAATCCTTGTTTGTAATGGAAACCATTCTTGACCGAAGAACTCGTCCTCATAGGGTCCCTACACTTTTCATAGTTCAGCTCCTAGAAATCTGCCTTACACAAAACTATTTTTTGTCTATGATAACCAGTATTTCCAGCAGGTTCGTGGTACCGCCATGGGAGCCATTTTTGCTCCAACGTTGGCGATCCTTTACATGGATTGGTTGGAATGCAATACGATTCTTGTTGAGAGCAACCCATTCCATCAGGGTATCTCAACATGGAGACGCTATATAGATGACGTTTTCATGATATGGGGGGATGACACCGATGCCTTCCCAGCCCTGGTGCACTGGTTGAACAACAATTGCAGTGGCCCAACATTCACATTGACTCATAGCAAGACCTCCATTCCCTTTCTAGATTTGATTATCCAACATGAGAATGGCTTACTCTATACCTCTTTATATCATAAACCCACTGAAAGAAACACGCTCTTAAGCTATGATAGTTGCCACCCCAGGGCCTTAAAAGATAGCTTACCATATTCACAGTTTCTTCGGCTGCGAAGGAACAACTTCCATAAAGAACATTATTTTCTTGAAGCTGGTTTACTGGCAACCAAATTGAGACAAAGAGGTTACCCTCGCCGCCTCATAAAGAATTCTATGAAGCGCGCCTGGTACTGCCCACGGGAGACCCTCCTGACGAATAAACCAAAACCCACCTCAAACAAACTGGTGTGTGTCACAACCTTCTCCAGCGTGTCCAATAAAGTCACTAAAACCATTAAACATAACTGGCACATTCTGAACTCAGGTCAATTGAACTGGGAACGCCCATTGTTTGCTTTCAGAAAAAACAAGAACATCAAAGATCATTTAGTGAGGGCTGCATTGCCGTCCCCTACCCCACTCAAAAGAACGATCAATGATCATTGGGTTGGAACACCCCTCACAGGTCATGCGAAATGTGGAACATGTGTGGTATGTGAATATACTATTGAAAGTAAAGAATTTGTGTATAAAGAATCCAAAAATGTTTTGAAGACCTTTACAAACTGTAATAGTTGTAATGTTGTATATGCGATTCTATGTCCATGTGGCCTCCTTTATGTTGGTCAAACCAAACAAAAGGTTAAGTTGCGGATTTCCCAGCACAGGAGCAGAATACGCTGCAAGACCCCCAATGCCCCGTTGGTTGAACATTTCATTTCCAAACAACACACGGAAAATGATATTCGCTGGACTATCATTAATCAAGTGACACTACCACCAAGAGGAGGCGATTTGAGTCTTCTTCTCAATAAAGAGGAATTGAAATGGATAATAAGGACAGATAGCCTGAATTCTGGTCTTAACCTACAGGAGGACTGGACTACACTAATCTGACCTTTATCCCAAGTGAAAAGACTTTAAATACTGTGGCCTTCAGATATATTCTTATGAGTAATTTATGTACTCTCATTTGTTAATATTTTTAATATTGTGTTCCAAAAATATGTCTCTGTAAATTTCACACCGGTATGCCTCACAAATGTCACTGCGCCGCAACCCTCCCTGGATGGGCTGTCAATAAACTTCACTCACTCCCCTCACTCCAAATGGCCGCCAACATTGTCCTTCCTCTATGTCTATGACCCCCTCTTCAACCAATAGCTGAACACATTAAAACTAATGTGTTCACGTGAGACGCCGAACCAGGCACTCAATTTCTGCCGACTGATCCGGTAAGCCTCATTTCTCTCCCTCGCTTGTTCCCCTAGTAATTTAACAATACCAACCCGAATGCGCCCTTGATATTTACTATTATCACTGACAGGCCCCCTGGTTTCAGGACCCCAGCGCGACTCGGCGCCGCCGATAATATTCGGCTCCCAAGGTAAGCCCTCATTTTCAGGAACGCGCCTTGACAAAGCACCCTCAGACTCCAGTTTAAAACACCTTTTCTGCACATAGGAACAAGCGGAAAAAGACACTACTCGTCTACCGCCACTGGACCCTCGAGGAAGTCTGATTAATATACACTGGTAAGCCTACTCCTTAGTCTTACAATACGTGTATGACTTGAACTTAGATCCCTATTTTAAAACGGCATTTTTATACAGGTTGAAGCGGACTCGAGATAATTACTCTTTCCCGCCTTGGACCCCTAAGACTCCATTCTGAATTACTGGTAAGCCTAGCTTCCCTCCGCAATTGCGCTCATGACCCAGTCCCTGTACCATGTCTTAAACAATTAACTCTGCATACAGGTACAAGTGGACACAAGAAATCCTTTCCAGAACTCTATTTGAAATTCCGGTAAGCTTCTCATGTTGATTTAATGACCACATCAAGTAACTAAGAGGCTTTTCTTCGTCTTAATCCTGCAAATTCCCTCTCTCCTTTAGAAAAATTTCGGAAATTCCAATAACACGGAATAGATTATTCCACTATTCCTGTTTCAGCAATCTATCCGCCCGCCCTTATTTGAGCTTGCTAACTGCCTCCTGGTGAGCTCTCTGGCAATTTTGACCACAATTCATATCACTACGCTGCTCTCCTATCTGAATATAATGTCCTCTGCACAAAATATGAGTAGCACGAATTACTTCACTGCGCCGCTCTTTTTTCTGCGATAAAGTATAAGTGTCAATGTTTTTCCTTTCATTATGATGTCACCTTATGTGCCTTGCACCCCTAATCACTTGGAATTTTCTTCATCACTGCGTTGCTCCTTGCTTTAACTCTGATGTCACACTTGGCACCTACCCAGTCACCAACAGTATGTGCGCCTGCACTTAGTCACATGCCTGTCACTCGCTGTCTCCACCAGGACACAAGCGAAATAGGTCGACTACCACGGCACAATGTCACCCTCATTATGCATGTGAGTAAAATTAATGTACCTCCTTTCCTCCCCTTAGGCTAAAGAGGCTAATAACCAAAAGGCAACTATTTTCTTGTCCTGATGATGGACCCCATTATTTAACAAGGGGGTCCGAAACGTCGTCGACCCAGTGTGTACCATATACCTGTGGAAATGTAAAAAATGTAACATTGTAATGGTACCTATAAGTAATCTCTCTGCCCAGAAAACTGGAACCCTATAGAGATTGTTGAATTTGCCTTGTAAAAGCCCTTTTGTGTATGTCTTTGTCTGTGCACGGTCGTGGTATGGGTACAGGCTTGTGCCCCACGCACGTGAACTGTTGAAGGTGTTATTCTGTTTTGTATGTCCTCATTTAAAAATATAAAAACGTGGAAGACCACTGCCCGGCTGGGTATGTCTTTATCAATATAGAACTGACTGAGTCTATATTTATTTTCCAATCATCCAATTCCCTGCCAGGGACCATTGTTGTTTCTACATAATTACCTTCCCCGAGGTCCCTCGCTGATACCAATTGGGGTCCCCTTGTTGTTTAAATAGATACTATAGGTTGTGTGCACATTGGTATGGGTGTTGTTATATGGAAATTGTCTTTCCAAAGGTCTACCATTTGATTAAAAGTCATGAAACCAATGAATAAAAGTGTGAACTAATATGGAATAAAAGGAGAATTAGTGCTGCCGAGATTGTAGGTGATATTTTTGGAGCATTGATAGCTTCAGTTGGAGTAATTTTAAAACTCACATACAATTAGAAAATTGTCCACAGTGGTTGATTGTTTATCAACAGACACTGCTGGTGGGTTCTTAATGATTGATACGGAAATGGTTGCTATTAGATTTATGGTCTTGCAAAATAGACTTGCTCTTGATGTATTATTGGCAGAAGAGGGAGGAGTCTGTAGTATGTTGAAAATTCAACAGTGCTGTACATATCCTGACAAAAGTAAGAGCCTGGAGGGATGTATTACAAATATTACACATTTACAGGAAGATGTAACTGAACTGAAGGTTGAAATGCTTGGGAGAGACTTGGTAAGTGTTTCTCCTCAGTGGGTAATTGGTTTTCTAATATTGGAAATAGCTTGCTAGGGACAATACTAGCGCCAAATTGTTGCTGTTGCTTCAGGGATACTAATGCTAGTATTAATATATAAGTGTTGCAAGTGCAAGAGCCAAATACTAGATACTAAATGAAGAGCAAGAAAGAGAAAGAGAGAAGAAATATAGTTGGAATACTGAAGAGGAAATTACTATGAAATAGTAAAGGATATAGATGGAGTTATGTTGAAACAGAAGACGACTACTGCTCTCTAAGTAGAATAAAATGATGACAATCAGATTTTTGGGTTGGTTTTTATGATGGCTCAAGACGCCATTAAAGGGGGTTTGATGGAGCAGGGTTTTTGTGTAATAAAACCTGCTCCGATGGAACTCCTCATTGTGTGAATTATTAACAAAATGATGTGAAAATAAACAGCGCAAAACTAAAAGGATCAAAAATTAAAACTGCCCAAGTGTGTCCTGGGGAAAATTAGTGTAGGCCACAAATGCACATGATTAATGCAGAAAAATAACAGCCAAAAAAGTTGTGAGTTTCTTTTCACTAACAGTTCGAAAATAATGTGAAGGCGGAAAGAAAATACAAGCAAAAGCATTCATAGAGCATTTAACAGCAACGTTTTATGAAATAACAATGATAATCACACTTGTATTTGTTTTCCTAGAGCACATTTACTGCTCTGCAGAGAAGGCCTCAAGCGTCTTTCTAGGTTTAGTTTGCTTATTTGAATTTAGAATGAAAATATGTAATCTGTCATTCGTGAGTTCCTGATGATGGCCACGGTTGTGTTCAGAAAACAATGAGCATTATGAATGGAACTTCCTTGCCGAAGTATGTGGACACTTTTACTGCAAGATCGATACATTTGTGAGATGGAGAAATGTACAAGCCGTGGAAGATGCGAAATCTGTACTTCCTCTGCCGAAGGTTGATGATGTGAGCTGTTAGAGACAAAGGAATGTTGAAAGTGATTAGACACCCCTTGTTTTGAACCAATGAGATTTGAGAATTTTATGTGTAATGATACATGAGGGGTTGGATCTTTAGGGAATTTTGGGTATAACTATTAGCAGTAAGAGGGTGGAGGTTAGGCATGTTTATTCCTACTTTGCGAGAGGAGAGAGCTGTGTTGCTGCTTCCTAATTTTTTGGCTGGCTGTTGTTCTGCTGATCCTGACTCTATGACTTTGCTCCTCATTTCTTCTAGGGGATGCCCTGCTTACTCTCATGGCCAGAGGGTAGTCTTTCAGATTTCTAATTAATTGTGATAGGTTAGTTTGGTATTCTAAATTTGCATAAATCCTATTTGTAAATGCCTTTCTCATTTTGTTTCTAAGCCTATCCACTCTCTTATTGTGCTGATATTTGAGATGTGCAATTGTGATTTATCTCGTTACTGTTCTCTTGTGTCATGATCCATGATTTGAGCTGTATTGTACTTGATGAGCAATCACATTATTTAGATAAAACGTATTAATTCATAAACAGAGTTTTATTTTATTTGTGTCAAATTGGTTATATTGTCAGATTATTCGTTATGATGATACTTCTTTAGGATTCTATTATTAGCTTGCCAATCCCTGACCACTATCAAAGATTCATCGAAGAAGGAAGAGATGAAATAATAAATTAGCAAATTGGTAAAATTGGTTTAAACTCATACAGCATGAAAGTGACTGTTAGGTATTGAATTGGGTCCAGCTGATAGACATTTGTCAGTTCCCAAATGCTGCATAAATCTCCTTGTGGCAGCAGTTTTATTCCAGTCCTGGTTTTCGTGAGAGCTCTGGTGTTTCGGCGCGAGCGGGAGAGCTGCGAGCTGCAGGCAGCAGAGGCAGCGGGGAGACGAGTACCACGAGCCACTTTGAATTACGGCTTGCGTATTGAACCGTGAAGCCACTTCGGGAGGTTTTGCGGGAGGCTGAAGGTAGCACCGGCATCGGCACTAGCGAGCGGAGGGGTTAACACCACAACCCGCGACCCTTGACTCGCGACTCACAAAAGACCCACAAGGAACCCTCAATGGAAGCCGAGAGCAGAGAGCAGCAAGTCCCAAACCCCGCTAGGACAGCAAGGAGCCCCTGCCGCCACCATTGTGCCCCTAATGCTGGCATTTGACATCATTCTTCAGCGGAGCCCCTGGAGCCCACGGAGGTGAGGTGCGGCGCCGTGCCCAGAGAACGAGTGCAGGGAGGGAAGGAGAGGAGAGTCGTCACCGCGTGTTGAGGCAGCTGAGGCCGAGGCTGTTACTGGGTAGTGCCTCACCCTGTTGTGCTCTGCTGGCGTGTCGGCGCCGCGACCCTGACCCTGACCCTGGGCTCTCGGCTGTGGAGGCTGTGGAGGCTGGGGAGAGGAGGCTGCCTACGCTCGGAGCCCAGTGCTGGGAGTAGAGTGAAGGTGAGGCTTTGGGGTGGCCTTGGGGAGCTCCGGCGCTGGCTCCCAGTATTCTGTGCCCTGCAACTTGAGAATCCTATACATCCTGAGCCCAGAGCCGCGGCGGCCGGGGCAGGGCAGAGCGAATTGGAGGCCTTGGGGGCCGTGGAGGCTGTGGAGGCTGTGGAGTTGCCAATAAAACGCTGGTGCTTGCACTTGTCTCCCGCGCTCTGCGTGCTCTGTGCGGGGGACAGAACAAAGTGGAGCCAAGCGAGGTGCCCTAAGCAGAGCGGAGTGAGGTCCGGTGAGGACTGGTGAGAGGCAGTCAGAAAAACAGTGAGTAAGAGCATAGCATTACAGAGGATACTGCAAACGTCGTCATCGCAGCAAATCCAGCACAAATAACGGTCGGCACCCCCCCCCGTGAGTCCCTCCCCCTGCCTCACCAGAGGAGAGGCGAGGTGAGGAGGGTAAATTGGGCAATTGCTAGGTGCATCGGGCCAGGGGTGTAGCGACTCAGAACGCAGAGGGAAAAGCAGTGGGAGCAGCTAAAGAACCTGCGTAATCTTACACCGCCTGGCGCAGTAGATCCGCGAAATAGCATTTGCAGCGCCACATCAATACTAATTCCTACCACCAATCACAATAGAATAAGGGTCACCAGTGGTGCAGCAGACCTGCAAAAATTGGTCCATCAATCACAGTCAACCCCAACACAAAACTCCACCACCAATTTCAATAAAACAAAGGATTAAACAAAGGACATCAGCAGCACCCTAAAGGGGAAACAAGCCAATAATACAACCGTGCAATAAAGAAACATGAGGTCTGGGATCGTTCGGCCGGCGAACACAGGCAAAAATAAAAAAAATAAAAATAAAAGTAGGACAAAAAACATCACAGTGCAAGGGCCAGAAACAAGCATAAAAGGCAAGGCCCACGGACACAGAAAGAGGCTAGCCTCGGCACCAACACCTGAAACAAGATCCCTTTGTGCGGGCAAAAAAAACGGCATCCAGAAATGTTTCTTTCTAAAGGACCCAATGGCTGCTATTTATGCACCAACTATAGAGACAGCATTTCTGCCATGTCCCATAGCACCAGCTAAAAGGGCAAACCAAGGTGAAGTTAATTTAGGGACAGTCGAGCAGCCGCAAAAGCGCGCACTTACACTCAGAAAAACAAGACCTCCATCCATAGAGCGACAGCCAAGCACCCACAACACACAAAATACTATCTCAGATAAACAAAAACCAATCATGGAAGCGAAAGCAAGTAGAGGGGTCACAGCAATAGCACAGATACACTGCCTTACCACGTCCACGAACCAGTTACCAGGGAGAGACTCAAAGTTGTTTAGCAAAGAGCACAGGGAGGAAACAATAAATAATTTAGTAGACCAGGAAAGGCAACCGGATGACGCCTGGGCAAGCTCATTTTCAATATCAAACGATGTAAACATGTTGCAAATACTAGAAACTTACACCCAAATTAAGGAATCCATGAACGAAGCGATCAAAGGAAACATTGTATCACATCGTAAAGAGAAGGGTGCACTAGGAAGAGCAGGAATGCTGGAATCCACCCCAGCACATCAGACCCAAAGAAAAGAACTACAAATAAGCGCACAGGAAGAAGGAAATATGTCCTTGGAAAAAAAGCAACAAAATTTGTCATCACCAATTACAATTGCATCGGTCAGCAGGATCGACAAACTGATCAAAATACAGGAGGAAGGAATCTCCCTGACAAACATAAACCAACTCAACTTTTCATCGCCGATAACAATTTCTTCTGCAAGTAGGAGTGACTAGAAGTCCAAGGAGACTGGCAATTCTCTCGATGAACAGCACATGGTTCCATGGAGCAACACTCTATTGAGCACACTGGACCAAGCAATCAGGGTCTTAAACTTTCAGTCTGACAAAATGGAAGTCCAGATTGACCTTATAAATCTAATAGCTGGTCACATTGCAGGCATTAACACCAAGCTGGACTCAATTACCTCCCTGGTAAAGCGCACAGATCCCCTGCCATACAACCACAACCAGCAGCTCAACTGTGGTTGTTGTAAAATAATAGATAAATTAGCAAAACTGCCCGAAATACTAAGCGACATATTAGGCGCAGTGCAATTAACAACAAACCACAAACAAAAAGGAGCAACTCTAAAGGAAGACGAGGGTAAGGACGAGTTCAAAGGAAAGAACATGCTGAAGGGGATACAAGTGACTGACAAAGGAGAAATAGAACAAGCGGAATCACAGGAAACTGAAACAAGGGACCAGCTAATCGAAGTTACACAGAGCTCCATGGACTCCTCAAAAACCACTAAACGTACAAAAAAACAAAGAAAACGTGCTAGAAAGTGTAGGGCAAAACACACCCTTCAATCAACTACAAAATTAGAGAAAAATGTCCCCATTTTTACAAATCAAAATATACAGAGGAAAGAAAATAAGGCATCGAGAGATAGCATAATGGAAGATCCAGCACCAGGAACAGACCAATCAAAGCATAGAACGGATCAAAACAGATGTAACACAAACCAAAATGCTTCAAGAATTGTGGCCGAAACCCCCAAAGAGAACACAAAGCAGATGCGGCACACAACATCTAACAATTTGCCGTCTGTAGCACCCGCACCAACTTCCGGAAGCACAAATAAGCTACCAGACCGGATCCAACACACTGAAAGGAGGGGTGGAAAAAACGCGACAGGATCTAACGAAAACTAGATTAAACGAAGAAGTGGGTTTAGAATATGGTACCCAAGCTGATAATAGTGGAAATAAGGACGAAACAATACATTTAAAACAAAAAACAAAAATTGAGATGAGAGAAGGGGCAGAAAATAAATCACAATCCCCGTCCATGTTCACAGCTGAAGATAAGAGAGGTAACAGTACAGAAAATGGAAGGCAAACAGCTTGGAGGGAAAAGGGTGCAAAAAATACCATCAGGCATTAAGGCAAACGACTTATCAGAAAACAAAGAACACAGTATCCGAAATCCAATCAAGATCACAATAAACAGAAAAGGAAAATCATGCAAGTTGCACCCTAACGATAATGAGAGTAAGCCGACCGGCGCTGTGAGCCCGGCTTCCCCCGGACTTCATCGGGCACTACGGGTCGTGGGACGGCCCGACTCTGAGGCGCATTTCACCAGCGCCATCTTGTCTCCACACCCGGGCCGGGACCGGACCCCCGGGTCTGGACTGTGACATCTTGCTTGCCCCCTGGCTTACCGGTCGGCGGGCCGGGAGCGAAGACTCGACACGGGGTGGCGCGCAGCGGGGAACAGCGCACCTCGCGGCGAGAAGCGGGCCCCGGATACCTGGGCTGCCGGCTCCGGCCCACGGTGAGGGAGCGCGACACGCGCCTTGGCGCCCTGCCACAACGCTCCAGTCCTGTCGTCTGTCGCGCTCCTGGCTGGGATTCACGACTCGACTACTGATAGCCTGGGCCCTACTGTCTCCCCCCGTCCCCCCCTGCAAAACCGGGGACACGCCTGCCCGCAGGGCCCCCAGTGGAACACCGGCCCACCCAACAGCGACGCCACGTACAGCGAGCCTGCACAGTCCCTGCCAATCCTGGGGTCTAGGCTGCTGCCACCTTTATCCACCACAACTCGAACCCTCTGCAGCCACTATCCGGCGTTCTAAGTGGACACCTGAGTTGGCAACGGCAGACTGCTGCGACCACTACAGCGCCACCCTGCTAACGAGATCCATGGGCAGACACAGGGGCAAGACTCATGACCAGGGCGCTACGGCGGACATGCAGTCCACATGCTCCGAGGACCCGCTAGCCTCCTCCAATGTGGACATCATTCCACCGACCGGAAAGGGGTCACAGGACGCCAAGTTGGACCTTATCCTCAATGAAATACGCGCGACGCGTGAAGCCCTGGAATCGCGCATAGACCATATGGCGACTGGCCTGTCCCTATTGAGAGCTGACCATACCAAGTTGGCGGAACGGGTCGCGGAGCAGAAGATAGCGCTGAGTGACCTCGTACCACAGCAGACGGAACACTCCACGAAGTTGGAAAGAGTGGAAAAACAGCTTAAACAACTGTGGGATAGGGTGGACGATGCCGAAGGACGTGCCCGCCGCAATAACGTCCGCATCCTGGGCATTCCGGAGAGAAGCGAGGGGAGGAACCCCACCCAGTTCGTGGAGGACTGGCTACGGAAACTGGTGGGCCAAGAAGACCTCACTGCCCTGTACAGTGTAAAACGGGCGCATAGGATGCCGCCGCGGCCCCCAAAACCGGGGGCACCTCCTCGTCCCCTGATCGCACGCCTCCTCCACTACAGAGATCGAGACACTGTCCTACGAGCGGCCAGGGAGAAAGCACCGATACGCTTTGAGGATAAGAACATATCGGTCTACCCTGATTTCACGCCCACTGTACAGCGCGCCAGGTCCACCTTCATGGGTGTGAAACGCATATTAAGAGACAGGAATATGAAATATGCACTTCTGTTCCCCGCTCGGCTAAAAATCCTGCACGACAATAAATCTCACTTCTTCGACTCACCGGAAGAGGCGGAGGAATGGATGGAAGTCACTCTGACACCACCGACCTCACAGGACCCGTTTGAAGATCACCACAGCGACGACCACAGGGACCCTCCGGACCGACGGAACAACACTTCCAGCACCGGGCATCACTCTTCCCACGGAACGCCAGCGAAGGCGCACCCTCCTGGTAATCAGATGGAGGGCCACTCGTCATCATCGCCGCAGCTGCGACTAACAGAGGAGGCACTTGCTGCTCACGACGCGGAAGCAACCGGAGACAGACTCACCGCCACCACCGACACCCACACGGAGGTATCCGGATCAGTAGACAGCCTGCCGCTATTTCCAAAGATCACAGCACAGATGGCGGCGGAGTTCTGATCTGCTGCGCGATTGATCCCCCTCCGGGTGGTAACGTATAACTGATCCCCACCTTTTTTTTTTTTTTTTCATATATGGTGGGTTGCATAGGGGGCCCACACTGTCGAGGGCTATCATGCCCATGCAGGCCGTTCGGTGACAGTCGCCAGAGGCCTACCACCCCCGGTATGCACATGAACTTCACTGACTTGTGCCCACGTTGGGCACCATGGTTTGGCTCCCGAGCACGTTGGCTTGGGGACCTTCTTGTTAAGGGGTTACATGTTTGCAGGACACTCTCACCTTATAGCACAGCAGAACTAACATGGGCACCCGGGTGTTTCACTTGGCCGCACCACACAGATAGTTATGGGGCCACTTAATAATTACCAATTGTGCACCTGGAACGTACGTGGCATGGGATCAGTACACAAACGTCATAGAATTTTGGCTCAACTCAACCGCAGGGGGACACAGATTGCTTGCCTGCAAGAGACACATTTGAACGCTGCTGAAAACGTGAAACTGCGCAAGAAATGGAGAGGGCAGCTCTTTGCTACCTCCTATTCTGCGTTCTCCAGAGGGGCGGCGATCTGGCTCCGCGGCTCTGTCCCCTTCCAGATGTTGGAGCAAAGAATCGATCAAGAGGGACGTTATGTATTTGTGCGGGGACTGTTGGACGGAGTTGCTATTGTATTTGGGTGTGTGTACTCGCCGAACTCAAGTCAATCGGAGTTTTTGTTAACTGTGAACGGGGTACTTGCGGATTGGGCTGATCATCGCTGGTTAATTGGAGGTGATTTCAATGCTGTGCTTGATGTAACATTGGATAGATCACATCCCCCTTTACAGGCTGCTGAGAGTAGAAAACAGGCAGACGCACTTACGAGGTGGGCGGAGGGCTGGGATCTGGCAGACGCATGGCGCAGCACACACTCACAGGAGAGGGAATATACTTTTTTCTCCCCACCTCATCAACTTCACACCAGAATCGACCATGTTTTCTGCTCCCGCTCCCTCGCGAATTCGATTGTCCAGACCCAACACATGGGGAAAACTCTATCCGATCACAGCTCCGTGGAACTCACCTGGCAGTGGGGCAGGCGGCTGGCCCCCATCCCGACTTGGAGACTGTCTCCAGATCTCCTTGAAGACTCGGTATTCCGGTCCTCCCTGACTGACACTATAGAAACCTACTTCTCCACAAATGTGAACACAGCCAGCACCCGGCAGTTGGAATGGGACGCTTTCAAAGTTTGTCTGAGGGGGGCAGCAATGACCGCTGGTGTGGGCAGGAAACGGGAGGTAATCAGTCAATTGAAGGTGGTGGAGAGCTCGCTAGCGTCCCTAGAGAATGAAGCAGCCGGCACAAATGCACCCTTCACACCACTGCAGGAGGCTCACATTAGACACGCAGAGCTGCTGGAAGACCTGAGGCTTCTAGACTATAGAGAATACACGAATAGGCAGCACACACAGGCAGATAGGGCCGGTCCCCTTCTAGCTCGCCACCTACGAGATTCCCCAGTTAACCACCCTATCCTGAAAATCTTAGACCAGACAGGCAGCCCAACTACCACCCAAATTGGGATTAACACGGCGTTCAAGGACTATTACACCACGCTGTACAGCCCCCCACAGCCCCTATCCGAGATTGCATTCGAGGCCTTCACGAGGGACCTAGACCTACCCCAACTCACTGACAAGCAAACCAAAGACCTGAGGCGTACCATTACAATAGCGGAAATCAGGCAGGCAATACAAGCTCTCCCGAAGGGCAAGGCCCCCGGAACATATGGCCTCCCGGCCGACTTTTATGCAACATTCATAGACCTCCTGGCCCCACGCTTGCACACTGTTTATTTGGAAGCTCTACGGACAGCCTCCCTACCACAATCGTCCATGCAGGCATTGATCACGTCCCTCTTAAAGCCTGCCAAAGACGGGCTACAGATGGCCGACTACAGACCCCTGTCCCTTCTCAACACTGACTCCAAGATTTTGATCAAAGTGCTGGCGTCGAGGCTCGTGCAATACGTGCCACAGCTGATCCACCCATAGCAATGTGGTTTTGTACCGGGCCGTAGCACAGCCATGAACCTCAGGCGCTTAGCCCAGCTTATGCTCGGAGACCGAGTGGACACGAGCTCCGAAGGCTGCATATCTCTGGATTTGAAGCAAGCGTTTGATTCCCTTAGGTGGGACTATATGTTTGCCACACTGTCCAGATTTGGGATACCACCCGAATTCCTCGCCTGGGTCAGATTGCTGTACACCTTCCCCACAGCTAGAGTGCGCACCTCCAACCACATATCAGCTCCCATAGCTATAGCACGGGGCACCAGGCAGGGCTGCCCACTCTCCCCCTCCTCTTTGTCCTTGCCCTCGAACCTCTGCTCTGTAGACTTAGGTTGATGGCCCCCCGACATGGCATACAGAGGCATGGGATGGCGCATATTGTGTACGCTTACGCGGATGATATTATATTATATCTCCGAGACTTAAGGGGCAACTTGAGCCCTATTTCCCAGGTCTTTGAGGACTTTAGGACGATCTCTGGCCTCACCATAAGCGAATCTAAGTCCTATGGGTTCACCTTTGCAGCCACAGGCCTGGCTACCCCCCCTACCCTTCGCCCCCCACGAATTCCAGATTGCGGAAACCACTTTCCGATACCTTGGGATGCACATCTACAGGGAGGCTGACATGATGATTGACGGCAACCTTGGGAGGGCCATCAGAGCACTGAAATCGCAGATCCAATTCTGGCTGACACTGCCACTCTCAATACCCGGCAGAGCGGCAATATCTAAGATGGTGATGCTCCCCCGTCTCATCTACCACTTCACCAATTTACCGTTCCTGATCCCAGCAGCGACATTTAGGACCCTTGACACTCTACTCACCGAACTTGTATGGGGACACGGCCGCAGACATATAGGTCTATCCAAACTGCAGCTCCCCTCTGACTCCGGTGGTCTGGGCCTGCCGGACTTTGGAGCTTATAACTATGCGTGTCAGATACAATGGCTGGCCTTCTGGGTGGCGGGTCGCAATCTTCAGGAGATCAATATGTCGGAGGACGAACATGAAAAGGGGAGAATACACACATTACTTCTACCCAGCTCGGATATACCGAGAGATGCCCCGCCACTCCTCAGGCTGGTGATCACTTACTGGCGAAAGGCATTAAAGTACACGTCCCCCAAGTCATCTTATGCCCCCACGATCCCGCTCTTGGGAATCCCGTTGGGCTCGGGAACACTCACGGCGAGATCGCTAGCGCCCTGGCAAGATGCAGGAGTATCACATGTGGGTGACCTCTTTGCGGAGGGACACCTGTTGTCCTTTGAAGACTTTAGAGCCGCACAGGGCGTTCCTAGAGGTTCATTCCTTTTGCACACTGGCCTCCGCCGTTATATAACACACAAGTGGTCACCTGAGGGCAAGGAGCCTGTTACAAACCCTCTAATCACGATGCACTACCTCATGGGCACGGGCGACCACCTGACCAAATGGCTCACTGCTAGCATCAAGATGGGGAGGGCACTCACACTGTCGCCACTCCGGGCGACATGGGAAGGAGATATTGGTAGGCCCCTGAGAGACAAAGAGTGGGAGCGTATACTTCAGTTTCCCAAAAAGGTAGCTAGGAACCCCAAGTTCAAGTTCATTCAATTGATGTTGCTGCATAGAGCCTACCTGACCCCGCACCGCATACATGTGATGTTCCCTGACGCGAAAAGCAACTGCCCCCGATGTGACACTGACGACGCATCACTGATACACATGCTGTGGCAATGCCCCAAGTTGGGGTATTACTGGACCACGGTCCATGAATCGCTTGAGAGGGCGGGTGCTCTGTCCCGATCACCTACACTAGAACACACACTGCTGGGGCTGGGACCCTCAACACGCACCAGAACCGTGGCGACACGTTTTTCAGACCTGGCCCTGTTGCTGGCGAAACGTGCCATCACGATGAGGTGGAAGTCACCCAAACCACCCAACCCCGAACTGTGGAAAGCGGAGGTGGTACGGTGGGTTAAGGCGGAGGGCGAGGCACTGCAGCGAGAGGAACGCAGAGGTCTGCGGAAAACGCTGATCTCGCTGGAATGGTTTACCACGTTGGGAACGTTTGAAACGGGGGATGACGGGGATAGTGGGGATACATGTGACTCGCCGCTTGTAGAATAAATGTGTCCTGAACCAGTCTTTCATGCACCGCCACTGACTGTGGTGCACTACGATGGGGTACAGGGAAACCCAAACCATCGGCCATTTTACCTCATCCTACCTGTGTGTATAGATGAAGCTACATGTTACAGTGCCATGGGAGACCCAGTTTGACAATACTTCAGTCATATGCACGTTGAGAGAGTGTCGGGAGGGTTGCTTGAGGGTGGAGGGAGGGATTGGACCGACCGGGGTTTGTTTGTTTGTTTAATTGATATGGTTGCGGCCATCAACAAAATGAAAAATCAAGATAACTATGTAATCATATGTTCTGAGCAGGCGCATGCATATACCACCCTGATTACTACTAAGCTCAAAGATGTATGTAACTGCTTTACTTACTGTGCTAATAAACAGATTTTCAACAAAAAAAAAATGAGAGTAAGCCGAAAGGGACAGCAATACATACAGAAGCTGGAAAACTGATCAAATGACGTAAAAAAGCCCAAAACTCGGCAGGAAGAATACAGCAAAGAATTAAGAAGCCAAGAGAGACAGATCCGCAATGAATCTGCAAACCTTAAAAACACGCAGATAGGAATAGGGGATGGATTAGGATGTGTCAGCTGCCCTGAAATTAATCAGAGGGAGTATACTTCCAAGTTGACATTTGTACCGGAATATTGCACAAAAGGAAGGCAAGACACACTAAACAGAGGGAATATTTTAAGGTTGTTCAAAGAAATTCCTGAACTAAATGGAATACCGTTGCAAGACCTTTTAGCCGTAGAGTTCAAGAACTCCCTGGAAAACCCAGACATTGAAGAGACCTTGACAACCTGGTCATCAAAGGATCTAGTTGAGAGGATATATACCACCAGAACAACCTTCGAATCCTGGGGAATCATACTGAGGCCTCACAAACACCAAAGGTATCCTCACCCCCTTTTAGCTAACCAGAAGATTAAAAAATTGGAAGACACACATGCGAAAAACCAAAAAACGTGCTTGCATGGAGCACGATCTACCACGCCACTTTGTCTAATAAATTCAAATGAGAACAACAAACCTGGGATGGAGTTTAATCACTCCGAAGGTATGGATTGATCTTGGGTGCCAAAAGCACTAAGTAATACCTGTACCTAATGAACAACTAAACTCGCCAACAACCAACAAAAGGTGGGGGCAGATTGCTCAGACTAGGGAGCAGGGCCGTAAGTTGAAGGATGAGGGACAGAACATGTTAAAGATCTGTTCTCAAACGTCCATGGATTTAAAAACTTGGGCCATGACCACGACACTCTGTCCTTCCAAGATACAACAAGATATAATACTCCTTCAAGAAACGTGGATAATGAATCCCATAGCTATATCTAGTTACATTGAACATCACACCCTAGCAGTAACATTTGCAAGATTTGGTCATCCGACGGGGGGCTTATCAACATATATATCACAAAAACATAGTTGGCAAACAGAAGAGCTAGACGTCGGGGCAAACTGGCTCAAAGTTACAAAAGTTACTGGAAAGCGAATCCCTAATAAAAGGGACTGGCAACTAATTTTGGTCAACGTATACGTTCACCCCGAAAAACTAAATCAGAAGGAAAAATTTGCAACATTAATAAATCTGAATAAAACATTGCAAAAGAAGCACGAATTCTGCCCTTTGATCATCTCAGGAGATTTTAATAGTAACCTGCTAAAACAAAACAAAATAAGGAGGCAAGTGAACTGGGGACATCAAATCATAACGCAAGGGTTAGAAAGATACGGACTAGCAATCCTGAATGGCAATACCACAGGGGACAGACCAGCAGCCATAACGAACTCCAACGGAAAAAGACGATGGACAATTGATTTTACCATCACCAGCTCTAATTTAGTCCCAAGAATAGACTCATTTCAAGTACTAACGCGCATAGAAAGTGACCATCACCAGCAAATTATAAAGCTAAAGATAAAGCTAGCCGGGGAACAAAAATAAACACGCTAGGATAACACCAAGAAAAGTTTAACTTGAGGAAACTAAAATGGCAAGGAAGAAACGTGGCGAACATAATAGATTCCTTTAAAGAACACTTGACCCAAATAGGGTGGCAGACAGAAGAAAACCGCATAGCAACTTGGGATGATCTATGCCTCTTCCTTACCCGAAGTTTTCCGGCCACTAATAGAAATAAAAAAAGAACAGACAGCCGAAAGAATCCATGGGATTGCTCTTTTTTGCTGATACTGCCCTTGTAACTCTGACGCTCTGGAGATTGGTTGGCGTTTCTAACTCTGTCCTGCCACTGCCTGCACCTTTTCACCGCTGCGCGGAGTGGTGCGGTTGGAAGTAAAGGGTGTGCAGAACTTGAAAGAAAACTTGCAGGGCACTAGAAAAAAAACAGGGCTGCGAGCGTGCCTATAGCAGGACTCCACTTCCCAAGAGTCCCTGCTACTCACCTAACTGGAAGCACCTGGTGACGCTCTCCCTGTTGGCCACGCCCCCTTTTGCCCGTTTAAAGCTGCCGGAGTGGAACCTCCGTTGGATTGCTCTTTTTTGCTGATACTGCCCTTGTAACTCTGACGCTCTGGAGATTGGTTGGCGTTTCTAACTCTGTCCTGCCACTGCCTGCACCTTTTCACCGCCGCTCCTTGCCGGACCCGCTTCGCGGGTCCCGCTGCGCGGAGTGGTGCGGTTGGAAGTAAAGGGTGTTCAGAACTTGAAAGAAAACTTGCAGGGCACTAGAAAAAAAACAGGGCTGCGAGCGTGCCTATAGCAGGACTCCACTTCCCAAGAGTCCCTGCTACTCACCTAACTGGAAGCACCTGGTGACGCTCTCCCTGTTGGCCACACCCCCTTGTTTCACTTTAGCTACAAATCCGAGCAGTTCCTCCGCTACGCGGGAGCGCGCGGGAGGGCGCCGGGAGAAGCCCGGGACAAGGGCGGGACCGTCTGAGGCCGTCAGAGGCTGAAGTAGGCTGGGCTGGGCCCCTTCTCTTTGATTTCAGTTTTAATCAATATTGTTCATTTTTGTTATTAATCCATTACAAGGTTGTTGTATCCTGTAGGTTGTATTGTGCTATTTTTCCTTTTAAACTTTTTAGCAACTTCCCTAGTTTAAACATGACGGCAAAAAAACTCCGTTCTGGTCGCGTCTTAGTGGGGAGATCTGGTTCTAAAACTAAATCGAACCCTTTACGTAATAAAATTACCTCTTCAATGCTTTTGAAAGGCCAATGTCAACTTTTTAATCTATGGGATAAAGGGAAGGAAAAGGCCGTTGAGTCCGGCCCCCTCAGTGATACTTTAGAGGATAATGTTCCTGAGCCAGCAACAGTTATTAGCAAGGATAACTCCTTTCTGGGCTCGGTTCCTGTCCAGTTTCAGTCCGTATCTCTCTGTTCCGATTCAGTGGGGGCCTTCCCTTTGGTGTCCACTGACGCGCAACAGAAATTGGAGCTTCCTCATGAGACCTCGGGTTGTAATGTTAGGAGATCTGACAATGCAAGCCTCCCTCAAGTTTTTCAAATGGTAGCTCCTAAAGATTTAGTGAATAATATTTCTTTCTTCAGTTTTACCAACTAATTCTGCTATCCCAGAGGGTGATTTTACACTCCCAGATATTGATTTGATAGCACATAAAGGTTTGCTGAGACCTGCTCAGGACATTGTCCATGCTAACCCTAATGCAAATGAAGCAATAACAATTTCGACTCCTTGTCTCCTTAGTAGTACCCCCTCAAATAAATTAGATTTTTCTTTAGCTCAGTTAAACTTTACCTCCTGTTCTGGCCCCAATTTGAACAATTTACCGGTGAGTCCTTCTAGTCCTCATGGGAAGTTAATCTCCAACTCATTGTCCTCTTTGGAATCTTTAATATCTTCTATTCTGAGTTTACTTGAAAAATTTGTGGGAGGGTCGGAGTGTATCTTTGATACTGTAACTCAAATCCTAAGAGTACTTTTACAGACTAAGTGCGGGTCAGTTTCTGATTCTCTTCCAATGCCCGCTAATCTTTCGGAGATGCCAAATAAAAAATCCCCGGATGGAAAGGTATTATTAGACCCAGTTAAAACGTTTTCTGATCTTGAAGGTCAGAAAATAATCAAACCAGTAGTTACATCAGCTGATGCTAAGGTTTTCAAGGCGGCTTCGGCCGGAGCTAATTGTATAGTTACTTATAATGATGAGATAGAGGTGGTACCTGTTTCCCCTGTTATTCAAAATTCGGAAACTCCCTCTCTCTTCCCTATATTTTCGTTACAGTCAAAAAAAGAGGATGAGGCTCTTATAGTTTCCTCAGGAACCACTGAAAAGATAGTCTCCCCAAAACAAAAAAAGAATAGAATACAAAAGAGAAAATCCATCCGAAGATTTTCTAAAAAAAGACAGAGGAAACTTTTGTTTGAAAAAAATTTGGAACCAATATTAGAAAATTCTGCCCAGACTGAGCAATCCTTTGTTACACAAGAAGATAGGATTGTTTCTCCTAAGGTAGATTTAACGTCCATAGGGTCTGGTTTTATAAGTTCCACTAACCCCTTCCGCCCTAATGTTTTATTACCCCCGGCTATTCCTTTCCCTTCCTCTCTCAATCCCTTAGCAAGACCTTTTCAAGATTCTCCTACAACTTCAGTTATTCCCTTGGTGCCTACTAGGGAAAAAACAAATGTAGATACATTCTTTCTTGACTTTTCGCCCTTATTTGATACTGATTTAATTCTAAACAGATCAGCCTTACTTATCTGTTTTAAAGAGATTGAAGGCTTAAAATTAATTCAAACTTCAGATCTGGATGCGGTACTTCTCCTTAACACTCCAGTAGGGAACACTGCAAGGGTGAAATTTCAATCTAAAGTGGTATTAAACCATATTTTACAGTGGGCTGAGGATCTCCAAATCAGAGGGATTGATGTTACCCCATATTTTATGGAAAAACAAAGCCAAAATGTACCCTCCAATTTGTCTTCTTCCTCTAATTCTAATTTGATACCTTTTGATTGTTCCTCAGTTAGATCTGAGGATTTAAAAATATGTGTGTCAAAAAATGAAAGAAAAGTTCTTTATAAAAACCCTCCCCCGCTTAAACAAACTCTGAAGGACGATCTTTCTAAATGGAGTTGGCTACCAGGAGTTCTGTCTAGTAAATCCTCTTCCTGTTCCAAACCGTCCTCTAATTTTTAACAGTGATTTGAAGTTTATTTCCTGGAATACAGCTGGTTTTAAAGATCATAAGGAAAAACTACGTTTCTTGCGCTCCCTAGAGGCAGACATAATTTGTCTACAAGAAACGTGGGTGGAAGGTAAATTAATATTAGAAAAAGAGTACTTTGTCTTAGAAGATAGCGCAATCCACTCTAGGAGAGGACACGCGAAGGGTGGAATAGCTTGTCTATTATCAAATAGAATTAATTGGAACTATACTCACTATCTTGATCCGGGTAAACTGTTCCAGTCAATAACTTTAAAAAATGTATTTAAGGATTGCCCTAATAGATCCCTTGTTTTGATAAATGTCTATATCCCCCCAAACTGTTGCTTCAATGATGGTTTAAAAGTACTCTTCTCCTTTATAACTAAAATAATAGACACTTCCCCCTCCCCTTATGTATTAGTACTCGGGGACCTGAATTGTAACATATCTAATTGCGGCCTTGACCTGTTTAGAAATAAACTTAGGGAAGAGTCTTTGATTATTCCTCAGGCCCAGTTCCCAACTAATATCAAATCCAATAAAAGAGGTAAACTACTTCTGGAAGGTCTATATAAAGTGGATTGTCTAATAGTAAATGGGAGACTCCCTTCTGACATCCCGGCAGCTTTTACTCATAACTCTAATAAGGGAAACTCCATTATTGATTATGTAATTACAGATTGTGCTTTTTTTTCTTCCTTGAAAGACCTTTTGGTTATAAATACTAATCTTAGTGACCATAATGCGTTGATGCTCTCAGTTTCCCTCAGCCCTCCTATGGCGGACACTTGGAGCATCGATACTGATATGGTGAATTTTGGTTCAAATTCGGGGAAATGTTTTTGGAATTTTCGTTCTTGTGAGAACTTGTTGACGCTTTTAAATTCTACTATAGAGAATTTATCCTGCTGGGAGGGGAGGGAACTAGTGGGATTTGTAGATTTTTTAGAATCAGTAACTTCATTAGCCAAAAAGAGCTCCCTTGTTAAAAAATCCTTAGTAGTCCTTCAACCGCTTCGGGAGTTAAATAAAGAAATAAATAAAGTATTAAGGGGGCAATATTTATCATTTAGTCAGGAAGCAAGCCAGAAATTAGCACTTTTAAAAAGAAGGAGATCCAGGCTTAAGGCCGGTTTGAAACGAAATAAGGAGGATGCCATATGGATTCAGCTTAGGGAAGCTTCATATAACGGCCAAGCCAAGACATTTTGGTCATTAATTGGCAAAGGCTGCGGTACTAGGGTCAGACCTACGCCTATTGCCATTGATGAGCGCATTTGGGTCCAATTTGTTGAGAATTTGTACAGTAATAACAATTTACAATTAAATAAGGATGTTTCTTATGTTGACTCTCGTGTGTACGACTCCCCTTCGGAAAAGGAAATTGAACTTGCCATTAAAAATATGCGCTCCTCTGGTGCGATGGGTCCCGATGAGGTTCCCATCTCTGTCCTAAAACAACAGGGGGAGCTATGGAGCAAAATACTTTTTCCTGTGTTTAAATCTTGCTTTGTTAATGGAATAGTCCCCCCTTCCTGGAAAGGGAGTATCCTTGTCCCTCTATATAAAAAAGGGGCAAGAGACCTCCCTCAAAATTATCGTCAAATTGCTTTACTTGACGCCATCGGTAAGGTATTTGCAAAATGTATTCTCACTTTAATCAACGATTGGGTAATTGAGTTCAAAATCCTGCCCTTTGAACAAACTGGTTTCAGGCAAAAACATGGAACATTAGATAACTTGTCTGCACTTCAGGTTATCACGGAAAAATATGTGAAAGTTCGTGGAGGGCATGTATATGGTGCATTCATCGATTTCTCCACGGCATTTGATAAAGTGGACAGAACTTTGCTGTGGAGAAAGTTATTTGATCTAGGGATGCCCCCCTTTCTTATCAAATTAATCCGTGCTCTTTATTCAGATACCTGGTGCAGAGTGCTGCTTGGCGGTGAAAGAGGTTTATCTAGAATAATACCCACATCCAACGGGTTAAAGCAAGGTTGCCTTTTGGCTCCTTTGCTCTTTTCATTATACACAGTTGATCTTCCTCTGGCTCTCTCAGCATGCTCGGGTATTGCCCCGACATTGGGGGGGGCTCCGATTGTATGCCTCATGTATGCTGATGATATTTTGATTCTCGATCTTACCCCGAAGGGCCTGAATAATCGCCTGCAAGCTCTCTATGAATATGCTGGAAACCACTATCTGTTGATAAATACTGAAAAAAGTAAAGTGATGTGCATGTCTGGAAGGAAGAAACCCAAATTTCCTAACTTTCCATGGGCAGTAGGGGGTCAAAAATTGGAAACCGTGAAATCTTATACCTTCCTTGGTAAAATTGTGATGAGTAATTTAAGTGAGAAAGCTCATATGGCCAATAATTCACGGAAAGCTGTGTCACAGGGAAAGAGTTTGGTATCCTTGTATAAAGCTACAGGTAGAAGGCATTTTTCTATATTATTAGATGTATTTAGAGCAAAAGTTCCTGCCTCCCTTCTTTACGGAATAGAGTTAATTGACCAAAAAAATTGGAGCTTCTTAAATTCCTCGGAAGGAAAAATTTTACGTAGTTTATTATCTGTCAGCACGGCGAACTCAACTCCGGCCTTAAGACAGGAACTCGGCTTACGAAGCAGCTGGGTCCAAGGGCTAGCTGGTATCATACGCTGGGTTACAAGTCTTGCAAAGAGTGAGCCTAACACCTTAAGACATCTTTTAAAAAGGGAACTGTTGGGAAACTTTAATAATTACTCATCGATCGTAAAAAAATTTAGATTTGCTGTGGGTCAATTGCAATTGGATAAAGATGTTTTATTTTCTCTATCACCTTATCAGTTAAAATCTCTTCTGAAATCCTCTACGTGGGAACTAGGGTTCAGACTAGATAGAGACTACCGGATGTTGAAAAAAGGCTGTACGCCTGTTATTGAGTCCTGTCATTTGAGGAAAGCTCAACCGTATATTCAATGGAATATTCCTCACGGCGTTAGACGCCTAATGTTTCTAGTAAGACAGGATTTGCTTCCGCTGAAATCTCTTTATTCCAAATGGTATGGCCATTCAGCGATCTGTGATTTTTGTCAGATGTATGATCAAGATTTGTCCCATGTCATCTTCGTTTGTCCAGCTTTGATGCCTCTTAGGCGAAGATGGTTAAGACCAATTTGCCTCCAACTCAATATTTTGTCAGCTACTGCTTTTTGGGCGGCTATGATCTCCCCGCCAAATGAAATGTTTTGTTTTAAACTGTACAAGTTTTTTAAATGTTTTTTGGATCTGTATTAATGTTGGTATATTTGAAAATTTTTGCTTTTTCTGTATGCATATTTTATGTCTTTTATGTGGACCTCGTAAAGAGTTCCGTTATCATAATAAACTTGAACTTGAACTTGAATCCATGGTCTAACCTCGCCTTAAGAGACGAAAAGAGAAAGATGGCAAAAGAGGCTAGAATACAAGCTATGGAATCTATGACATATTATCGAAAGACACAATATCGTAGTACAAAATTATCGACACAAATAAATCGACATCAAAAATATCGACATCCTATACTTATTTAATCACATACACAAATATCGAAAATTAAATATCGCAATACATAAACATCGATATCAATTATATCGACCACATATATATCGCAATATTTAAATATCGATAATTAAAATTTATAAACAGTACGTTAAAAATATCGAGAGTAAAAATATCGACTACAATAATATCGTTATTTAAGCAATATCGAACAATTTTATTATTATTCTATAACACTTTTAAACATTAAAAAATTACTATTAGCACTACAAAAAATAACATTTTACAACTATTTATAAATAAAAATATTTTCACATTTAAAAATAAAGGATTTACACATTTATAAATTATTTCTTTAACATTTTATATAAAGGTATGTATGCTCAACATTAATTAGCGTTTACCATATATGGTAATTAATTACACCAACAGTTTTTCGAAAATACAAACCAACGAATCAAAACAGTACAAACATAAACTCACCAATAGCTAACTAATTAGTAACTCCAAAACACTATATAAACAATTACATCCAACAAACAAATTACCTGAGAAAAGTAGAAGACAGGAAAGAATACTGTGGATACATTTGACGACGCCTACAAGAAAACTAAGATTCAACCTACCATTAAGAGGATTGAAAGTAAGTAACTAAATGTAACTTAATTAAAGGAACTGCTAAAATTACACAGTTAGTAAAAAGGACAAATTACTCATACATATGTATTGTATATTATCTCCTACCAGTACAGAAAACTTCACTACTAAAGAACAGAAAAACCTAAGAAGAAAACGACAAAACTACTAACAAAGTAATCATTTTCTATTTTTTCTCGAACAACATTAATTAATTGAAGCTTTAACATTAAAACAGCAAACAGACCTGCTACCAAAAATATGTTTCTAAATATGGATTGTAATGATTAATATTTTTTTTACAGATAAAGACATCAAAGAAAATACAGGCCACAACAGAAAATTGAACAGATTGCCTTACACCTACAACAGCATTAAAACTCTGCATAACAAGCAACTAATACAAAGTAAGTCAATTAAATGATGTGACAAACAGTAACTCCTAAAGAATTAAAAATTGCTAACATATTGTAAAAATGTATGCATATATCCTTCTTTTTTTCTAGCACCACTACAACATCCACTAACAACAAATATCAAAGAACAGAATTCAACAAACAAAGATACAACTACCAAAGTAAGTATATCCAAACACTTTTCCAAAAGATAAAATAAGTAAAAGCTTTAACTTATAGGAAAATATGTAAAAGCTACCCAACAAAATATAAGTAAACAATTAACACAAATAAATGTTTTTTTTCAAGCAAAGAAACACCAGAAAAGACAGACCACAAGGAAAAGAGTAAAGAACATCAAAATCACAGACTAAACTTCAACCAAAGGTAAGCATGCACAATATAAATATTTATAATTCCCACTTAAAATACATATAACTATAACTATAATAACTATACCATATATTTCTTATAGATTTAAAAAGGAGAAAATGACAGAAGGAGCTGAATTTGTTACCAGTCAAAAAGGGAAACTATTACTCTGCTACATGGGTTATACTTATACCCAAGAGAAACAATTTGGGATGAAAGTAAATTGGAAATGTTGCAAATATTACTCTAACAAATGTTATGGTAGAGCAACAACTAGAGAAGCAACTGTCCTTTACACCAGGGAACACAACCACCCTCCAAATGTTACAGAAATAGAAGTCAGAACAGCATTAGAAAACATTAAAGAAGCTAGTACAGGTTCCCAAAAACCTACAAGCCTAATTTTAAAAGAACAAATTCCACAAATCCCAAAAACAGCCACTACCCAAATGCCTAATATAATTTCTCTCAAAAGAACAATATCACGTACCAAAAAAGCAACTACTACTACCACTCCACCACCTAAAACATATAGTGATATAAATTTAACTCATAACCAAACTATAACTTTAAACAAAATACCTTTTATAATTTACGACAATAAAAACAATGAGAAAAGAATAATAATCTTTGGTACTGCTATAAATTTAATAAAACTCCAACAATGCCAAATTTGGATGATGGACGGTACTTTTAACATCTGTCCCAGACCTTTCTACCAACTTTACACAATACATGGCTTATATCAAAACTGTAACATACCTCTACTATATGCACTGCTTCCAAATAAAACTAATTCAACATATATGGATTTATTAAACATTATCAAACAAAAAACAAATGACTATTCCCCAGAAAAAATTATACTGGATTTTGAACAAGCAATGCTCTCAGCTATTTTAAAAATACACCCCCATACTTGTATCCAAGGATGCTATTATCATTTTAATCAGTGTCTTTGGAGGCATTTACAAAAAACTACTCTAAGCATAGAATATGCTACAAGCTCATCTTTTGCATATCAAATAAAAAAACTGATAGCACTAGCTTACGTCCCTGAAACAGATGTGGCTGAACACTACAACATTTTAATAGACAGCCAATTTTACAAACAAAATGAAGCAAAGTTAAGTCCTCTCTTAGACTACTTTGAGGATACTTGGATAGGTAGACTCCATAGATCTGGCCACAGGAGAAATCCTAAAATCCTAATACCCTGGTGGAATGTTTACAGAAGCACCTTAAATGGAGAATCTAAAACAAACAACGCAGTTGAAGGTTGGCACAATGCCTTCCTCCAATCAACAGGCCGAACTAAACCAACATTAGAAAAATTCATTACATGCCTCCAAAAAGAGCAAAGTTATCAGGAATTAAGAATGGAGCAATCCATTACACAACTAACTCCAAAAACATCCAAACAAACAAAACAAATGCACAAATACCTAGAGCAACAAGTAAAGCTGTACCCTAGCACAACAGGCATGGAATACCTCAATATAATAGCCAAAACACTACTGTAAACTACTGTAAGCCACAAACAATCTCAATAGAAAAATGTTGTAATACAATAATATTACATTCATATAATTTATTTCGAAAAAAATAATGTATGGAATATATATTATATAATTAAATATATATACACACATTAATTATGTTTGAAATAAATAAAACTAAACAATAAACATTAAAACATTACCCACCCACAATTATAAAAATTTAAAATAACTTACCAAAGATATTCCAAATGATGTAGAATCCATTTCCACCAAAATAATCCAGTTTCGAATTCCAGTTACCCAAAAAAAAATGAAAAAATACAAGTGTCCCAAAATAGATAAATCCATTCCACGAAGCTCTTTCGAAATACCATAAAAAACCAGAAAAATGTAAAAATGTAGAAAAAAGGCTCCAGGAAAACCGAAAAAATTGAAGAAGTGTCTACAAACTATTAGTTAATAAAACTAACGAACACTTCTCCCCAAAAAAAAACGCTTCCTTTGGACATCAGGAACTCCTGCAAGTGAAAGACATAAAAGAAATATTCCCACCCACATAAAATAACACATACAGTCCTACTAAAAGTAATAGCAACATAATATTTCGAATAATAAACTTAAACATCGAAACACTAACTCTACACACAAGCCAATACAACACTAAAAAGTACGTTAAATGTACATCCGCAAACACAACATATCATAATCTCCAATACAACACATTTACTTCTAACAACACTAAATACGACCAAACTACTCTCAAAATTAATTTAAAACACAGTTAAAACATATTAAATAAACCTTACCTTCAGAGAGGTGAAGTGTTTCCCAACCGCTAGCTGAACTTCCTCAAAATGACACAAAACGACCTAAAGCGGTTACAAAATAAAGGCCCCAAAACTAAAGAAAAAGTTAGAAATAACACACTTATTATTTAATGCAAGCAAAGTATTTGTGAATTTAATAAACCAAGGAATACTATGAAAAAATAGTAATTTATAATTTGTATTAAATTACTTGGAAAAATGTACACAATTTGTAAAATTATAAAAATAAATATTATAAAATACATAATATGTATGATTATAATTGTAAAAATGTTGAAATGGTGTTAAAAAATTTAACAAAATGTTTAACAAAATGTATATAAATAAATGTAATCTACAATATTTTCTTCAATTAAAAATGTTGTTACAAAATGTAATATTAATATATTAATATTAATATAAATACTAAACTATTGTTTATTAACAACATGTATTTGAATATATACATTGTATATGTATTTTTCAAACAGTATATTTTATTTGGATGTATGACGTTACAACTCATACTTTTACAACGCATACCATTACAACGATAATTTTACAACGCAAAAACTATAACAATGCATGTATTTAAAACGCATGTTTTTACAACGCAGGTACCTTTACAACGCATACCATTACAACGTAAGTATTGGTAAGTATATAATATTTTTTTTTAATTAAATTAATAGAAAATAATATAATTTAATTTAATTTAATGTAATTTAATTTCATTTAATTAAATTAATTTAAATTTAATTTTATTTTAACCCTGTACCCCTGTACCCCAAAAACCCAAAACTGACCCTAAACCCTAAAAATACCCTTTTACCCAAAAACCCAAAACCCAAAACTGACCCAGAACCCTAAAAATACCCCTTTACCCAAAAACCCAAAACTGACCCTGAACCCTAAAAATACCCCTTTACCCAAAAACCCAAAACTGACCCTGAACCCTAAAAATACTCCTTTACCCAAAAACTGAAAACTGACCCTGAACCCTCAAAATACCCCTTTACCCAAAAACTAAAAACTGACCCTGAACACAAAAAATACCCCTTTACCCAAAAACTGAAAACTGACCCTGAACCCTAAAAATACCCCTTTACCCAAAAACTGAAAACTGACCCTGAACCCTAAAAATACCCCTTTACCCAAAAACTGAAAACTGACCCTGAACCCTAAAAATACCCCTTTACCCAAAAACCCAAAACTGACCCTGAAACCTAAAAATACCCCTTTACCCAAAAACCCAAAACTGACCCTGAACCCAAAAAATATCCCTTTACCCAAAAACGGAAAACTGACCCTGAACCCAAAAAATACCCCTTTACCCAAAAACTGAAAACTGACCCTGAACCCAAAAAATACCCCTTTACCCAAAAACTGAAAACTGACCCTGAACCCTCAAAATACCCCTTTACCCAAAAACTGAAAACTGACCCTGAACCCAAAAAATACCCCTTTACCCAAAAACTGAAAACTGACCCTGAACCCAAAAAATACCCCTTTACCCAAAAACTGAAAACTGACCCTGAACCCAAAAAATACCCCTTTACCCAAAAACTGAAAACTGACCCTGAACCCTAAAAATACCCCTTTACCCAAAAACCCAAAACTGAGCCAGAACCCTAAAAATACCCCTTTACCCAAAAAACAAAAACTGACCCTGAACCCTCAAAATACCCCTTTACCCAAAAACTGAAAACTGACCCTGAACCCTAAATATACCCCTTTACTCAAAAACCTAAAACTGACCCAGAACCCTAAAAATACCCCTTTACCCAAAAACTGAAAACTGAACCAGAACCCTACAAATACCCCTTTACCCCAAAACTGAAAACTGACCCTGGACCCTTAAAAATATCCCTTAAAAAAAACCAAACATATAAAATGTAATTTTTAATTATATACTTACCAATACTTACGTTGTAATGGTATGCGTTGTAAAAGTACCTGCGTTGGTAAAAAATGCGTTGTAAATACATGCGTTGTAAAAATTTCATTGTAATGGTAGTGCGTTGTAAAAGTTGCATTGTAATGGTTGTTTCCCATTTTATTTACTTCTAACAATACTTATGTTTATTAAATATGTATTCTTTGAATTAAGTTATATTACCAATATTGTTTGAAATGTTTAATAAAATTTACACAAATTACACAAATATATGAATAAATATAAATGTAAAAAATATATGTTATTGTAATGTTTATTGTTGTTCTTTCTCATGTGAATAAAAAAATTCCTTTGTTCAAAAAAACACTTCAGTATTTAATATTTTACTTCACTACAAGATTTATTTAATGACATTTCAATCTACATAACTTTACTACTACCACTCCAGTCTACATTAAATTGGTGTAGGTGCTGGACACTAATTAAATATAATTTACTATTCCCACTCCAGTCACCATTAAATTTGGGTAGGTGGTGGACACTAATTAATTATAATTTAATATTCCCACTCCAATCTACATTAATTTGGGGTAGGTGCTGGACACTAATTAAATAGATATTACAATTCCCACTCCAGTCTACATTAATTTGGGGTAGGTGCTGGACACAAATTAAATATAATTTAATATTCTCACTCCAGTCTACATTAATTAGAGATAGATGGTGGACACTAATTATATATAATTTACTATTCCTACTCCATTCTACATTAATTAGGAATACTTTAGTAAACTATTTACATATACATTTAAATTCCCACTCCAAGGTACATAAAATGCATGTATATATATGTTTAGTTAAATAAAAATAGATACCTTAAACACTATATACAATAATAATGTATAAAAATAAAATATTTTCTAATTAATAATGTTTTTTTCACTATTCAAAAATGTAGTATAATATACATAACTGTACAGCAATATAGATTGTAAACAATTTTACTCACTCCATACACTCAACAAACAAATATACTTAAACCAAATGTTTAAATATGAATTAAATGTTAAAAAGTATTCCAAATATTTATATCAAATAAATAGTTAAACATATTAGAAAGTAGAACAATATTGTAAATTTTTATAGAAAAAATTTCGCAATTTATTTCAAATTTTTTTCGAAATTCGAAATTTTAAATGTGTATTTAATGTACATATTGGTTTAATAAATGTTTTGACATATTTAAAAAAAAATTTAAAAATATATATTTAAATTAAAAAATATTTTGATTTATTTATTAAATTTTTTCCAAATAAATTAAAAATTTAAAACACTTTTTTTAATGCATAATTATTTAACCATTTTAATATTTTTCTCCAATTTAAATATATTTATTTATAAACATTTTTTATATAATATTAATTAAAAAAATTTATATAAAATAACATCAATTTCAAATATCAATTTTTAAAAAAAATTTAATGTGAAACCATAATTTTAAAATAATTTGTTATTTTTTAAATTATAAATTTTTAAGTTTTAAACGTTTTTTTTAATTTTATTATATTTTTTAAATTAAAAAAATAAAAAAATAAAAAAAATTTAAAACACTCCCCACCCTTATCCCCTATAAACCCAACATCCCGCTCCTAAATTTATATATAAATTAATTAATTTTTATATAAAATTTATTTTTTATAATATTTTTTTTTTTATTTCAAAATAAAATAAAAAATCTACAATTTTATATTTATAATATATACATTTTTAATACACTCCCCACCCTTATCCCCTATAAACCCAACATCCCGCTCCTAAATTTATATATCAATTAATTAATTTGTATATAAAAAAATTTGTAAATATATTTTTTTGTAATATTTTCTAATTAAAATAAAAATTATGGAATTTTATATTTATAATATATACATTTTTAATACACTCCCCACCCTTATCCCCTATTAAACCAACATCCCGCTCCTAAATTTATATATGTTTTTTTATTTTTTTATTATATTTTATAGGTACACATTACTATTAATACATTCTAATTATTATTAATTATTACACAACAATAACACATATTACTACATAATTATTACAATATATTTTATTTCGATATTTTTACTATTTATCGATATTTCTTTACAACTATATTTTTACTTAGATATTTTTGTTATCGATATTTCAGCACACATACTTATTACGATATTTTTGTAATCGATATTGGTGATTCCGATATTTTTCATCATCGATATTTAAACTTCGATATTATGTCACTTCGATATTAAAAGTTCGATATTATGTCTGCGTACCAAGCTATGGCGGTTAAAACGGGCAAGAAAGAAGACAAGAATAAATTGAAGGAGCTACAGAAGAATTATAAGAAAATGTTGAGGGAAGCTAAATCTGAATATAAAGAAAAAATCTGGATGCAACTACTATGGGCAAGTACCTTGCCAAACAGCAGAGAATTCTGGGGAATCATAAATAACATGACGAGGGGTACAAAATTAAAACAAGAAGCGGGGATTGATGAAAAAACCTGGATGGAGTACATACACAAGTATAGCAACATGAGGAACGATAAGCACGCAATGACAAAACCCTTAAAGGACCGAAAACCGGAAGTAGAAGAACATACCGGTCAAGCAGAAACTAACAATGACCAGTATTTCCTGATCGATAAAAACAAATTGAAAGGAATAATTAAAATCTTGAAAACAGAGGGGGCAGCAGGTCCTAACGGATTGCCCAACGCACTATTCAAACAAGCGCTGGACTTTTGGGCCGACTACCTTGCGCCATTATTCAATCTGATTTACACCGAGAACAACGTCCCCAAATCCTGGAAAGGGAACATCATCGACCCGATATTCAAACAAGGAGACCATAACAAGCCAGATAACTAGAGACTCATATCACTGATAGATGTTGAGGCTAAATGATATGGTTCATGCCTATTATTCCACCTTCAGGACTGGATGTACGAGACAAACATAATTCCAAAGTTTCAAACTGGCTTTAGACAGGGGATGGGTACCTTGACAAAACTTGGCCACACTGGCACTCCTAAATGAAACGAAAAAGGAAAACGCAGTTATTTGCATGCTTTGTCGATTTGAAAACCGTATTCGACAAAGTAAACAGAAAGCGCCTCTGGGAAAAATTAAGGGCATGGGGGCTGCCGAGCAAATTACTGGAAGCAATAATAGCCTTGCACAGTGAAACCTGGGCTAGAGTGAAATTAGGCAATGGACTTAACATCACCAGCTGCATCTGCACAAAGCAAGGGCTAAAACAAGGTTGCGTCCTTGCCCCAAGCTTCTTTAATTTATTTATTGCAGATATCAGCAAGCATATGCAATCATCCGATTGCCACCCCCCTAATCTAGTGGAGGAGGCAATACCCTTCCTACAGTAGGCTGACGATATTGTGGTACTGAGCCAAAGCCCTATTGGGCTACAAAGAGCAATTAAGAACCTGGTCACCTATTTGGATAGAGACAGTTTGGAAATAAACAAAGATAAAACCAAGGTCGTACATCTTACTGACCCCCAAAAAAACAGGTTTAAATGGCGCATAAAAGGGACTTAAATAGAAGAACAAGCGGCCTACAAATACCTTGGCCTAAAACTTGGATGAGGCCCAACACATAAAGAACACAAAACTGATTTAAAGGCAAAAGCACAATCACTAATATTTGCGTATAGACTCCTGGACAACAAAATGGGATGCCCGAGTTACGCATATCTTTTGAAAGTGATGGCGTCACAAATTATACCAACATTGTCATACGCCCTAGTAGTATGGTGCGGTAAAGAGGTGGAACTCCTAAATGATTTACAGACAAGGGTCTATAAAGCAGTCTTCAATTTACAAAAGTCTGCAGTCCAGCTCAGGTCAGGGTGGAGATTGGCCTGCAGAACCAGAAATTCCGGAGCATGAGCGGCTTTGTGAAACTATGCCACAAATTCCGCGCATCTGAGCCAGGATCAATAAACAACATTTGCTGGAAAGAAATCAAAATCCAGATGGACCAAGACACGCCGAATTCATGGGGAGCATGCTTGCGGAAATCCATAGCAGAACTTGATATACAAACAATATGGGACAGCCAGTGGGACAAGGTAGCTTTTGGTAGACTGGTAAATAAAACATCAAATTAGAAGTCTTTTTTAGAAGACAAAATCACAATTTCGAAACGCAGACATGGGTGGACCGTGATTAACTCTTACACATCAATAAAGCCCCAAGCATACTTATTGACACGCTTCAGTACCGAGCTAAAAAAGAGCTTCATAAAATACCACTTGGGCATGCATGATTCGAAAGATCTGCAACCGTCGTGGTAAAGTAATCATCAAGATACACATTGTCGACTATGCGGTTTCTGCAACGAAAAATTAACACACCTGCTGTGCGCTTGCTCAGCAGTCAAAGACACAAGGATGAGTCTTTTAAAACCAATTCTTAACGAATTGAATATACGCACTTGCAGGCAAGCAGTAATACGCTGGCTGGAAGGATCCTCAATTATCTGGGTTTGCCGGGGTGTCAAATTTCTAGTAAAAGTAAGGAACCTTTTAAGGCAAGCCGACCTACAGGCCACGAAAATAGCATAATGCAGGACAAAGAGATATTCATCTGCATTATGGGAACAACATAGAAAAATGATCCAGTTGGGAACTTAAAATGGACATCTTTATCATGAACAGGATTGAGATGAAGGCTGTCCTTTTTAGATCACATTTTATGTGTATTATAATGCTATTCAGATTTTAAATTTTGGTAAACATGGAATTGAGTATTTAATGGAACTTTAAGAATAATACTTTTCTTTTATCAAAAAACATGTATATTGTAACAATTTTAAGAAATCAAATACAATTAAAAAGGAAATTGACTATTCATCCTTCCAGGATGATCTGCAAGCCTTCTTTGGACATCTCAGCAGATGTACGTTTTACCAAATCGGAATTGAGGGTCAACTTAGTTACTGTCCTTGGCCCTGTTCCAACCCTTGAGCAGAATCTTACTAATTTCTAAGTAACAAATCCACTTGGTGGAACTCAGGGATTTAATTAAACATCAGTAGAAGGCTTCATCTATTTACTGTTGTATTTTGTTTTTACCTTTTTTCATACTAATCTTTATAGCAAAAGTAAGAACAGATCCCACATGGTTCTTTTTTCATTGAAGCAGAAAACAACGTCGTTTGGCATACAGGTTACTCCAGCTTGTCTGGATTTCAAGACTTTGGACCTCATTTGGAGTTTTTATAAAAGGATAATCCATAGAAATGTGACATGTACCCTTTGTACTGTATTGGAAGTGCCATAGGCTATAATGCTCTCGAAATAAGCGGAATGAAGATCTGCCACATTTATGACAGAGTATCTGGTCTGCCAGACTCTAAATAAGACCCTTTATCTGTGCAAAAAAAGGATATGTCTCATAATGGGACTCGTTACTTAGTGATATGTTAAGAGAGCAGATCTTATCTTTTTGTTAATCTCCAGCACCATGGAAATTCACGGCCTTAACTCTTGAAGAGTGTGTAGTGGTCGTGCAATGGACTCACACGCTCTGTCATTAGTGCTATTGTAGGCTTTTTATTGATGAAGGAGGTTTTTAGCTTTGCCCTTATGCTAGACACAACATCTGCCATACTGTAGGCTCTGGGGAGATTTACATTACTTAGCTCTTTTACACTGGGCATATCTTTTCCGTTCAATAGGAAACAAGCACCATTCATACCAGAGGCTGATTCCCTGAGTCTGCCTCAATCAATCAGGGGTTTGTTGAAGCACAACTACTCACCCGAGATGGTCTCAAGGCACTGTGTGGGGTGAAGGGGCAGCTCCCGGATGTTCACGGCGATTTGTCGACGAGCCAAGTCTTGAGGCCCTTTATGAAATTGGGTAGTGTTCGGGTCTGTCGGAGGTGGAGAGGGAGGGCGTGCCATGCCTTGGCCAAGAGGAAAGAAAACGAACGACCTCCTGTTCTGGTCTTCTTGATGCGCGGCACTGAAGCAAGGGAGAACTGGGTTGAGCTCACCATACCCTGATAACAGAAAGTAATATCTTCTAGGGCTCCTGTGTTCTGATGCTTCAAGAGGTGTCTCTAACTTCAATTGTATTCTTTCTAATGCACTTTTACATGGTTTAAACTAGTTATTTTGATACTTTGGGCGTACTGATCACTAGACTTGCCTCAGAAATTTCTTGCATTGTCATCTGCATCAACATTAACACAACAAGAATTGGTGCAGAAGAGTAAGGGTCTACTGAAGGACTGTATTTGAGGCTGACCAATCAAATCGAATTGCACCATTGATTGTATGGGGACATATTATGTTATAAAATGATTTGAATATTTGTTTAGTGCACTATCACTGCAAGGGTATCCTGGCACTGAGCAGCTATGTGTATCTAGCCCTGTTTATGCTCAGCTAAAGTCTAGTTTGAGACCTCACATGCTTTTCTAATTCATCCAGATAAACTCAATTGAGCAAATAATTTAGGAGAGTTGTCAGACCTTAGTACAGCTACTTCCCCTATCTCAGAGAGTGAGGCAAAAGACAGATTAGGTAAAGAAAAATTAATTTTGCATACTGAATGACACCATTCACTGCTCTTAAAGGTTTCTTTCAAAATGTCTAATTGATGTCAAGTTTATTAAGACTAAAAAAAGTGCCGTGCCTGTTTGTACTAACATGTTGTCCATCCAACGGGGAGTGATGTAAATTACAATTGATAAAGCAACAACATGTAAATGGAATTCAAAGAAAGGGTAATAACCATGTTTTTACAGAGATAAGCCTGAGGTAGGACTGTCATGCTCATAATCCCATGCATTGCAAAATTCTATTCGCATGCGTGTATTCTACCCTGCTACATTAGCACATTGGGCGTGGCTGTGCCTGCAAATTCCAGCTGGTGCTCAGACAATTTCCAGTGCCTTTTCTGCAGTTACAAGTACATGACCACGTTTCAGTCTTCGATTGCACCACATGGTTCCCAATGCCAAAGGTTAAGTTCTCTGAGGCCAAGCTCAGAATTCTTGTGGAATAAGTAAGTGATTGTCAACAATGCGTGCACAACTTGCAAGTCACCACCTACCACCACAATGCCCCCGCCAGCAGGCACTCGGTAAAGAACAACACTAGTGGTTGTTCAAAAAGGGCATTGCCTTTAATTTGTACATTACATTTTCAAGGTTATCATTGCATTTGTTCTGTAGGGAAGACGACACAACACATCGAAGGGAGAGAAATAACAGCATTCAGAAATAAATACAAGTTCACATTTTACTTTACAAAACACTCCACATGGGTTTATCATTAATTATGTTGTCAATGTTGTGCCAGAAGGCCACAAGCATGCAACACTTCACAGGCTCACCACCTGGGACATTACTGCACTACTTGCAAGGAACATTTTGCTTAAAACTTAAAACTGGACATCCCCTCTACCACAGAGGGATACCAAGATTGCACATAGCCAGTGCATAGCATAGAACACTGTCTCGGCGGGAGTACCCAACCACAGACGTAGCCCCCAAAGTCTAAGATCGGACCATACAGCACATGGTAGGGCAGGAGGGTACATGACCACCAGCAAGCCAGCTCCCTTCCTGCTGGCCTGGTGCCCACTCAAAACAACACCCTGCCCAAGGGTCAGTACAGTCAGAAGTCCAAGACTTGGGTAGCTCCCGTCATGCTGTTGCCAGGGACACTGCCACATGGTGAGGAGATTAGTGGTGAACTCGCTCTCCCTTCTGCAATTGCCAGCAGTGTTCAGCAATGGCACCTAGGATAGTTTGAATAAAAAGCCCCTGCCCCCAGAAGGGCAAGTGTACTGTGTCCTGTGGAAGAGCACGGTCCTAGGTAGTTTCAGGAAACTGTGCCATATCGAGCCCATGGACAAACCCACCAAGATTTTCTGAACTAAGTGATTCAGCCTCTTGACAGAATAATGTACTGCTCTGAAAGGCAGCCCCCATGTCCAGACTGACCATGGATTAACTTCCGACCAAAATATTGCTGTCATCGGATAAATCCTTCCTTACTTTAGAGAGAGTACAGATAGCTCAAAATACATGCCAAATGACCAAACAATTACGGGGCCAAATCGAGACATTTTTCTGTGAGGATAGCAGTGTAAACAGAAAAACCTGTGACCCAATTTTTCAGGGACCAGTCCATCTATTTTTTCTTTGGTTTCTGCTCGCCCTCCTTCCCTGCCCTAACTTTCCCAGGAGCCACTCTTGCCGTAATCAGATCAAGGGGGAGAGGACTTAGCTTAACGGCTAAGGCGCTCGACTTCGGACCTGGGGATCTGGGTTCGAGCCTCGGTAACGACGCGAAAAACCTCCTGTGATTCTGGGCAAATCACTTAATCTCCCCGTGCCTAAAATGAAAGTGTGTCCTCATGTAACGTAACTGGTGCTTATGTAAAGCACTCTGATACCTGATTCGGTTCGGGTCTAGTTCGCGCTATATAAAACTCCACAAAAAAAAATAAATCACAGAATTCACTTTGCAAATCTTTTCCCCTATGTCTTCTGGGAGGGAGGAGCCAGACTGGGATTTGTGGACCCAAAAGCAAAGGACTAACAGTGAGCAGCGCCTGACTTGTGTTGGCAGCAGAAGAGGCAGTGGCCCCTGTTGTCCCCAGACCAGCATGGCTGCACTGCCGTTCCCTCCCATGGCAACTACCTGATAGAGGTGGAAGGTGTTCCTCCCTGCCCAACGGTAACAGTGTTACTAAAGATGCCAAAACAGCAGATGCTGGAAATGGAGGAGAGGGTTGTGTCCGTGGGAATGCGGCTACTCTCTGCACTGGCATAGGTGATAGGCCAGCCTTGGTGGTGTCATCACTCTGAGGTACTGGGCAACTGAGTACATTACTCTCCCCCACAGCAGCCACGTCAGCACTAAATGCAGGCCCAATTGGGTCCTTCCCCCTAGTGCAGGGCACAGTCGGATGCCTCACCAACTCATCCTCCGAGACCAGCGACTGAGAACTGGACTCCCTTCATGGCATAGGGAGCGCATCACAAAAACATGCCAGTATTTTCCTCTGACACATGGAGGCAGTACCAAATGTTACTGTTCCTTTGGTCCTTCCAATAGTTTCTTGAGGGCACAGTCAATTCCATGGAGTTTTGCCACTTTCCAGAGCTTGTGAAGGGAATGGGATTGTACCTGAATAGTGGGGCATCTGTGGCCAGATGCGCACGTTTTGGGGCCATGCTAGATAAAGGAAGCAATGGATGAGAAAACTAGTACACAGGCCGAAGCAGGAAAAGGATCAGGCTTGTTACACCCTCATGACCACAAGGCTGATACAAGGTGTGAAAGCTGCCTGGGGCATGTCTCCCTATGTTCCTCTGTTCCACACAATAGACTACCATGGGGAGTGCAAAGCTAATATGCCGACTGGGTGAACTCTACTTTGGAAGAAACAAAGATACACCAGCACAAAACGAAGCTGAAATGCAACCCGCTCCATGTCTCCTACATGGAGGTCATAGTTGGGAACCTGGAAAAGGTTGCAATCAAGTCACACCAGTTAGAAGCACTGCATGTCCCTAAACTGACCCCTGACTAGGTGCCCAGACTGGGCTGCAACTTCTGTTGCAAAGAAATGAACCCAGAAACCAAAGATTGCCTAAAGGGATAACACCGTAGCTTTCTAGCCCCAAGTCCATGCAAAGGGGCACACTGTTATGCGCCAGGGCGAGGCCCTTGTTACAAAGCTGCCAATATCTTACATTGTCCTTGTGGCAGGAGGAACAGAGGATTGGGAGAAAGACACCCTGGGGGCAAGGGAGAGACGCGCTCTAGTGGTCCATGCTGTCATGACCCAGAAGTGGATATGAAGAGACCGGAGGATGGAGATGGGATCACACTCGGCGAGGAGGAGCGAGAGAAGCCGAGTCAGGAGGGGATCTATCAGGAGAGCAAGAGAAGATTCAGAGCAGCGGAGGGTGGCAGCAGAACCTTGGAGGATGATGCAACAGATCGATTGTGTCAGAGATAGAGCCTGGGACAGGAGGCGACGAACTTACGGGCTGTTGTGGAAAGAACCAGAGAGAAGGCATGATGGACGTGACCGCTGTGACTCCGGTCGGGAGTCACAGCCCAAGGCAAGTGTTGTCTAAGGGCAAGCTAATAAAGCGTGTGGGGCTGCTCTTATGGGTGGTTCGCTCTGTCCTTGAGAGAAACCGGCAGGGAGGAGAGACAGAAGGGGAATAGACTCAAACGCCAGTCTTTTTCTTCCCCTAGTTACCTAATCACCTTTGTTCTACCAATCTTGGAAAGCTATAAAGATACCTGGTGTGCTGATCAGTGCACAAGCGGTGACTGGTGGAGGGGCTCTCTTAGCAAGGAATGGATAATTAATTGCCACATATCTGTTAATGTTTCCCGAGGGCATAGTGGAGACGAAGGACGAAGAGAAGAATATGAAAGAGGAGTGAGGATAACTCTTTGTGTCACCTGAGAAACTTATCGAACCAAGAAAGATATAGAGAAAAGAATAAAAGTCTCATACTTATCAAGTATACCTTGGCTCCGCCTACTTCTTGTCCTATCATAGTGGTGTGAGAAGTGGGATTAGGTACTCCCTGATAGGACTAGAGGATGATCCAACCCCTAACCCTCATCGACATGGTCAAACAGTTGGCGAAGGGCCAGAGTCATCTACAGTTAGTTGTTGAGGGTTAAGCAACCGCAGCTCAAAAGGACAGTGAGTCTCTCCAAGAAGCACTTCAGGCCCAGGCTGGAGCGATAACCAATAATCAGGTGATACAAGATACCGCCATTCAAAGGCTGAAGGACACCATCACCAACACCAGAGTACACCCTAATGTCCCAAGTTCCGTGCTCCAAAAATACCAACCGGGAGAAGACCCTGATTACTTCTTTACTAACTTTCAGCGGGTGGCCAATGCTGCCTTCTGTAAGATGGGGGCAGTATATTGCCCCTCTTTTGGCTGGGGAACTACAGGCGGCATATCAAGCTGTGAACACAGCTGTGTTACCGCCCTATTTTGAGATCAAAGGAACTATCTTGGGAAGACTTGGATACGACGATGAATACTACTGCTCAAAATTTCACAGAGAAAAATAGAATACCCACGACAACGCTCAGGGCATCTTCTACATCCTTTTTCACATACCATGTACTAATGAGTAATTTGACTATATCAATCGATGTACTGTATTGTCAGTCTGATGCTCTGTGCTGCAGCCATGCGATATGTGTTTCCTAATCACAATTTAAATGGCGCAATACGATATCTCTTTGTCTCACCAGAGGTTCTAGCAGTGAACTTACTGAACTACAGGACCACTGGTTCAGTAATACTATTTGTTACTTTCACATGTATTTGTTGTATATTCACTTATTGCAGTAGCTTTCAGTTGATCCTGATGAAAGCAAGGACACTCCTATAGGTCCCTAGGCCAAAACATGTTGATTGGTCTTCTAATGTAATTTTCTCTAATCTTGACAGTTGCATTACTAGCTATCTGTTTTTATTCATGTCCCAAGCTTGCCATAGCTAACCTTGAGGCCTGTTTTAACTCACAGTTCACTTTAGCACTGCACCTCTTCCACTACACACCATGCCGCACATAGGGTTTTAGAGTAACCCGCTCTTCCCAAAAACAACCCTGACCTCCTCCCTCGCAGAGAGGGGTTTGTAGCCCGCTTTTTGACTAGGCTCTTAACGCGAGGAGGCACCCCTATGATGAAGCATGACACCTCTGGTCTGTGAGGGGAATTGTCCTTAAAAGGGATCCCCGTTAGCGTGTTTGTTACACTTCACATGCCCCTCAGACGGGCGTTCTGGACCCGTGGGCTATTTTGTGATAGGTATTGCGAGTAGGGAGTTCTCCCACACAGGTCCTTAAACCTCCTCAAAGCCCCCTTTTGTGTGTATACCTGTAAAACAGATATGAACATCGGTCTATCACCAACAGACCGATGGTTTGGTGGAGCGTTATAATCGCACCATCAAAACCATGTCAAAGAAGTGGTTACAGAAACAGGTAAGGATTGGGACAGGCAACTACCGTTGGCACTCTTTGCCATACGCACACATGTCCAATCCCCTACGGAATACTGCCCCTTTGAACTAGTCTTCGGTAGGAAACCCCGTACCCTCCCAGATATGGCAGCCGAACAATGGGAGTATCAGGAAGATGAAGGGCTAGAACTCCTTGACAATGCCTCCAAACTCAGACAAAAAGTAGAGAACCCATGGAAGAGGCCCGACAAAATCTGGTTTATGATGTCAATACCCAGCTAAGTGAGTTAGCTGTTGGGGAGAAGGTCCTGGTTCTCCATTCTTCCCCGGACAATAAACTATTAGCAAAGTGGCAATAATATACAGTCTTAGATAAAATCACTTCTGTAGCATACAGATTAGCACACCACAAAGAGGGGGATAAGGACAAATCTAATATATTAATCTCTTAAAGAAATGGGTAGAAAAGGAGAACCCAACTTTGTTTGTAACTAGGGGTTGGCGGAATTTGCGTAGTCACACTCCGCAAAGCTCCGCAAAATGGTAAAAAATCTCTGTGAACACACAAAATTTCCGCAAACACGTGGAATTGCTTGTTCCGCCAGTCCGCGATGCTTTTTTCCTGTTCGCGAACACTGTTTGCGTGCTCAGGGAGAAATATCTCGCGAACACGCATTTTAAAAGAGCGAACAAGCAAAAAATTCAGCGTAGCCGCGGATCGCTGAATTTTTGGCAATTACACGCTCTCCCCGGAGCGCAAAATTACCCAAATTATTCAAATTCTGTGATCGGAACAAAATTTACCACCCAGGCCTATTTGTAATCGACTACGGCCCACTAGACATTGCATTCCCCGACAAAACATTGATTAAAGGGTAGGGAACTTAACCATGGGTTCCGACCTTTCTGACATAGAACAACTGTCTCTCATTGATTTAGCATGCAAGTATAGCAATGTATTTTCTTCCCGGCCAAGGAAAACACACCTAGTGCAACATGACATTAGGACTGATGGAGTGAGACCCATCCGTCTCCATCCATACTGGATACCCGAGGCAAGGAGGTAGGGTGTGAGGCAGGAGGTGGAGAACATGCTGAAGGCGGGCATCGTAGAGCCATCCTGTAGCCCCTGGTCCTTTACTGTGGTGTTGGTCCCCAAACCCTATGGGTCCATACGCTTTTGTATCGATTTCCACTGATTGAATGAAGTTTCCCACTTTGATACCTATCCCATGCCCAGAATCGATGAGATGATTGAAAGTCTAGGGTCTGCTTCATACACGACCACTTTAGACCTCAGAAAAGGTAATTGGCAGATACCTCTTACACCCAGAGCTAGAGAGAAAACTGCATTTTCTACCCCCAACAGGCCTTACCAGTTCCAGGTGTTACCGTTTGGGCTACATGGCACCCCTGCCACCTTTCAACATCTGATGGATCTGGTACTAAGGAATCATCAAGCATATGCTGCAGCATACTTAGGCGACATAGTGATCTTTAGTCGGTCCTGGGAACTACACCCACAACACTTACAAGCAATATTTCTTACCCTTAGACTGGGTGGCCTAACTGCAAATTCCAGGGAAATGGCTATTGGCCACCAATTCAATTCGGTGTTTGGGGTATCACATACAGGAAGGCCAACTTCATCCTCAGGTTGACAAGGTGAAGGCAATGAAGGACCTACCCCCTCCCACACCCAAGAGAGAGGTCAGATCCTTTCTGGGTCTAATTGGATATTACTGGCATTTCATTCCCCGCTTTTCTAAAATGGCTACTCCTTTGACTGACCTCTTTGCAAAGAAATATCCAACCCATTTGCAGGAGTGGATCCCTTCCCATCAGCAGAGCTTTTACCACTTGAAGGGGGTGATATGTGGAATGCCCTTGTTGCCTTGCCCTGGTTTCACAAAACAGCTTGTTCTCTAGACAGCCGCCTCGGACAGTGGTCTCTCAACTTGGGGACACTGGGTGTTACACCCTATTGTCTTTCTCAGTAGGAAACTGTTGCCTTGGGAGACCCAATATCCCACTATTGAGAAAGAATGCCTGGCAATCAATCGGGCCATGGAGGCCTGTAGATACTATCTGTTGGGGTGCTCCTTTGTGTTGTACCCGGATCATGACCCCTTGGTGTGGCTGGCTCGTCAGAAGGAGACTAATGCTCGTATATTGCCTTAGTTTTGGCCTTACAACCCTTCTCCTTACAGGTTTGTCATATCCTGGGTCGGTTGCAGGGCCCAGCTGACTTCTTATCCCGTGATGCGTTGGCTGCTGCTGGGTGTGAGTGATTCTGGTGGTGCATTGCACACACCGCTACACTTGCCCCCAAGGCAGCTGAAGCTTACGCAGGGCGCAGCCCTTGCCAGGTCTGGTGCTTGATGCTAGCATGCGGGGGAGGTGGCACTGCACCCAAAATATTAGTGCTGGCTCCTCCTTCTTGCTTCTTGCTTAGGATAGGGCGGGCCATCTGCGCCGGCCGCATGGTGTACAGATGGTGCCCATTTTACCTCCTTCTGCCATAGAATAGATAAGAAAGCACAAGGAGGAAGAAACTGGAAAGATGCAGAGACCCAGAGAGTCCACCTCCCCCGTTCAGATCCGCGGCCACCGAAATCATCTGCGGCGTACCACAAGGATCCTCACTCAGCCCCACCCTCTTCAACGTCTACATGAGCCCCCTCGCAGCCATCGCACGCCAACACAACCTGAACATCATCTCCGATGCCGACGACACCCAGCTGATCCTCTCCCTCACCAACGACCCCGCCACCGCCAGAGCCAGCCACCAGGAAGGAGTGAAAGACGTCGCAGAGTGGATGAAGACCAGCCGCCTGAAACTGAACTCAGACAAGATGGAAGTCCTCATCCTGGGATCATCCCCCTCCACCTGGGACGACGCCTGGTGGCCCCCCGCCCTGGGCACCACCCCCAAGCCAACGGACCACGCACGAAACCTGGGCTTCATCCTGGACTCCTCCCTCTCGATGACCAGACAAGTCAACGCCGTCTCATCATCCTGCTTCAACACCCTGCGCATGCTCCGTAAGATCTTCCGATGGATCCCCACCGAAACCAGGAAGACGGTCACCCAGGCACTCGTCACCAGCCAACTGGACTACGGGAACACCCTCTACACAGGAACCACCGCCAAACTACAGAAAAAACTCCAGCTCATACAGAATGCCTCCGCACGACTCATCCTGGACATCCCCCGCCACAACCACATCTCCGTCCACCTGAGAGACCTGCACTGGCTCCCCGTCAGCAAGAGGATCATGTTCAGACTCCTCACCCACGCACACAAGGCTCTCCACGACCTATGCCCCAAGTACCTCAACAACCGCCTCACCTTCTACACGCCCACCCACCAGCTGCGATCGACCAGCCTCGCCCTCGCCACCGTACCACGCATTTGCAGAGCCACCGCCGGAGGAAGATCCTTCTCCTACCTGGCGGCCAAGACATGGAACTCTCTCCCCATCCACCTACGGCTGACCCAGGACCATCTCTCCTTCAGGAAGCAACTCAAGACCTGGCTTTTCGAGCAGTAACGGACCCCTCCCCCCCAGCGCCTTGAGACCCTCCCGGGTGAGTAGCGCGCTATATAAACTTGCTTGATTGATTGATTGACAACAACAAACAAAGTATAAAAAATTTGGGATGGAGGAATAGGAAAGAGCAGATGGGGTTGTATAGATTGGAATAGAGAAACCAAAATGCAGCCAGCAAAGAAAGACAGAATCAAGCAAAACAAAATGATCAGGACCATGCGGATATGTTGTGCCATAAGTGGAGATTTTTCAGTACAGATCATGCTATTGGCCTGAAAAAGTAGCACAAACAAGCAGACAGGCATTCTTTTGCCCGTTAGCAGAGTTCTGTGGAATCTCGCAAACCTTTTTTGGTATTCCACAGATTAAAACTCCGCAAGTCCTGCCCAGGCCTAGTAGTAAGGCTATCTCATGAGCATCTTCCAATTGTATGCCCTCATACACCACACTCTTTTCTTTCAGTGAAATCTGACTAAACCCACTGAGAGGAAAGTTACCATTTACCTTGTGCTGCGAATTGTCAAAAGATCTCTGTTTGTTGCCTTGACCACAGTGCTAGCAGGAGCTGCATCATCTGCTCTGGTCATTCGACTCTGGGTGCCATAAAATATGTCAAATCTAGTATATGTACACATGGGAAACCCAAAGTTTGCAAGGGACAGAGGGTACTTGAGTAATTCTAGAGACAAAGGCCCCTTAACCAAAAATGAAATACAGTTGTTCTGGATACAAAAATCAGTTCCATAAACAGATTCAATTATCACAGTTTTCTATTTTATTACTACAATGCGAACAAAAATTTGAATTACCCCAGCCGGAATAATTTCAAAAACCAAAGATCAAGTGAGGAAACAAACCATGAACTGAAACACACATTGAGCAAAAAAACAATCTGAAAGAAACAGGTTAGTATTAGATTCCTTACCTTAGAATATCCCCAGACATCAGACTGGATCAGGAAATTTTTGCGTAGCAGTACCCTTGCGCGTCGGTAGGCATCGCTTGCGGCTCCGCGTCCGTTGTTCGGCGTCGTGGGCGCCGTGATGACGTCATCGGAGTACTTAGACACGACCACGACGATAAGAACTGCCCCGACTGCTGGGCCCTGACTTCGAAAGCTAGGCTGGAGCGGTGCCGCAAGCGACTCGAGCTCCGGCAGTCAGCTCCACGCCGTGAGAGGTCCCGGTCTGGACGGAGGTTGAGGGACCGGTCGCAGGGTCAGAGCCATCATAGCTCCGGGAGTCGACATCACTCCTCAGGTTCGAAGTCGTCAGGTAAGCAGAAGAAGTCGAAGAGACGTCATCGCTCTTCCGACTCCCCCCGTCACTCACGCGACGCGGCCGGGGGTTCGGGTGACACCGCCCACGCGACTCCGTCAGAGTCGCGGGCGTCGCGTCCTGCCCAAACCCTCCGGTCCCTGGGCAGCACGCGACGTCGGAGGAGATCGAGCGCTTTCTCATGACCATGAGGTCCCTCACTCCTCCGGCGGGCTCTGCGGCGCCTTCGGGCTCAGCGGACTCGTCTGGGGGCCCTAGCGGGTGATGGGATTCGGCCCAACGCCGCCGGGTGCTTCAGCCCCGACGCCGCTGGCGCCTTCGGGCCCGGCGCCGCAGGGCCCCACTGGATCCGCTACTGGATCCGGGTCGTCGCCGGTTGAGTTGACGACCTCACAGGCGCCAGTCCCTCAGGTGTCACCCCCGGCGCCGTCTTCGGGGGCCGCCGTCCCCGATGCCTCCCTCGATCCGGTTCCGGCGCTGGAGCGGCGCCGCTGGGCGCCGCTCTCGACGTCAATTGGGGAGTTTTACTTCAACGAACTGGCCCCATCAATTGACAACCCTGAGTATCAGGAGATGGGTGATGAGGAGTATTGGGAGGGGTCTGAGGACCCTCTGACATGGGAGTATCAGTCCCAGGAGGACTGGACAGGCGGACTTGGGGATGCCAGTGGTCTGGACACCTCGCCAGACACTGGTTTTGTCTCACCTCCTACCTGGCTACAGAGGAGGGGGCAACCTACAGTGTGGTGTTGACGCGGGCGAACAAGGCCTTGGGCCTTGAGCTCCCCGTCGCGGCCGTGAGGACTAACCTCCTCAATGAGGTCCTTAAACCCCAGTCAAGCTCGGCTGAGCCTCTGCTGCAGTTTAATGAGGCCTTGACGGACGTTCTTTTGGGCACTTGGTCCAGGCCCGCTACAGGTTCGCCTGTAGATAGGAACGTGGCCAGACGCCACCGGCCGGCCCCTGGCGACCCTTGTTTCCTGTCCACCCACCCCACCCCCGAGAGCCTGGTTATCTAGGCTCCGAATTCCCAGACCGCATTCCCGTCGGCCCCGCCGGACAGGGAATCCAAGAGGTATGAGCAATACGGCAAAAAGCTATTCTCCTCCCTGAGTCTGGGACTGCGGTCTTCCAACACTGCATGCCTCTTGGGCCGCTACATCCACTCTCTGTGGGACACGGTCTTGGAAGTGCTGCCAGAATGTCCATTGGAGGTACGAGCTAAACTTGGCCAGGCCCTTATGGAAGGCCGGGATGCAGCACGGTATTCTATCCGGTGTGGGCTGGATACCACCGACTCACTGGACAGAGCGATGGCAAGGATGGTGGCGATTCGTCGCCATGCCTGGTTGAGGTCCGCCAACTTCTCGGCCGATGTCCAGAATACCCTCATGGACATGCCGTTTGATGGCCATCGCCTTTTTGGCGACAAGGCAGACCATGCGCCTGAGAGCTTTAAGGACTCCAGGGCTACGGCCAGGTCCTTGGGCCTCTTGGCCCCGCGCCAGCAAATAGGTGCCTTTCTCTCCTTTCATGGCCAAGGAAGGGGTGCCCCCACACGTGCTGCCAGCCACGCACTGCAGACTAACATCCAACGTGGTGGCGGCCGTGGAAACAGCCGTGGCGGCAGTCGGGGACAGTCCACACCTTCCCCCGCAGCATCCGCCTCTAAACCCTCCTAGTCCGTGTTTTCAGGCCCATGTGACGCCAGTGGGGGGCAGGGTTCGCTGTCACCTCCTCCACTGGTGCACTGTCACGTCGGACAGGTGGGTGCTGCAGATCGTCCGAAGGGGCTACTCCCTCCCCTTCGAGGCGACCCCTCCAGCCATGCCACCACAATACCACCGCGTATCGGGGGATCATTTGCAACTTCTGCAGGAGGAAGTTGCGGCCCTCTTGGCCAAGGAGGCCATCAAGTGCGTTCCAGAAGTAGGGTGTGGTTGCTACTCCCACTACTTTCTGGTACCCAAGAAGGGCAAAGGGGGCCTACGCCCTATCTTGGATCTACAGAATGTCAACGGCTTCCTCCGGAAGGAGAAGTTCAAAATACTGACACTGGCTCAGGTCTTAGGCTTAGCTGCCCTGGACCCAGGAGACTGGATGGTAGCGTTGGACTTGCAGGACGCTTATTTCCACACCCCCGTCCTGCGGCCCACCGGCGCTACCTGCGGTTCACGGTTGGCCACGAGCACTATCAGTTTACCGTGCTCCCCTTCGGCCTTACCAGCGCCCCACGGGTGTTCACGAAGGTGATGGCGGTGGTCGCAGCTCATCTGCACAGGTTAGGGGTTTCAGTCTTCCCCTACCTCGACGACTGGCTGTTGAAGGCAGGCTTGCCCCTGACAGTCGTCAGCCACCTCCAGACGATGGCAGACCTCCTGCACCAGCTGGGGTTTTCCATCAATGTGCCGAAGTCACACCTGTGCCCCTCTCAGAAGCTCCTCTTTATCGGAGTGGTTCTCGACACGGCGCAGTTTCGGGTTTATCCTCCCAAACAGCGGGTTCGGGATATTCAGGCTCTGATTCCACTCTTTCAGCCTTTATCCCGGGTGTCGGTCAGGTTGACGCTGCGGCTTTTGGGGCTGCTGGCCTCCTGCATCCTTCTGGTGATTCACGCCCGGCGGCGGATGCGGGCTCTGCAGTGGGACTTGAAGTTTCAGAGGGCCTAGCATCAGGGCAACCTATCCGACCATGTCCTGATCTCGGAGGGCACTGCGAGACAGCTGCAGTGGTGGCTCACGGACCGCGATTGGGTCAGCGGCAGATCCCTCTCCCTTCCCCAACCGGAGCACGTAGTTGTGGCGGAGGCGTCCCTTCTGGGCTGGGGAGGCCACATGGGAGCGGCGGAGATCAGAGGCCTCTGGTCTCCGGCGGAGTCCCGGCTCCATATCAACCTTTTGGAGCAGCGGGCGATTCGTCTAGCACTGAAGGCATTCCTCCCCTCTGTCCGGGGGAGTGTAGTGCAGGTGTTCACGGACAACACCACCGCCATGTGGTACTGCAACAAACAGGGCGGGGTGGGGTCGTGGACCCTTTGCCAGGAGGCTCTGCGCCTCTGGCAGTGGCTGGAACATCAGGACGTGCCCCTGGTGGTTCAACACCTGGCAGGTTCTCTGAACGCCAGGGCGGACGAACTCAGCTGTCGCTGCATGATGGATCACGAATGGCGTCTGAACTCGGACGTGGCGCAAGGCCTCTTTCAGCAGTGGGGAGAGCCTTGGTTAAATCTATTAGCCACAGAGGAGATCGCACAATGTCATCAGTTCTGCGCGTTGGAATTTCCAAGGCGGCACTCGCTCGGAGACGCTTTTCGTTGCGACTGGAGCTGCGGTCCGTTGTACGCCTTTCTGCCTATACCACTTCTGCCCAGAGTGCTGAAGAAGATCAAACACGACCGGGCCCAAGTCATCCTTGTGGCTCTGGACTGGGCACGAAGGTACTGGTATCCCGAGCAACTCAGTATGTCAGTCGATCCCCGGTTCGTCTGCCTCTTCAGGAGGACCATCTGTCGCAGCAGCAGGGGACGGTCCTCCACCCGAACCTGTCCAGTCTCCACCTCCATGCTTGGAGATTGAGCGGCGACAGTTGAGGCCATTTGACTTGCCTCCTGAAGTCTGTAATGTCATTCTGGCAGCCAGGCGTCCCTCCACAAAGTCGGTATACGCCTGCAGGTGGAACAAATTTGTGGCATGGTGCACAGCAAAGGCTGTGGATCCTCTTTCTGCCCCTCTTTCTGAGGTTCTTCTCTTCCTTCTTTCTCTTGCCCAGCAGGGCTCTGCTCTGGGCACTATCAAGGGCTACCTTTCTGCCCTTTCAGCCTTTCTAAGGCTGCCTGATCAACCTTCTTTGTTCAAGTCCCCTGTTGTAACTCGTTTTCTAAAGGGCATCACACACATGTTCCCTCCTGTTTCGTTTGTGATGCCTCAGTGGGACTTGAACCTTGTTCTTACCTTTCTGATGTGCGCTCCCTTTGAGCCACTTCACAACTGTCCTCTCCGCCTTCTTACTCTGAAGACTGCTTTCCTGGTTGCCATCACCTCTGCCAGGAGAGTGAGTGAGCTCCAGGCTCTTTCATCCAAACCACCTTTCCTTTCTGTCCATCTGGACAAGGTTGTGTTGCGGACTAAGCCATCTTTCCTGCCCAAGGTTGTCACGGCCTTCCATATCGGGCAGTCTATCACCATGCCCACCTTCTTTCCGCCACCGCATCCATCTAAAGAGGAAGAGCGGCTCCACCCTCTGGATCCAACACGTGCGATTTCGTTCTATCTGGATCGCACACGCCAGTTCCGGGTGGATGACCAACTCTTTGTTGGTTACGTGGCCGCTAAGAAGGGATGGGTGGTGCACAAGAGGACCATCTCTCGGTGGGTCGTCTTGTGTATCAAGGCATGTTAATCCTTGGCGAGGAAGGAGCCTCCTGTTGGGCTGAGGGCCCATTCCACTCGGGCCACGGCGGCTAGCACTACCCTGGGCCGGGGAGTCCCCTTGCAGGACATCTGTCAGGCAGCTACGTGGGCATCGCTGCACACGTTTGCAAGACACTACTGCCTGGACAGCCAAGTCCGGAGGGATGGCTTCTTTGGCCGTTCCGTCCTCCAGGACTTTCTGGTGTGATTATTGGTTCGCAGACCCACCACCGGGGTTGGTATTGCTGGGGTATCTATTCTAAGGTAAGGAATCTAATACTAACCTGTTTCTTTCAGATGAACAAGTTACTTACCTTCGGTAATGATATATCTGTAAGAAACAGTAGTTAGTATTAGATTCCTTACCGCCCCACCCATCCTCCCCGTTCTGCGAACCGATATCTAGGGTTAAGGTCTTCACCTTTCAGGGCCCTAGTTTCAATGGCACCAGTGTTGGTTTTTAACATGGCTCTGCGTTTCTGGCACGGAAAAGCTGTGTCTAAGAACTGACGTCACCGCGCGGAGGCGGCGTCTAAGTACTCCGACGACGTCATCACGGCACCCACGACGCCCGATGACGGACGCGGAGACGCAGACGACGCCTACCGATGCGCAAGGGTACTGCTACGCAAAAATTTCCGGATCCAGTCTGACGCCTGCGGATATTCTAAGGTAAGGAATATAATACTAACTACTGTTTCTTACAGATATATCGTTACCGAAGGTAAGTAACTTATTCATCATGCACAGAAACTCAGGTGATAAAAACTGACAATAAAAAACATGTAGATATATGTAGGCGAGCAAACAGTGACCAACATTAATATAACTGCTTTAGGTCACTATTTATTAAAAGCAAAACCCAATTTCACCCAAAACAAAAATACTACAAAGCATGGTGTACCAGGTCAGAGTGTATGTCGACCAAGTTTCGATCCTGTAAAAATATGAGATCATCAGGATTGAGGATTAGTTCCCTGGCATGCTATCAATTGCTATAATACATAAGGCATCAGATTTTAACAGGCTTTTTAAACACAAATAGTACCGGTGTATCATATGAAGATGCAGCACCTACAAGGTAGTGCACTGTTGTATCCAAAAATTGCAGCGGATTTGGGGGTAAATCCAAATATACACCCAAATAACAATACAATCAATTTTAGTGCTGCTTCTATTGACATACTTTTCAATACGATACAAGAGTAAATGACAAGTTCCAATTAATTTCTCATACTAGATTACCTGAACACAAAATTTCTCAAGCTTTATTACTTATACTCTGTAAATTAGGCATTTGTCAGAGTTTCCTATCAGAATTTAGCAAATTAGTGTTTTTTATCAATGACAGGCTGAGAGGTCTGCTGCAGGAAACAAGTCTTGTTTAAAATGTTATATTGTTCAGAGTAAGTGAATATTTATTGTACTCCAAACCCCTAATACTGACCCATGTGCAACTGATTAAAACTAATAGATTCAATTGCAAATGTCTTAAGAAAACATAAATTATGGCAACATTGTGTTTTTTTTTCAAAGTAGAACACATGAACCTGAAGTCTGTTGACTAGACTTCAGGTACCTCATATTTCAAAATACCTCTGCCTGTGTTAAACAAAGTGCCCTAGGACACAATGGGCATGTGCGCCCACTTTGTGCATCCAGGGGCTTTTTGGTATGATAGAAGGGGCTGCATGCAGTTATGAGAGTCTGTCAGTAGTTCAGATCATGCAGGGACACTTATAGCTTACACCAGGGGGTCTGGCAAAATGCAAATAAGAAAGCACTTTGTCTCTGCGGCCATGCTGTATTATTGATGTGGGCCCAGAAGTAAAGGAGCTGTTAGGAGGCTCATTGAGTGTGCGCCACAAAGAGGTGGCGCATAGTCAACACACACTCAAACCCACACCCTAAATGGGGGAAAGGAGGTCCTATGGACCCGCGGCATGTCCCTACAGGTGGGTACAGTCACTCACGACATGCACCTAGAGGGACATCTCTACGTCCATTTCAAAAGCAGGCCAGGGTGTGCCTACACAATGGAAGGTGGATGGCCTTGTTCTAACTGTCAGTCCAATTTGACTAATACATTATCCCCATGGCAGGTTCCTGTTCACAACAGCCCTGGGACAGTGCATTATCTGTAATATGGTGCATAGTCCTTCCTTGCATCTAGCACCCCAGCATACGCAGGAAGAGGACACTCTATGGGGCATATTTACAAAGAAATGACGCAGTGAAGCACTGCAAGCAAATTGTATCATTTAAAAAACGAAGGGATGCCCCATATGCACAAGAATATGGCGCACCCCTGTGTTTTCCTTTGCTCTTGTGCTAAAAAAGCTGCCTAGTGCTAACTCAAACACCATTGCGCAAGGGTACCTGCATTGCAGGAGGGTTTGTTTATGTGCAGGAAGGAACACCTACCTGCACGTAAACAATCATTATAGGTGATTTGCTCCTTCTATGTGTACTGCAGAATGTAGCACACATAAAAAGAGCAAACAAAACGAGGAGAAATAATAGCATTTATCCTTGTTGCACCACTCTAATGCCTGCTTTTCAATTATATAAGTTTTACACATACTTGTAAATCTGGGGTAGTGTCAAAAAGCAAATGTGTTGCGGATGGGACGCCCACAACATCCACTGCACACCCCTTTCACACAAAGTGATGCATGAAAAGGGACCATATTTACAAGACCCTGAACAGCCACGCAGAGTGGCTTTGTGTGGCCTTGTAAATATGGGCCAGCACGCAGTGCCACCAGATCATTAAAAATAGTGACATTCCGGTGGCACTAGAGGCTTGTAAATAAGCCCCTATGTATGATACGGCCCCTTTTATACAAAGCAAAGTAATGGGGGAACAAAGTAAAATTACTGAATTCTTCACAGCACTTCAGTAATATTACATTTGGAGCCTCCGTCACTGCTTTCACAATAGTTCATGACTAAAAGCAAATATCTCGAAAGCCTGAAATCATAGAGGCAGTATACTTGCCTTCAGTGGGGACTCATTGTAGAGCTTGGGGGCCCTGAAGGTTTTGAGCCCCCCTGTACACTACAGAGTCTGCAGGGGCTTGTGTTACGCCCCTGCTTACCTTCATAACTGTGGGAGAATGAGAGAGTCTCTTTCTTGGCTGTACTCATGAAATGCATACAGTGGCACTATCAACTGTGAATTGACTCCTGTGGCAGAGATTGCAGACCAATTAAAAACATAATGTATGTCTTTGAGATGCGATGAGCCAGTCTTCCTAATATTAACTTTGCTCGCACTTTGGTATGGCATCCAAGCAACCGAATATGCGTGAAGGTATGGGAGAATCGAAAAACACACCATCCATAATTCAAAATAGTTCAGGAGTTGAAAGGCTTGGCTTACAAATAAATCATGAATCTCAGTATGAGTACGACTATACGTTTTCTTGACGTTTCATGCGGAGATTTATAACCCTACACTTGTATTTCAAAGTCCTCAGGCGTACCTGATGCAGTGCTTTGCTTTTCATAAATTATGTAACATAGACCTTAACAACCAACACTCTTCTCTTAAAGATTGTGTGCTTGAATTCTTAGCAATTAAGCCAAATATCATTAATATATTTTCTTTATTTTGTTTCCCTTCACATCGAAACAGACTACTTTCAGACTCCCTATTGACTGAGGGGCATATTACCAACAACTAGCGATAATTATCGCTATGTTGGCTTAGCGGCAATAATTTTATCGCCGTGTTGCGGCGATTTTTATCGCTTAGGAGCCTTGCTATTATCAAGGTTTATCTCCTAAGCGATAAAAATCGGCCGAAATGCATGAATATCGCTGTAAAGTCAGCGATATTCATGCATTACTGAGCTAATGCTCTTAGCCATGTTATCCACCTCCCATTGGATAACATGGCTAAGAACTGCTCAGGGCAGGTGTTAGCTTTTGGAGATATTCGCGCTTAGCCAAAGGTTGGTAATAGGAGATAGCGATGTTAGCGACTGTTTCCAGTCGCTAACATCTTGGCACGCCCACTTTGCATGTCATTAGTGATAAATATCTCTGACATGCAAAGAGGGGCTCAAGATGGTCGCTATCTCCTACTGGCTGTCGCTAACTGGTGTTAGCGACAGCTAGGTAATAGGGAGATAATTTTATCTCCGCTTTCTTGGCTTTAATTTGTTACTGAAGAACAATGGATACAGTCTCCATCCTTCTGATGGGTCTCCTGCCTTCTTTAGCTCCTCATAAGCCTGCATATTGTCAGCCCCTTCAGTGCTCCTGGATAAATTAGAAGAGAAATATGAAGTTTAATACACAATTTACAAGTAAACACGTAACTAAAATAGATGATTTTCTCAGGTTTTGCTACTGCAGTGCATGTGGCAAAGTACACCAAAATGAATGTCTCCTATAGATGGTACAAATATTGCTAACTGTTAGACATGTGTGCAAGGCTGGGAAACTTCAGGCATTTCAAAAATTGTTTTTGTTACTTGCTTTTTTTTATTAAAGTCTTTCCTTCCTATCCACTCTGTACCAAAAAAGCAGAGTCATCGAGTTCAGGTTTCTAAAGTCATTTGATTTAATTAACTGTTATGTTTGTGACAAAAAATATTGAATACATAAAATATAACAGTATTCAAAAAATGTGAGGCTGTATGCTTCCCTAAGATTCGGACTGTGTCATTGGGAGGGCCAGGCTCAACCAGAAATCTGAAGATTAACACATTTTTGGATCAACTGTGAAATACACTCTAGTGAGGAGACTGTGATTTTGAAAAACTGAGTATTGAGTTTCAACTCTCACAGATTAAGAGAACTAGTAGTAGCTCAGTAGCTCAGTAACAATACGAGATGAAACAATGTCAAAGAACAAACATTTGCAATTCAGTTAACTTCGATCCTTTCCTATCTCATCTGCAACACTGCTTGGTAATCAATCGTTTATGTCAGTGAGTGCAATGTGTATTTGTTTTATTTCGTATACAAATAAATAGTCCATAAACATAGACGATCATCTTTACAAGTGCATGTGCAGATTTATGCGGACCTCAAGACACCAACCACTGACACTTAAAACAACAGATGCGATTAAGAAAATGAAAAACAACACTCCGAATGTGTATCGTGAAGATAACAATACTTATAGCACGGTAATGTTGTTAAAAAATTCTATTGAAATATGGTGATATACGCACCTGTTCAGTGTTAAAAAAGTACTCATAACGCAAATAATAATTCATAGTGAGTAATGATGTAAGTAACTTATCACTGGTTACTAGGTTACCCTAAATCATCTTCACTGTAAATTCCATACTTCAAAAAATATATTAGATATAGCATAGATCAGTGGCTCCGAAGTGTCCGATTAGGCAATGCTTAGTACTGTCTGGTAATGTCTTGGGACACTATTTCACAAAACGGGGGGAAATATTTTTCTTGTGAAACAGTGGGGATAAAGGGTCCCTCTGTTTCCAGACTTTCTGGATACTGAGCGCAAAATTTTGATGGACAGACCAAGAGCATCTATGACTTTGTCAGTACAGTACAGGCAGGGTTCTGTTATAATAACTGTAGAAAATGAAGAAGGTCCATACATTTGTTTCACGCTATTTCTATGATCAATTCCATTCTGTTGTAAGAGAGATTTCTTGTTTTTATAACTTATGATTGTTTCTTCATGTACTGTCTTTTCTTCTTTATGCCTTAATAAACTTCAAACTTAAAAAAAAAAAAAAAAAAAAAAAAGAGAAATACAGACCTAAGCTATCTACCATAGTGAAATAGAAGAGTAACGTAAAATAAAGCCAGGTCCTCGGGGGAGGAACGTAGATGTGAGCTTCAGTAGAATAGAGAAATATAATTAGACATAGCAGGGATAGAAAGTTACAGGTCTTCTTTGTTTGAGCACGCCTTTATGAAAATATGTAGAGAGGTAGCCCTGAGGCACAGAATAGGTGGGAGATTGGGCCTTGCAGAACAGTAGTCATGTAGGTAGTAGAGCATTGCTAGATTTCAAAGAGACAAGTCAAGGACAACCGAGAATACAAGCAGTAGTGTAGACACATGCATATTAATCGCATTCTTTAGAACTGTGATTTTCTGTTTCTATAGAAAGTAATACTTTTTTATAGTGGTGTGCTTGAGCAGAAGTGTTATCAGTTATGCAAAATGTGTCACATATTTATGCTTTGAATAAACACATAAAAGAAACTGGCTTGTTATTGTAAGCTGAAGCTCAGATTCCAGTTCTACAGATCTGACTGACCTTCTGCATATGCTTATATTAAACTTTATACTATATTCATAGCAGAAGTTGTGTCGTCTTTTCTTTCATCCAGCAGCAGTTCCTTCCAAACCGTTATAACCAAGAGTTTTGTCCTTTTCCACATAATCCAAGAATTGTTCTAACCCCACAGAAATGTCAAGAAATACAGTTCTGTCAGTTTTCCTAATCCGATATGTTTCCCAATTGTTTTTCAGTTCATATTTTATATGCCATTTTTACGATTTGTGTGGTGCCTGCCCTGATTGACCCAGATTTAGGCCAAATACTATCCATACCAATAAACCAAAACTAATAGCAGAAGTTACTATTAGGGTGGGAGGCAAGCTCCACTCCTCTGGCGGAGTTCTCTGAGTTTTTGGCACTTTTGGAGCGCTGAGTTTAGCAAAAACTCTGCCTACCACCACGGAGCGGATTTTGCCGGCGCCCACTGCGATTTTCAACCCAAAAAGGTTGGTGTAGCGGAATTGAGGAATGCTTCAAATCTGTTCCAGCTGTCTGGACTATGTTGTTCTTGGCTGTATTGGCAGTGGGTTCTGAATGGAAGCATGGGAGGTGATGCTAGCTACTCTATGGTTCTATTTAGCAGCACTCTTCCAGTGGGCTTGGACTTGGTGGTTGTTAGTACTGTACGGAACCACTGCATGTATCCAATTCGCATGCTGCTCTCGTTAGTGGCTACCAGTGGTCTCAGTAGATACACAGCTTGCCTCTGCAAGTCTGCAGTCATGCATTCACACTATGAACTGGCTCAGAATGTGCAAGAAGTCGTACAGTAATTCCATATGCCTTTTCATACATGCCAAGGGAACACCTAGGGAAAAATCTGAGGGCCGAGAACGTTTTAAGCATAAAAGGGGAAAATTGTATGTTCACCTTTCAAAAACCGAGACACATCCGCTTAATTCGGAAAAATTGGGTGTGAATGGCATGTAGTTTAAGCTTTCTGGATGCTTCGATTTTGCGAATCTTAACCAAGGTGTTGCCTGCACATCTATGTAGGTTCCCTAGGTGCGCCCAGCATGTTCACTGCTCGGATAAACTTGGACAGTGTGTGGCAGGTTTTCCTAGGTGTACGGTTAGCATATTTTAAATGCTATGTATGTCAGAGCTTTGGCTAGCACTTTCAGGTGCCCACGCAGATGTGCTGTGCACTTTCTAGATTAAATGACTGCACTTTCTGGGGTAATTTAACACCTGATCTGTTCCTGACATATTCCAGTTGTTCCAACCTCCAGTCCGACTGCAGTGGCACACATCAATATAATACAAATGCAACAGCCACAGTCATCTGAACTTCACTTCTCTCCCCAAGGCAGTCCCAGTCACTCCTTCTCCCTGTTCCAGCACTCCCCGCCAACTGCAACGCTGCCCGTGATACTCTCACATCTCCTCACTCATGATGGGCACGTGACATCAGGTTGGAAGGTAAAGATCCATGGCAGAGTACGCGGTACTCGCCTGCATCTGACACCGATCCAAACTAGTGCTTGCACCTTGGGGTGCTCGTACGCTTCCTGACTGACCCCCTATTAGAAATAGGGGTTTCTAGTTGGCAGAGGTAGGTACCTTTGTCCAAATAGGAACCCTTGCTTCCTAGTCATAGTAATCAGCATTCTTTAGATAACCACTGCTCACCCCCTGGGTAGCTTGTAACGAGCAGACAAACTTATCCTAATGGCAATGTGTAAAGTATTTGTACTCAAAATACACAGTAACACAGTGATAACACCACAAGTGGACACCACACCAGTTTAGGAAAAAATAAAGTATCTTTATCCAAATTCAACAAGACAAAAACAACAAAAATCCAACATGCGAGTATTAAGACTATGACTTTTAAAGGTTTCAAACAACTTGGTCAATAGAAAACCATGGATGAGTGATTTCTGTCAGAGTACCTGTAGTTGAGACAAAATTCACAAGGCCAAACAGCCGCAGAGATGGGAAGCGCTGAGAACACAAAGAGATGCCTCAGTTCCTGAGACTATGGGGAGGTGATGCGCCAGTTCTGCTGCACAAGGAGAAGTGATGCGTTGTGTTTGGTTTGTAGGGAGAAGTGATGCATAAAATCCGAGACGATTCTGGTCCGCGTGTGATGTGTCAGGAAGACTTGGCGCACAAGTTTGTTTCGTGCAAATCCGGGATCCATCAACGGTCGATGAGGCAGCGGCGAGCAGCGCTGCAGCGGTTTCTTCAGCCACGATCTCTTGATGCGTTGGTTCTTGCAGCTGCAACAAGAACTGCGTCGGTTTCGGCAGCAGCGCTGTGTGGTGATTCTTCTCGCACTGCGGTGCTGCCTCGGGAAAACTGCCGCAAGTAGAGCGATGCATCACTTTTATGGCATGACCCAGAGGCTAATATTATCCAATCTCCTTTTATTGTCCGCTCACAGCAGCAACAATGAAAAGAATTCAGAACTTTTAAAACATTCCAATCAACTGTATAGCTCAGTAACAAACAGCCATCTTCCTTCTTTTGTTGCTGCTGCTCACAAGATAAGTACCCTATTACCTCTCTTTAAATGCTTGATTTATATCTAACCTTTGGATGCTTCTAGCCTAGTTAGATTCTTGGATTATGTACTTCTGTCGTGTCTGACCTTGTTAGATTTAATAGCGTATGCGCATTCACTCACTTTGTACACTGAAGTAAGCTAGTTCCATGTGAAGAGGTGACACAACAGACGTAGCCAGGTAGTGTCTTTCAAGCAATTTATTTAAAGGAACACAACCAAAACACTCTGCCAAAAATGGGACTAAAATCCATAGTGCGAACTGTAAATGGGATTGAAATCCATTTAAAGTTAAATAGGTAGGAACTAACACCCCCTATACACATAGTAGATGGGACTAACACCCATTACCAAAAAATGTAGGTGGGACTGACACCCACTACGACAAAAAAAAATGTGAGGCTAAACCCACAAGAAAACCAACGTGAAGCGGAACCTGACCAAAACACACACTTGCGGACCAAAAAGGAGAACAAAATTGAATAAAACACACTGTACAACCCAAATGTGCAACAAGAAATGCCCTGCCAGTCAAACAAGAGAGAAAAGGGTGTAGAACAAAAATGCAGGCATACAACTATAGCTTCTCACTCATAACAAATCAGATATATTCTTTAAATACAACTTTCTAAGCATACCATTCTTTTTTCTCTTTGGCATAGAATTTCGCTACACAGTAAAGAATATAACATTCAAGAAAAACATCTGACCGGTGACAGCAAAAATTGTCCCAAAAAAGAACGATGTATACAACTTGAACCAATAAATCAGAAAGGTGAGTGCACACAGCTTGATGCACACACACCGAACGGGATACAAGCAAAATGTGATGAATCCAATATGGCGGCACGCAAAGGTAGCGCACGCCGAGTGGCTCCCGGCATGCCCAAACGGCAAAGCATCTAAAAGCCGCATGCTGGGGAGCATGGCAATGAAAAGGAGGAGTCTCTGTGTGACTACAGGATGACACAAGGTATGAAGCACGCGACTCGCAGCTCCGTTTTTAAACTGAATAAAGCAGTTTAATGTTTCATGTTTTTTGTTTTTTTTAAACAAAGAAATGAAAGAAATTCAGCTCACCAAAGATCTTGTTCCTCTGCCAATATATTGTTAGAACTTATACTTTACATGTCAGCAATCCGGACTAGGCAGAAAGCATCTTTACAGTAAATTCCGTTCTGTGGGCACACATTTCACAGCACAGGGAGTGAAAACTTGTGTAGTGCCTGCAGATATTTCTCCATAAACTCCCAACTCGGTAAAATTCAGTCATGTAGTCACACATTTCACAGCACAGGGAGTGAATACTTGCATTGTGCCTGCAGAAATTTCTCCATAAACTCCCAACATGGTAATTAAAAGTCAAATTGTAATCTGTTGCACTAGGTGTAGGACACAACACATCCTAGTCGAAAAGATGAAATATTTGTGAGCACGCTTGTGCTGGGGCTGTAGGGTGTTAGGGACACTGGTGGGACTGCGAGGCATCTTGCTACTGTTTCTCTTTTTTCTTGACACTGCGTTTCTTTTGATACATGTGGATCTTTTCCCTTCTGTGTTCACACATCCTCTGTATTCTCTTTAGTACTATGTCGTCCATGAAATGTACAAGTGCTGTTTTTGTTGCCAAAAGAGAACCTTTACATGCTCCTTCGCGGTCTGGGCTGAGGTTTCTTTATGTTCCATCCAACCTGAAAACATCCTTGGCTTGTCATCTTAAACTTCCTTGAGGTACTTTGTAAAGCATGGATATGTTTCCAAATCATCACCATATGCTAGTGCCATGTAAAGAGGTGACACAGCAGACATAGCCAGGTAGTGTCTTTCAAGTAATTTATTTAGTTCATCACATCTTAGAAACAAGCCCCACCAGGAGCAGCCTGCTAGCTGCGCAGCCCATCTTTCCAACTGTTTCACACACACCAGGCACCCAAACATTCCACTCATGTCAACATTCCACACGGAACACTCACACTGGCTGAGTAGCGAGATACAAGGTAAAGGGGGACACAAATAACATAACATGAAGATACTACATACACCTCGGTCGCTTAATCTATATATCTGACCCATTCCTGATACTGTACGGTTCATATAGCCTGATCGCTATATAGGGGCACTTTACCCCTCCCTTATCAGGGCTCTGAACAAGACTTACTTTATTCGTTCTTTGGTCCCAGCTGATCCATTTTGTAAGCTGTGGCGCGCCCACGCGCACAAGTGGGCTGGCCTCGCGCTGGACCAGGCGTAACAGGCTGCCTCCTAGCTGCGACCACGTGCCTGACTCGGGAGACTCATGCTTCCCCGGGTAGGCGGGTCTGCTGCGTTTCTTCCCCAATTCCCTTTTCTTTCACTCCCGTCCCAGCGGGGGTGATCGGACTGCTTCGCTCTGGTCACACACGCACGACTGGAGGGGATACACTTCGCAGTGAAACAAGTCCCATTATCTCCGTACGGCGCGATCATTCCAACGCCATACCAAGAAGATTTAAAGGAAAATACTTTAGCGCATAACACGGATACCTGGCACCATTTTAATCCAACTCAAAACGAAGGTTGACAGGATTTACTTGACAGGACTGGTGGCCTTTAGAGACCTCAAAAAAGTGTAAATAGGTTAAATTAAACCAGCAAATACTTAGTTAGAAAGTCTTAGGAACTAGTAGACTCTAGTATTGATGGTAAACTAGAAGAAAGTTCAATAGGGCAATAGGTAGATTGATAGGTTCGATAAATGAAACCATCAATAGCAAGTTAGAATGCTTAATCCCAGCACAGAACACCCAGTTCCTAGGTTTCATTGTAGACACAATCCAAACAGAACTAGGATTACCAAGGGAAAAACAACACAAGGAACGGAGAAAAGTACCATCAGCCAAAGTGATATCATAAAACCATTAGCAAGGATTAAAGGCCTATTATCTTCAACGATTCAGGCAATATTCCCAGGACCTTATTATTATCGAGCACTTCAGAGACTCAAAACAAGGTGCTTCCGGAAAAAAACCTCATACTCCCAAATGTTGCGTCTAGATCTCGAATCAAGGGAAGAACTACTTTGTTGGCTGAAGAATGCAGAGGGATGGAATGGAAGGGCAATTTTTGGGGAAGAACCTGAATTCATAATAGAATCAGACACAAGTTTGGAAGGATGGGGGTGTGAGATGCTGGAATTCTTCTACTGGGGGTCGTTGGTCAGTCCAGGAGAAGAAATGACACATAAATTGCTTGGAATTGTTAGCAGGTTCCTTTGCTGTTTGCAGTTTCACACAGGGAATGATGAAATGCTTTGTGATGCTTCACATGGACAATGTTTCAGCCGTGAGGTATGTCAGGAAGATGGGGGGATCCCACTCGAAGGACTTAGCAGATCTAGCAAAAGACTTTTGGGGGTACTGCCTAAGTAAAGGGATTTCCATTGTAGCAGAACCATTACCATTACCATTTCCAAGCTTTATTTCGATCTTTGTAGACCATAAAAGCAAACAAATAAAATACAGACATCACTGGATTTGGGCAATAAAAACATCAGTAAACATTACAGGATGTATCCATGTACAGTAAGTTGAACACATTTCATAGCAGTTAAAAAATATTAAAGTTTAAAAAGCGAATTAAACAATGATTTCATTTATGAGTAAGATCAAAACAGTAGGAAATGGCAAAGGAACATTTATCATGTGCTAGTGGAGATTAAAATCTTACGGCACCTATGCCACATAGAGTTAAGGAAATGGGACACAGCAAAAACAATCGGGGATGAGTGTCGGTTCGCAAAACTCTAAAGGCCTCCTGTGACTGTCTATACCCCAGGTTCATGCATATTGGTAAGAGCCAACACCTCCTGGGTACGTTATATCCTGGACAAAAGAGGAAAACATGAATGAGTGTCTCTTCTTGGGTATTGCAGGCAGGACATCCAACAGGGGGAGCTTTTGACCATTTGTTTGTATATGCATGGACCGTCAAGCAACCCAGTCTAAATTGAGCATAGAGTTTCCTTGCCATGAACTGATGTACATCAGCAAGGATGGCCTCAAATAAATACTGATCTTTAAAATTGAGGAAGTTAGAGGTTAGACGGCCTAGTTTTGTACTCCCTTGAATTACGGCCTATCTAAACTGTCTGTAAGTTTTAATTAATTAATTCGAGCCATGATATTGTCGAGGCCACTGGCCTAGGCTAAGGCTCAGATCTTTTATGTGTATGAACAAGGATAATTTTCTCACCCCTGGGAGCCCCATGATCGCCTTGAGTTCCGACTGGTAGGCTATTAGCTCGGGAGTCGCCCATAGCCTACGCCAAAAAAGTCAAGGGTCGCAATCCGATCTCCTCCCCTATGGGTGTTATCCCAAGGTCCATAGGTAGGGAATAAGAGGGGTGCTTTGTGGTAGGCCCAAGACCTGTCTCATAAACCTATTCTCGGGTTTAACCAATCCACCTACAGGGAGGTGTCCCCAAAGTTCTGCCCCATGCATTATAGCACTCCTGATTTGGACTTGTATATCTCAGTCAATGGGCCCGGTTGTCTAGATGTTAAGTTCCTGTATAATTTTGCTACTCCCACGGCCATCTGTGCTAACCTTAAGCCTGCCTTTTCTTGCTGTGGGCCCCACTCAAAGGTTTCAGTCAGCGTAACACCCAGATATTTGAAGACAGTTACCCTCTCTAGCTGGATACCATTTAGGGTTGGATTAGGGCGAGATGTTTTACTAGGATTAAATACCATATACTTGGTTTTTAGTGTGTTAATCTTAGGCCCCTATTTTTGCAAAATAAAGTGAAGCTGTCAAGGGTCCTTTGGATACCCATGGGCGATTTAGACAGTAACATGGTGTCCTCCGCAAACATCATTGCTGTCACCTTGCCACGGGCGAGCTTTGGGGCATCGGTGTTGGCTACCTCATTTAGTTGGTCAACCAGGACATTAATAAAAAGACAGAACAGTGTGGGGCCAGAACACACCCCTGCCTTACACCCTATTCACTGGGAAACGTGGGGTCAGTTCCCCGTGTTTCCCATATCTCACCTGGGCAAAATTTCCAATGTGCAATCGCCTAATCAAAGAGAGCAAATAGGGAGGAATGCCAAGAAGCTCTAGAACTGCCCAAAGTTTGTCACTGGGCACCAAATCAAAAGCTGATTTAAGATCAACGAAGATCAAATAGAGGCTCCCACCCTCTATAGTCACCGTCTTCCAATATAATAATTGGAGCCTAAAGATGTGGTCGATGGTAGAGATATTTTTGCGGAAGCCTGCCTGGTACACACTCAGAATCTCACGCTCATCCATCCAGGACTGGAGGCGCTCCAGGACAATCCTGGCAAACAACTTCTGAGTTACATCAATCAGGCTTATTGGCCTGTAATTAGAGGGCAGGATGGGAGATCCCTTCTTATATACTGGAAAGATTTCTGTCCCTAACCAAGTATCTGGGATTTTCATGCCATTTAGAATGGCAGTGAATATTACACATAGATATGGGCCCCAAATATTGGGCTGCTCTCGAGATAGATCCCTGGGAATATTATCTAATCCAGGGGCCTTTCCTAGGGGGAGATTCCAAATTGCACTCAGCACTTCAGTCAGGGTAAACCCTACACGTCATCGAGAGGATTCCCCACAGCAGTTGGCAAGATTCTACCTATGGGCTCTATAATGTCCTGGGTGGAATACAACAATTGAAAATGAAGTTTCCAAGTGTCTGAGGCAATATTCAACTCAATAGGTGAGCTTTCTTGGGAACTAGCTGTTCGAACCAGGGTCCAGAGCACCCTCATATCTCTATTAGTGAGAGCCTGTTTAATTGCATCCCATCTTTCAGACTCCCACTCTGTTTTAGCTAACTTTAGACTATCACTGTATGAGGCTCTCCTACTTTTTATCAGATATCTGCCTTTTGATTTTATGGCCTCAATGAGGGCACCCTTTGCCATTCGGCAGGAATTGTTAAACCAAGTGGAATTAGGGGTCCTCTTGCCTTTAGAGTGTGTCAGGGGATTAAAGATGTTAGTCAGGCTAGTTGTCAGGTCCGCATGGATAGCAGTAAGTTGAACAATAATATCAGGAGAGTAGAGGGTCTGTGCAGCCTTCTCCATTACGGGGAACATCCTTTACAATGCGGTAATGACACCACAGTGCCATTACAACACGGGTTTCACAACGCAAGTCGTTACTACGCTGGAGGGCGCTCTAGGCTAAGGAATAGTAGATTTACTATTCCAGCACCTTCCCTACTGTACGTAGGCTGGTGTTGGAATGGTAAATCTTACTATTCCTAAGTCCAGCACCCTACAGCGCAAGTCGTGGTAACGACTTGTGTTGTAAAACCTGCGTTGTCATGGTCTGTGGTGTTTTATACCGCGTTGTACCATCATACATCCTCCATTACCAATAAAGGTGGAATAATTAGGGACTACAGGGCAGCAGCCTTGCCTGGTGACTGCTTCAGGGTTTCCCATCCAATTCTTCATCTATTATTATCTAAGGATAGATTGGTACCAGAGAGGGGGCTAGTGAATGGGGGACTATGAAGTTCCGGGAGCTTAAGGTCGTGTACCAGAGCGTTATGGTCGCTGTCATGTCTTGGTCAAAAAGCAAAGTCTACTACCCAATGCCATATAGTGGCTTCCACCAGAATATAGTCCAATAGAGATGCTTTCCCTGGTCTATTAAAAGTAGGTTTTTCTGGTTGGTCTGACTTGGTACGACCGTTGCAAGCCCTCAGTGCATAAGTTAGTGTGACTACATTAATCTGTAGTACTAAGGGGGTCCAAGCTCTCACCGGGGGAATCAGCGGTTCGGGAATTAGCCAAAGGGAATCCACGGTAGTGAGCGAAGGGTCAGTAGGGAGGGCTAGGGGCTCAAACTGACAATTAAAGTCACCTCCTATCACCATCCTAGTGTTCGGGGGAACTAGCTCAATGAATGTAATAAGCATGTCTATGGTCTTGGATTCCTGGGCAAGGGTCACCGGACAGGAATAGATGTTGATAAATGTAATTTTAATCCCAGCATTAAAAGTAAGGAGGGTACACTGGATATCACCCAAAGAGGTGTTCAGCTGTTCAACAGTACAGTCCAAGTGTGTAGCAACGCACGTACCTGACCCTCTCAATGGTCTACCTCTGCCTCCCATGGTTGCTAGCACATTAAAGGATGCAAAGCCCCTCATTACAGAGTCCTCTCCAGCCAAGGTCTCCTGGAACATACATACATCATGGTTTTGTACAAACTGTGTCCAATCAGGATTTTGAAGTTTGTTTTTAATTTCGGCAATGTTCCACGTCAACATCCTCAGCTGGAGGCCCAAGTTTGGGGTGGCATCACACACAATAGGACCAGAAGGTTTCAGAACTAGTGTGATGTTTTTTTATTGTTTGTTTTTTTGTTTTTTTTTTTAAACTCATTTTATTTAACAGTGCTCAATCTGGTTGACCTATCCATCCATTGGTCACAGTGCATCGGATAAACAGGCAGTGTAAAGCATGAAGAATAATCACATTTAGCCAGCATCAGGACAATCACAATAGAACCCATTCCCCTGTACCTTCTCCAAGGCCCCCAGATGTTCTTCCATTTTTTGGGGCACCCCTGCTTTTATAAACCGTCTCCTCTGCCCTCTGGCACCAGTCCAGGTCTCGCTCCCACTGGTCCCACTGCGGAGGCGCCGACGCCCCCAGGCCTTGGCGATGTTCCTTTTTGCCACTCCCGCCGCCATAGCCAACCAGAGTTCCCCATACCATGTCCAGTCAGTGGGCCCCTTTATCATTAAAAGCAGCCATTTAGGTACCCTCGGGACCGGGGACCCCACCACGACAGTCATTATGTCTGTGACCTTGGTCCAAAACGGGACAATCTCCGGACACTCCCAAAGTATGTGGTAGAAGGACCCTTCCCCTCCACATCCCCGTGCACATAGAGCGGACTGGCATCCCCTTAAGGTGTACAACCGAGTGCGGGGGTAGTTCACCTGGTGCAGAATTTTAATTTGCACCAATCGGAACCGGACCCTGATCACGATTTCCCGTGGGCTCTGCAGGGCGTCCTGCCAATTGTCATCGTCCAGGGGCCCAAATCCCTCTCCCAGGTCACCCTAAATGACACCAACGGGTCTGGCATATTGTTTATTAACTTGCAGTAAATCGTGAACGTGGGCCTATTTAGAATGGGATCAAGCAGTAGTCGATCCTCCCTGCGGGAAAATTCCGCGACGGAGGCGCCCCCGCGAATATGGGAACGCAGCGCATGTACGAGACGCATGTAATGATAGCGCTGCGAGTACCGCAAGTCATATTCCTTCTGCAAATAAGCAAACGAGCGTGGAGCGTCCCCTTTCCACACATCCCCCAAATAGTCAATGCCAATGAGCCACCAACCCCGGAAGCCCGGTAGTCTGGCCACCTCACTCAGCTGCTCCCCAATCCACAAGGGAGTCCGACCCGTCAGGGTCCCCGTACACCCTGGAAATCGATTCGCTTCTTTCCAACATTGGACCACCACGCCAGTATGGGAGGTCCAAGCAGTGCGTGTCTTCCTGGTGTACAGCAGCAGGGACTCGCAATTTCCGCCATGCATCACTGAGCGATCCACTCTATAGGCCAGATCAGACCTATCCGTGTACACCCTGTCATTTACCACCTGCAGCTGGGACGCCCAGTAGTATAACTGCACGTCTGGCAGGGCCAGCCCACCGTCGTACACCCCCGTGTCAGTTTGCGCATCGCAATCCGAGGGGCACCCCCGTCCCAGAGAAGCGTCCGCACCGCCTGAGAAATGCTTTTGAAGAATCCCGGCGAGAACGGATATGGGGTGTTCTGCAGGATATATAAAAGGTGGGGTACCACCAGCATTTTGAACATCGCGGCCCTACCCATCAGGGACAGAGGCAGCGTGTGCCAGTGACTTACATCTGTGAGCAGGCGCCTCAACTGGGGCTCAAGGTGTTTGGTGAAAAACTCTGCTTTGTCTCTAGTTTAGATTAATTTTTTGGCCCCTGTTTTTATACTGTACATTGCCTGACCACATACCTGCATTTAAATTGTGCCCTCACAGCGTGTAGAGCGGACTAAATCGGTTCTTTATTGCCCACTCATGGCGCTTGGCCGCCATCTTGGGGCTGCTGTTCCTTCACCCTGCCACTTGCCTGAGCGCTCTAGTGCTCAGAGAGGAGACCAGGTGAGCATCTACTTAAGGCGAGCACTCAGGAGCAGCTCGACCTTGGGAAAGGTGTACCCATATTGACAACGCGCGTTATTTGGCAATTTGACAACTGCTAGTGTGATTTAGGCGTGTAGCGCTTATTTAATTTAAAAAATACCGCTTTTTCTATCTTTGTTGTAATTAATTTTTTGGCCCCTGTTTTTATACTGTACATTGCCTGACCACATACCTGCATTTAAATTGTGCCCTCACAGCGTGTAGAGCGGACTAAATCGGTTCTTTATTGCCCACTCGTGGCGCTTGGCCACCATCTTGGGGCTGCTGTTCCTTCACCCTGCCACTTGCCTGAGCGCTCTAGTGCTCAGAGAAGAGACCAGGTGAGCATCTACTTAATGCTCACACCTCCCGCGCAGCGGTGACGCGCAGCGGTAGCGCCTGACTCGCGCCGGAGTCAAGCCAGAGTCTGCCCGTCTGCGCCCGTCCGCGCTAAGGACGCGCGGGGCGCAGCGGGTCTCTCCCGGTAAACTCCTTTTGGGAGGCAGGATGATTGTATATACCAGTGCACTGCTCCGGGCAATTGGGCAGTCTCTCCCGCGGTGCACTTATGCACCGCACCATCCGTTGTGTGGCCCCTACTATTGTGCCTGCAAGGGATGGTCGCTTGACCTGCCAGCTGGTATTCGGGACTATGACACCTCCCCAGCTCCGCGGGAACGCACTCGTGCGCCTCTGCTGAGTAGGAGCTCTGCTCATGGTCTACGGATACTAAATCTTAACACCAGATCTCTGGTAAAACACCACCTGTCCATCGCGGACCTCATTACTGACGAGGAGCCAGATTTGTTTGTCATCACCGAAACCTGGCTCCAGGACACTGACGCAGCCATAATCAACCTGGCCTGCCCTTCAGGTTATTCACTTTTCATGTGGAACCGCTTGTCTAGAGGTGGAGGTATCGCCCTAGCTGTAAAATCTACTTTTGCGTGCACCTGGACGGGTCTGTATATTGCTGGATGCGAAAGCGCCCTGTTTAAGATTACTATCAGCCCCCAGTTCTCGTTGTCGGGATGGTTGTTTACCGCCCCCCAGGCAGTGATGTAGCATTCAGGGGAGCCTTCCCTGAGGCGGTTAGCACGCTGGCTAGTGGCTGCGCCAATTTTTCAATCTTAGGTGACCTCAACCTCCATTTTGACAAGCAAGAGATCGTGGCTGTCAGTGGCTTCCTGGCGGATTTGGAGGCCCTTCAGCTGACCCAACTTGTTACTCAACCCACTCATGTGGCTGGTCACATTTTGGATCCGTTTTTTACTAACTTAACGGATGTCCAAGTTCTGGCTGTTTCTCCTGTGGCATGGACGGACCATTTTTTGGTGTCCGTCTGGCTACCCCTTCCTGTTACCCCTACTATTCCACCTTCTAAGTGGATTCCTCTGCGCCACTGGAACAAGCTTAGGCTAGAGGCCCTACACCACATCTTGGCTGAAGAGCCATTAGGCCCTCTGCTTAATGCTACCTCGGGCTACGACCAGTTCTGCAGCTGGATTACCAAGGCGCTTGATGCACTGGTGCCTATCATCTCTAGTAAATCCAGTTCCCGGCAGTCGAGTCCTTGGTATGACAGTGCTCTTCGCGCTTTGAAGGGTTCATGTAGACGGGCAGAAAGGGAGTGGCGGAAGACGTATGATGCCGTAAAAAAAACCGCGTATTTGGCTTCCGTCAAGCTCTACCACCGAGCCATATGTAGAACCCGTGTGGCGTTCTACGCGACGGAATTCCGTAACAGCCTCAATCCATCCAAGACCATCTTTAAAACCCTTAAAGATCTGATGGTTAGGAGAGCTGTTCCTCAAGTGGATAGTTCTATCTCCCACTGTGAGACTCTAGCCGCCTTCTTCTTGGACAAAGTCAAGAACATCTATCAGTCGTTTCCGAGTACGACGTTGCCCTCTAATCCTTTGAATGATCCTCGTAGTTGTCCGGCATTACACTCTCTCCCTACTCTCTCCTGGGATGAGTTTGTCAAGTGGGCACAGCGAGTTAAGTCCGGCTCTCCCGCGGACCCTCTCAGATCTGCCCTCTTTAGAGACCCTTCTTTTCAGGGGCGCACGGTAGTGTGCTCGCTGATTAACCTTTCCCTGACTTCAGGCACTGTTCCTGCCAAGTGGAAGCAGGCGGTGGTTTCCCCGATCCTGAAAAAAACATCTTTGGATCCTTTAAATCCGGAAAACTACCGCCCCATTTCATTGCTTCCCTGGCCGGCCAAAGTCATGGAGGCTCACGTCAACCTGGCCCTCTCTGAGCATATGACCCGGGCCAATGTCCTCGATCCCACGCAGAATGGGTTCCGTGCTGGTCACAGCACGGAGACTGCCCTTCTGGCAATGGTAGAACATCTGCGGATTGTGTTGGATGCAGGTCAAACGGCAGCGCTTATTCTATTAGATCTTAGCGCTGCCTTTGACACGGTGTCCCATCGCATCCTTCTGCACCGCTTGGAGGGCATTGGCATCTGTGGCTCCGCTCTGCAGTGGTTCCGCTCCTTCCTCAGCGATCGCTCCTTCTGCGTTGCAACCCCCCCTTTTCAGTCCAAATACCATCAGCTGGACCTGGGGGTCCCTCAGGGCTCCTCGCTGAGTCCCACGCTTTTCAACTTGTACGTGCAGCCGCTGGCTGATGTCGCCAGGCAGTGGGGCCTAACCATGGTCTCATATGCCGACGACACGCAGCTAGCGGTTACGATCAGCGGGGATGTCGAGCAGGATGCCCCCAGGTTCCGAAATGGGCTGAGAGAGGTGGCCAGCTGGATGAATAACAACTGTCTCCAGCTGAACGCGAAGAAAACTGAGGTGATGATCGTCGGGAGAGGAGCAGATTGCTGGGGGGACAGCTGGTGGCCTCTTGAGTTGGGGCCGGCCCCTTCACCAGTGCTGGAACTCAGAAACCTGGGAGTGTGGTTAGATCACACCCTCTGCTTCACGACCCATACTAAGAGAGTGGCGGCATGTTGTTTTGGTGTCCTGCGTGGGCTAAGGCCGGTGCTCAAATTTTTCTATGCTCCGACAAGACAGTTGGTCATCCAAGCGACGATTATCTCCCGGCTGGACTATGCCAGCTCGCTCCTACTGGGAGCTAACCAATCGGAGATCGTTCGCCTACAACGCGTACAGAACGCGGCTTCGAGAGCAGTGGTCGGTCTGCCAAGGTTTTGCCCCATTTCTAATACTTTGCGGTCCCTACACTGGCTTCCGATCAAAAGCCGAATTCATTTCAAGGCTCTTAGCCTTGCTTTCAAAATTTTAAAAGGGTCGGCACCAGAGATACTTAATAATCTCGTATCCGCCTATGTCCCGACCCGTTCTCTTAGATCTCTCGGGCAATCCCTTGTGGTTGTCCCGCGTTTCAGACTTAGCCGGATGGGCGGTCGTTCTTTTCGTGTGAGAGCTGCGATTCTCTGGAATGCTCTCCCTCTAGAAATCCGCCTGTTAGAGGACTTATTAGTATTTCGTAGGGCCCTGAAAACCCATCTGTTTTAAATTTCATTATTTCCTCTTTTTTGTTCTTTTCAGCGTTGTGTTATGTCCACCATTCCCTGCGCCAGGACGCTCCTTAGCTGGAGCATCTGTGCGCAAAATAAATGACAATAACATAGTGATGAACACCCCCAAGTACTTGAAACCATCACTCGCTACCACCACCGGACATCTGGACGGTATCCGAGGAGGCGGGCCGGAAAGGGTAAAGATGACCGATTTTGCCCAGTTGATCCTGTAGCCTGATGAACTCCCAAAGAGCTCGAAGAGATGAAGTGTCTGCGCCATCGACTGGTAGGGCCTAGCAGTCCCTCCTCACCCAGTGGGCTAAAGGCTCCAATGCCAAGGCGAATAGAAGGGGGGACAGGGGGCAGCCCTGTCTCATACCCCGCCGTATCTGGAAGGCTCTAGAAACCGTACCATTCACCCGCACCCAAGCCAGTGGGTGTTCATAGAGGAGGCGGACCCAACTGCAAAAGATCGGCTCTCCGCAGGACCATGAAGAGGTATGGCCACTCAATACTGTCGAACGCCATTGATGCGTCCAGCACCATTAATGACGTCTGCGTGTCCCCAACATCCTCTGTCATGTACAGCACACCATACAGACATCGCAAATTATGCCTGGTGCTCCTGCGCGGCATAAATCCTGACGGATCTATGTGGACCAAGTCAGGCAGTAGCTAGAGCAGCCTGTCCGCCAGGACCTTTACTAGCACCTTTGCCTCCATGTTAATGAGTGAGATCGGCCGGTAGGAGGAGCAGCAATCAACCTGCTTGCCCTCTTTGCGTATAACCTCAATCGTGGCCTCTCTCTGGTCTGAAGGTAACACGTCAACCTGGCGTGCCTCTAGGTACATCCGTAGAAGGGGCCCCGTAACAATATTTGATTGTCTCTTGAAGATCTCCACCGGAAGCCGATTGGGACCCTTTGCCTTGCCCGATTGCAAGGAGTTGAGCCGACTCCACTTTCCTATCCGGACAAAGCCGCCTCCAGGGCATCACTCTGGGACTGCGACAGGGTTAGGAGCATGAAGTCGAGGAGAAATTCTTCACAATCCTGCTCCGTCCTGGTGCATACCAGGGAATAAACCTCCACCAGGTGTGTCGCGAACGCCTCCGCGATGTCGGTACTAGTGGTCACCAGGGCGCCCGCTTTATCCCGCACTGCTGCCACCCAGGACCGCTCTCTGTCTTTGCGTTCCAGCCACGCTAGGAGCTTTAGGGCTTTGTCCCTAACGTCATATATACGGTGTTGCTTGGCTAGGCATAGGCCTTCACTTCGCCCTCTGCTAGGGCCCTGAGCTCTGTCTGCTTAAGCGCCAAGACATCGCGACTCTCCGGAGAGAAAGCCACCTTCTCCCATTTCTCCAGCTCCGTGATTTCATCCTCCAGCCTCCTGATCCGTAAGGATTCCTCCTTCTTTTTGGCTCCTATCAGGGCCTGCGGCTTCCCCCGTAAGACAGTGTTGTACGCCTCACACAGAACAATATGAGATGCCCCGGATCCCTATTTTTCCTCAAAGTAGAGGTGGGAGCCCTCCCTGAGCTTGTCACTTAACTCATCCTCATGGAGGTGCCAAAGGGCTATCCGCGGGTATGCGGCCCTATTCAAGACAGTCCCATGCAAAATTACCCCCACCCGCAAGTGGTCAGAGAGGCCCGAGCCATAATTTGGGAGTCTGAAAATTCCCCCAGTTGGTCAGTCCAAGTAAAGAGGTGATGCAACCACGAGAAGGATCCGTGCCTGGCCGAGTAAAACGTGTATTGTCTCGCGAAGCGGTGATGTACCCGCCATAGATCGCTCAGGCTAAAAGACTCCAAGAACCCATGCAGTCCCAACTCCCCCCGGTAGCCCTCCCCCACCCGATCTGTCGAGGTCGGCTACAAGGACTGCGTTCATATCTCCACCCATCAGGAGCGTCCCAAGAGGAAGAGCCGCCAAGAAGGCGCCCAGTCGGGCATATGTCGCTGAGTGTAGGCCCGGTGGGATATAACATGAACAAAAAACAATCATGCGTCCCTCCCATCCACCCGCCATTGCCACCATGCAACCTGAATCGTCTGTCCACTTCCCAGAGAGTACTTTAGGAAAGGTCTTGCGCACAAGAATACCCACCCCCCTGGACCCATATGTGAAGCCCGAGTGGGCCGCCATTGTGTACCCAAAACAATCCAGTGCTTGGCATTTGTTACCCCACTTCAGATGCTGTAGTACTAAGGTTCTATTAATCTTGTTGCTTAGGCCATTGACGTTCCACGTCCAAGTCCTATCCTGTGTCTGGGAGCCCATTCCACAATTGTATCACACCCACCGTACAACTAGAACCTGCTACCTTACCATGAACCGCCCGCCACCGCTTCCCAAGAGGGACTGACAAAAAGATGAGCATAACCAACCCATCCATAACACCCCTCCCCACCCCACCTCTGTACCAACCAAACACCCCATCCCCCCAACTCCCCCCTCCCTGCCTCCCTGCCAGGTGAGCCTCCAACCACCCACCAGTAAAAAATGCAGAGTGCCTGTCACCCCAAATCCACAACAAAGAACATACCAGAGGAAACGTGGGGTCGCTGGCCTGAGGAAGATGCACGTATATCGTGCTGGATCACACCTCCTCCCATGCAAATCAAACCCCCCCGGTGTCCCCCCCATAGTAGTGTACCCCCAACCCCCGGCACAGCAAACATTACAACACCTAGTTCGTGAGCAGCCTCAGGCAATGTCTCAAATGAGGGTCTCACAGCGAGGCAGACCCCCCGCAACCTGGACCCAAACCCTCTATCCCCTGGCCTCCATTGTTTAAAAGCGTGTACAGAGTTCCCCAAGGGGGTGAGTTTAGTAAGGGAGGGAAAGGGGTGAGTTCTCTCTCTAGATAGGATAGAATTGTACAGCAGGGAATCAGGTAAGTTGTGGGGGACGAGCACGATGGGTGCCCGATTGACTCATTACTCATTGTTACCCATTAGCATTGTGCGACCCTGACGGTGTAATCACCTCAGTGATCACACTAACTACGACCACAAAACATACCCTGTCTACCTTTCATTCAGGAAATCCCTCGCTGCTCAGGCCTCCCCAAGGACAGTCTGTGGGGCCCGTCTACCAGGGATTGAGGGTAAGGAACCTCCGAGAATCACCCCCCTGGTGACCTCGCTATTACTATCCCAGTGAAACACGTTTGGCTCCGTTTTCTCTGTTTTCTCAGATTTCCTTTTCACGATTACACTACCGCTTAGCTTGAACACACGAATGAGTGACTTAGCATGGAGTGTAAATAACGGTGCCTATTGAACCAATATATTCATAGCATTTCCAACTATGGTATACACCACACCCCCGCCCCCCTTGCCTTATCATTCTCTCTCTCTTTTCCACCCCTTTTTTGTCACTAGTATGTGTATGTACACGCCTTGAACCGTAGTAGATGTTACAGCTTGCTTCTACATGTAAGGTTCCGACTGATTGCACCCAGGACTGATTGTGTCCATTTTTCTTTTAACATCTAGGGCGTGGACTCGCGCAGGATTGCCTCCTGCCCTGATATACAGGTTGTATACGAAATTCCCTACAACTAGGTAGAAATTTCGCGCTAGTTGATGAGCATCTATAGGTCGTGAAGAATTGCCTTACGGCATGAAACATGTTGACCGCACCATAGGCGAGGGTCGAACGAGGCCAAATTACCTGACTCTTTGTGCTTCGCAACCCCTCCCTTTACCAATTTTAATTAGGCAGTGAGCCATATCATTAAAGTTTTCTCAAATGGACCCTACTGACCTATTTTAATCTTCTACTCACGCTCACTACTGCACTCCCCAGGTCCCTCACACGCATGCACCCATTGGCCAGGAATAAAAGAACTCCGCTAAAAGAGTAGCACTACGTGCTACCCGGCAGGCATTGCACCGCCAGCCTGCCGCTGGAGCAGGAGGCCAATGATGACACAATACAGTCATTAGGTCGGATGGCAACAGTTGTCCAGCCTTTTAATTGTGTGAGGCATCCTCAATTCCGCTTAGGGTTTACCTGATTCTCTGCTGTACAATTCTATCCTATCTAGAGAGAGAACTCACCCCTTTCCCTCCCTTACTAAACTCACCCCCTTGGGGAACTCTGTACACGCTCTTGTTACCCACTTGTAGGACACGTACATTGGACCCCGGTAAACATTGTCCTTGATTGTCCCCCTTGATTGCTAACACTTCCTTACGTGGGCTCACCCCACGGGACGTACAGGTTACCAATAGTGAAAAATTCTCACCATTTGGCCCTACTCTAATCAGTAATCTGATTAATCCAGAAACAGAGCCTGCGGTTCTCTGGCTAGCATATTCCTCAATACCCGTGTCACTTTCCTCCACTATGGAGGATGTACCTGGGCTGAGTTTCGATGAGGATGCCATAGCTGAAGCACTAAGAGCAGCACCACCCCTGTTGGCCGATCCGACTGCCTCTACATCTGGCACGTCCAATGACGATTGGTCGACACTAACGGTAATGAAAAAAGAACTCATAAGAATCACGCTCCATGGCAGGATGATGACCGAATACCTAAGAAGCAATATAGCTCCACAAGGCTTAATTGTTAATATCATCCCGAGACTATTTTTGGAGTAGAAACCATTTAAGGTCGACTGGTGCCAGGTGTCCTGGAAATGCACCAAAGACCTACTTTTCTTGATTTCACAAACAGCAAAGCGCCTGGCTGATGCCCTACAAGACAAAATCTCAGCTATAGAAGCCACTATGAAAAGTGCCATCAATAAGAACAACAAAGCAGCCTTCACTACCAAGTTAGCTGAAATCAACCAAGAAATGTCAGACCATCACGACTTTCTCCTCAATCAAAAAACAACCAAACTCCAAAAAGACATCACCAAATTCGAGAAAGAAAAAGTCTACCCATACCTTAAGGATGGCTTTAAAGGGAAGAAGACCAGCTATTCTTCAGATGAGAATTCGGATAACAACATTAGTAGACGTAGCTCTACGAGCAGTGATTCCAGTGGAGGCCACCCTGGAAGGAACACTCGGTTCCAACAACGCTCCACCTGGCAACAAGGCTACCAACCAGGTCCAACCTTTATGGGTCCCCCTCATATGACACCACAGTGGCAGTATCCATTCTTCCCACAAGGCCCTCCACAGTTTTACCCTCCGAATCCGCCACCTTTTCAAGGCAGAGGCTGGGGCAGAGGAAGAGGGCGAAAGCGAGGAGGACAGAAAGGAGTACAGTGGCAAGACCAACCGACACCACCAATCACAATGGAAACCAGGAGCATAACATCCAGGGGGAGAAGAGCCTGATTGTCAATCTCTCCAAGAAAGTACTCTCACCTGTGGAGAACAGCATTTTGGAAAAGGGACTCGGATTCGTCCCGACCCCTATCCCAGACAGCTTCCAGGAGATGATTGAGATTAAACAACTATTTAGGAAAGTACGTCTCCGTGCCTTCTTTGACAACAAACCTGAACCCATCAGCGATGACACTGGACTGAGAAAACCGTCCACTTTCACTCCCACCGATGGGATGGTCCCCCCGGAGGTCCTGACTTTTGAGCGAGCAGTCTTGACTAGTCTGAAGAACAAACCATTAGTCAAACAGTTCCACAACCTCACGTCCAAAGAAAGACAAGCATCCATCAATCTGGGACAGGATGAATCCATCGTCATAAAACAGGCAGACAAGGGGGGAGCAACAGTTATCCAAGATTATGAGGACTACGACCGAGAATGCAGACGACAATTGTCCAATACCACGCACTATCGACCCCTCATTGAGGACCCTACCAAACGGCTGACAACAACTATCATGAGCCTCATAATTGAGGGAGAAACGAACGAATGGATTACCAAGAAAGAGGCGGACTTCCTTACCACCACAGAACCGATCACGCCTTATTTCTATACCCTCCCTAAAATTCACAAGGGGACTACCCCGGTCCCGGGAAGACCTATAGTCTCCGGGATTGGGTCACTCCTGGAGCCACTATCCCAATTTTGCGATGCCTTCCTGCAGCCCCTGGTGAAGCAAATTCCTTCTTATCTGCAGGATACCAGAGAAGTCCTTCGCCTCCTTGAAGAAGTGGATGGCAGAGAAGATGTTGACCTCCTCTTAACTTTAGATGTAGAGGCCTTATACACTAACATCCCTCAACAAGCCACCCTAGAAGCCGTGGAATCCACATTACGACTGGAAGAATGGTCCTCTCCTACCCCCATTACTTTCATCATGGAACTAGCCCACATAGCCCTCACAGAAAACTTTTTCAGATACGAGTCACAACTCTACCACCAGATCTGCGGGACATCTATGGGTTCTACCTTCGCGCCGAGCCTGGCCTGTATGTATATGGCAACTTTCGAAAAGAATCACATCTACCCACCCTAACAGAACCCGTTCCGGGAACACCTCACCCTTTGGCGTCGTTATATTGACGACATTTTAATATTCTGGAAAGGTGATCGTACGACCTGTGAGGCCTTCTGTACGTGGATTAATCTACAAGACCCCTTTCTTAAATTCACAGGCACTATTTCCGAGACATCTGTCCCCTTTTTAGACCTGACCATCAAGTTGGACCCCACAGAAATTACTACCACTCTCTTCAAAAAAGAGACTGACCGGAACAGCCTGCTCCTGTATAATAGCCACCATACTAGATCTCTGAGAGACAACCTGCCCTTCGGGCAATTTCTACGGCTTCGCAGGAACTGCACGTCAGTAGCGGACTATAAACAAGAAGCTAATATCCTACAACATAAGCTCCAGGATAGGGGGTACCCGACACAACTCCTCAAGAAGTTATCAAAAAGAGCCCTCAATAACAACAGAGACTCGCTCTTGGAAACCTACACCAAGGAGAAGGATGACTTGATTACTTGCGTTACGTCCTATACAAGAAATTCCACATTCATAAAGAAGACTGTGAATTCACATTGGGGAATCTTAAACACAGCGGGCCTTGATCTACCTCGGCCACGTTTTGCTTTCAAAAGGACAGCCAACCTTAGGGACACTCTTATCCATACCCGCCCTAAAAAGTGTAGCACACGCCCTTTAAAAACCCTGTGGGATTTGCCCCCTGTCATGGGCCATTACCGGTGTGGATCCTGTGTGGTATGCCCTCAGACCCTCCAGGGCAAAACTCTAGAACTTCCCAATGACTTCACTTGGCACCGCAATAAGCATACGAACTGCAACAGTGCTAAATGCATTTATATGCTTTTGTGCCCATGTAAATTGCTCTACATCGGGATGACGATGCGCACTGTCAAACTACGCGTCATGGAGCATAACAGTAACATCCGATGTAAGAGGACACACACTAGGCTGTACGAACACTGCAAACAACGAGATCACTTGGCTGAAGATATGCAATGGACTATCCTTGAATGCCACCCATCTATTAATCAACAGTCACTATTCAGAATGGAACAGCGGTGGGTGCACCGCCTTCAAATTGACGTCCATGGTCTTAACGATTCTGTCCCTTGGAATGTGCTGGTCAGATGAACCGATCTTAGGCTATCTCGTAATTAATCTTGACATTCACTTCTCCTTTTTATGAGCCTGAGTGCTCTCTGTTCTAACCCCACCTGGGACCGAGTGCACTCATCCATTAACGAAATTCCCCACTCTAAGATGGCGCTCTACTTTGGCTGCGTCTAGGCGGTGTTCTTTGACCGTCCTTTATCTCCACACGACGCTCTGCCGCGCTGCCTAGCAACACACCCCAGACACGCCCACTCACGGCGCTCGCGGTTACCTGCATTTAAACCTCGCGGACAAACACCGATCCACCGGCTGTCCTGCGACTCCGCCACTGTGGGATGGGTAGGTGTTGACCAGCCTAATGCCTCGAGCAATCTAGGTAAGTTGTGGGGGACGAGCACGATGGGTGCCCGATTGACTCATTACTCATTGTTACCCATTAGCATTGTGCGACCCTGACGGTGTAATCACCTCAGTGATCCCACTAACTACGACCACAAAACATACCCTGTCTACCTTTCATTCAGGAAATCCCTCGCTGCTCAGGCCTCCCCAAGGACAGTCTGTGGGGCCCGTCTACCAGGGATTGAGGGTAAGGAACCTCCGAGAATCACCCCCCTGGTGACCTCGCTATTACTATCCCAGTGAAACACGTTTGGCTCCGTTTTCTCTGTTTTCTCAGATTTCCATTTCACGATTACACTACCGCTTAGCTTGAACACACGAATGAGTGACTTAGCATGGAGTGTAAATAACGGTGCCTATTGAACCAATATATTCATAGCATTTCCAACTATGGTATACACCACACCCCCGCCCCCCTTGCCTTATCATTCTCTCTCTCTCTTCCACCCCTTTTTTGTCACTAGTATGTGTATGTACACGCCTTGAACCGTAGTAGATGTTACAGCTTGCTTCTACATGTAAGGTTCCGACTGATTGCACCCAGGACTGATTGTGTCCATTTTTCTATTAACATCAAGGGCGTGGACTCGCGCAGGATTGCCTCCTGCCCTGATATACAGGTTGTATACGAAATTCCCTACAACTAGGTAGAAATTTCGCGCTAGTTGATGAGCATCTATAGATCCTGAAGAATTGCCTTACGGCATGAAACATGTTGACCGCACCATAGGCGAGGGTCGAACGAGGCCAAATTACCTGACTCTTTGTGCTTCGCAACCCCTCCCTTTACCAATTTTAATTAGGCAGTGAGCCATATCATTAAAGTTTTCTCAAATGGACCCTACTGACCTATTTTAATCTTCTACTCACGCTCACTACTGCACTCCCCAGGTCCCTCACACGCATGCACCCATTGGCCAGGAATAAAAGAACTCCGCTAAAAGAGTAGCACTACGTGCTACCCGGCAGGCATTACACCGCCAGCCTGCCGCTGGAGCAGGAGGCCAATGATGACACAATACAGTCATTAGGTCGGATGGCAACAGTTGTCCAGCCTTTTAATTGTGTGAGGCATCCTCAATTCCGCTTAGGGTTTACCTGATTCCCTGCTGTACAATTCTATCCTATCTAGAGAGAGAACTCACCCCTTTCCCTCCCTTACTAAACTCACCCCTTGGGGAACTCTGTACATGCTCTTGTTACCCACTTGTAGGACACGTACATTGGACCCCGGTAAACATTGTCCTTGATTGTCCCCCTTGATTGCTAACACTCCATTGTTTAAAGTCACAGAGCAGGCAGAGACACGGACGTAGCTTTGCAAGCCCATACCATAGTTACTCCGCCTCCTGCCGTTCATCAACTCCGGGAGCTCTCCCCGGATCCAGTCTCGGCACTCGGCCACCCGGCTCCACCTGCGGTCCCTGTCTCTTGCTTCATCGGCCCACCATGCGCCATCATTCCAGCCAGTCGGCAGCGTCTGCTGGCGCGTCGAAAAAGTAGGCCTTTTCTCTGCCCAGGACCTTGAGCTGTGCAGGGAAGAGCATCATGTACTTCACCCTCGCGTCTCGAAACGCCCTTTTAACACCATCAGCTGGCGTTGTACCTGGTGAGTAAAATCAGGAAAAAATCGGAAAACAGCATTGTCTCGGTGGAGGTCTCCATGGACTTGTGCCGCCTGCAATATGGCGTCTCTATCCCTAAAGTTAAGGATGCGGGCAATGATGGTGCATGGGGGAGCTCCTGGCTTCGGCCTACCGCCCAAGGCTCTGTGCGCCCGCTCAACTGAAAAAAGGTTTGAGAGGCGCTTCAGCTTTAAGTGGTTCAAAATGAGGTCCTCAACAAAAAAGTCCGTCAAAGGCCCCTCCATCCCCTCAGGTACACCCACTATACGAATGTTATTGCGCCTGGCCCAGCCTTCCTGATCCTAAAGGCGGGCATACACGTCTGCTTGATTCTTGGTGAGCGCGGCCACCTGATCCTCCAAGCGCTTTGTCTTTGCCTGCAGCCCACTGCCAGTTTCCGACACTGCTACCTTGCCGGACATCTTGCGGAAATCCGCACTTTGGAGATTCACCTCCTCCATGACCGAATCCAGTTTCAGCTCCATCGTGCCCCGAAAATCATTGATGGCCCTCATTATGTCTTTCAGTGATGGGTCTGGGTCCCCGTCGTCCTGGTCGCTGACATGGCCGCCACCTGGCACCCCCTGATCATCACCACCGTATATTTCTCGATTTGGTTAGATTGGCCTGGTGTTCTATTCCGACCCATTTTGGGGCCTGACCACTCTGAAGCCCCAATCAGACAGATCGCTTAGTCCTTCAGGGCACCGGCACCCAGCCTCCACAAGATCACGACCGAGAGCACTCTGGCCCCACAAGCACTCCCGCCCCCCATGGAGGCAAACACCGAATGAGGCGGGGATTATCGAAAATTCAGAGGCCCCAGCTTTGGGGCACTTCCACTGCAAGCAGAAGGTCGCAGCTCAGTAGGCAGGGCCTCGGTCAACCCTCTCAAAGGGGCCCCCGCACTGCCGGGTACTCACACCACCACAGGCCGCCAGCTGACTCCGTGCCGTTCCGGCCTCCCAGGCCGACCACCTCCGCAGCTAGGCACTCACTCTGCTATTCCAGGCCCCTCACGAGGCTCTAGCAGCTCACCGCAGTACTCCTCCTTTCCAAAGGGTACACCCATCTGGTCAGGATGTCAGCAGTGTCGGGGGACCAACTTCTGAGGTGAACTCTTCTCGCCCCTATCGCTGGATCCAGCTCCAGAGACGGCGAGACCCTGCCACTCTCCTCTTGCAGGCCGCCTGCACTCAGCCACCGCAGATCTGCTGAGGGGCATCCGAGCCCTCCCCCCGCGGCAGGCTCCACATGCTGTAAGGCCTCCCAGGCCGACCACCTCCGCTACTGGGCGCTCACTCTGCTGTTTCAGGCCCCTCTCGCGGCTCTAGCAGCTCATCGCAGGATGTCTCCTGTCCAAAGGGACACACCCACCGGGTCGAGATAACAATAATGCCAGGGTGGACTCTTCTCACCCCGGCCGCCGGATCCAGGTCCAAAGACGGTGAGACGCCGCCGATTTTCTCTCGCAGGCCACCTGCACTCGGCCTCCGCAGAGCTGCTGAGGGAAGTCTGAGCCCCTCCCCTGCGGCAGACACCACACGCAGCTAGGCGCCACTCTGCTACGCTGCAGCAGCTTTGTCACACGGAGGGCCCAGCGCTGGGGTCCGCTCTCACCACTGATGGACACACTGCTGTGTTGCCGGGGAGCCGCTGCTCAAGTCTGCCTGGAGGCCGTCATTTTAATAAGCAGACCGCCGCTCTCTGTAAGTCCGCCGGTTGTGTCCCGGGACACTCGGAGCACCTGAAAACACCGTCGCAAACCGCCCGACCGCCCCTCAACAGCGGGTGCCTTCAGCGGCTGCATCGGTGCTCGGATCATGACGGATGTCGGGAGGATATCTCATGGCTCTAGCACAGCTCCGGGACTATGCCGCCATCTTCCTCGGCTGCAAGCCATGCCCCCAATCAACTAGTGTGATGTTTGACTCGAACTCGGGGTCTGGTGCTCCCATTTCCACATTCAGACGTATGAGGGGCTTGATTATTTGATACATCTGAGGTAGCACCTACAGAGCCTTGGAGTCCCATGTGAAATTTGTGATGGAGTTCGCCTAAAGGATCTTGTGTCACACCAACAATGTTTGGGGACTGCAACCCAATGGTTATCAGATTAGGCTCTCTTTTGGTCCCCACATCCCCTGGTTAGAAGTGGGATTGAATGGGATCGGGAGTCAATCTATCTCTTCAAGGACTCCAAACCTATTTGCTACTGCAACATTATACTGTATTCTGGAGGATTGGCCAAATGTAGGATGAGGATGTAGCCAGTGTGTTGGAGCTCTAGTGCAAGGAGTCCATGGTGTTGAGTAGTTACAAGAATAAAAAAAGGCCAAGGTATGTAGCTGGATCCCTGTGGGCGGTGCATGAAAAGTGGGAGACTGGCCAGCCAAAATTCAGACGGTCCGGGGATTACTGAAATTGATAACTATACAGTCTCCTTTGATGGTCTTAGGGTTCTTGCCAACCCAACCCACTCTCCGAACTAGTAGTATCTCACCCGCCCTGTCAATAGGGAACTGTCCATGCCTGGTGAGCCAGAAAAGGCACTTTTTTCTCAATTCCAGCTATGTTTCTTTCTGCCCAGTTTTTATTTCGGGTACTCCAGTTAAATCTTTAACGTAAGTGAGTGAGGCTGGGGTAAATCAATTATTGGGAGGGCCGGGGGGACTGGGCCTGCATTCACATTGTCTGCTGAGATAGGCATTTCCCCATCCATCATATGATCAGGCTGGAAACTCGCACTCCCCGTGCTAGGACCCCTGGTGATAGGAATGTCCTTCCTTGATGAGCCCGGTATATACCGGGTTCCTCACCAGTAGAGTGAATGTTGCTCCCCTGAGCAGTGCTATGAGTCCCTGTCTTGACAGTACTCATAGCGACAGGGCATAATGCTATAGTGGAAGTGCCACCTCTAGCTAGTGGAGGTAGCCCTACGTTGTCCGTCTGTGACTACAGTCTTTCTTCTCCACTAGAGCGGCAAAATATTGACCAGAGGGTTGCCTAGTACACACGTGGCAGACATCTGACCGCCAACTCTGTTCCCAAGGTGGAGCGCTAGCTCTTCTTTAACAATAGCTTTCATCTGTGCCTCTAGTTCCACCATCAAGTTCCTCACCCATGGAGGGCAGTCAAGGTTTTTGTTAGAATTTGAGGGGGGTTTTCCCACTCTTCCCAGTCTGAAGGAATCTCCCTCACCAAGGCTAATTTCGGGACTAGTCTTTTTATTTGGTCCTTTCCCATTACCTGTCTTGCGTCTCACGGTTTTAGGTAAAGTGGTATTTGTTCTACCTTTGCGGGTTATCGGTTGTGCTGGGGAGGGATATATGGGTAATGACAAAGTTTCGCTTGGTTCACGTAAGGATTTTAGTGTGCTAAGTATAGAACCCGGGCTAGATTGTACAGAGATAGGTGGCTCTAAGGATTGAGGAAAGATGTCTGAGGTTAGGGATAGTCGCCTGTCTGTGAGCTCGATTTCAGTCGAGACTACCCCGATAGCTCTTTGGAGCTTCCTATCAATTGAAGTTTGGGGGATTGGGGTCGGTATTAACACCAAAGGATTTTTTGGGGGTTCAGAACCACTCTTCCCCATATCCAAAGCAAGAGGAGAAACAATCATACAATGGGAGACTGGGTGAACATAGACCCAAGGGTCGGGTTGATAAATCCAATCAACTGGATTTCAGAGTTAGTCAGAAACCAAACAAAGTCTTGCCCCTGAGTAAAGGTAAATGCAATTTGCTTAGTATATTTAGCAGCAAAAAGGGCATGTAAACACAGACAAAAAAGTGCAAATTGCTGAGGCTAGCAAGGACTGGCCCCAAAGGACAAAAGTGCAACGTGCTTAGTGTATTTGGCAGCAAAAGGGCATGTAAACACGGGACAAAAAGTGCAAAGTGCTGAGGCTAGCAAGGCTTGGCCCCAAAGGACAAAAAGTGCGACGTGCTTAATATGTTTAGCAGCAAAAAGGGCATATGAGCAGGTTACTGACAATAAAGTGTGTCGTACAATGTCCCGGTTTTAGGTATATAGCAAGTCCCATAGGGTCCAGACAGCCCATGCTTGAATGGAGGGTAATTATTAATATTGTGCCGGATCAATTTGGTCACGGGAGATACCAGTTCCAATTGTCTATGTGGGGTGAAATATCAGCTGCAAATGCAAGGGCAAATAAAGAAGAATCTCACAGTACCTCTCAGCCGACTCTTGTAGAGGACGAAGACCCGGTCCCTTGAATGTAAGAGGGGCGGCCCTGCCCTGCCTCTTCCTGGCAATTACGGGCCCGCCCTTGGCCCGGGCTTTGCCCGGGCGCAGCCCACACGCATCCTGCGCCGTGGGGAGAGAAGCAGCGCTTTGAGCCAGATGACAGCTCCTCCCCCACGTTAGCGGCGGGAAAGGAAGTCCATTCCACCCTGGGACTTGTGGCCCCCTGGGTGTGGAGCAGGTAGGTAGAAGTGCAGGATGAGGCAGGCGTTGCTTCCTGGGACCTCGGTCTCCCACGATGATGCTGAAAATGCCCCCAAGCTGTGTCCCTGCTTCCAGGCGCAAGATACGCGTCCCGCGCCATGGGGAGAGAAGCAGTGCTTTGAGCGCAATGACAGCTCCTTCCCCTTGTTAGCGGCGGTGGTAAAGGAAGTCCGTTGCACCCAGGGACTTGTGGTCTCCCAGGGTGTGGAGCAGGTAGGTAGAAGTGCGGGATGAGGCAGGCGTCGCTCCCTGGGACCTCAGTCCCACCAGGGTGATGCTGAGAATGCCCTTGAGCTGGGTCCCTGCTTCCAGGCTCAAGATACGCACCCCCACTGCACAACACATTACTGGGTTGAGCAAAGGTGTAGAGGGTTGGTTCGCTCACAACTTCAGGGACCCCAGCAATTGGAGACTGAACTGAGAGATCTTTCTCAATATGCAACAGAAATGGGGCCCATTCTGCACATATCTCTTGCAGACAGATTTAACACACAACTAACACGCTTTTTCAGCTTGAAACCAGATCCACAAGCCTCTGGGGTAGATGCTTGAATGCAAGAGGGGCGGCCCTGCCCTGCCTCTTCCTGGCAATTACGGGCCCGCCCTTGGCCCGGGCTTTGCCCGGGCGCAGCCCACACGCATCCTGCGCCATGGGGAGAGAAGCAGCGCTTTGAGCCAGATGACAGCTCCTCCCCCACGTTAGCGGCGGGAAAGGAAGTCCATTCCACCCTGGGACTTGTGGCCCCCTGGGTGTGGAGCAGGTAGGTAGAAGTCCAGGATGAGGCAGGCGTTGCTTCCTGGGACCTCGGTCTCCCACGATGATGCTGAAAATGCCCCCAAGCTGTGTCCCTGCTTCCAGGCGCAAGATACGCGTCCCGCGCCATGGGGAGAGAAGCAGTGCTTTGAGCGCAATGACAGCTCCTTCCCCTTGTTAGCGGCGGTGGTAAAGGAAGTCCGTTGCACCCAGGGACTTGTGGTCTCCCAGGGTGTGGAGCAGGTAGGTAGAAGTGCGGGATGAGGCAGGCGTCGCTCCTGGGACCTCAATCCCACCAGGGTGATGCTGAGAATGCCCTTGAGCTGGGTCCCTGCTTCCAGGCTCAAGATACGCACCCCCACTGCACAACACATTACTGGGTTGAGCAAAGGTGTAGAGGGTTGGTTCGCTCACAACTTCAGGGACCCCAGCAATTGGAGACTGAACTGAGAGATCTTTCTCAATATGCAACAGAAATGGGGCCCATTCTGCACATATCTCTTGCAGACAGATTTAACACACAACTAACACACTTTTTCAGCTTGAAACCAGATCCACAAGCCTCTGGGGTAGATGCTTTCCTGCAGAATTGGAAAGGCCTAACACCATATGCCTTCCCGCCATTTGCCATGCTACCAAGATTTCTACTGAAAACACAAAGATACAGGGAAACCGTAGTGGTGATAACCCCACTATGGAGGTCACAGGCCTGGTTCCCAATAATTCTGTAAATGACAATAGACTTCCGATTACTAATACCAAACTTCATTAATGTTATAGAGGGCCCTTAGAGAGAAATTCACCCTCTAATACAAGAGGGTTCTTTCACTCTGATGGCATGGAGGATTTCAGGAGATAGTGGGAAATCCCTGGGCTTTCGACAGATGCTCTCAGACTCATATCAGAGTTGTGGGCATCTGGGACAAGGAAAACATATCGACTGGCTTGGAATACATGGGATGTGTCTTCAATGGGGTTTCAATCCTGTTTCAACTACTGTAGTAAACATAATTAATTACTTAACAGAGTTGTTTGGATACGGTTATCAGTGGTACAACTTGCCGCAGTCTGGTTGTCCAACAAGTTGTACAGCTGATAACTAAGGGGAGAGGAAGTGGGCCCGATCAATTAATAAAAACTTGCCTACTAATCCTATTGTTAATGGAGGAACAAGACAGGTTGACTGATCACTAGCCCACTCCGAAATTGGAATAGGAGTGATAAAAGTGAAAAGAAACATTGGTGGGTAAAACACCCATTGAAGAGGATTTTTAAAGTGGTCTGACCAAGCTTGGAATTTCTGTCCTTCTCAATTAAGGTACCAATCAGGACTATCTGTAAAGAAGAGACATCCTGGGATAGGTTCAACGCGATTTAAATGTGGACGCACAATAGGGACTACCCTGTTAAAGTTGATGATGTATGGTTTGTTTATTATGAAATTTATGAAAAAGTTATGAATGTTATTTGAGTCCTGAAGAAGGTGTCAAGAGAGTAAAAGATACACCGAAACGCTGTGTCGACAGACAGTCTTTTGACAACATCAGTATTTGATTCAAATGTATTGATATATTGCTTTTTGCCATATTTGTTTTAATTCAGATGTATAAAATTGATTTGAGTATCATGTACCTGTAATGTTCTTATGGAAAGTTTTGTATAAAGACATTCCCAAATTGTTATATTATTGTGATTATTTTTAACCAATGTTAAACAGAAGTGCAATCAAAACTAAAGCAGGTCTTTGTTTGCATTGTGTGTAACAGAATAAACTTATTCAAATAGACTAGTCACTGTATTTAATGTTGTTATGCAGATTCTGGTTCAGTGAAACTATTTAAAGGTTATTGAATGTGACAAGAAAAGAATTGTGTTATTTGACAAGTGTTAACTACATGGTCCCTTTTGGTCTAACTGGGGTAAACTCTCTTTTTTTGGCAAGCTTGACACACTACATGTTCTTGCCCAATCTTCAAATGGTAGCACAGAGTCCATGCAGAATGAGCTTACAACTATTAAACAAGATATGCAATGACTATGGGGAAGAGAAAAAGGAGCAGCGTCATGCATAACCTACTGGAAGATCAAAAGCAGAGCTCATCATAGACTTTGACAACCACCATTGCAAGACTGGCCTGACTCAAAAGAAGTATCATGGGCTTAGAAGGCAGACATGAAAGTGGCAACTTGTGGACCTTTGGTATCCTGGAGGGTGAGGAGAACATTGCCCCATCCTGTGCCTCCTTCGGCGAAAAAATGATTTCTCATACCCTGGGCTTAAACTTCACAAAGGACTTTAAAATAACATGAGCCCACAAAGTCCTAACCTTCAAGCCAAAAAACAGCCTGCACCAAAGAGCCCTGATTTTCAGACCTTTTCGATACTAAACCACTCAGGTAATCTTCTAACAGATAAAAAGCATGGAAAGGATCAACTGGCAAGGATTCTCCATTGGAATCTCCCAGGACTACTCCAAGGACACTGTCAAGAGAAGGAAAGCATACATATCCCAAAGTGAAACACTGAAGAACATAGAAGTACAATTCTCCTTCATTGGCCCAGCTCACCTGAAGACCACCTACAACGGAAAAATGACCATCTTTGATGACCCCAATGACTTGGACTTCTTAATCGCTGAAATTCAGGGATCAGATATGAACATTAGTATTACGTTTGCATGCTCCATTGACCTCGTTGAGGTATGTCACTAACCCATTCACACATGAAGTTTGCTGCTTTTTCTCTAACATACTACCACCCCCTTTATTCATAATCTGCACATGCTCCTTTAACACAGTCATTCTCTCCTCATGATATGCCACCGCCAAGATACTCTCAACATGGGGGCTGCCAACCCCAGCCACTAACTGCTACGTCCATTTTGCAAGTGGAAATTATGGATTTAACCCTGCTGACCTCCTAACGATAACTGGCAGAATTAATCATATGGTCTGAACACTGACAATAACCCTTAAACAACTAGCCCGTAGCCAACCCGCTCCATTAATACACTGCAAACAATCCAATTATATACATGATCCTAGCACTTTTACTCACCTCCCCATTGCTCATTCGTGATCTATTTGCAGCTCCCCCAATGCGTGGACATTTGTTCTGCATATCTGTTTGCACAGTTTAATTTTTTTAAATTATGTATTTACCTTATGATGTTTTGTTATATCCTATTAACCTTGGACTTAATGTCCAGATGAACATTATGTGAACTTTTAATCAAGTGCCCCTAAGTTTTTAACCAATGTTGTCTTGTTACAACTACCTTACTTTGGTCCCACTATACTTCCTCCTGTACCCGTTTATAAAATTACAGTAGATTATATAAGCGTGTCGCACTATTTGATCCTTCACATATTTGTGTACACGTATCCTCCAGAGATGCCTACATATTCGTATGGCAGAGATACATGACACCCCTGATCTAGTACCATAATTTGCCCTGTTCAGTTCATTAAACTAGTTTTATTTCTCTCATAGGTTAAGCTCAGTGCCCATATCAACCCTCCTTATACCACTCTAAGAGCATGGTCTTTAGTCTTGTGAGTCTAGGCTTGACCCCGTGTGGCCTCCACCACCAATCAACCTAATGAGATTACAACTGTACATCTTCTCGGTACAAGGGTATTTATGTTGGATGCTATTTCTGATTGACTGATATGTGATACCGCTGGACTTGAACATTTTTCAGACTTGAGGTGAGAATCAGTGCCATTCCCTTAATGTGGGTAAACTTTAGTCTTTTTATGAGAGGTGCTGTGCTGTGTAGGATGCTTTTCACATTGGCCAATGTGTTGTCAAGAACACTTTAATTCTGTATTTTGACTCCATCCACTAAGAAAGATACTTTAATGTCAAATGTAAGTAGGAAGCATTTCAATGTGTACCGGATGACTAGATGGTACCATGATGTATTGGTTTTCATGGGGATGTATTCTTTAAAAGAGCGGTCTATGTCGAGGGTGGATCAAATTATTTTGTGTTGTGGTTAGCTGGTTGTGAAGACATGGAGATTCATTTTGGTTACCCAAGCTGAAGTCTGTATTTGTTTAGTGGCATTGGTGAGCAGGTGGAATTCTGTCTATGTATGGTAGACATTGTTTAATATAAGCTGGTGGATGCAAGTGGGGTTCACTAGCATGAATTCTGGGGCAGTGGCACATATGGTTTATCATGAGTATTTTATCCAGCACAAGAGAAAGAAGGTGGAAGAAAAAGGTGTAAATAGAGTGACAAATGGAGAAAGTAGGTATAAACATGGATGTGAATCAGAGGTGAATCAGAGGTGTAGAGGGTGTCTGGTGTTGGATTAAAGATGCATGAGGGGGAGTTAAGACTATACAGCTTTGGTATTTGGTACCTGAGGCAGTTGGACAATTTAATATTTTATGAATTAAGCACTGACTGGGCAGTCATTGACATCCAGTTCTGGATGAGAATAAAGAAGGTTTAGAATTGTTGAATATTATGAGTTTATGAGATTTTCTATGGAAATTGTATGCTGTCAGTGTTTTGCCAGATCTTGAAGCTGTTGTCAATGACTATTGTATCAAAGGGGGTCTCCATAGAGGTTGAAGATGACAGTCAGTCAAAATTACGATCAATCATAATACTGAGCTGGAAATTGCAGAAACTACATTCTGGCCACGTTCTGTGGCGTTACATCAACACTACAAGCATGTCTTCTAAATATGATCTAACCAAAAGACAGATAACTATGGCACACAGAGATGCAAAATACACCATGTTGCACTTAGAAAAATTAGAGCAATTACCTTTTACCATGACAGAGACACCATCCATAGACTGGATTATCCATAGGTATATTACCCTACCGCTCACTATTTTCCTATTCCAATATTGTTCTCCAATACCAACAGGCAGGCAGATATAAAGTGCTAGGGGAAGGTTATGTGCATTAGTATTGGGAATTACCGTTCAGGTTTAAATGCAGGAAAGGGGACACAGAAGTTTTTCTTAGTGGTTCCGACTATGAGGAAGCCTTAAGCGGATCCTTGGTTTGCAAATACATGTCTCTTCACTGGGCATGCAATGCTTTTGTTGTAAACTTATCCTGTTATCTGAAAGGTTCCCCGGCTGCCGTTTTATGTACGTTTTTCAAAATGCTCTGAAATGGGAGCTACTTTATGCTAAATGATCAAGGTTGCTGTGGAATGGAACCTGGTATCGCTTATCTTGTGATGGTTAATTCCTTAGTCACTTGTACACAAGTCCATTTTCCACCTGCCAGCAAAATTAGCGAGGCAGTGCTGTGGCCTGCAATAAATGTTTCTAACATGCCCTTTGTTTCCCTTAGCAGACTGAGAGCCATGCTTTTTCAACAGGATGTGGCCTTAACTTCGGCCAGAGAGACATTTGCTCTCTAGGTTGCAAGGTCCTCCTCTGAGATACAGACTTTACTCCACACTAACTTCCCGCTGCATTTTGGGGAGCTAGTCAATTATACCTTTACCATTTCTGATGCTAGAAGAATAGTGCATTTTTTTAAATGTACCAGCTCTGGACTGGTTAGCACCTTTCAGAAAATCTTTGGAGTTATTTCATCATTCATATACTCCGTATAGGGAAGCTTTTTTGGAGGGCTCCACTTGTCTTGCTACTTTTGGCAGGAATCCTGATTTAAATCTCTCTGCTCCACAATGGACATCCCAGTTCAATTTGGAATGGAGACAGCAATGCTTGTGGTACGATGTCATGAGCACATGGTTCACACTTTTTGCACACTTCGACTTCAAGAACTGTAGGAGCATAGGTTCTTGTCCTTCAGGCCTGTTTGGCTTATCTGCATACAACCTGTATTCTACTGCCTATTTGTGGCCATGAATGTGTATTGGACATATGCATAGGATTACAATTGGTTGCGCCACTGGACATTGATGTACTGGTGGACCCGTTAACGGTCCATGGGTACTGTTGTCCCCTGCGTCATCCATTACTGATAAATGCATTTCTTGAGCCACCCTGGGATGCTTTGGCTCCTAGTGAATTGGAAAACGGCTCTATGATACGCCTACAGGATGCAGTTTTTCCCTCAGCAGCTGCTGTGGGAACTGGATGGAATCACCTTTACTTCATAAATCTGCTTCGAAGTGCACCTCTAAGATCGTCGGCTGCGGTCAAGGACAACACCAATGTTGTGTCTGCCACATGGAACCCATAAATAATTGGCCTTTTTCCGTGTGGTAACAATTCGGCTTGTTTTTATAAACAAAAAATCATCCAAAACTGTTTTTCTTGAATTTTTTTAGGCACCATGGCTGTTGGAGTGCTTAGGATTTCAAAGAGTATAATCACGTTAAGGCTTTTTAATGGATATATTATAAAGGGAAGCTTGCTTTTAGATGATGTTAAGAGTAGTTTTTACATTTTATTCAATCTTTTATGATATGCTGATATACTGGTTATTTAAATAGCTTTAATTTATCAACCCTTAGGATGAGGAGTGAGTGTTATATTCCTGAGTAAGACTCATGTAGCAAAGCAGCTTATTCTTTACATTGTCTTAAAAAATAACATTTCAGCAGCAAACTTTTGCACACATTTTCATGCACGACAATGGTGGATTAGTTTCTCTGAAACTACTTTGTTTACACATCCAGCCTCACATAACTTTATCAAAATGCCTTGAACATCATGTACTAGGCCTCTCTACGCACTAGGTGCAATGGTCGTCCTATCTTCATCCACGGGGCGACAGTGCTATCGTCATATCCATATCATCACTAATAAAGCGCGCACATTGCAAATGCTCTTTTTTATATAAATAATAAGCATCCCAATAGATTGAGAGAGGTGGTACTTTTGCTGAAACTGAAGGTCCCTTCATGCTGAGAAATCACCACGCACTAGTCGGATATCCTGTGAGGGATTTCCAACTCGAGACCAAGACAGGGTCCTACACGCTATCTGATCAGGTAATGGGACTAGATCATACCTTGGGGGGACTCTTGGCTCTACACCTGTATACACTCTAGGTACACTTAGTGTTGGGGCCCCATCGTAGAAGTACGTTAGATTACCATACTGCCTATATGCCTACATGCATTCACTGCTTCAGCTCTATGGTAGAAATGTACCTACTGTTCGCCCTCGGTGCTGGTAATCTCCTTTATTTGCTTTTGTCTCCTAATCATTGCAGCACATGTATTTTATACAAGAACAACGTTGGGTCAATAAATATATTGGAAACGTCCCACTGTGTATTCTGTGTATGTCTCTGAGAATAACTGGGCATGAGTGACTGAAAGAAAGGTTCTGTACTGTTTCCACGATCCCTGAGTGATCAGTTTTGTTATGCTCAGTGGCTTCCAGAAACTGCTCCCTCCTTGGTAGCTCAGGGGGCTTACAGTGGCACTGTGATCTAGCTGGTCTATAGGCCAACACATCAGCGGCTGGCATAGGTAAGCGTGGTGAGGTGCGGCAGGGGGGAAGCTGACAGATGAAGGAATAGGTATTATTTATTTACTTAATTATACCTAATCCGTCATCTGTCCACTTTCCCCCTGCTGCACCCTGCTCCGCCCCACAGCCTCAACACGCTTACCTGTGACGGCTGCCGCTGAGCCAACATATCCTGCGGGGGTGTCCAGAACCAGCCTAAGCATCAAGCCCTTAGTTTATGTTGTCTGAACAGTGCACAGATCCTACAGATTAGTAAGAACTACATGACAGTGCAAGCAATAGTCATGGAACAATGAAAACAGACCTGTGTAAGTACGGGGCCTGCAATTAGGAGTTCACAAAGCTTGGGAAATGTAGGTCAATAGACAGAAGTATCAGGTCAAGGGAATCACCATTCCAAATGTAGTCCATGTGATAGCAATCTCGGGGAATATTGTTTGTGACAACGTTATTTGTGAGCACCCAAGAATATAATGGTCAACAGGGATGTAACTCTGGTCATCAGATGTATTGCCACAGAGACTCAACACCAGCCTTGTACATGAGTCTGGCTGTGCACAGCTTATTTTCAGTCCTTGCTCTCTGCAGGCTGAGCATACTGATGTCACCTGATCAGCACATTTGCAACATTTCTGGAAGAAGAAGGTCAGCTTGGGGCCGCCCAGTAAGTGACTTCAAAGCTGTGTGGCACTGTGAAGAGGTCTGTGAGCTATTGCTTGCTCCCAGACAACTGTTTGAGAGCCATGGTTTTGGGTGAGTGACATGTGGGACTGTACACATAGCTAACAGCATCCTCATCTGCTCTAAACAGAGTCCATACACGGCCATACTGTAAAGGTTATACAATTGTCTTCACATTGAGGATTATGAGATTTGTTTCAATATAACAAGCACTATAAAACATATGAAGGCATCGATGGCTACATACACATCAAGTAGAATCTAGGTCTTTACACACACTACACATCCCACTGGTGATGTTACAACCACAATGTATATTGCTCAACAATCCCTAACATGAGTGACCCATGTAGGGACTAACAAATGATACACACTTATTAGACCTGACTCTGGAACTCAGGGGCACATTGAAACCTGTGGAAATGTCAAAGAGGGAGTTACACAGAGTAATATATGTATGCCAGATTGTTACCTGTTCCTCCGGGTAAGGACCTCTACAGCCAGCATCTCCAGCTCATCTGCAGAGAAGGCATAAGCCCTTACACATGCTTGGTCTGGCATGATTGCTTCCATAGATGGCAAACAGCAGTTAAGGTGGAGAAGGTGCTGATACCAGCAGTGTCAGGAGACAAGCAAGTTATTTTTCAAACTGTGGCACACATGTACACAGGCATCAGCGGATGTGGACACAGGTATTGGCGCTCTACCATCACAATCACCAACGTTAGCCTATGTCTGTGGTGGATTAAAATGCCCACCGCGGTCTAGTTTTATTGGCGAATGCAGGTTCAGAATGTTTAATAAATGCAAGGTCAGGCATCTGCCATTTTAATGGTTGGAAGCACAGTATTGGTGACTGTTAAGTGCGTCACAAACACTCCAAATGAGGGGTTACATGTTTACATATGGACTACTCCATTGCCATGTAATTTACATAACACACATTACTTTGCATAAATGCTACATTAGCGCAGTGCACTGTAGACCACTTTGGCGGCATTTTGTCAGGCAATATCAAAAAGAACAATATTAAGGTGCTCATAATACATTTTTGGATGTTTAATGTGCACATTTATGTTAAAGACACATGTGAAGACCACAATAGGGATTATTGGTGGATAGTAGACACATATTATGTGAATGATGTGTAGTGCTTACACAAACAGTTATGTTTTGTCACATGACTTTTGGCTTACTCTTCATATATGTTACTGTGGACACGGTGACCAATGTTCAAAATTGTTTTCACTCCACATATAGGTACCCTGGGAGAGGAAGGAGACAAAATTGTCCACTGTACAGCCCATTTCCAGACCTTCAGAAGAGATATCATCAAGAGGTTTTGTTTGAATAGGTAAACCATACTAAATTTATGTCATTAGTTGGAGCCTTATCTCCTTCCTCAAAATACTAATCCCGCATGGATCACACCAATTGCTAAACTTATGGCAGAATTGCATTTTCTGGTCACAGGTTCCTTTCAATACACTATGGCTAAATCTGGGGGTGTGTCACAACCAATGTTTAGTGATGTACTAAAAGACATGCTTTCAGCAATGATTAGACACATTGACTGCTACATTCATTTACCCACTATGAAGGTTGACTTCTAGAGCCATTGATGGCACTCAAATTGTCTTAGTACCACCGCAAGCCATGGAACAAGTTTACTGTAAGAGGACGTACTTCTGTTATATCAATGTGCAAGTTGCTGTTGCTTACAGGATTTGTTTGGAAGTACAAAGAGGACATGGGGTGTTCCTGGGAATTCCAACAATAAAGGGCCCGCCTGGATGGCACCTCTCTTGACTTACGCAAAGGACTTAACAAAAATTGATTAACTCCTTGTCCTTCTAGTGTGTTAATTTACACCACTGTATTTAGTCATGGTGCACTTTCAATACTTAAAAACCATCATCACAGGTCTATACTAATTTGTGAAGAAAATTAAGTGTGTGAAGAGAGAGTACCTCACGGTTGCAACACCCGAGGGGGTTACTGACTAATAATCGGCAGTCTACCCACTTCTCATCATTGGCCTCTCTCTCTTTGTTGTGTGTGAAAAATATACCAAAAGTTATGTGCTCCCTTTACATCAAAACCTCATATAGTGAAGAACTAGTATGCGCAGTTAAATGGCCCCACTACACAGACCACATAAGTGCACAAAAGAACCCCAGTGAAAATAAAAAAAAAATGACATTTTTAGAATTCTCACTTGTTTAAAACCGGGTAGTGCTTACTGGCCATCCACTTTTATTCCTGGCTGCAAGCATTTCCACTTAAAAATGGTTACCAATACACCATCATTTTTGCCAACATGTTTTGTTGCCAAGAGTTTGCGCAACTTCGTCAGGGCTTTAGGGGTTCTATATTCTTATTCTTCACTGTTGATAGTTCCCAAGACCTGATGGTTGCTGAGTCATTGCATACCTACAACCATCAATCGTTTATGGACCCCGTGTCAAAAGATCACGTGTCCATCGGGTAGCCCTTCAATGTTGACCGCCCGATGCCGAGTCCCACCGGCGTGTGTAGCACTCCAACCTTCCAACGTTCCTGGGAATGACTGTCACAGACTTTGGGTGTACAAATCCTGTACCAAGATATCTTGGACGGAGATCGGATGGAAGATCTTAGGAATCCATTGGACTTGTACCTTGTCGTGTGGTGGTCCTAATGAAATATGTGGGCCATCATGTGTTACCACAAAATATTGTTGTGGGGCCAAGCCATGCTAGTCTCCCTTCACATTGGCAGATCCTCATTGTGTGTAAAATGTATGTAGCTGTTAATGTGTCTCCTCATCGTAAGGCAAGGTGATTCTGGCACACCGCTGACATTTGTTTGTGACATTCCACCAGATGCAGCAACATTGGATTGGAATGATCTGGTTATCAGAAAATGTAGTACTGCCATGAATCTGTCTATTGGTGTTATTGATGTGGGAATCCTTTTGTGAGCTAGACGTTATGGCTCCAGCTGATGACATTGACCAATTTTATTATGCCTATTCAATAGGAAATTGTCTGATGTATCCCCTCCTTACATGTTGTTAAGGTCTACAACTGAAAATGTGATCACTGGCAGAGAATATTTGAGTCATGTGTAATTTGCTATGTTTGTGGCATAATGCCAGCCTATTGTTGGAATAATGGATTAAAGATGCTAATTGAGAATACATTTATATGTGCGTGTTGGTGAGGCATGGTTTTGATCCTAAGCTAAACATTTTGAAAATGCAACATACCCATGCTTATATAAATTAATATTTTTAGCATTGTAAAGTTCAGATTAGAGGAGTGTATATACACACTGCAAGATGTGAGTTTCACTACACCAGGCAATGAGTTTCTAAGGAGAAAATAAACATAGTGCAAACCCAAACAGGAAATACCAAAAGTGAAGGAATCAGTCATGGTGAATGAAACCATAGTTGTAGATGCCAATTTGTTTGAAATCAATGCCAACATTACTAAAATTACTGAAATAGTCAGCAGAGTGAATGTGTTACACACACTGGAGGAACTTAGATATGGGGTTTCTTGCTGGTGGTGGTAAAGGTCTTGCTATCCTCCCCTTCTGCACATTTGCTTGGGTGTGCCCGCTTGGCAGTGCATGGGGGATCCACAGCTGCTAGGACAGGGGTGCCTGCAGGTGTGTCTTCCTCTGGCAGGGCCCCCCTTCCTGTGGCTGCAGCAGATGTTGATGCCCCTGATAATGTTGGACCACACTAGGAGGTCCTGCAGCACCCCTATAAGGGAGCGGATGATGGTGTTATGGGTCCACATCTAATGGTAGATGTCCCTCTCCAGCTGCTTCATCTCCCAGCTTTTGGAAGGTACCTACCTGGCCCATTACACCTTGGGAGTCCTGATAGGCTCCCAAGACTTGGTCAATGATGGCCTGGGTGTGAATGGCCCCAGTGTACTCATTCAGATGGCCCACAGTACCTTACCCACAATGCATACCACCACAAGCCTTTGCCCTTGCCCTCTTTCTCTGTGTCCTGGCTCCTCTCTGTCTGAGGTGGTGATATACACCTTAGGATCCAGGACTGCGGGGGCACACAGATGTAACTGTGCACAGGTTGGGGAGACTGAGGTTGGCTGAGGTGTTGTAGCTGGGGTGGGATGTGTTGGCGTGGGCACAGTGAGATTTGAGAGCAAGCAGAACATTGCGGTATTGTGACTGTTAGTGAGGCGTAACTTACCAGACTCCACTCCGACAGGTATTCCTGTCAAGCCCACATAATATAGGATGGTCAAGACCTTCTCCTCCAATGGAACAGTTTTATTGGGGCTCTAGGAGGACCACCTCTAGTCTTCTGGGCTTCCAGGATTTCCTTGGAGGCCAGGGAATGTACCTTCTCATTAAGGGTGTTCCAACTCTTCCTAATTTTGCTCTGTGTGCCCAGGGTGGTACCTACAGCATTAACTCTTTCGACTATGCTGGACCACATTTTCCTTTTATTACTGAGAGCAGTATGTTAGACTCGGGATCCAAACAATTGTCGATCAACTCTTATGATTTCACCCATCATGACTGACAACTCAGACTCTTGGCCCAACATAACTCCCTATTAAAGTAAGTGACAATAAAAAAACACCAAGGGATGTTTGAAAAATAACAAATAAGGGTGTGGAGGGTGGTAAATGGGATGGGGTAAAAAGGGGCTGTTTAACTTACCATAAATTAGGCTTTGACTTGTAGTGCTGAAGTGGAGTGGCAAATGATCATGATATGAAATGGGGTGTGTTCTACAGTGTGATTTCAAGGAGTATCCACTTAGCCAGTTTACATCAGTGGTGTTGTATTCGTACCCATTCAATAGGCACTGGTATTCTGCTTTGCTAGGAGCGTAGTGCGGCGGACTACCGCCGCCGGGGAACCACTGCAAGCAGGTTCACCAATACAACTGTGTTTTCGTAATCAGCTTGGTGGGAACCCGCTGTCCTGGCGGCAAAGGAGTATGCATCGTCCTCATTGTAGTCTGCTAGGGCGCAGGTGGGACCCACTCCATCAACACAGTCAGCTCTTCAGCTGCATGCATCGTAATAGGGTGGGCGGACGGCTGCCAACCCCATGGTCTTCTTGGGACTGCCGTCACGGAGGTGCGGCTTTAAGACCACCAAACTCGTAATCGGGCCCTCTGACTAGTTGATGCCGGAACTATATTATCTTTTTGCCACCTTGGCACATCCCTACTTGATTATATGCACTTTTTTAAGGTGTTTTAATGGACACACTGTATTTTCATGGCCAGCCATTTAAAGTATTTTAAATGTACATGTAATCGTTTTAACTAACTATGCATGATGAATGTATGACGTTACAACGAATTCCGTTGCAACGCATGCCTTTACCACGCATGCGTTACAACGGAATTCGTTTACCACGCATAACCTTTACCTCGACTACTTGCATGGTGACGTCATACGTCGTTAAGAGGAAACAGATTTTTTTTTTCCGATTTCTCTTAAACTACGCTGATTATGTGCAGATCCCGACGTGACTTCTGGTGAGTTTTTTTATTTGGGGGGGAGACCCCCCCAAGCCCCCCCTGTTTTACTTTTTACCTTTACCACATATGCCTTTACTACAAACCTCGTAGTAAAGGTATGCGTGGTAAAGGCTTTAGTGGTAACCACGCATGCGTTGTACTGCATGCGTGGTTAAAGATTTCGTGGAAACGGCTTCGTTGTAAAGGCCGTTTCCCTGCATGATGAATAAACGTGATACTTCTGTTATGATGTGAATACCCTTGTATCTTTTTTAAAGGGTTCAAGAAACTGCAGCGTGGTATTTGTTAGTGCATGCAGCAACACAGGTGTGTTATGAGCAAATACCTAAGCAATTGATTATTTTGTTTTTCTTTTTTAAATTTGTGTCTGCACATTACGCAAATCACAAACCGTTAGTGATTGGTCCCTACTTTGTTTTTTCACAAACAACACTTAGGGCCTGAGTTTGAGTTTAGCAGACAGAATATGTACAGTCACCATAGTGGTGTAATTTACACTTTTGCTGTGGCTATGGTACTCCACTCACCAAATTTAAAGATGTTCATCGGCCCAGCAGACATCTCTTGCATTTCCATGGCCCTCCATCACCGTGGCTCCTGTAAAAATATTGAATGTTTGATGGACGTCTCTGTCAACATGACATAGCTTTACCTCAAACTTTCAGCATTTTTATATTTTCCAAAACAAGATCCCAAACCGGTATTTTGTTTTTGAAAATAAAAAAGGACAATGACCCCCTCACAATGGCAGTTTTCTCCAAAGGTGGAAATGTAACGTTTTTTTGCTTTCACATGCTGTATTGTGTGGTGGTATGTGAAGCAAAAACTGGCCATGTGTTCGTCCACATTAAATGGGATAGGAGGACACATGGGCAAACATCCGACGGCCTTTACTCCGTCGAGTTGTCAGAGGTGTATGTAGGCAGTGGAGAATGAGTAGTCTCCACTGTCTACACACTGAAGTTTATTCAGAGTCAGGCAGAACTGTGCTTTGATGGAGCTGGTATTCTGTCGTCTTTGCAACAGAGTACCCTCTCCTTCAAAGTCTAAATCAGGCCCTTAATTATTTAAACTGTGCAGAGATAATATGCATTGTTCATATACTCTTGCCAACGAAAAAATTAGGCAATCATACTTCAAGTCAGGGAGTGTTGAAGTGTAGTTACTGAGTTCTAGTATTGTTGTATAATGAAGGAATAGAAAAAGAAGCAAGAATAAAATAACATTGTGTTCTTTTGAAAAAAATAGCATAGGCACAAATGATTAGTATTTTTCCATGGTAGAGGAACCACTTGAATGACATACATATACCATGAGGCTTAGCTTCCAGTCTGCTTTATAAAGGCATGGTGCTTACTCACACACAGCTGTGGCGAGGCTGCTCCCGGCGGCGTGGTGGTGTTGACTCAGCTTTCGTGGACGGACTGCGTGCTGAGGTTCCAGGCTCTGGCTGAGCACCGCGGAGCACCGCGGATGCGGCTGAAGGCAGCTCCGGGATCTTCGTGGACGGACTGCGGGCTGAGGTCCCAGGCTCCGACTGAGCACCGTGGATACGGCTGAGGCAGCTCAGGGATTTTTCAGCGGCAGCGGCGGTAACGAGTCTGTTTGGGTTACCGGACCCCCGGCTGTTTCTACATTGTGGCACGCGAACCAGAGCGTGAATAAGCGTTTCTATGCTATGATGCTTGTGAGCCCACGCGCGGAGGAGGCAGCGGTGGAAAACGAGAGCAAAACGCTGTAAAAACGCTTTAAAATCCCGTTTGTTTTGTTATACGGGGGAAAACAGAAACATAGAAGCAAGAAACTACTGACTTGATGAGCGTATGCGGCAAGGACAAACAGGTTCATGTTCGAACTGACTAAACATTCAACTGCTTTAGTTGTTTCTTACAACTCCCCATAGTTGATCTATCTATCAATCAAGCAATCAGTGCATTCGAGGAGTTGCCTTCTTTTATGAGCTCTGTTGTTGCCGCTACGCCCCGCCCCGCCTCGCCTTGCCTGAAGCACCAGAGGAGGAGGAGGAGTATCTCGACAGAGACGTCGGACTAAACGCCAGGCCAAACGCCGCGGACGCTGCGGAAACCCAAAGCTGGGAACCGTAACAGGGGCTGTCGCGGGAGAAGAGCGACGAAAAACGCCCAGCGAGTATAGTGTCCCTAAACGCCGAGGCGCCGCGCTCGGTACGACTGGAAACGCGTGCCGAGGGGTGTGTCCCCCCGCAGCTGTCCAGACTGTTTGTGCTGCGAGGCACGGTATAGTGGAGGGGCGAGCCCAACTGACCCCACCCTCATTTCCGTGCCGTTCGGGAGTAACTGCACCAAGATTGCAAAAGCTTTGAGCACCCCTGGTCGAGGTCAGAGAAACCTGGGACCGGAAGGTGCAGAAAGGTGCGAGAAGCGGCAAACAGTGCCCCAAGGTGCCCCGAGGGGGAGCTTTATAAATGGTTACCAGGGACCTCCGAAAGTTGACTATCCAGCCCGGACCATTGAGCCTCCGGGCGCCCCAAACTGGGAGAACAGGAGATAAAGGAAGAGATTTGCATCATCAATCCTTGGCAAGGCAGGCTGGTGGATAGCGCACAACAGAGGTAAGGCAGCTACAGTGTGGAGGAGTGTGGAGGAGTGTGTGTCTAAGCCAGAATATATGAATATTAATTGGTGATTAACAAACCACGTCGTGCAGTAAAAAGAAAGTAAGCCCAGTAGGGGAAAAACAAACCCCCACCAGTTTAATCCTATAAAAGGGTATGGGCCGCAATTTAAGAAAGAAAGTGCGGAAGGGGGCACAAGATTCCAGCCCGGAGACGAGCAAACAACCGGCTGAGTTCAGCTTAAGGGAAGAGAGTCAAGAGAGTCTGAATTCCCAGGAGGATACTTCCGTGGAGAGACGCAAGAAGGGAAAATGCAAAAAAGGACCAAAAAAGGCCCCGCAAGTAAAAAAAGGGTGCTCTCTAACAGCCCTTAAAAAACAGAATATAGAGCCCTCAAACCCAGTAAAGGACTTCTTAGGTAAACATTATAAAATCCAAAACCCAACGGCAATAAATGTGGACCCTGATGAGGATGAGGACTCCGAGACAACAAATATAGAAACGGATAACGTGCTTCAAGAGGATCAAAACCTGAGAGGAATGCCAGAAAAAGAACAGGAAGAAGAGCTGGAGGATCCCCTATTAATAAACCTATTACTAAACAGTCAGAATTCAAAATTACTGGTACCTCGGCTATCTTCATCTCCAAAACTGTTCTCCCCCCAAGTATCGGGGAACGAAGATCAAGTGAGAAGAGTTAGCCTGGAGACAAGTTTTGTTTGGGAGGTATCCCCCAGCCAAGTACCACAGAGTGAAGAAAGGGGAAACAACTCAAACGTGCAGAATACTGGGAAAATCAGAAGCCACATAATCCCAGAGAGAAATAGCCAACATGACCCTGACCTCTCAATGGCCCCTACCACGTCAATGATGGATCTTCTATTAATGTTGCAAAAAACTCTGCAAGGGATCCTCGAAGTCTCATTGCTGAACAATGGAGTTCTGAATTCCCAAAAGCAACACCTAAAGAAGATAGAGGATGAGTTGACTGGAATAAAAAGCCAAATGTCTACCCTGATAAGACCAGTAGGAAACCCCCAAGCTACGGAACAACGCTTGGAAAGTACTCGGATGGAGATCCCAGATAATGTCTGTGAGAAGTTGGCCTGATATGCAGTGCTCACTATTCTAGTGATCACTATGTATATGTCCAAACAACCCTTATTGATGATTGGTTGTAAGTCAACCTTATAGACCAGCTATCCTAGTAGCATGGATACGAGCAGTCTAAGGCTAAGACTCTAGAGGGCGTGTTAAGCCAGCTGTTTTACCATCACATTACCCCTTGAACACCAAGTGAAAGGACACCACACAAGTTGTTATGAAAATAAACAGATATTTATTTATAACAAGACTACCCTGGCTCTTTATGAGACAGGGAGCTAAGCACACAACAAAACTCTTATAAAAATACTTCAAGTCGCACAATTTACACAAATGCCCGAGGGGCACGAAAAACCATATACTATAAAAGAGGAATGTGAATTACTAGCAGGTAAGTAACTATTCTCAGAGGTTTTGGGATCGCTAGGACTGGACTACTGAACCTTTAGATTACCAGCAGGAGGCCTAGGGAACTCGGGTGCAGAGTGTGCACTCTCACGCGGGATGCGGGACAAAGTCTATGGAAGCTAGAATTTGCAAAGTTAGTGTTTTCGGGCGAACCCGACTAGGTAGGTCAAAAACGAAAGTGGATCTAGACACTTAGAGAGTGGGCCTATGCTGGAGCACCGGAGTACTCGGTTTACCTAGCCCAGGGGCTGCAGCTGCATAGGGTTCAAGTGTCGTCGGGTTTCTTCGTTGATGAACCAGGAGCCTGAAGAAAGAGTTGCTGGCAGGCGGCCAGTGAAGAAAGTTCGGAGTGATCCAAGCCTGGATCAGGGAAGAAGAAACCTGTAAGCAGAGGGGACCAAGTTCTGAATCACTAGCCAGTGATTTGAGTGGGCACCAGGATGGCACCGGACGAAGTCACCTCAGCCAGGTGAGTGGGCGCTGCTGGGCTCTGCAGTCTCTCGGACCAGGAGGCGTTGTCGGCGACCAGGATGGAGGTGCGAGCTGTCCCACGAAGGTTCTTGCTGTCGACGTCGCTGGACCCAGGATTGGGCAACAAGTCTTGGCAAATGCAAGGCCCACGCGGTGGACCTAAAATGGCGTCTTGAGTGGACCAGGAGGGTCCAGGGTGCTCCTCTGTTGGAGGGGAGCAAGGGCTAGTCTGGAGCAACCAGACCAGCAGAAGTTGTCGTCGTGGAGCGTCGTGAGAGGGCCACTAGCCAACGGGCAAGCGACCTGGACAACGCGGTTGGCAGCAAAGAGCAGAAGGGCCCCACGCAGATCTCGTGGATGCAGGGGGGCTGAACTTTGGTGCTGGAGCTGCTCAGGGTCGGGGCTTCTCTTACCCCAAAGCACTCAGTCGAGGGTCACTCGGGAGTCGTGCTGGACAAGCGTCGTGCAGTTCTGAAGATGGCTGGTCCCTCGAGGTCTCGTCACACCCACGGATCACAGCTGGGCTGATGATGTAGGTTGAGGTCAGAGGTGCCAGGGAAGCCGGTTCTAGTCGTGCTGGAGCAGTCTTGATCCGAAGGAGAGACTGGCAACAAACCGCGATGCTTGGTTGGTGCCTGCTGCTGCAGGGTGACTACTCCTTAGTCACAAGGGAGAAATCTTGAGAAGAGTCTTGAGTTCCTTCTTGTAGAAAGTTGGTTCAGGATTCAAAGATGATCTGATTTGGAAGGGGGCCAGTTCCTACCTTTATCCTGCAAAAGGGGGCTGGCACGCGACTAGGTCCTGCCCTATGGGTGGGACCAGGAGGGGGGTGGTTACACCCCTCTCCTTTGGCGGGCTTTCCCCAGGCCAGGGGCTGGAGTGCCCCTGGAACTGGTTTCAGCCGGCCCATGCACAGTGAGCACCGGGGTGCCACTTGCAGTCACCTTCCTCTAAAGCCCTGCCTACCTAGAATACACAAAATCCTGTCTGGGACGGTGCTGGCACCGCCCCTGGCAGGAAACCCTTTGTCCTTGCCTCCTGGGCTGGGAGGACTCCCAGCAGCAGGAGGGCAGACTTGTGTCTCGGTGGCAGCATCCATTTTGTGGAGCTAAGGCTCTGTCTGACTTTAACCGGGGTTACAGGTTACATACATGTCGTGTCCCTCTAGAAGGGTGGAATGCTAACCCCGTCGCCAGAATTGGCGAGGGGTTAGTATTCCAATTCGTATGACACCTTACTCGACATGTTTTGATAAAGCGATACCAGAGTTGGCATATAACCGCGAGGATTATAATGCACTTAAGAGTATATGGTATGCGATATCATGGAAACGGCTAAGGGATGGATCCCGAAAGCCGCAGACAGGCTCAGCTCATGCCAGAGCACTATCTCACACGATTCCAAGCACTCTGCCTTCAGGATTGTCAAGGCCTGCCATAGGAGTGACTGATAGGAGATCTGTGTGTCCATTTTAGGGTTAGATATAGGTATACTATATCTAAAGCAAAGGGTGATTACACCACCTTGCCCCAGCTGTCGTGCAGTCAGTTGTGTCAGATTTGGATGGCCAGCCAGGGGTGGCATAATACATGCTGCAGCCCCTGGTAGGCCCTGGGTACACCTAGGCCCTGGGTACCTAAGGTACACTGTACAGGGACTGATAAGGTGACTCAGTATCCAATTAGATATGTACCTAAGGTACATGGAATCCATTTTACAGAGAGAGCAGTAGGCCTGGGGTCCTGAATAGCAGGGCCCCAGGTCAACTAAGTCAGAAAACCAGCAAAACACCAGGCAAAAAGTTGGGGGCAACCATAGTCAGGGATCTACCTTCCTACATAACCCCCCCCCAAACGAAAGGAGATAAGGCTATCCTTGCCAGGTAAGCCTATATTGCCTGAGTGGCCATATAAGGAAGTACCAGCACTGGCATGGTTACCCCCTATCTCATGGTCCACTAAGCAATCGCTCACCCTAAGGGTATCTGAGGGTCTCCACCATAGGGAATCTCTACCTGTGGTGTGTTTTGGCAAAGGAAAAGGCTGGTGCTGAAATGGAGTACTGAAGTAAGGCTCCACTAATTTTGGGCTCAGCTTCCTCCAATCATTTTCCACCATAGAGGCCTTTCTTTCCAAGACTGAGTTGTTTTGGGCTCTCAGGGTCAGCCTCTGGCTACCTACAGCTGGAGGTTGGGTCCCTCTGTTTGGCTTACTGGAGGGACAGGTCAGGTTTGGGGCCCTTAGGTCCCAGGTCTGGCTGTGCCCAACAGTGTCCATCTGTGGAAGGTCCCTAACTAAATTTAAGGGGGATCCCTCAGTAGTTTGTTTTATTTTCACTTGGCTAGGATTACTAGCTTCAGTGCCCTTAATCTGCTGATTGGGAAGTTCTTTGGGACAGGGGGCCCTTTGGGGTCCACCACTGGCCTCCCTGAACTCTACAGCCCTGGGCTGACTGAGGCAGGGTAGAGAGGGGCAGGTTACCTGCTCCAGACTGGGTCCCACCTTGGAAGGGTCCACTGACATCAGGGGTTCTGCCAGGCTAGGCCTGACTACCTCTGTGGCAGTTTCTTCACAAGGGGTCAGATCAGTTCCCTGAGGAGGCTGACCCTTTCCTAAAGTCTGGTGGGAGGGAGATTTCTCTTCCTCCTCAATGCTCTCTGTCTGAGTGGAGTGATCCATAGTTTCAGGCTTCACAACACTATCATCTGTCTGAGTTTGAGCTGTGGCCATCACAACTCTCCCAACCTTTTCAGGAGGGGGCTCAGTTTGGGTGTGGGCTGTGACCATCACAGCCTTGACAACCTGTTCTGGGAAGGAAGTTGTCTGAGATTGGGCTGTGACTGGCACAGCCCTCCTGGCCTGTTCAGGGAGGACATCTTGGACTGGGGCTGTGGCTATCACTGCCCCACTAACCTTACCATGGATGTTTACCATTTTAGAATGGGTTTCTTGCTCTACTTCAGCCCAGGCTGAGAGCTCTAAATCATTCCCCAGTAGGCAATCTACAGGCAAGTTTGGTGACACTGCCACTCTCTTGTGGCCAGTGACACCTCCCCAGCTGAGATTGACCACTGCCATGGGATGATCTCTCTGTACTCCATCAATATTGGTCACCTGGTATGTGGCACCAGGTAAAAGTTGCCTTGAGGGGACTAGACTCTCAGTCACCATAGTGATGCTAGCCCCTGTATCTCTATAGGCCTCAACTTTTATACCATTGATGAGGGGCTCCTGTCTGTACTTGCCCAAAGTGTTGGGACAAGTTGTGAAGTTGGAAAACCCCATGCCAGTCTCACAGACAAGAGTATCTAAGTTTGGGGACCTAGTTAGGCCAGAGTCCCCAGGAACTCCCAAAGTAAATGCACCCAAATTCTTGGGGGCATTCCCACCACCTGGGGGATTACTACTAATAGTAACAGGAGGTTTGGGAATGTTACTTGGGGGTATGTTCTCCTTATTGTTATTCTTTGGGCAACTGCTGTCAGTTTTCAAATGACCCACCTGTTTACAGGGATAACAATAAGGTTTCTTCTGGTTATTAGAAGGATTCTGGGACCCACCCCCCTCAGAGGATTTTTGGGGCCCTGATGTGGTTTGATCTGGAGATTTATTCCCACCCTTCTCTTGAGGCTTGGTTGATTCCTTTTTCTGGTCACCACCTTGGTTCTTGGGCCTAATCCTGGTTCTGACCCATTTGTCTGCCCTCTTACCCAATTCTTGTGGAGAGGTCAGATCAGAGTCTACCAGGTTCTGGTGTAATAACTTGTTCTGACAATTATTTAAGACTTGCTCTCTCATAATAAGATTATACAATCCTGTGAAGTCAGTAACCTTGCTACCCAGTAGCCAGCCTTCCAAAGCCTTAGTGGCACAATCAACAAAGTCAGACCAGTCCTGAGACTGAGTTTTCTGGGTGTCTCTGAACAGCAACCTGTACTGCTCAGTGGTTAAGCCAAACCCATCAACCAGTGCATTTTTCAGGACCTGGTAATTGTTAGCATCCTCAACTCTAGTAGTGAGGAGCTTATCTCTACCTTTGCCATCAAAGGAGAGCCACAGTATAGCTGCCTACTGACTCTGGGGAATGCACTGCACAGTGCAGGCCCTCTCCAGAGCAGCCATCCATTTCTGGATGTCATCCCCTTGCTTAAAGGGGGGCACTATCTTAGTCAGGTGTTTAGTATCTAAACCCTTCTCTTTATCTCTTGGGAGATTGCTGCCACCAGTGGGAGCTAACCCACTCATCTGCTGCTCTCTTGCAAAGGCAAGCTTCTCTTTGGCCAGGGCAAGTTCTTCCCTTTCAATCCTCAGAGTAGCCTGTCTCATCCTAGCTTCATGCTCCATTCTCTGAGGGGAAGTCAATCTCCTCTGGGGAGAGTTCCTCCTCCTCTGAGAAGAGGCATTAGAGTGCAGAGATCTATTGGAGTCCCTAGAAAGAGATCTATCTCTCCTAACTCCAAGGTTAGGCCTACTTAGGGTCAATACTGGGGGTCCCCCAGTTCCTAGCCCAAGCAAGTCTATGTTGGCCCTAGTTAGCCTTCTGACTACCTCAAGACCTTTGTCTGCCTCATCCCCAGAGAGTTCCTCAAGATCCTCCTCCTCAACTGCATTTGCTGTGTTGTGGAGGTCTGGATCCCCAGAGGTACCCTCTAAGGCTGGCATATTCCCATCTAGCTGAGAAAGCTTTCTCGTATCATAGGCCTCTAAGAGTCCTATCAGAAAGGGAATGGTGGGGTTAGACCCCTGTTTCAGTTTCCTGGAGGTACACACCTGTCTCATCTCCTGGAAACTGAGAGCTGCATATCTTGAAGTGACCCGTGGAGGGTCAATAACCACAAGGGGAGTCTCTGAAGACTCTCCATGGGTAGACATGCTTTTCTAGTGAGGTGTAAGTGGTGCACTTACCTACACTATATGTTTGCCTAGTGATCCCTTGCTAGAGTTGTAGTTTAGGGTGTGCTAGGCCCTAGGAGCTACAACAGCTGGTTCAGTAGAACTCAGAGTATTCTAAGCTAAGTTATATGTACCTTTAGTACTTATGTGATCTTTCACAATGATATTCTTAGGATATGTGTGGTAAAACAACAGCAAGCTCAAATCCCAACCGCTGCTCACCAATGTGAGAAGTTGGCCTGATATGCAGTGCTCACTATTCTAGTGGTCACTATGTATCAGTCCAAACAACCCTTATTGATGATTGGTTGTAAGTCAACCTTACAGACCAGCTATCCTAGTAGCATCGATACGAGCAGTCTAAGGCTAAGACTCTAGAGGGCGTGTTAAGCCAGCTGTTTTACCATCACATTACCCCTTGAACACCAAGTGAAAGGACACCACACAAGTTGTTATGAAAATAAACAGATATTTATTTATAACAAGACTACCCTGGCTCTTTATGAGACAGGGAGCTAAGCACACAACAAAACTCTTATAAAAATACTTCAAGTCGCACAATTTACACAAATGCCCGAGGGGCACGAAAAACCATATACTATGAAAGTGGAATGCGAATTACTAGCAGGTAAGTAACTATTCTCAGAGGTTTTGGGATCGCTAGGACTGGACTACTGAACCATTAGATTACCAGCAGGAGGCCTAGGGAACTCGGGTGCAGAGTGTGCACTCTCACGCGGGATGCGGGACAAAGTCTATGGAAGCTAGAATTTGCAAAGTTAGTGTTTTCGGGCGAACCCGACTAGGTAGGTAAAAAACGAAAGTGGATCTAGACACTTAGAGAGTGGGCCTATGCTGGAGCACCGGAGTACTCGGTTTACCTAGCCCAGGGGCTGCAGCTGCATAGGGTTCAAGTGTCGTCGGGTTTCTTTGTTGATGAACCAGGAGCCTGAAGAAAGAGTTGCTGGCAGGCGGCCAGTGAAGAAAGTTCGGAGTGATCCAAGCCTGGATCAGGGAAGAAGAAACCTGTAAGCAGAGGGGACCAAGTTCTGAATCACTAGCCAGTGATTTGAGTGGGCACCAGGATGGCACCGGACGAAGTCACCTCAGCCAGGTGAGTGGGCGCTGCTGGGCTCTGCAGTCTCTCGGACCAGGAGGCGTTGTCGGCGACCAGGATGGAGGTGCGAGCTGTCCCACGAAGGTTCTTGCTGTCGACGTCGCTGGACCCAGGATTGGGCAACAAGTCTTGGCAAATGCAAGGCCCACGCGGTGGACCTAAAATGGCATCTTGAGTGGACCAGGAGGGTCCAGGGTGCTCCTCTGTTGGAGGGGAGCAAGGGCTAGTCTGGAGCAACCAGACCAGCAGAAGTTGTCGTCGTGGAGCGTCGTGAGAGGGCCACTAGCCAACGGGCAAGCGACCTGGACAACGCGGTTGGCAGCAAAGAGCAGAAGGGCCCCACACAGATCTCGTGGATGCAGGGGGGCTGAACTTCGGTGCTGGAGCTGCTCAGGGTCGGGGCTTCTCTTACCCCAAAGCACTCAGTCGAGGGTCACTCGGGAGTCGTGCTGGACAAGCGTCGTGCAGTTCTGAAGATGGCCGGTCCCTCCAGGTCTCGTCACACCCACGGATCACAGCTGGGCTGATGATGTAGGTTGAGGTCAGAGGTGCCAGGGAAGCCGGTTCTAGTCGTGCTGGAGCAGTCTTGATCCGAAGGAGAGACTGGCAACAAACCGCGATGCTTGGTTGGTGCCTGCTGCTGCAGGGTGACTACTCCTTAGTCACAAGGGAGAAATCTTGAGAAGAGTCTTGAGTTCCTTCTTGTAGAAAGTTGGTTCAGGATTCAAAGATGACCTGATTTGGAAGGGGGCCAGTTCCTACCTTTATCCTGCAAAAGGGGGCTGGCACGCGACTAGGTCCTGCCCTATGGGTGGGACCAGGAGGGGGGTGGTTACACCCCTCTCCTTTGACGGGCTTTCCCCAGGCCAGGGGCTGGAGTGCCCCTGGAACTGGTTTCAGCTGGCCCATGCACAGTGAGCACCGGGGTGCCACTTGCAGTCACCTTCCTCTAAAGCCCTGCCTACCTAGAATACACAAAATCCTGTCTGGGACGGTGCTGGCACCGCCCCTGGCAGGAAACCCTTTGTCCTTGCCTCCTGGGCTGGGAGGACTCCCAGCAGCAGGAGGGCAGACATGTGTCTCGGTGGCAGCATCCATTTTGTGGAGCTAAGGCTCTGTCTGACTTTAACCGGGGTTACAGGTTACATACATGTCGTGTCCCTCTAGAAGGGTGGAATGCTAACCCCGTCGCCAGAATTGGCGAGGGGTTAGTATTCCAATTCGTATGACACCTTACTCGACATGTTTTGATAAAGCGATACCAGAGTTGGCATATAACCGCGAGGATTATAATGCACTTAAGAGTATATGGTATGTGATATCATGGAAACGGCTAAGGAATGGATCCCGAAAGCCGCAGACAGGCTCAGCTCATGCCAGAGCACTATCTCACAGGATTCCAAGCACTCTGCCTTCAGGATTGTCAAGGCCTGCCATAGGAGTGACTGATAGGAGATCTGTGTGTCCATTTTAGGGTTAGATATAGGTATACTATATCTAAAGCAAAGGGTGATTACACCACCTTGCCCCAGCTGTCGTGCAGCCAGTTGTGTCAGATTTGGATGGCCAGCCAGGGGTGGCATAATACATGCTGCAGCCCCTGGTAGGCCCTGGGTGCACCTAGGCCCTGGGTACCTAAGGTACACTGTACAGGGACTGATAAGGTGACTCAGTATCCAATTAGATATGTACCTAAGGTACATGGAATCCATTTTACAGAGAGAGCAGTAGGCCTGGGGTCCTGAATAGCAGGGCCCCAGGTCAACTAAGTCAGAAAACCAGCAAAACACCAGGCAAAAAGTTGGGGGCAACCATAGTCAGGGATCTACCTTCCTACAATGTCTATATCTCTAAGCGCCCAATGTTAATAAGAAGGAGATGTGACCATGTAACAACTCACACCAAAGGTAGAGTGGGAAAAAAGCCGGCCACACAGGTAGGGCCAAAGGAGAAGCCAAAGAAGAAGCTGAAGGAAATAGAAACCGGAGATACACTAAATATTATGGCTCGGGCCTTTGTCCCAACCAGACCTTCGGAAATAGAAACATTAAGGAAGGTTCAAAACATACAAGAAAAGTGTAAGAATGGCAAGGACCCAAAAGGGACAGTACAAAAGAAAAAACTCATAGGCCAGAGAATAACCCCCTCATTAAAAAGCCAAAGGCAGACCCCTCTGAGACACAGGAACCCGGAAGAAATTTCCCAGCCACAAGAGACAGAAATGAGAGTAACAGGGCAGAAAGGACTAAGACAGAAAACTTTAGAATTCCCAGTGAAAGGATATGATCAGGGGAACAATAAATGGGTCTACCTAGAACCAGCAGAAGAAGGCCAAAGGGGTAAGAAGTCAAGAAAAATAAAACCCCTAAATAGGTCACAAATCTTGGCGATCTTCTCAAAATGTGTAAGCCTGAGTGGGATTGACACAAAAGATTTAAGACAGGTGGGCTTTATAGAGGTGGGGAAATAACAAAAGTCTTATTACACTCAGATCTGGTAAGAAAGGCAATTCTGAGGGCAGCCAGTGAGATTCTCCAAGAAGGAGTAAAGGTACTGACTGAAAAAGAGCTAAGGGGAAAAGTAATCACAGGAAGGGACTTCCTAAGCTGCCACGCAGGTCTGGGAAAGAGACAGGTGAGAATACACCAGGGTAAAGAGGAAGGGGATAACCGTCTAAAGGTGGTGATAAATAACACTGTGAAAGAGGATTGGTGGGGCAACTGGAGTCAATGTAGCTATCTATGGGACTCAACCGAGTGCGATTTGGAGGGAAGTGAGGTTATCGGGGGACTGAGCGATATAGAATAGGAGAGAGGGTCGCCGACTGCCCTAAGTCTCTTAACGTGGAACATAAATGGGCTAGGCAATGATTTAAAAAGGGAACAGTTAAAGCTTAGAATAAACGAAGTAGCAATTGCCTGCCTACAAGAGACTTGGGCAAGCGGCGAAACCCCCATCTTCGAGGGATATCATCAACTAAATCGACCGGCAACGAGACAAAGATTTGGTCGCCCCTCGGGGGGAATAATGACGCTTATCTCAACGAAGATACTAAGAAATGTGACAATGTTAAAAGTAAAGTGTAAATGGTTACTGGCATGTAGGATAAACCATCTCTGTCTGGATAAGTCATATGCAAAGATAATTGTTGTAAATGTATATATACAATGGGACAATGTAGAGGACTATGCAAGAGAGATGGGAAACTTCAAACAGGACGTAGATTATATTTTTGAAAGGTACACTTCAGACAAATTGTTAATTTTAGGGGATTTTAACCATAAATTATACCCAGGGAAGACCGATCGTTGGTGCACAGAACTACTAGACGCCTATGGAATAACACATGCAAAGTTTCCAACATGTGACCCCTCAAAGCTGGATTGGGAATTGGTCAATTATTTGGGAGAAAAGGGACTCTTTTGCCTAAATGGCAGATTTAAATCAGACTGCCCGGCAAAGAAGACCTTTAAAAAAGGTCGGCAAAACTCTCCGATCGACTATGTCTTTATGCCAGCATGGAACTTCCACTTAGTGCAGGACTTTAATGTACTGAATGGTGAAGGTAGTGACCACAATCTGCTTTTGGTAAACTCAAAATGGGGAAGGTTGGAATCAAGGGAAAAGGTGATTCACCAAGAATTAGATTATCCAAAAAGGGCAACAACCAGAGTAACCGAAGATTATGTGGAAAAATTTAAATCATTCCAACAAAAGATAGAATTGGTAAATCTAGAAAATTCAAACTTAAAATGGTACGAGGAGAAAATCGCCCAATTAGTCGAATGTCTTAGGATAGAATTAAAAAAGAATAAAAATAAAGGCCAAACAAACCGTGACAGACGCCTGAAATGGTTCTCAATGGACTGCCAAATTAAAAAAAGAGAAATAAGGGCAGAAGCTAGAAAACAAAGGAAAGAATTTAATCTAGAGAGGAAAAACCATATAATCTCTCTAAAAGTAGAGCTTAAGAAGATGGCCCTTGATGCAAAAATGGAGTACAAAGAGAAATGCTGGGGAGAGCTGCTAGAATCAATTGAAAATAAAAATCTGAGACAATTTTGGAAATTGATAAAAGCAGCATCGTCTCCCCCGCAGGAGAAATTATATGCGTAGTAAGTGAGGCAGCCTGGGACAAATATATAAGGGAACTGTATGAAGCAAGATTAGTCTCAGGAGTAAGAGCTCTACCAGAGTGGCAGGAAATCTCAGACGAATTTAAATCAGATTTCACAGAAGACCACATTGGAGAAATAATTAAGACGTTGAACCTAACTAGAGCAGCAGGGCCGGATAACCTCCCAGCTATAATCCTTAAATCCCAAACAAAATGGTGGGCACGGTTTTTCTCAAACCTCTTCCAATTAATCCTAACAGAGGGAAAAATGCCATCAAACTGGAAGGGGGCAATAATCAGACCTATCCACAAAAAGGGTAGCCCAGGGGAACCGAAAAATTACAGATTGATAAACCTCCTGGACATAGGGGCAAAAGTCTTCTCAAAACTTGTCCTTAACAGACTAAATGCCTGGGTGGAAGAGTACTCAATAATACCAATCAAACAGGGAGGATTTAGAGCAGGTCATTCAACAATAGATCACTGCTTCTCCCTATGGGCAATGGCGAGGAAGTCGACGGAACAGAACGGAAAACTCTGTTGCTGCTTCGTGGACTTCCGAGCTGCATTTGACTCGGTAGACCGGGACTGTCTCTGGGAAATACTAACTAAGAAAAATATCCCAAGAGACTTGTTGACGGTATTAAAAGAATTGCACCGGGAAAATTGGGCCCAAGTCATCAGGGATACTGAGGGGACATTAACGCCAAAAATTCCCATTGGAAATGGCCTGCGGCAAGGCTGCGTACTGGCTCCCCAGTTATTCTCCATCTTTCTAGCCGAATTACCGAAATACCTCGAAGTAAAGGGTAGCTCCAGTCCAAGAATGGATGGAAAAAAGGTGTCGTGCCTGCTATACGCAGATGATCTAGTGATAGTGGATCAAACAGAAATTGGCCTCCAAAGGAAACTGATTTTTTTTAATGAATATTGCAAAAAGTTGTTTTTAAAGGTAAACCTAGACAAAACAAAAGTCTTATGCTTTGGGAAAAAAGCGATCAAGTTTAATTGGTTTTTAGGGGATCTTAAATTGGAATCGGTAAATGAATACCGATATCTAGGTGTGTGGTTCGATAAGAAATTAAATTGGCAAACACACCTTGAAGCCCAAAAAGCGAAGTCAGAAACTTCAATTGCTGGTTTAAAAATGTTTAACCGGGATTATGGGGATAAGTCTCATCGGCCATTATTGAAAGCATTTAATGCGATGATTCCACCACAAGTCCTCTATGGAGCGGAGGTCCTTTATTTGAGCGATAGGGGAGCCTGGGACATAGAGGAAGGAAAATGCATGAAAAAGCTCTTATCCCTACCCCAATCGGCAATGGTTCAAGCCATAAGAACAGAGCTAGGAACAACAGCTTGGGGAGTTCAGACGCAATGTGCAGTAATTCGGTTCTGGAAACGCTTAGAAAACGATCATAAAATTGCACATTGGTGCCGGAACGAAATACAACGAAGTGACCTAAAATGGGCTAAAATGTGTAAGAAGAGAATGTTACAGGCCTGCGAAAATATAAAAGTGGATATGTCTTGTGAGGCGCTAACTATAGAGTGTTCAAAACAGGAATTACGTACTAATGGACAAATGTCTACAAGAAGTATGGATAGGGAATATCTAGGGAAAAAAATATCAGTGAAGTTCATGATGAAGGCATGGGCAAAGGAATCCTGGTTCCCTTATTTGGATCTATTGCCTAACACGTGGCTTAGACAAGAGATCCTAAGATTACGTATTGGGATCAACCCATGGTTATCAAATAAAGAAGCTAAAACCAAAATGCTGGACCCAAATGGGCACTGCAAATGCAGGCTGGGCACAAAAGGGGACATTGTGCACTTTTTGTTAGACTGTTTAAATAATTTAGAACAGCGTAAACTTTGGTTGCGCCCAATATTTATAAAATATGATATAAAGAACAGGAGACAAGCACTTGAGCTAATAACAGAACTTCCAAGCATTGATATCGCAATCGCACTTGGGAAATTTTTAAAAAAGTGTACATAATGTTATAATAAATCAGTAAATATTAATGTTTTAAATAGTACTGTCTAGAGGAAATTGGTTTTATGAGTTTTATTATGAAAACTATTGGAATTGCTGAAAAAATGTGTACCTGCAGTCAATCGCCAATTGTCGGGGGGGAAGTCCATTTACACCGATATTTTAAAGGAATGAAATCTAATGATAATTTTGTATGAATATTGATGATTGTTGCTATTTTATTGCAAGTAAGCACTGTGTATGGTTTAAAGATTATGATCTAAATAAACTTAACTTTTGACCTTGACCTTGACCATGATGCTTTCTTAGAACAGATTGACTACTGCAATATTAGCATGCCTTATGTTTTTTTTAAAAGTGAGCGTAGTTTATGAGTTTTTGTCGTTGGGCAGCACTACAGGCCTTCGTGCGGCGCTGCCCTACGACAAAAGAAAAGGGCAGGAATGCACCATATCAATGAGATACAGCATATTCCTGTCCTTTTCCCCTGCGCTGGCGCACAATGGGCTGCAGTGCGCCAACACCAATGCACCATGATGCAAGGGTGCCTGCATTGAGGGGATGATTATTTTTGTGCAGGAAGGCAAACCTTTCTGCACAAAAATATTCACAAGAGGTTTTTTCCTCTTTCGATGAGTGGTGCAAAATGCAGCACACATAGAAAAATGAAAAATGAGGTGAAATAAAGATATTTGTCCTCATTGTGCCTCCCTACGCCCTTCCCACATGGAGAGTCGTACGTTTCTGACACTGCCTCAGAGTTATGATTTCTTGTAAATCTGGGGCTGTGTCAAAAAGCCACTGATGTTGCTGGGAACGCCCCCAGCAACACCCACTAAATGCCTCTTTAAGGCAAAAATCTGTGTTAAAGAGAACGCCATTTACAAGGCAGCATTAGGCCAAAAAAGTGGCTTAGTGCTGCCTGCTAAATATAGATCAGGCTCCTGTGCCACCGGAGCAAGTGGCACACTGGCAGAGCAAGTGTGTTTTTTGGAAGTCTGTAAACTGGTTTAACATGGTTTGATTAAACATGATGTCGTTGGAGATTATTTTGAGTAGCATATTGGCTACAAACTACAAATATAGTAAATAAATGCTCTTGAATACAGTATACCAATGCTATAAATTGCATGATAATATATTGCTATAATAAGCCTGAAGTGTGAGTTCTAAAATTTGGCATGTATATGTTGGCTCTGCACAGCCTGATTTGAACAATATGAGCTGATAGAGATGGAGAGATTTTTAATAAGGTAACATTTCTAAGTTAATACGTTTTGTGTGCTCTGTAATTTAGGGAAAAGGCTAAAAACTGGTAGGCTAGCAAGAAACAAAAGTGGGCTACTAGCCCCAAACAGCAGAGGCTTTTAATAAATAAATAAAAGTATTTTCCTGACCTGGCAGATGAAAAGGCTGTACAACATAACCAGATAGGGTTATCCCAAAATGATTTGGTGGCGAGAATGGCCTCTCCTCAAGACCCTAATTTACAGCTTCAGAGACAGTGTTTTTAGAGAGCATCAGAAGATATCACAGAATTTAGAGATTTTGTGCAAGTAAGAGTTACTAAAAATTCCAGTTTGTTAACTTTGAACAAATAATACGAGTATATCATGGGTTTTAGCTATTCACCAGCCCAAATAAACTCCTACAGGATGCTTCTTACACGAAGTACCCACAATTATTTTTGCAGCTCTGTTTATATGCTCACAGTCTTGACAGTTCTTTCTTCACAAAATGTTCCTTGTGTGGTTTATTGAATGTTATAACATTTTAAGTTAACTTTGAAAACTTTTACAAACTAAATAAAAAAACATAGCCATTGGTACCTACGGAATAGTAATACTCATTGTCCGGGGGAGAGAGGGGATGTGTACAGAACCTTAAAGAGTACCCTTTACTGCAAAATCATTGAAAAAAAACCAGTGTGGTTGCACACGTATCTAGGGGTGAGCATCGTCGTGTTACATGTGCATCGTAGCACATTCAATGCCTATCTTGAAATACCAGCAGACACACTGGTAGGTTTTGAAGAATTGGCCTGTTTGAAATTTACTTTGCAACTCATAGAAGTATTTCACACCTTGGAGCTGGTTAGAAGCAAGGCAGTTTACATTCTACACTATGAAAATCACTTTTACAGTATCTTGATTCTGAAGAGGATTTTGAGAGCTAAGATCTTGTGTACTTAATGCAATCATATCTAGAACAAGCAGTCAAATCATCAGTGTGAAATGCATTGCAAAATGTGTCACAGGGATGAGTGTATCACATATCAGGGCCCAATAATAAAATATCAGTAGGGTAATCTATTCTATCGCTCACAAAACTGCTGAATAACACACAAGAAAATCATCAGTGATGGGTGATTTAGTAAACCAGCAACATGGATTGCTTCGGCTGGGGACACTACACAGACTTTGACCACATCTGCAGAGGGAAGAAATGCCCCCAGTGGAAAACACATTCTATTCCAGAAATAGAACACATGTTACATTACTAAAGACCACCACAGACCAAAACAGAAAACTATACTGTGTTTCATATAGAATGTACTCAAAACTTCATTGTATCAAAACTCATTACATATTCATCCAACATTTAACTTCTGATTAAATTGGGAATTACCAGAACCCTTCCCCCATCAATTTCATAGCATGTTTTTGCAAACAAAATTCAAGGGGTATACACTGATACCTCTGAAGCATATGACTCATTCTTCATTTTGTAAAATATGATTTGTGAAAAGATGCCTATAGAACTCAACACTCAGAGTTACAAACTGATTCTGCTCACCAATGTCCCTTTACATATGAGATTAATTGATACATTTTCTTCGTATGAAATAGTGTTGGTTGCCAGGATATAAAGGTGAGTTATTATTATTCCCACTCCAATAAGGACAACAGTAGAGAAAGTGTTGGATAGCGAAGGGTAAAATATACTATTCCAACTCCAATGGATGCAACAGTAGGGTATGTGTTGGATAGAGGGGGGATGGGTGAAAAATACTGTTCCTATTGGATAGCAGAGGGATAAGTGTATTATTTACACTCCAGTCAGTTCAAAAATAAAACCAAAATAAATATTAAAAAATAAAAAATGTAAAACATATCAAAATAAATGAATAAATAAAACATATGTAAATATGTAAAAAAATTAAAATACCAATATATTTAATATATAAAAATAAAACATATTATAATATTAATTACATATAACAAATACCTACAATAGTATATAAAATAAAATAAAAAACACATAAAAAATGAAATATTTTGAACTAGAAAATAGTTACAAACAAAAACATTAATTATTACATAAAAAATATACTTCCATAATTAACATAATTAATTATCAATTAAAAAATATTATGAACCAAAAAACAATAAAACAAATACAAATTAATTAACTGGCCTTACTTTAACTCTTGAATCGCCACAACACACATCTAAATTAAACTGTAAAATAATAAATGACACATTTAAAACTTTTTTTAAATTAGAAACGATTATTATTAAACAACTAATAATAAAGTAGGTAAAATGTATTTAATACCCATCCTTTACCCCTTTAAATGTAAAAGCAACACAAAAAAAGTAAACAATTACCCAAAATAAATATCAAATAGTTAACATTAATTAACAGCCATATATTAATTAAACACAAATTATGTCCCACCATTCACCCAAGTAAGTGCTACAATCTCACACCTAAAATTAATTACACAATTAATTAAATTAATTAATATCAATTAACAACTAATTATTAATAAAAACATACTTGCCACCCTTTACCCCTATAAACCCCAAAACACACACCTAAAATTAATTACACAATTACCATAATTAATTGCCAATTAGTTAATTAGTTATTAATTAACAAAAAAAATTAAGTCATCAATTTGAAAAAATTACTTCCCACCCTTTACACCTATAAACACCAAAATGCACACCAAAAATTAATTACGCAATTACTATAATTAATTAATAATTAATAAATTAGTACTAATTAACGACCACTTATTAATGAATTAATAACAAATTACTATACACATTTAACACTTAAACATCTCAATTAAATAAATATTAATGAATAAAAAATAATCAATAATCTAATATAATTCAATAAGTTATCACCCTCTTTCCCTGTAAACCTGCAACCCGCTACAAAACTAAAAAAAATGCAAAATTCAAATAAAAAAAATAACTACTAAAAATTGAAAACATATATTAAAAAGTATAAACAATTCTTTCACAAAAAATGCATCACATACATTTAAAACATATGCGAAAATACATAACATTAATTAAAAAATCTATATTTACAACTATGTTTTTACAAACGATATTAAACACTTAAATATTTTTAAAATCTATTTTTTTGACCACAATATTCTTGCTGTCAATTTTTCTCACTCACAATATTTGACTCGATATTTCTGCCAGTTGATATTAAATACTCGATATTATGTCTGCACACCCTTCCCATTGAAGTGAAAAATCTCATGTTTAATATTTTTTGGTAAATTAAATAAAAGATTTCATCATGTTTGTATTTGTTTGATGAATGCATGTTTATGCATTTTTGTGTATTGTTTTGACATTCATATAATTGAAATTCCTTAAGGCAGGTCTCTGGCTTCCAGTAATAGCAATATGGGGATCCAATGGTTCCAATAATGATTCAGTGGGAATCTCAGTATTTCAGTAATGAATACATATGCTCCAAAGAAGTCAAAATATAAAGAACCACTGAGTTTGGGAATTACTTTGTTGCCTCCTTGTAAAATTAAAAAGTAGACATCCACTCTTGGCCAATGTATAACTCAGGACCCCCATTGCAGTTTTAAAATCCATCTTGCATGTCACATTTCGAGGCCAAAAGCCTTTTATTCATAGGCAGCTGGTAATGTGCGCCGGAAGCTTTAACTGGTTAATTTAGACCCATTTCTTTAACCCTCAGTGGGCCACGCTTAGTGCGTACATCATTGCATGCTGGGACACATAGTTCATGTATTAGAGCAAGGATTTGAGGTCCTTTGTGAATTGCTGCAGTGTCGGGCTTCGTTCGATGCGGCAGGAGAGTTTGTTCCAGGTCTTGCCCGCGAGATAGGAGAAGGATCTGCCACCTACCCTGGTCCTGCAGAAGTGGGGGACCGTGGCTAGGGCAAAGTCGGCAGAGTGGAGGTTTCTCTTGGGAGCGTAGAAGGAGGCTCGTTCATTGAGGTATTTGGGTCTGGTGTTATGGAGGGCTTTGCAGGTGTGTGTGAGAAGTTTGAAGGTTATTCTTTTTTCGACAGGGAGCCAGTGGAGGTCACGGAGGTGTTGGGTGATGTGGTCATGTCGTGGGATGTCGAGGGTGAGTCTGGGTGGAGTGTTCTGGACGGTCTGGAGTTTGCGGAGGAGTTTTTTGTTGAATCCGGCCTATAGAGCATTTCCTCAGTCCAGTCTGCTGGTAATGAGTGCATGGGTGACGGTCTTCCTAGAGTCAGGGGGATCCATTTGAAGGTCTTGCGAAGTATGCGGAGGGTGTTGAAGCAAGGGGAGGACACGGCGTTGATCTAGCGGTTCATGGTGAGTCAGGAGTTGAGTATGATGCCGAATTGTGTGCATGGTCTGTTGGGGTGGGTGGGTTTCCAAGGGCAGGGACCCACCAGGTGTTGACCCATGTGGAGGGGCTGGATACAAGGATTGAGGACTTCTGTTTTCTCTAAGTTGTGCTTCAGGCAGCTGTTGCTCATCCAGGTTGCAAAGTCTTTCATCCCTTCTTGGAAATTGTACCTAGTCATGGTGATTGGGTTCCTTGGTGAGGGAGAGGATGAGCTAGGTGTCGTCGACGTTTAAGACTATGTTGAGTCCATGTTTTCTGATGATGTTTGCAAAGGGGGCTGTATAGACGTTGAAGAGGGTGGGGCTGAAGGAGAATCTTTTCGGTACTGCAGATCTGATTTCTGTTGGTTCGGAGAGGAAGGGCAGAAGGCTCATTTTTTGTGTTCTGCCTGAAGGGAAAGATCGGATCCAGTCTAAGGCTGTTCCTTAGATGCCGATGTCATGTAACCTGGAGGCTAGTGTGCAGTGGGAGAGGGCTAAGTGTGTGTCCTGCTGTGTGAGTGGGGGTGGAGAAAAGTTACTTCAGTCCTACGTTGGTGAGGTTGTCCAGGAGAGCAGTGGTGGTTGGGATTGGTGGAAGTTCAGGAGCAGTACGTAATTCGTGGAGGCGAGGGTGTGTGGAGCGATGTGGTCTGTAGGTGAATGTTTTGCAAAGCATTGTTCTAGGGTTGGGCTGGATCTGGAAGTTGATGTGTTCCAAGAGGTGCGAGGTGTCGTCCGAGTTGGTGGTTGTTAGTCGGAGGGAGCTTTTGTGGACGATGGCGCAGCTTCCTCCTGGTTGTTTGTGGCGGTTACTTCCTCAGGATCTTGCATCCGCTGGGGATGGCAGTTGGAATGTCGGGTGCGGAGCTGGCATTGGTCCAGGTTTCTGTGAGGAAGGCAACGTGAGTGCTAAGGAGGTCCCAGATTTCTATGGCATGGCTGTGAAAGGAGCATATGTTGAGGAGGATGCAGCTCAGTGGCTTGTGTGTGGTGGCGTCTGGTGGGTTGGGGGTGGCTGCCTGGGTCCGGAGGTGGGTGAAGGTGCGGCAGCAGTGTCGGCAGGAGATTGGGCCCAGGGTGTTGCTCAGCGTTGAGGGCTGGTAGCTGTTGTTGTGTCCGGGGTTGAGTACGTGGAGAGTGCTGAGGGTGTAGCGGCGGGTGGTTGCCGGTCGGGGGGGCCAAGGTCCCTGGCGCAGGTCGAGGCCGAGTCACAGACAGGCACAGACAGGTTTGCCTTTGGTGCGTGGTGTGTCCCCTGCACGCGGCCACAACTAAGTAGGGGTCAGGTGAGCAGCTGGGAGGCAGGAGTGGGAACACACAGGGGAAAAAGGCCGCAGGGGCAGCAGAGGCGGGGGAAAGGCAAATAGAAATGGCTAACAAGAAAAGGTAAAACAGAAAAAGACAGAACAGAAAAAGGTGACACACACAAAGCACACTAGCAGAAAAGCAGGCTCTTCCACTAGACCACTAAGGACGAGGCGCAGGCAGGAGTATTCGGGTGGAGGAGGGCCTCGAACACCTATCTGATGCTCAAGTTGGGGCTAAAGGCAGAGCCTTAATGGTGGAGCTGCTCGAGGAGCAAGCAGTGACTCTGACCAGGAGGTCATAGGTCTTGATCCATTAGTACTCCCACAAAGCCTACGAGGCATTTCCAAATCTTTTGCTAGGATTGGTGCCTATAGAATTATCATTCTTACCAACGGAGCGGGCAAAATCCAACTTGGGTAGAACTAGGTAGAGATACTGGCTTGAAAGTACTGTTCGAAAAAAATGACAGTAAAAGTAAGGAATACCAGTGGTTATCAAGAATGATGTCATAGGTCACAGGATAATCAGAGGGTGTAAAATTAACATATAAGGAATGGGGCCATAATGTACCTTAAATGAATCATTCTCAAAGTACACCTTAGGAAGTAATGGAGAATTTTTGTGTATGATAATAATATGTGTGGAAACAGACTCAGTCTACTTAGTTATCAAGGAATTCTGGAAAAAGGAGGATGTAACTAATCTTACAGCCATAGATAAAAATGGATATAACGTGCATTCTGAGACCATAGAATGGCTAAGGGATGATCATTTTTAACAATGTCTTAATATATTTATCCCCAGAAAATACTGGACCTCTTTGTCATTGATATTGAATGTAAATGCTGGGACATACATATCCTTCAAAACTGTTCATGCATATATCTACACCAATGATGATTTGCTAAACAGAAAAGATAACTAAATTATAAGAAGAACGCATAATTATATCTATATAGACAAGTAGGAGAATTCATTGAAAAATGTGATATAAATGTAGGAGCATACAAGATGAAATGTAAATATGGTTTCAGATTTTATATATAGATAGGAATTATCAATAGGAAAGGGTCTATGTTGCAAGAACATCAGACTGTGTGCAAATGCTTGTCTGGGAAAGGCCCGTAAAGAAGTGAAAAGTGGAACGCTTACTAGGGACTAGCAGAACTTAGATGCTTCAAAGTAACCAGCTATTTGCACCTATAAATATGTAATGCAGCAAAAACATAAACTCCTTTATGCGACAAAATATTTATGCAGCTTCTTTTTGCAGTGCATAGCTTAGGCACAGGAAAGGAATATAGCTGTGGTGGCGTGCTGCTGTACCTGTTGATGAAGATAATTCCTGCAGAAGGACAGGGCAGTCTTCGTATCAGATGGCAGGTAATGTCTTGCAGTGTGCTATTTAAAGGTTTCCAGGACTCAGGTTCTAAGAACGCTGCATCAATTACATGAGTGACTTTAACGTGAAAACACACTGTGAATAATGTAATTGTTTATGTGATTGGTTTTCGATTTTATTGTAATAATAACGTATGTTTATTTTTTTACGTTATTGAGTTACGTGGCCTTAATATTTATATATGCAAATCACATATGTATTTGATTGCCTGGCGTGTTTCTTATACAATGGACATCCACTGTTAGACCTGACAACCATAGGGTTGTCTTTCTCCCAAACTTTTGCATGCCTGCTTCCCTCCCTCCATTTTCTGATCTTCATCTTCACTAGTATTAGGACTCAGTGCACTTTACCACTGTGAACCAGTGCTAAAGTGCTTGTACCCTCTCACTTAAACATGGCTATGTTGGTTCAACCCCAATTGGCATATTTGATTTACTTTTATATCCCTTGTACCCAGGGCCTGTAAATGTAATGCTACTAGTGGGCCAGTATTACTGATTGTGCCATGCACTCAAGTAGCTCTTTAACCATGTCCAAGCCCTGCCACTGCAGAGCTTGTGTATGCAGTTCACATTGCCATGTGGACCTGGAAAACCACCCTTTGGGCAGGAGGCTGAAACCTTCCCCTTTTATTGGGGTGGGCAGAACTTGCAGGCATAAAATTCCACAGAGTTACCTAAAACCTCTATGAGAGTCAGTTGGGTTCCGCACATCCTGAAGTCACACAGGTTGAGTGGATTTAATGGTGATCTCACATGATAAATGGAAACTTAGACCATCAGCTGCCCCAGAACATGTCTGGGCAACAGAGCTATGTGCCGAGACTCACAGGTGCATGTCCGAGGCAGACTGTAGCGGTGCATCACAGCAGACACACCGCATGACCCTGCAGTAACACTAAGGACAGAAAACTCTCTATACTGAGGGCGGAGGGCAGCATCAATTGGCACCAAGTCCGCTCCTTGGCAGCAGCTCCTATCTGTGCCCTGCAGTCTCTCTCCTTGGCTGGGATGCAGGTCTTCTCAATGCCCCTGCTCTCTGCTGATTCCACTTCCCAGTCGTTGCCGTCTCTGAAGCGCCCGACAGGAAACAGACATTTTTGAGCATCTAGCAATAATGGCGCATCACTTCGACCAGCCATGGGCAGGTTGACCGCTGCTTATTGAAATATAAACCCATTTCCCTGGATGTGGATCAATTGGCCTACCACCTAAGATGATTGCCTACCAGCCCCATGATTCACACAACTTGCACTGTCTAGTGCTTCTCATTTCCAAGTGACAAGTTGCTGTTTGTGTATCATGCCTGAGCACAGTTCCTCCTGCAATACAATTCCCAACGCACTGACACAGTCCAATCACATTTTCAACACCCCAGTTTTATCATTAAACAGTAATCCTCTAATTCTAAAACACTGTGTTAATGTACAGCCTGGCACAACGCTCCATGAATGCCAAAACACCAAAGCAACCCCTGGTAATAATGCATTAGTGTAGGCTTCACCAAATAATGTACCTGTACACCACTATCACAGAGAGCTTGAGTTTGCCCTATTGCTACTCACTTCCAGAGTGTAGTTCTTGCTTGTGCTTTGATAATTGTCCCAGGCCTGATCTTAGCAAGTTAGTTCATGTTTTGACAGCCTCACACTTCTTGGAAGTGTTGTTGCGTGTCCAGCTCCCGCAGCCTCTGAGAGGCCTCGCCATGGTAATCACTCTCTGCACAGCTTCTGGTAGGAGTCAGGTTTTGTACGGTAACACTCAAGCATTGCTGACCAGGCAAGTACTTAATTACCAAGATGAAAATATCCCCTGGTTATTTCACTCAGGTTTCAGTGCAGAACTACGCTTCTACATTGTAGCTATTTGAATCCTGCTTTTAGGCAAGCTCTGCTATTTGATGTAAATAACGCAACTTCCCTGACTAAAGGAGCATGATTATCTTTGGGCTAACCAAAGCATACAGTTTTGGATCGACAGAGTGGGTGGTAAACTGCACCTTGCGATGGTTGGCAGAGTTTTTGCCAAACTCCAAGCTCCAAGCAGAACACAGAGTGGCAAAACTTCGCCAACTCTGCCGCGAGAGCAGAGTTTACAACCCACACCTACCTATCATAAATATAAGTCACCCCTAAGCTAGGCCTTGTATAACTCACAGAGCACGGTGCAATGTTTTTAAAATGCAAGATGTATACTTTTAAGTTTTACATGTCTAGGTAGTGGAAATCTCCCAAAGTAGTTTTCACTATTACACGGCTTATCTCACCCATAGGATAACATTAGGATCACCTTATTACAGTTTATAAGTGTAATTTCAAATTGGGAAGTCTGGTGTCTCTGGAATCACAATATTAAATCCCAACTTAAGGTGAAGTTGGATTTTATATTCCACCTTTAGAAAGTTAGCATTGTTATACTTTAGCCATTTAGTGCTTTCTGCGTGTCTCTGTTCAGTCTGGGTTGGGTGACCGTTGGACTTTGTGTATTCTCTCTAGACAGCCACACACAAAGGGAGCTTAGTTGTGACTTGATGAATCTTCCTGGGAGAATGGGAGGGAGAACCTGGACACTACCTCACACTTACACCTAAATAGCGGGTGTCCTGTCTTCACACAAAGGACTGCTTACCCCCCTGTAGTAAGTCTGAGCAAGAACATGAAGGGTGGACCTCTGTGCACTTTAAAGACCCTTTTTAGAAGTCTCCCTCACATGAAAGCCATAACTGCATATGAGTACTGGACCACTGACACCATAACATCAGTACACTTCTGGACCTGTAACAACTCTTACAGGATTTAAGAATTGATGTGCTGCGAAATGACTCCCACTCTGCTGGACTGCTGCTTTGCTTGACTCCTGTTTTGCTATGCTGCCCTACTACTTGCTGTGCCCCTGCCTGGGTGAGAAGGACTGGACCTGCATTACTGGCTTGTTGGCTTGACTCCTAATCTGAACTCTCAGGGACACAAAAACTCCCAACCCACCTGCTCAAACACTTGGACTCTCTTACTTATGAGTCTGCTCTGCCAAGTGGTGCCATCCCAGTCCTGAACCCTTGGAAGCCGGAGACTAGGTGTCTGCCCCTGCAGAACAAACTCATTGCTGCTATTGAGAGAACAGGATTGGTGCATTAGAGTCGGAACCAGCACATTGCCTCTGGACCCGCTGCTTCAGAACAAGCACATCACTTGCCACTGTGTGAAGTTGATCAACACATCACCTCTACTGTGTGGATAAACCCAGCACGTCGCCTTTGGAACTGCCACAACTCGGAACCAGCACATCGCCTTCGGAATCGGAGCATTGCCGCCGTTGTTTGGAGAAAATCGATGCATCACCCCAACTGCGTGGGGTACAAAAAAAGCATCACTTGGCTGCACCCCACATCTTCTACGATGCAGCCTGTATCAAGGTACTTAGTTCAATCAACCTAACTGAGTCCCTGTATCTGGGCTGCGTTCCATTGCTGTTGGTCTGAACCTTTGACTTTGTCCCGGTCTGACACAACCAGATATTCCCCATAGGTGCATATTGCTCCTAAGTCCTTTTTTACATTTATTGTTTACAATCAATCAATCAATCAGAGACATTTGTAGAGCGCACTACTTACCCGGAGGGTCTCAAGGCACTTGGGGGGGGGAGGGGCGCTGCTACTGCTCGAACAGCCAGGTCTTGAGCTTCTTCCTGAAAGAGAGGTGGTCTTGGGTCAGGCGCAGGTCGGTCGGGAGGGAGTTCCAGGTCTTGGCGGCCAGGTAGGAGAAGGACCTTCCTCCTGTTGTCGCTCTTCGGATGCGGGGGACGGCGGCGAGGGCGTGGTTGGTCGATCGGAGGTGGAGTTTGGGGGCGTAGAAGTTGAGGCGGTTGTTGAGGTAGCTCGGGCCTTGGTCGTGTAGGGCTTTGTGTGCGTGGGTGAGGAGACGGAAGGTGATTCTCTTGTTGACGGGGAGCCAGTGCAGGTCTCTTAGATGTCCTGAGATGTGGCTGCGTCGGGGGATGTCGAGGATCAGTCTGCCTGAGGCGTTCTGGATCCGCTGGAGTCTCTTCTGGAGCTTGGCGGTGGTTCCGGCGTAGAGGGCGTTGCCGTAGTCCAGTCGGCTGGTGACGAGGGCCTGGGTGACCGTCTTCCTGGTCTCGGTGGGGATCCACCGGAAGATCTTCCGTAGCATGCGCAGGATGTTAAAGCAGGATGCGGAGACGGCGTTGACTTGTCTGGTCATGGAGAGGGAGGAGTCCAGGATGAAGCCCAGGTTGCGTGCGTGGTCTGTCGGTTTGGGTGCGGTGCCCAGGGCGGGGGGCCACCAGGAGTCGTCCCAGGCGGAGGGCGAGGAGCCCAGGATGAGGACTTCCGTCTTGTCTGAGTTCAGTTTCAGGCGGCTGGTCGTCATCCACTCGGCTACTTCTTTCATCCCTTCGTGCAGGTTGGCTCTGGCGGCGGCGGGGTCGTTGGTCAGGGAGAGGATCAGCTGGGTGTCGTCGGCGTAGGAGATGATGTTGAGGTTGTGTTGGCGTGCGATGGCCGCGAGGGGGCTCATGTAGACGTTGAAGAGGGTGGGGCTCAGCGAGGATCCTTGAGGGACGCCGCAGATGACTTCGGTGGCCTCTGACTTGTACGGTGGTAGACGGACTCTCTGTGTTCTTCCGTCGAGGAAGGAGATGTTCCATTCCAGTGCCTTCTCCTGGATTCCGACGTTGCTGAGGCGCTGCACTAGGGTGCGGTGGCAGACGGTGTCGAATGCCGCGGAGAGGTCTAGGAGGATGAGGGCCGCTGTTTCTCCGTTGTCCATCAGGGTTCGGATGTCATCGGTGGCGGCGATGAGGGCGGTCTCGGTGCTGTGGTTGGCACGGAAGCCAGACTGTGAGGGGTCGAGGGATCCATTCGTCTCGAGGAAGGCGGCCAGCTGTTTGTTGACGGTCTTCTCGATGACTTTGGCTGGAAACGGGAGGAGCGAGATGGGGCGGTAATTCTTGAGTTCGGTGGGGTCCGCTGTAGGTTTCTTGAGTAGGGCGCTGAGTTCGGCGTGCTTCCAGCTCTCCGGGAAGGTGGCGGTGTCGAAGGATGTGTTGATGATGTCCCGCAGGTGGGGTGCGATGACAGCGTCGGCCTTGTTGAAGACGTGGTGAGGGCAGGGGTCGGATGGGGATCCGGAGTGGATGGAGTTCATCATGCGCACGGTGTCTTCGGTGCAGATTGGAGTCCAGGCGCAGAGGGTGGTGGTGGGGGGCGGTGGTTCGGTCGTGGCGTGCGTTGGTTGAGTGCTGAAGCTGTTGTGTATGTCCGCGATCTTGTTGTGGAAGTAGGAGGCGAGGGAGTTGCAGAGGTCTTGCGACTGGGTGATTTAGTTGTTTCCGGCGTTGGGGCTGGAGAGCTCTTTCACGATGTTGAAGAGTTCCTTGCAGTTGTGTGCGTTGATGTCCAGCCGGTCCTTGAATGCAGTTTTCTTGGTGGCGCGGATCAGTTGGTGGTGCTTCCGGGTGGCAAGCTTGAGGGTGGTCATGTTGTCCGGTGTTGGTCCCCTTCTCCAGGCTTTCTTGAGGGCTCTGCAGTTCTTCTTGGAGCTCTTGAGTTCGTCGGTGAACCATGGGGCCTTCTTGCTGCCGGGTCTGCTGGGCGGGGTCCTCAGTGGGGCGAGTTCGTCCGCGCAGTTGGTGATCCACTTCGTGAGGTTGTCGGCGGCCTGGCTGGGGTTCGCTGAGCTGGCGGGAGGGTGCTGGCTCAGGGAAGCGGCGAGCTGGTCGGCTGTGATCTTGTTCCAGCTTCTTCGCGCAACCTGTTGCTGGTGGTGGTGGTGAATTCATATCTTAACTTAACTTCTACCTATTGGAGTTTAGTTGTTTTGTTCTTGTTTTATATATTAAATTAGTTTCTATTTTTTAAAACTGGTGTAGACTCTTTTTGTGGGATGTTTTCACTCTTTTTCTGTTTGAAGTGTTGAACATATACTTTACACACTGCCTGTAAGGTAAGCCTGACTGCTTTGTGCCAGGCTACCAGGGGGGTTGAGCACAGGTTAAGTTGGGGCTTGCTTGTGCCTTGCCCTGACTAGGATTGTGATTGCTGTTTGACTTCGGTTTACATCCCCAGTCAACCAACAACTCAGTTTCTAACATTCACAAAAATGATGTGATTGATCCAAAAGGGGATAGACTTCCAACTTGACTAGTTCTTGATGAAGGATTACCGAAATAAGCCAATAAGTGAAGGAGGCTGATGAAACGCAAGCCAATTTCGCAATGTAAATGTATGTATGTGTATGTTGTGATTTGCAAATTCTGTGGGATATATTGTGATCAATTGAAGGTCTTGCCAGCCATCTAAAGATGTATGTAGGTATACTTAAAAAGATGAATTCAAAAGAAAAAGGAATATATGCAGGCTCACACAGATAGGGAAAATGAAAAAAACATACCATTGTGCATGTCACATCTGAGCATACATCTCAATGCTTTCAAGATCTTGTTTCCCTCCCTACCCCAACAATACCAGTATCCAATATCAAAACATCTTTGAATACATTTTATTCCTTATGTGATTAGCCATCTGCAAATTGCAGTGCTCTGCCAATGTGATGATAACATGCCCATTACAACGTTACAATGCACCAACCACCAGATATTTAATTCTTTTACAAACCCTTTTAAGTACTATTGTTTTTGTTCAGAATAGGACTGATTGTGGCAGAGCCAATTCAGACAAAAGCTCATAAGCATTATACTTAGCAAGTTAAAGATACCTTTTATGACACAATAGTATCTTAAATTAAACACAGAACTAGGATATATAGTTGTACGCTCTGCAATAGTCTTAGTTTTGGAGTAAAAAAGAACACTTGGAAATGGCGTTATGTTAAAAATAATAATAGATTTCTTCATACCAACTTCTGATTTACTTCTGCAGAGGATAATAATGCAGGATCAACTTCTTACAAAGTCTTTAATATAGTCAGCTTTACGAATCCGGTTGTTCAGAAGCCTACAGCTTTTTCGACAAAGTAGATTCATTATCTAGTGGCTCTGCTAACACAGAACTCTGCTCCTAAAACAATTTGCCTCCAGCTAGTAGCCAAGGGTGAGTTTGCAAATGCCATCAATCTTATAGAAATCAATTTGAAGCAAACTTCATTTGCAAAGACTCCACTCCTGCCGGCTTCTCTTACCCTACAAATTCTTTCCAACTCATTTTTTATTGTCTCTTGTAAAACACTGCACTGCTTTACATGGTATTTTGAAGCACATAAATGATTAACAACCCAGTTAAAGGCGATGCAGATCTGGTTATGCCAAAAAACATAAGGAACACGGTTTAAATTATTATGGTGATTAGTAAATGTTCCTTGATGTAATAGTGCAGGTACGAATGCTGAGACACTGCCAACCAGCTTACAATAAAAATACAATTTATGAGTAATACAAGTTCTTTGGCAATCTAACAACTGCAAGCCATTAGGCAGTTCTTATAAAGTAACTCTTAATGGTCATTTTTAATTAGAATTCCAATGAATTAAAACATCCTACAATGCCTGCAGAAAACCCTTCTCTAGTTTTCTAATTACTGGCTGCTTCTCATGCACCAAGTCGACTGTAATAAAGAAATTACGACAGCTGCTCAATTGTAATAACTTATTACAATTGAATTCTGATGTCACAATGGCTGGCGCAGAGCCAAGGTGAAAGTCAAGACATGAAACATAATTAAAGCTCCAAGTTGGCTTTTTCTTGTGCTCTGCTTTTCTACATGAACAGTGATAAGCAGAAAAGAGATATTCTTGTGGTGTTAATTTTTTTCTTGCCTTTGGCAATTAAAAAAAATATCTCCTTACATGTTTCTACACATTTCGAGATGCAGCACTTTAAAAAAACATCTGACTTGTAATTAACTGTTTGTTATATCTTTCTTCAACAAATATCTAACTGCTTATTAGTGGGTTTAATTTTGAACTAGAACTTCTACTAAAGAGCAATGCACCAAGGATTTAAAGGGTATGTGGGACAGGCGAGGTGTGCCCCTGTATCATAAGGTATAAAGTAACCCCTGCTGTAAATTCTAAGGATTTTGCAAGTCTCTTTGGAGTTCCATGACCTTGTAAAGGAACTCGGTCTTTGCCTCTTTTCTCTATATAATCATAAAACTCCTTGTTGACTTGCAATATCCTTATATTGTTTGTCTGGGAGTACTATGTACATCTATGCATTTATGTTTACATCAGACTCCCAAATCCACATTGAACATTTCTGATTTAAATCTTTAATAACCTATGCACCATATGATAAAACTGCACAGCCGCATCTACTAGATCCTGAAGAGATTTAGGAAGATCAATTACGTTGCAGGAAAAGGTTTTGCAAAAAGTAAAGATGACATTTTATTGCATAATTTATATTAAATTCAATACAATACCTTAAATATTAAAACAACTTAATGATTCTAACATAATATTATCATTCATCAACCATCAGACCACTTAAAATTCATATTCATAATATTATGGTCAGGGCACCACAGGTAAATTATTTAAACAGGGCCTTCAACAGTAGCTCCACAAATGGAAAATGAAATAGTTAAAGACCCAAAGGAATTGTCGGAACCATGGGGAAACAGAACCGCGCAACTTTTAAAAGTACTTAACCCCAAACTAATTCCATAGGGAAAAACAAACTTTTGCACCTACCAAAAGTAGCAGTAAACAAGTTTTCATAAAATATGAATAAGATGACGTGTGCTAGTCCCAACTTGCCAACTACCATTTTGTAAAATCCAGTCAATGTTCTTTTGCAAATGAGGAAAACAAAAGTAGGGCTTCTTGATAATGCAATCATAATTGTCCCTATGAAAGAAATAGACTCCTTAAGAAAGAAACTCACAAAAAAATCAGCACTATTTACAAAAAGAGAACAAGCATTGGCATAGCCAATAGGTCTTCCTTTTGGGACCTTAAAAGTGTTTAGCCAGGCAGCACTTTATTCATTACATTACAATAGCCATTAAAGACATCAACGTTTGTGGTAAATCAATGCGTGCATCACAGACCTCTACATAGGATGTTACAAGCAATAACAGGCAGGGAAAACAGAATGGGAGGAAGGGAGGGCGAGTGTTAGCTAACAGGATGTTTAAAAACAAGTGTCGGCTTCAACTCAAAGCCTTGTGATTCTGGGCAAGTCACGTAACATACCTAAGCTAGTTTGCGCTAAATAAAAATACCCAAAGAAGGGACATATCAACAAGGGGTGGTGATAATATTATCGCAGCTTTAGAGCCAGTTTTCGGGCAAAAAGCAGAGATAATATTTTCGCATTATCAACAAGGACACACTAGTGCGTGTTTCCTTGCAATAGACCCCCTTGTCAGCACGCCTCCCATTGTATCGCTAATGAGATGCAAAGGAGGCGTGCCTGACAAGACTCCCTTGGGAAAATATTGCTAACCCAGCTTCGTCATATTGACAACGAGGGTTAGCGATGTTTACGTTAAGCATGTCTTAATGGAGGAATTTAACGTCTGCTAAATTCCTGACTAAGGCATACCTTACACGGGGGGTGCATTGTGTGGCTTAGACCTTAGGCCCTATAATCTAGGATATCGCCATTTTCCACCATGGAAAACGGCGATATCCCCACTAACTATGGTGATAAACTCCAGAGATAGCCGGCGATAAATATGCAAGCGTTTTGCGATATTTATCGCCGGCCCTTGATAATATGCCCCCAAGTCCCTCGAGGTAAAAAAGTGGTGTGCCCTCTGTGCATTGCTTTACAACTCGTTACTCTTAATACTCCAAACAAGCAGCTTGAGTACTTCAGGTTGGAAGGGAGTTAAGGGTTGACTGAGTGGCCGACTGCACAGGTTATTGCAGGAGTTAATACATGCTAACCATCGTGCCTGTAGCATATTAAAATGAAAAAAAGAGAAAAGCAGTTCATGAAGATTAACTGGAGCCCAGTCAGAAGAAGACTGCTGTCTGCACACCCTTCGTGCAGACAGATTACTGGGGCCCTCTAAAGGTTGGAGCCCTGGGCCCATGCCGAGCTCGCCCATGAAAAAAGCCATCCCTGATTTTAATATGTATTGGTGCCTGAGTAATGTCGCTTGGCGGACCTACTTTTTTCGCTAGACCGAGAAAAAATGTTTCTAATGGAGCACTACTGGTGTGAAGCAAAATGGTGCTGCTCCTTATTCAGATTTATGTTTTGAGCTCAGAATAATAATAGCTGCCGTGTAGAAATTCGGTGCCATAATAGTATAGCAGACACAAATATCTGAAATACCTTGTGAATACCTATTAACCTTGTGGCTTTTTAGCCCATTTGGAAAGTGTGCTTTAACGCGGATGTATGACACTACAACGCATGCATTTACATCGCATGCCTTTACAACGCAAGTATTACAACGCATAGTGCTTTTGGGCGCTGGATAGTGAATAGTTTAATTTACTATTCCAACTCCAGTCCCCGTGGACACTAGGGTAGGTTATTGGATAGTAAATTAACCTATTCCCTATCCTAGAGCGCCCCCCAGAGCAATGCGTTGTAATAGTTTGCATTGTAATGGTTGCGTTGTAAAGGCTCTACGATGTAAAAGTTGCGTTGTAAGTGTTGTTCACCGCTTTAACGCATCGCGTGGCCATGCTTTTTCCAACATGTTCTCGATGGGGCTATCTTACAGGGTAAACATTTATAGGGTCCGAATGCGGTTCCTCCTTTGGCTATGCCATTTGCATGTGCTAAATTCAGACTGGTTTTCTGACGTCCCCCATATTTCATGTACTAAGTTGGCAATGGTGATGAATCGTGCATTAATGTAAATAATGTACATAAACAAAAATGAAGTGCTTGTTGCATGACTAGAGACAGCATTGAGTCAAAACGGCTTCTCTACGCTTTAAATCCAATGGTGGTGAGATTGTGACGTTGCAAGAGTCTTCATGCAGGGGAGGGAAGAGAGAGAAAAGAGCTCAGTACTCAGGTGTGCAGTTTAAAGGAGCACAGCCTCCAATTTAAAAAAAAGAGACCCGCAATCGTAAAAATGAGAGCGGGCATGTAGTTAAAAGGCAGAGCCCTCCAAATTAAAATAATGAAACCCTTGATTGTGAAAATGAAAGCGGGCATGTAGTTAAAAGGCAACAACCTCCAAATTAAAGTAACTCTATATTGCCAGTAAACAGTTTGTAGATGGATGAGGCTCCATCTTTTTGTTTAAGTTACACAGAGTGACAGAAAAATCAAGATCGTTCATTTTAATACCTGCCACATCCTTACATGTGTGCCATCACTGCTACTTAATTTTCTTCCAGCTGCAGGGAGGGTGACATAAATATTGGCAATGTTCTTTTCATTTCTTCCCACTTCTGTGGATTTGGGTCATCGGGTACTGCTAAAGAGCTAAAATCTAGTGTAAGTTAAAAAAAATTTGAGAACTTACATTAATTGCTGACGACCAAGAAAGCCAGCACCAAGCTGCACGTGATGAAAGCACATTGAGCTTACATCCCTCTACACATGGGATTATTCTGGTATCTGGAGAACTGTGACCAGCCCGTGCTCAGACTGCCACTTCTGCGTCCAGCTGAGTTGATTGAACGACAGTTCCGTTTTTCTTGGTTGCAGGCCAAAGAACAGTCCTCAAAGACCAATCCAGGATTCTCCAACAGCCTCGAGTATTTGCATTTTCCTGTATTTTATTGCACACTTTTCATTTCTACAGTCCCAGTGCCTCGTGGGTTGGGGATAATGCGGGGCTCAACTGTTCCCTCAGTGTGCGGGCCAAAGGTGCGCCAGAAGCAAGCCCATCTGTGCCCATCCGCGACCCGACTGCAACCAGCGCCAGGAATCTTGGTCCTCTGACCTGCCAGCATTACAGCTCCTCTGCCCTCTATGCACTCAATACCAGCCAGGGCAAAACTGCAAGTGTTCTTCTCCTATCAACACCCACGGACCCTTTACCTGCCACCACTGTCACCACTCCTTTGCTTCCACCGAAACCCAGAACCCACCTCAACCCTCCCGCCACAAATTCACTTCACCCCAAACCCTTCATCCAACTCAACGTCCGCTCACTCCACAGACACTCAGCGGAAATCTGGGACCTCCTCGACAGCACCACCCTTACATCGCCTTCTTCACAGAAAGAAACTTGGACAAATGCCACATCGGGACCTGACATTGCGGTTGTGATCACCATCCCCGAAGGCTACAAGATCATCACCCAACCGCCCCGGAGGAGGCATAGCCATCGCCCACAAATCCAACCTCCGACTGAGCACACACACCGACAGGCCCACAGACCTGATGGAACACCTTCACTTCAAGATACAGACCAACCCGACCACCACCCTCCGAGACACCCTCATCTACAGACCCCCTGATCTCTGCACACATTTCACCAACTCCATCACGAACATCATCACCCTGCCAGCCATCACCTCCACCGACTACACCTTGCTGGGAGACCTCAACATCTACCTCGACAATCCCCAAGACCCCAACTTCACCTCCCTCCTGGACAACCTCCTCAACATCAAACTCAAACAGATAGTACCAGAACCCATGCACTTAGCAGGACACACCCTCAACTCCATATTCACTGCAGGAAACTCCATCAACTTCAGCCACACCTCCGAACTCCCATGGGCGAACCATTGCTGTGTCCATTTCACCTTCAAAACAACCCGCACCAGCTCCAACGCAGGAATTGGAACAAGATCTCTGACGACCAGTTCACTGCCTCCCTCAGCAGCACCGTTCCCACTGACACAGATGATGACCCAACCACCTCTGCCCAAACCCTGCGCAATTGGATCAACGTTTGTGTCAACATCATCGCCCCCCTCAAGAAAACTACCAACCCATATGCCAAGAGAGCCAGCTGGTTCTCCATCGAACTCAGAGAATCTAGACAAACCTGCAGATGCCTCGAAAAGATATGGAGGAACCCTAAAACCAGAGCAGACCTTGACAACTTTAAAGCAGCCACCACCACCCACCACAGGCTCATCAGATACACAAGGACGAAAGCACTCAAGGACAGACTCTTCACCCACGCCCACAACAACAAGGAACTCTTTATTATCATGAAAGAGTTTGCCCAACTCAATAGTGAGACAACTGATATCCCTCCTCCCAGCACCTTTGCAACAGACTCAGCCCCTTTTTCCATCACAAAATCAAGACCATCTATGACAACTTTGATGACGACAACTGACACACGGAACCTACACCCACTATTCCCCCACCACGCAGGCTACACTGCTGGACTGCCCTCACCATCGAAGACACCATGATGATTATGAAGTCAGCACACTCCAGGCCCCCAGGGTCCCCTACCCCATCACATCTACCACAGAGCCGCTGACATCATCCCCCGAGATTCCACAAATCATCAACCGCTCCTTCGAGACCGCCTCCTTCCCCGATGACTGGAAAGACGCTGAGATCAACCCTCACCTGAAACAACCCTCGGCGGACTCAAACAGCCTCAAAAACTTCAGGACAATCCACTCCCATACCCGGCGAAAGCCATCAACAGCCAGCTCGCCTCCTTCATGGAAGAGAACAACATCCTCAACTTCTCCCACACCAGTTTCAGGAAACGACAGCATCAAAACCACCCTTCTCGGCGCGACAAACAACATTCTCTCCCTCCTCGATAGAGGAGAGCCTTTGGTCCTCATCCTCCTGGACCTCTCAGCAGCCTTCCACACAGTCTCCCACCACACCCTAGTCCTCAGACTTCGCGACGCAGGAATCCGGAACAAGGCACTCGAATGAATCCGCTCATTACTATCCAGCAGAACGCAGTAGGTCAGACTCCCACCCTTCCTCTTGGACCCCACTCCAACCACCTGCAGAGTTCCCCACGGATTCTCCATGAGCCCCACCCTGTTCAAGGTCTACATGGCCCTGCTTGCACCCATCGTCCGATCCCTCGGACTCAACATTGTATCATACGCAGAAGACACCAAATTCATCCTCTCCCTATCCAACAAACTCAACATCTCCAAACACAACTTTCAAGAAGGAACAGAAGCAGTCGCCGGATGGATGAAGAACAGCTGCCTTCAACTAAACACAGACAAAACCGAAGTACTCATCATGGGCCCAAACCCCGATGCCTAGAAGGACACCTAGTGGCCCCTCGCCCTCGGGAACCCACCCTCCCCCACTGACCATGCATTCAAGCTCAGAATCATCCTGGACTCTAAACTCAAAATGGACCACCAAATCAACGCTGTCTCTTCCTCCTGTTTCGACACCCTCCGTCTCCTATGAAAGACCTTCAACTGCATTCCCCTTGAACACAGGAAAACCGTCACCCACACCCTCATCAGCAGCATACTGGACTACGGCAACACACTCTATGCCAGAATCAACAAGAACCTCACCTGCATACTCCAGAACGTCCAGAACGCCTCCGCCAGGCTAGTCCTCAATCTGCCACGCCACTGCCACATCAACCATCACCTGCGGACACTACATTGGCTCCCCTTCGAGAAGTGAATCACCTTCAAGCTTCTCACCCACACCCACAACACCCTCCACAACACCGGACCTGCCTACCTGGACCACCCTCTCTTGTTCCACGCACCCCAAAAGATCCCTCAGCCTAGCTCTCCCTTGCTATGGTGCCGTGATGGAGCGAGATTTGGAAATAATTTTATTTCAACTCGTGAAGTCATACTTCCATAATATGAAATAATTATATTAATGTTTTGTGCTGTGTATGTATTAATTCAACCTAGTTTAAATTGCATCTACACAAGAACACGCGGGAAACTAACATGTGTGCTCATAAATGTGCAATATGTTGCATTTCCTTGTTTGTGAAAAATAATAAATTAATCGTGTCTAATGTGGTGTCATAATTGATTGCAGCTGTTTAGAATAAATGGCATGTGCTTATTTTGCTTCCCTGTCTATGTGGTGTCACTCTATTCTCTATAGGTGCACTTTTAAAAAAGTGACGCAAGCAAATGTGGCGCAGAAAAATGACGCTTTTTGAAAAGAGGCCTGTTGATGAAAAGCCACAAGAGAAAATAATTCTGAAAAGGATGAGAAACCTATGAACTCTTATTCTGAAAGGTTTTCGAAAGGATTGCTAAAAGTGACTCTGTGGAAAGGTTTGCAAACGTGCCACGGGAGCTCAGAACGGACAGGCTCAAGGTTGGAAGGAAGAGACGTGATAGATTTGCATTGCTTGAACTTCTTTTGCTACAAATTGTAGCAGCCTGACGAAATGCTGCCAAGACTTCTGCATGAACAATGAACTAGTGAATAAGCCCGGACATGTGGGAAGGAGATGTCACAATTTACTGTGGCACGAGGTGGCTCAGCCAATGGAGAGCTAGAATTCATCTGCTGGAATGTGAAAAATAGTTAGCTCAGCTTATTTTAGGGTATAAGAATCAGACCAAACAGCAGACATTTGGCTTGCGCTCGAGAATCCAAAGGGACGTGTTATGCTGATGGACAACAATACGTAAGGAAAGCAGTCTTATAATTATTTTATTTCTAGGTGATGAGGGTAGAGACAGAGAGATAGTTAGGGTTTGGAAATGCTTAATTTGACTTGTTTCTGCTAATGAATAATATTTATTGATTTATGCTCTCTTTATTAAATGCTAAATAAATCTTTCTTTATGACTTTTTCTAATGCTTGCTAATAAAATTCCAAAACCTGAGTTTTTCTAGATATGTTTAAATAAACTTTCTAAATGACAAGCTGGTCTTGTTTATTGTGGGTAGTTTAAAACAACATATATAGATCTTATCGCCTCATGATTCAGTCGCTCTGTTGTTGATATGGGCCTAGTGTTGTATGGTAAATTTAGTGGTGGTAGGTAGTGTCATTTATACATAATTTTGGTGAGAGCGCTGGATCAATTTTCTGGTAGCAATCGGACGGTTATATGTTGTTTTTGACATACATGTTACATGCATGACACATATGTTGGTATATTCATAGGATAAATGTTTAACATATGTTGAGTTAGTGATTTTGTCAGATTGTTTAATGTATTTGAAAGGGATTTTTCCAGCAGTGTGAAAATTTCCCAGGTTAGCCATGGCAAGGTTAGTGTAACGCTGTGATCAGGACGCTGTTATCAGGTTACACAGGTTCATTTGTACTGCTTGAAAAGGTGATATCGTCGCATATCATCGTGTTGTCGTCGTGCAACGCAAGTTTAGGGTTCTAGGTGTGTTAGAAAAATTGTATGTATGATAGTGAGGATTGTCTAAGAAATTTGAGCAGCATGAGTATAGGGACAATGAGCCCGTTCTAAAACTCACTGTGAAAAGAGTAATAGAATATATCTAAACTTGAGTGAAGGGTAAGTGTTTATTTTTCATTCCAAAGGTTAGAGTCCTAAGGATAAAAATATTCCTCTTCCAAAATTAGGTTAGAGTCCTAAGGAAGAAAAATAGGCGTTGTTTTCTTTCCTAAGGTTAGAGTCCTGAAGAAGAAAATAAACGTTGTTTTCTTACTGGCGATTCTGGATTACTACGGTTGGTTAGAGTCCATACCAAAGTTTTCATGTATGTATGTTTTAGGGTTTTCCTGTTTGAAATTGCGTGAATGTTCTGTAATGTCAATTGGGTTAAATTTGAATTGCTAAATGTACCTGCATTCAACTGAAACACTTTTGATTATTACCTGTTAGAAGGGTAGGGTAAGAATTGCTCTATTGGCGATTGAGATTATTCTGTGAGAATAGCGTTGTCTATTCCACGCAAGGAATTTCTTGCATGACTGTACAACTGTCCTATTTAGAGAAGCAGACAAATAGTTTTGTTTTATGTAGTTACTAAATTGTACCAAAAGTAATTTTAAAACGTTTTGGAGCTTTGAAGAAAATTACGCGCTGTTTTAAAACATTCTGCGCTATTTTAAATAATTGTAAAGTGTTGCACGCTATTTAAATACACTTAAAAGCATTGCGCGCTATTTAAATACAATTAAAAAGACTGCGCGTTAATAAGAATCAATTTAAAAAGTATCCCGATTGAAAATTGTGAAGGAGGGGCCAAATTAGGAGCGAGAGCCTCGAGCCGCAGCGGCTGTCTGCGTCAGAACCGCCGGGCTCGGATTGGCTGGGGCGTCTAGTTCATCATAGGAGAGCCGCGCTCTAATTGGTTGATGTGTCCGGAGCGTCACGGCACAGCTGCGCCCTGATTGGCTGAGGCGTCGTAGTGCTGTGACTAGCAAATGCTTCGCTTTGGTTTCCCTCATTTCAATCACACTATTGTTTTTAAATGCTGATGCGTGTGGCAAGCACGCTGTACAAAGAGTAAATTGCTGATCAGCGAGCGTTGTAGAGCACGAGAGTGCGAGGGGGGAAAGAGAGGCAGTAGTAGCAACAATAACAATTACAGTTAAAGCAGCGCTGAAGTATCGCAAAAGGGGCGCTCTGATTGGCTGGGGCGTCGTGTAAATAAACACTGTAATTCGCTGAAAGGGTTTCAAGTATTAAGAAGTGGTTGCGCGTGATTAGTTGATGCGCGCCACCACAGTCATCTAAATTGTTTTATAAACTTAAATGTCCCCGTTTTAATTTACTTCCTCGCTAGCTATAGCTGCGAGTATTATAACTGATGGAAATGGCAAAACGAGCGTTTTGTAAAGTATTATGAGTTCACTTCTTTTTATGGACACGGAAAACTAAGAACTACAGCAGCTGTGTGAGCCACTGCGCTCTGATTGATTAAGGTGTTCGGAGCGTCAGGGCAAGGCAGCGCTCTAATTGGTTGAGGCATCCGACGAATGATAGCAAAGCCGCGCTAAAATTGATTAAATGTATCATCAACAGCTGTAGAAATCAACAGCACTGAAATTGAATGAGGCGCGTTGTCATTTCAAACTAGTTATTTACTCTAAGTGTCCCCAATGCAATCTTTTCCTTCATTTTAACGGCGCTATTGTGAGATCAATACATTTTGTAAGGGAGGGGCCATTTACTGAGTGAGGAGCGTAAGGGGAGAGCTGTCAGCTGCAGCGGCTGTCTACGTCACAGCCGCTGCGCTCTTATTGGTCGGGGTGTCGCAGAATGAGAGCAAGGCCGCTCCCTGATTGGTTGAAGTATCGCTGCGTCAGAGCAGAGCTGCACTGTGATTGGTTAGCGGGTGTTTCTATATTTAGAGTGGTTGCGCTCGGGTTTGCTTATGTTCACTACTGCCTGTACATTTTTGAAGTGTCCTCGGGAAATGAAAAGATAGGTCTCCACTTTGATTTCGCTTGATGCAGTTGCGCGATTGTTTTCGGGAAGGGGCGTGTTGTGGTTAGTGTGGACGAGCGATTGTGCGCTATATTGGGGTTACATTTCCTAAAGGAAAGACCTGCAGTGGCAGAGTGCGTCCCTGAGAGGTGCGGTGGCTGTGAGCATTGGAGCAACCGTGTACTGAGTAGATAAATGGTCCGGCGTGTCACAGCAGAGTAGCGCTATGATAGGCTGAAAAGATAATAGACGCCGCATTCTTATTGGCTAAGACATTTATTTCACTACCATTGGCTGATGCGAAGTCCTTTGGTTCCGACGAAGGTTGTGAGCCGTGTCCAAATTGATGGCATGTTACTATAAGATAAAATATATCTACAATTTTGCAAGTGTCTGCCACAGCTGAGTTTATTTTCATTTGCCCCCGGTTTTCTTCCTCAAATAAAACTGAATGCGAAACTAGTTGAAGTGTGATAGTAATAGAAGAGCATTATACACTGTGAGCTTTCTTTGCAAATAAAGGGCTATTTTAGAGCGCGAAAGCGCGAATAAAGAAAGAGGAATTACAGTGGCAAAATGAAATGACTGTAAGGGTGCTGTGATTGGATAAAAAGTTATAGCTACCGCTTTGTGATTGGCTGTAGCGTCATGATAGCCGAGCTGAGATTGGATGAGACAATTGTTGAATTGTAATTGGCAAATGCCCATTGTTTACTTTTGCTGGGTGTTTGTGTTTTTGATTTCTTTAGCGCTAGTGCCCAGAGTTTCTTTTAGAAACTGCTTAGGTGGGACTAGTTGTTAAATAGCAGTCACTAAAGCAGACATGCTGTGATATTGACTGTTAGTAGTGAAATATTAGTAAACTGACGTGCTGCAACTGCAAATACTGCCACAGCGGTAACGATAGTGGCAATAACAAATACTATTATTAGAATAGGGACCACAGTATTAGGTTGATGTGTGTTATAGTAGCAAGCAAGAATTTTTCATAAATAAAAATTGGTGATTTGTGATTTCTATATAAAAATTTAATTATTGGTTTAAAGAAATTAACAGAAGGAGTCTAAAGGTTTTTACAACAAGACATTTTATTTAAATTAAAGGCAAACAGATCAAGTCTTCTTTTTCACAGCTGTTGATGCAGAAAGGTGTGTAAGTGCAAATAAATACATTTTAAAAATACTCAATCACATTTAGGTGTTTTGTTGTTGCAAATTAAATATTTTATATTGCTGTTTTTGCAAATTCATGTTTTTCTTTCCAGGTTTATTAAAATTAGTGATACAGGTAAATTAGGAGATATATTAAATTGACCAAATTATAAGGTTTTTTTACACCTAATAGTGTTAAATAATTAAATAATTGATCAGCAAATGCTGTAAGGCAAATAAAGAGTGTGTATTTTCCTATTGAAATTATATTTAACTATTTTAACATGGATAACAAATTTCTAAAGAAAAAGAAAATGATTTCTTGGTATCAGAAAATTAAAAAAGTTGTTGTTAAATGTGAGAGCAAATTAATAATTCCCAAATTAGCGAATTTGAATAATAAACATGTCAGAGTAGAACATATTGATCAATGTAAAATTAATGGTGTGACTACAGATCAGGACAGAAATTCAAGAAGACCCCCAGAACAGATTAATGTAACGCCAAAAGTCCCAGTTCAGATTAATAGAGTCCCAGCTCGGACTTCTTCTCAATGTGACGCGACAGAAAAACATGATGAAAGGTCTAGTACTTCTGGAATTAATATTCCTGATCATGTGAATTCTACAAATGATTTAAAACAGTCAATGAAATACATGGAAGCAGTGACAGTTCCTGTGTTTGGAAAAGATGAAAGTAGTTCTACAGTTTTAATGGTCCCATTAAATTCAGAAATTAAAAATTTTACTGAAAAAGTTTATTCTATTGTACTTGAAATTTAACTAGTAATGATTACAACTCAGCAAGGAAGAGTGATGACTTCAGTTCTAGCTAGTGAGAAGTCTGATACTGATCTGATTGATTTGACACAGCCTGATGAGTCCAAATTATGGTCAAAGGAAAAGGAGATTGAGATAAATGAGCTAAATAAACAGCTACAAATACAGCGACAGGTGATGATTCAGCAGAATGAGATGGCTTCACTGCCATTGCAAAATTATGTTAATAAGAAGACAGACAATACAGATACAGGATTAAATAAAGAACAGAAAAAAAGTCCACAAGGAATAAATGTACTTCCAATATCTTGGAATGAATGTGATGGTCTTTTAAGTGAAGACATCCAAGTAACAGATGAAATTGATCCACAGATTAAAAGAAGTTTGACAAATGATGAGGAATGTCAGGATGTAATAGAATTTCACAAAAAGCCTAGAGAGGACATTAAAGATGTTCCTCTGCCAGAGTCAGGTTATGTCTATTTCAATGATGGCTCTTATCTAAAAACAAAGGAAGGCATTGTGAGAACAGCATATTGTGTCTGCACAGTTGCTGATGTTGCTAACAGCGAATACGATTATGGAGTTGTGCATGATAATGAACAGCTCTGGTCCCAAAGAGGTTATTTGATGTCTGAAAGTTCACCTATCAGAAATGTAAATTTAATCAAAGGATTGATTGATGACATTCAGTTGTCAGAAAGGATTGCTGTCATAAAATGTGCAGCATATAAAAAGAATGATGAACATGCTTTGAGTTCACTAATACTAACATCTGTAGTTGAAACATGGCAGGGAGTCAAAGATTTACAAGATGAAGGAACTGATTAGGAGAAAAACACATGGTTGAGAGCAGAATGTAGACAGCGAGATGAGGATAAAATTTGGACACACAAAGATGGTGGAATAGTTTTACCAAACAGCGTGATTGCTGACATGGACAGAATGTACAATGGTTTAGAACAAATTGGGAGAGATTCAATGGTCAAGTTTTTCAGAGGAATTTGGTTCAATACAAAATTCAAGATAATTGTAGAATTTCTTTGCAAAGGGTGTCTGACTTGCCAGCAAGTGAACAAAATTAAGAAAACAGTTGTGGGAATGGGAACAGAAAGACAGGAGAATGGTTCATTCACCAGATTACAAATGGATTTCATTGAGATGGCACTGCATAACAAGCTGTGTTACGTTCTTGTGATTATCTGTTTGATTTCAAGAAGGGTTGAAGCATTGCTTATGGGACATAATGATGCAATATCTGTTGTAAAGTTACCAGATGGTGTTGGGGAGCAAGAGAATGGTACTATAAACAGAGATGTAAAAATGTGTCTAGCTACAGGTACAAAGTGGACAGATGCCCTTCCACTTGTTTTGATGTTTCTGAGAAGTACTACTGATAAAAAGACAGATTTAAGACTACATGATAATATGATGGGCAAGGTCATGAGTCAGGCATTGATGTCAGTGGGAAGAATGATGACTATTACTGATAGCATCAATTTGGAGTACTGCAGGAATGTATCAGATGCAGTGACTTCTGTGGCTAATGAAGATGGAACTGAAGTGCAAAGAAGAGAAAAAGAGCAAGCACATGATCTGTTACCAGGTGACAGGGTCAGGAAAAAAGTTCGTTGGAAAAGAAATTGTCTAGTGCCAAGGTGGCAGAAAGGGAGGCCAGTTAGTCTTGTCACAACAAATGCAATGAAGTGCAAAAGACTGAAGAGGTGGACTGACACTGGCCATACTTTTCGTGTACCTACACCTGAAAATGATGATGAGGATAGTGTCACCACTGCTGATTCAGTTTCTGAAGAAGAGCCTAAAAGAAATCCAGATCTTGAAGATCGACAGGTTGGTCGTCATCTGGAGAATTTGATTGAAAAACAAGCCTTGAATGAAGAAGACTTGGAAGTTGTGACTGTAGATTCAGAAAATGATGAAGATCTGCTGGAAAAAGAAGCAGAAGAAGAATGTGATCAGATTGTGATTGAAGACCAGGAGAGTATTGAAAAGCAGAAAAGAAGCTCTGAAAGAAGGAACAGGAATTCTGAAACTGGGAAGTTGAAGGTAATTGAAGAAAAAGAAGAAGATGAATTGCCAAGTACCAGTTGCAAAGATGACGTTCCTAACGGAGTGAAGCTGCCGAGTAAAGAAGTACCTGAATCTGAAGTTGAAATTTCTGACACTGAAACTGATGAGAGTGATGCAGATTCTCAATTAAGAAAATTAAGAAAAAGAGCTTGGAGAACAGAAAATAATGTGATCAAGTCAAAGAAGAAATTACTAAGTGATTGGCCAGAAGAAAAAAAAGGCCTTTATTTCAAATTGGTACACAGATCAAAGGAACAGATTGATGAAAGATCAAGTCAAAGAGATCCTGAAAAGAAAAGTGAGGGAGGAAAGAAATTAGAAGTGATACCTATAGTGGAGGTAAATAGTAGCAGTTAGGAAAAGATTGAAGAGAATAGTGACAATGATTGAAGTACTTACCTGTTAAAATTTTAGGTTTCCTGTTTTTGGCATTAGGCTGAAGAAAATGTGTTAAGTGACACAAGGTTGAAGAAATTGTGTTAGCTGGAAAATAACTTGTGACGCAAGGTCGAAGAAAAACTGTTAGAAGGTTTAAGAATATATATATAAAAAAAATTTTGAAAAAGGGGGTGTTAGAAATTTTTAGAAAATTTAGAATTTTTTTAAACATTTTTGTTTTATTTTTTCCTTGCAAGCTTAGTGAAAATACTTTCATGTTTTTATAAATAACAGTTCAAGATGCTCAATCTTTAAGGGATGTTGTAAGATGTCTCTGATATGTGTGTTCCTAATAATTCTGCTTTAGTTAGTTTTAGTTGTCATTTCCTTTTTTAGGATTAACAAGGAGAAGTTTAAGGTCATTATGACAAGCAAAGCTTCAGCTAGTCAAGACAAACATAGTGTAATACTGACACCTTTATTAGTTATAGTTTTTGCGACACTTTTGTTGAAGATCAGTTGCATGTTACACAAGAGAAAGAAATACTTGAGGAAAAGAAGAAAATTTATAAAATCAGAAAGGCACAAGGGAGAGAGATAGAACTGGAGGGGTTTCGTAAAACTGAATATGAGAGTTGTAGGCAAACTGATGAGACAAGTCTTTAGAAATACTAAAACAGGCGAAATCGAATCATGTTCATCTTAGATAAAATTTTTGCTAAAATTTTTGGTGGTGTTTGGTGATTAGTTAATCACCAGATGAGGGAGTTGACGGAGCGAGATTTGGAAATAATTTTATTTCAACTCGTGAAGTCATACTTCCATAATATGAAATAATTCTATTAATGTTTTGTGCTGTATATGTATTCATTCAACCTAGTTTAAATTGCATCTACACAAGAACACGCGGGAAACTAACATGTGTGCTCATAAATGTGCAGTATGTTGCATTTCCTTGTTTGTGAAAAATAATAAATTAATCGTGTCTAATGTGGTGTCATAATTAATTGCAGCTGTTTAGAATAAATGGCATGTGCTTATTTTGCTTCCCTGTCTATGTGGTGTCACTCTATTCTCTATAGGTGCATAAAGAACCCTGCTAGATTAAAAATGAAGAATGGTAGATATAAAATGCTGCTTTATTTGTGCATTATAGCTAGGTAACTTAGACTAATGGGCTAATCATTAGCAATGGAGGGTGGCAACAGAACAAGCTGTATTTCTTTCATTAATTTCTCTTTTATGTTTGTTTATATAATAGTTTTACAAATGAAGCTTAGAGATGGCTGCAGAAAAATAGTGCACTTTTAAAAAAGTGACGCAAGCAAATGTGGCGCAGAAAAATGACGCTTTTTGAAAAGAGGCCTGTTGATGAAAAGCCACAAGAGAAAATAATTCTGAAAAGGATGAGAAACCTATGAACTCTTATTCTGAAAGGTTTTGGAAAGGATTGCTAAAAGTGACTCTGTGGAAAGGTTTGCAAACATGCCACGGGAGCTCAGAACGGACAGGCTCAAGGTTGGAAGGAAGAGACGTGATAGATTTGCATTGCTGGAACTTCTTTCGCTACAAATTGTAGCAGCCAGAGGAAATGCTGCCAAGACTTCTGCATGAACAATGAACTAGTGAATAAGCCCGGACATGTGGGAAGGAGATGTCACAATTTACTGTGGCACGAGGTGGCTCAGCCAATGGAGAGCTAGAATTCATCTGCTGGAATGTGAAAAATAGTTAGCTCAGCTTGTTTTAGGCTATAAGAATCAGACCAAACAGCAGACATTTGGCTTGCGCTCGAGAATCCAAAGGGACGTGTTATGCTGATGGACAACAATACGTAAGGAAAGCAGTCTTATAATTATTTTATTTCTAGGTGATGAGGGTAGAGACAGAGAGATAGTTAGGGTTTGGAAATGCTTAATTTTACTTGTTTCTGCTAATGAATAATATTTCTTGATTTATGCTCTCTTTATTAAATGCTAAATAAATCTTTCTTTATGACTTTTTCTAATGCTTGCTAATAAAATTCCAAAACCTGAGTTTTTCTAGATATGTTTAAATAAACTTTCTAAATGACAAGCTGGTCTTGTTTATTGTGGGTAGTTTAAAACAACATATTTAGGGCCAGATGTAGGTAATTCTATTTTACCGACTCATAAATACCGAATTTTACCGATTCGGTATTTATGAATCGGTAAAATAGAAGTACCGAGATGTAGGTAAATCCAGATGTGGATTTACCGAATCTTTAAAAGTCGGTATTTACAGATTCGGTAAATACCGACCGGTAATGGCCCATTCATTCCTATGGGCTTTGAAGCCCATAGGAATGAATGGGCCATTACCGGTCGGTATTTACCGAATCGGTAAATACCGATTTTGACAAGGGTGCAGGGGGTGTCACTTTGACACCCTCTAGCACCCCCAAAAAAGGTACGGGGGCCATGTGACAGGCATACCTGCCCTAAGGGCAGGTCTGCCTGTCATATGGCACAGGTGTGCATGCACACATGTGCATGCACACCTCAATCGGTATTTCACCATCAAATTGAATTTGATGGTAAAATACCGATGTCTTAGGCCTTGTGGGACTCATAAGAGTCCCACCTACATATCAATTTTACCGATTCTGTAAAAATACAGGTCGGTAAATTTACCGACCGGTATATTTACAGAATCGGTAAAATTACCGATTTGCCCCGTTTCTGTCCTCCTACATCTCGGTAGCCAAATACCGGTCGGTAACGGCCGAATTCGGCCGTTACCGACCGGTATTTGGCTACCTACATCTGGCCCATAGATCTTATCGCCTCATGATTCAGTCGCTCTGTTGTTGATATGGGCCTAGTGTTGTATGGTAAATTTAGTGGTGGTAGGTAGTGTCATTTATACATAATTCTGGTGAGAGCGCTGGATCAGCCGCACATGAAAAAGAGAAGAACAGGAGGTCGTTCCGTCTCCTTCCTCATGTCCAAGGCTTGGAACACCCTCCCTCTCCACCTCTGACAGACGCCAACACCCCCCAAGTTCATGACGGATCTCAAGGCCTGGCTCTTTGATAAATCGCTGTTAATACCCGGGAGCTGCGCCAACCCCCAGCACCATGAGACCCTTTTTGGTGAGTAGATGCACTTAACAAACCCTGATTGATTGATTATTATAACTTACTGTCACACTGCTAAACATGTCATATGTTAAAGATGATATGTCCTTGCTTTACATACACTTACATGAAATAATCATAATTCTTTGACAATCTTATCGCAGTTTACTAAGTTAATACTATGATTCACAAGCTCTTTTAACCCATTGGCTCATTAACATGCCACTAACCTAAGGATACTCCCCCTTAAACCTGAAATCAGCTCAAATAAGACTAAGCGAACCAGGGCTCTTTGGATCTCGCAAACAGTAGATCTCTATTAAAACTACTCCTGCTAAGTAAATTAATTGAAAATGCTGTCTACCTTCAACATACAGCTCACATCACCACCTACTGTCAGATTTCAGGTTGAAAATTGGCAATGAAACAGCATATGATTTTTTGAGGTTCCACTTCACTAATCAGAAATATAAACTCATTTGCTAAATCTCTGTACTGTGGATCTGTACATACCCACTGAATGGAGCTCTCTGTCTGAGTAAGGTAAAGCCTCTGTAAATGTCTCTAATGTGGTATTGATGCAGAGACACCGATTTATGTAGGTCAATGAATTCCTATTGAATAGGAACCACAAACATTTGGCCTCACTTCAAATCACTTAATCAACAGAAAGTCATGCCTCTTCCATCAGTCAAGTATCTTCAGTTAACATTCACTGAAAAAATGAAAATTCCTTCGAATAAGTCAGCCAAAAAATCTTTAAAGAATCCTGCTCATCTTCACAGATGTTGAATGCAGCCCACCTTCACAGACACTAAAACGAGCATTGAGTGGGAAAGCAAAACATCACCAGAAATTGAGAAGAGGAAAAAATCTATTTTTAGAATGTCCTCTCTCTTCTTATTGGCCTAGGTCTTGAGGACCAGTCTGTTGCTCACTCCCTATTGGTGGCATTGCTTTTCTGCTGGTCTTAGAGGTCCCTAAATCTTTCTGAAATGGAAATGATGCTCCTGTAATAACTCCCAAGGTTCCTTCATATAATCTTCCTGTTTCTTGGGAAAGGACGAGGAGAGAAGTATATAGTGTAATTACAGGGCTCTTACAACACAGAAGGTAAGTATTTCAGGACTTACTTGGTTCATGGTGGTCATATAAACTCCTAAGGGCAGTGTCTTGGAAGTGTATTCTTTGGTATTGTTAAGGAATGGGACTAAAGCAGTACAGATAAGTACAAGAGAGCGGTGTAATCTAACATTCACTAAACCTTTGGACTGACTAGGGGTGAGTTGCTTAACTGTTTTGTGGACAATATTTAAAATTTTTGGTGAAGGTTACCGTGATAAAGTGGAAATAAAGAGTACCCGTTCTTGCTAATTGGTTCCCTGAACGTTATTGGCCATATTTGGTGGACGTAGGAAACTAAACATTCCATTTGGACCACCATTTGGGACCTAGCTCTAGTCTTTCATGACTTTCTACAAATATTTTGAGTTTCCACAGATATCTAAGATGGCTAGCCAAAAGCAAGCCTGTCTGCACCAAATAGCATTCAAGCTGGCATGGGATGGAAAATGCTGCCAAATTTCTTGGAAAATGCGAGCCTTACATTTTTGCCATTGCTCGTCTTAATAGGAAGGCTGCCTAATTTTCGCTAATGATTTGAAAATATGAAAATGTGCCATCAGTAGCCTTTATAAGAAAGACAAAATATATTCAAATTATTCTTCAATTAATGCACGTTTGTTTTGTCAAAAACAAAGTAGAAATAAATGCAGATGCTGCTTTTGTATTTAAAACATGGTTAAAAAAGGAGCTAGCCCACAATTTGCAATAGGCATACTCGGACAACTCAAAATAGTATGTTTAGATTGGTCAAACAAACAGTGTGGCATGTAGAATGATGTCGGGATATTCAATTAGATTTAATATTTATATCCAGCCATTTGCTCAACTTTTACACTCATTTGGGTTTGCTATTTATGGATAAATTGATGGGACACAGCTTATCATTCGAGTTGAAGAAGTCACCACGATGATGCAACAGCGATTTCAAACATGCATGTTGCCTAGAGCAAGTTTGATGAAAGAAAAAACTGTAGTTAATTGTAGCTAAGACAGGTGCTTGCATTTGGACATCCTAGGATATCTGCACTGAGGCGTGTGGCCAGCCTCAATGGGTGAACTTCCTCTTCCGGGTTAAGAGGTGGGAAATCTATCTTTAATTGTGGATGATAAGCTTACGATTTAACCAGAAATCAATAAATTGTCATCTTATTGATATATGATTTTGGAAAGCTTAAGGAAAATTCTTCCACTTTTACCACTAAACTGCAGAAAGATAGTTGTTCAGACAGTAATTACTTTGCGTTTGGACTATAGGAATTCCTTCTCTGGAATGCCTAACTTTCTAGTCAAAAATCAGCAAATTATACATATAATACAAATGCGGCTGCCTGGCTTCTGTTGGGGTTTACGAGCAATGGACCATCACCATACACATCAGCAACATCAACTGGATTCCCATATGTGAAAAAATAGATTTGGTTCAAGGGACTAATCCTTGGCATGAAGCAGTTTGCCAAACAGGGCCTATTTTTTGCAATTTAATTTTACCCAGTATGCCCATTAAAGAGCACTACGCAACCTTATGTGGGATCAGAGACAAAAAAGATGGTGATGGTGATGAAGCAAGGGTTCATAAAGAGACTTGCTCGGATGCAATCCTCTCAAATTATGTGTAATATTGTAATCAACATGTTCGTAAATACTAATAATTGTATTACACCTTTTTACATTGAAGCTAGGGGAAGCTTGTCTGTGTTTTACTAGTAAGTAACTCGAGTGTCTAAAATGGCTGCCGAAAACGCGGGAACTTTCTGCGCATGCCTCTACTGCATCTACGTAATATGACGTCTATCACTTTGGTGGGAAATCTTTGCAGCTGCGCAATAGCTATCAAAATGGCCGCTTGGAACTCACATGTTAATGCACATGCTATGCGTGAAATAAATCTTGCATGTTTTACTAAACTGCCAATGCAATAGTTAAAATAAGTTAAAGCGATTAGAGTAGGAATAAGTGGTATATAGTGCATTCATTTATTTTCGTATTCTAACATGTTTTTCGCTAACTTTATTATTAGTTCGTATTTGGACCTGGAGGGTAACTGAAATCTCCATCCTGCATGGTTTATACGGAAGCGCACCAAACTCTGTCAGAATCCATGATGTGACATTGAAACCCAGCCAAAGGCACTCTTGCAAAGAAGCGCTTGGGAACCTCACCTCTCGACCCGGAGAAGGGAAGAAGAAGTCAAATATTGCATACATTGTAAACAAAATTAATATGAAATGTGGTTGGGAATAAAGCACGGGAAAGTAAAATTAAGGGGCGGGAATATTGAACAATGAACTAAAGAAAATACATTAGTATGGTGTGATGACCTCTCCCCATCCCATTGTCCAATCAGAAGTAGGGGTTTCACGAATATTGAAACATTGAGGGGTGGTACATGCACTTAGAATAGTATAACTAAGGTAGGCTTAGACAGTTAGATGTCAGACTTGTCACCAACCTGTCACAGACCCATTACCGGCACAGAAGACGGCTGATGCCACGGAGGTCACAGACACTGTTCGAGCACTCTGAAACAAGAATCAAGAGAGAAGAGACGGAGAGAGAGAATAGTCGGAGATATCGCTGAAGAAGAATCTGTCCATCCAGAAGTGGAAAGCATCAAAGAGAGTAATGCCAGAGAGGGGTGCGACGCTGGCGTTGCACTTAGAAGAGGTCACCTATCCTGTCATGAACCTGTCATGAACCTGTCCTGAACTGTCAGCTCCTGACAACTTGGGAGTCCCTTTCCCAGCTCCTTGGCCAGGGGTTGGTCCTCACACCATTTTAGGTAAATATAATTCTGTGTGGTATGTCCCTGTACCGTTTCTCTTTTCCACCCTTGCAAGGTACCAACGTCATGAGATTTTACTAAGTCTTTGTGTTTAACTTTTGATCATTTCCTTAAAGAAGTTGGTGTATGACATGTATTGGTATCAGACTCACAAAATTATTGCATAGATAAAGCTTTTAAAACTCCCTCGAGTCTGTGATCATTCAAAGGAAATAAAGGTAAATGTAATTTCTACCTATTATGCTAACAACGTGACCTATTGACCAGAGGAAATTAAGAACCAAGGTGACTAGGGTTGGTAAGATTTGGTGTAAAGGTAAATTTATCACAAGGAAAATATAAAATCCTGATCACAGTGCGGATTATTGGCTTATGTGTGAATTTTGATGGGCCCAGGTGAGTATGGTAGTTTTATGAGTAACCCAAGCTGGTAATCTTGCTGCATCAGTTTTTTCTTGGTAGCAGAGCTGTGGTTAGGTTTTAGTTAAATTAGGTAGAGATTGTGTATTGAAATATTGATTTATGTATTAACCAAAACCTGTATGTATTGTTTTATGTTGTCTGGAAATTCCCGGGAATATTGAATAGCGGGTGGTAAATGGAAGCCACACTGCAGTGAGGTTACTTGCCTTGATGAAGAAAGTGTGGAAGTTATTTAGAACTTGGAACACTGATTTAGGGAATATTTTTTGTATAAAAGTGAGAGTGATTGGTTGCAAAAGAGTTTGCTGGTGAAACTGTGGTCTTATATCACCTAGAAAGGGTAATACTAAAGGAGTAACAGGTTCTTTGATTCTTGTGTGAAGAGTAAGCGGAAATGGTTTTACTCGTAGTGTGTGAAGGGTAAGTGGAAAAGTTTTACTCACAGCAGGAAAAATAGACTTTTCTTTGAATTAGTAAATCAGGCACAGTAGCGGATGTTTATACATTGTTAATTAATGAAATGTATTTGTAAAATGTTAAGAAATTAAGTTTCGCATTACCTTGCAAAGGAGGGGTCAGTGCGGGTGCTGCACTGACATCACTGAGAACTGCGCTGGGATTGTTTGAGACAGCAGGCATGTAGCTGAGGTAAAATTGTAAAGGAGGGGTAAGTAGAGAGGAGCAAAACTGACATCACAGAAAAGCTGCGCAAGCATTGGTTAGAGGGAATAAGCAAAACAGATTTTGATTGGTCACCAGAATAAAAGACGCACTGGTATAGGAGAAGCATTAGAGTAAAGGCGAACATTTAATTAGTCGCCAAAATATAAGTCCTGATAATAATAGACAGTGGGATTTGTATGTGGAGCCACGATCCAACTATAATAGGGACCCGTCCAGACAGAAGTTTTTTGGATTTTCTCACAAGCAGTATATGAGAGGGAACCCACATAAAATGTACGGAGAGAAAAGAAAAATGTAATTTATGCAGAAAATAAAAAAATTATTTTAAAATGGATAAACCCATTAAAACTAGAGAAGGAATTATTACCCCCCCCACACAAAAATACAAAAGATGATGGAGTATTAGCATTTCCTGAGGACGGAGCATTTAATGGGAGAATTTTACACAATTTACACATGAATGAGTTAGAACCAAGACCTAGATTGACCCAGTACGAAGCTTTAGAAGAATGGGAGACTGAGGCCTTTGAGCGAAACTGATCATGAAGTAACATTAACACGAGTAAATGTTATCCCAAGTTTCCTTGAGAAACTTGAGATAGTCATATGAAACGATGGAGACAAGCCATGGTGGTGGCAGAATTATATCCTGTAATGACCACAGAAGAGCTGACAGGAAGTAAATGTAAAGAGAAAATAAAACATTTAATGATAGGTAGCAGGGATTCAGAAGATGATCATTTTGAAGATATTGTAATGAAGAATCCTTCACCATATAAAGAAGGATTAAATAGAATTACCCTTAGCGCCCCAATTCTGAAAAACACCTTTAGTTCCGCAGGTTGTACATGAGAATACAATGGAAAAGGTACTTCAAGAAAAAGAAAGAGAAGCTATGAATAAAAATAGAAGCGAGTTACTTCAGAAAATAACCCAGCTGAACACAAATCCTGAAGCACTAACGATACTAGTGACTATAGGTGCCGTTGTTCCCTTATATGGGGATAAGTAAAACACCTGTCATGACTACCCGGATCATACGACCCAGAAAAGAAAAAATAGTAATTGATGATCAGGCAAGTGAGTGCGAGTCGATAATTTCCTTAATGGATTTGCTAATAAGAGAGCCAATGAACGATTCATTCAGAAAAGTCACACCAGGTTGCTCAAAAGAGGTACAAATTGAAACATCCACAGGGACTAAATGTGCCACTGTAGTAACCCCAGAAGAAATAGAAAGGTGGACACGAGAAATAGAAAGGCCAAAACCCCAGCCAAAGATATTGGATACATTTAAATTAAGAGTAGACTTGGAAGAAATATTAGCTGGAAATGTAGGAGTAGAAAGATTAAATACTTTTAGCGTGGAAGAGTTGCTATTTAAATGCAGAAGTATCACCCCAAATACAAAAATATTTCATGAGAAATTATTGAATTTTGCTTCAGAAATAGGAATCGACATAGGGATATCCAAAGTACTACAGAAACCATATGGAGTAGAATTTTCTGATAAAGATTTAGAAAACATGAATGTGTCAGGAAGGAAATTACAGATAAAGGAATTGTTAACATTGCTGCAAAAATGGGGAGATTTGGATAGATGGAAAAGTAGGTGGACAAAGAAAAAGGAAGAAGCACAGATGAATCGAACAATATCTGAGTATTTAATGAAAGAAACAGAAAAGGTTGAAAGGTTGTGCCAATGAAAGAAGTTCCCGGAGGAGGTTATGTACATGTCCCATGGACTTGACAGGATATTATATCTTTTACCAATGATTTACCTAAACTTAGAGAAAAAACAGTAGAATGGTACAGGCAAGTTGAAAGGTTTGTGAAGGTTTCAAAAGTTTCATTGCAAGATTTAGATGGTTTATTTGACATAGTTGTACCGGCTGATTTATGGGCAGAATGTAAAAGTACAATAGATTGGCCTAATAATGAGTACCCGAGGGATGAAAAGACAGGAGCCCCGTCAACGGAAGTAAGGAACTGATAAGGTGACAGCTGGTAATCGTTATGCTGACCAAGTTGCCGAACATTGTGCTAAATACAAAATAGTAGTAAACAAGAAAATTGAAACATGTGGAATCAGCTGCCAACTTATGCTACTTGGGGGCATATGAACATGGGAAGAAGTAAAAGACCTGCAGGATGAAGTAGACAAGAAAAAGAGTAGTGGGAGAAAATAGGTTGTCAGAGAAGGGTTGAAGATGGTGTGTGGGTTTACTTGGATGGAAGATCAGTGTTGCCAAACTGTATGCTTGCACCCATGACTAGAATGTATCATGAAGACACCCACCTAGGCAGAGATGCTACGATTAGACTTTTCAGGCAAGATTGGTTCAATACAAGGTTCAGGAATGTTGTAGAGAGTCTTTGCCAGAGGGGCTTAACTTGTCAACAAATGAACCCAGGCAGGAAAACAGTAGTTAGCACAGGAAGAGTTGGGAAAGCAGAGGGTCCATTTATAAGACTTTAAATTGATTTCATTTGATAACTGGTTTGTCGAGGACTGAAATATGTACTTGTCATAGTTTGTTTATTTTCAAAGTGGGTGGAAGCATACCCGACCAGAAGGAATGACAGCTTGACAGTGGCCAAACTCTTATTGAGGGAACTCATTCCTCGATTCGTTTTCCCAGATACTATTGAATCAGACAGAGGGTCTCATTTTAATAATGAAATAATTTGATTGATTTGTGAAGCATTTAAAATTGAACAAAAATTGTATTGTGCATACCGCCCAGAGGCTTTTGGAGTGGTAGAACAATTGACTAGTACAATCAAGTCTAGACTAGGAAAGGTGTGTGCATACACCCCACTGGAATGGCCTGATGCTTTACCTCTTGTCCTGATGCGACTCAGAAGTATTGCAGATAGAAATACAGGTCTCTGTCCCCATGAAATACTCATGGGAAGGGCAATGAGGCAAGCCTATATACCAGGACACAAGATGTTGAATATATCTGATAATTTGGTACCAGAGAATTGCAAAGAGTCGGCTGACCAAGTGCGTTCTATCTCTCACCAGGTTTGGGAAGACGCTGTTGCCAGGCAGCCAAACCAAGAGCATGATCTGAATCCCAGTGACTGAGTTGTTGTGAAAATCACAATCGAGAATCCTGCCTAACACAAAGGTGGGAAAAGCCACATCAGGTTATATTGGTTACAACGATTAAGGAAAAATGGTTCTGTCAGGTAGAGCTGACATTGATTTGGGGTACAGTAAATGTAATTAAAAATGGTATGCTCTCTTAACACACAAATATTCAAAAACAGTACTCAATGAATCAGTTCTGCGCTGAACGAGATTTGATCAAGTGTTTATCAGAATTACTTAATTTCATGATAAGCAATACAATTCATACAAATAAAAAGACTGTGAAATATAATTGTGTACAAGGAATTCTTACAGTGTCTATGGGTGACAGCTGTGCATGGTGAGAAAGTAGTGAACAATATGTACAGTGTCAACAAATTTCTATATACAATCGTGTCTTTGGGAAAGGCCAGAGCTTGATTTTAATCCAGAAGTTTCTTTCCTAGTACAGAAACCCAGTCAATCTGGACCTAAATAGTGCGTCGACGTTTCGACCCTTTGGTGCCCCTGTTGGTGGTCACGGCGGGTCTTCCTCAAGACAAGGATGCGGGGATTATATGTACACAGTCGAGCTTACCCATACTGTAACCACATAATCAAGCTCACTTACAAAATTGTCATATGTTTATGCATAATATTAGATGATTACAAGCATTACCTGTAATTGTTTTCACAAGTCCAGTGTGCTATCTTGTACCTCTGTAACAAGTCTCCTACACAGGACCTAGCAATTTACAAGTTAATCGTTTAAGAAAAATATCATGACACCAATTGTAAATATATTAGATATCCTTTAAACCTCTGTAAATACATGGAATTTCTGGTACGTTACTCAGCCACATGTATTTTACTTCACCATGTGTGATCCTAATTATCTTGTGTGAATCTGGATTTATTCACTTCAAAAGTAGTATCCTACTTCTGGTTTTAAAATGTTTAAAAAATGTTTGAGTGATCTATTGCCCTCTAAAAACCCACCCACCGTGTACAACATATTTATCATGTCCTGCAACCATGGGACTGGGCACCCTTTGGCGGAACGCAATCCTACTGTGTACATTTCCACACACACTTTTAACATGCATCGGACCTTGCCAATGACAGGTTCCGAGCACATCATAACAGGACACCACGTCCGTCAAACACCTTGTATTGCTTATCATGAAATAAAGTAATTCTGATAAACACTTGATCAAATCTCGTTGAGCGCAGAACTGATTCATTGAGTACTGTTTTTGAATATTTGTGTGTTAAGAGAGCATACCAATTTTAATTACATTTACTGTACCCCAAATCAATGTCAGCTCTACCCGACAGAACCATTTTCCTTTAAACGTCTAATTACCCAGGTTCTGAGGAATACAGGGTCACCCCATGTTTTGAACTGGATTAGTTACAACAACAGCTGTAGAATGTACAGGCTTGCCTAATTGGATTTATGCAAGCCATACAAAGAGAGCGCAAGCACCTGACGAAGTAGATCCCCAACTAACTCAAGCAGATGAGGTGGCTGATGTTTGTACAGCTGAAGGATCACAAGTAACAGATCCTGAAATAGCTGAACAAGAACAACCTAGCACTAGTCAGGATGACTGGATCCCAGTAGTAGACATGCCTGAAGTAATTATGAGAGCAAGAATTCAAACTTGATTAGAAAGACAGGATGAGAGTGAGGATGAGTCAGGAGTAGAAGAACGTGCTCCGATTACAGAAAATAAAGCTATAAAAGAACCTGAGCAGGACCAGATAAGGAAATAAAAGCAACATCCACAAGTCTAAGGAGGGAAAGGTAGGCATTAGAGAAAACACCCAGGCAGAAGAAAATCAAGAAATTAAAAGACCTGAGAAGGACCAGTTAGGAAAAGAAAAACAAGTTCAGGAAGTAGAAGAAAGCCAAATCAAACAAAATCCTGAACAGGGTCAGATTAGAGAAGAATAATACATGCAGGCAGAAACAGCTAAGGAGATAAGCCCTGGACAAGGTCAGATGGAGTGGAATTCAGAAGATGGAAATAATCAAGTTGTGCCACAAATCAATTAAAATAAAAGACCTCTTGAAGAAACTGAAAGCACAGTGCAAGCTAAAAGGGTCAGGAAAGGTGATAATTGGCCTAGTATTATTAAGAGACTGAAATATCACCTTAAGACAATAAGTGAAGAACCTGACCAAGTAAATGAAGTAACCAGCCAATCTGGAGCGTCCACAGAAAAGCCAAGAAGGAAAAGTCCACAATTGAAAAGACCGAATAATAAATTCAAAGGTCCTGAATGGAAATATGTCATTTTTGAAGATTTTGAGAAACTTGAAATAAGTGGAGATAGTGATGAAGAATTAAATGCTGATTGAATTGACGACCAACTTGAAGAAAAATTCCTCAGGTTGTATTCTGTCCAAAAGTTAAAAAGAGGGGAGACATCTTCCTAGTCTAAAATGAATGACAACAGAGCTGCTGGAAAACGAAACAAAACTGTGTAAAGAAATGCTGTAGAATATGTACATGTAGCACATTTCTAGTACTTATAGTATGGTTAGTAATGACAATAAATACAACAAAAAGGGAGAGGAGAGATGAAGTGGATTCGGTCTCCCCAAATACAATTACTTAAACAAAAAGAATCCACACAAGGATGTTTCTGGCGTGGGCCCTACAGTGGTGGGGAGCACACAGTGTTCTTTAAATACCCCTCGCACACCAAAAGGACCCTTGGTGTCATGCTTCATCATTGGGGTCTTTGCACTCCTCTACAGGATGCGGCGTGCTACTAACCGATGGAAAATGTGGGAGCACAAAGATTTTTGACTATGTGTGGTGTGAGGAGGGGTTCTGTTATTAAGTGAGTGGTGGGTTCGAAAAAGCGAGGATAGTGAAAAGTTAAAAAGTGCCTAGCACGTGAGGTCTAATAAATTTTAATGAGCCTCCATGCTGGCACTGTTAAAAGGGGTGGTGTTGAGGTATTTTGTATGTTAATGTACTACACCTCATGTGTGCGTTGACATGTTTCGAAGCTAGGCTTCTTCTTCAGGACGGGGTGCACAGATCCCCACCTTACTCACGTCAAGATGTCCCTTAGCATCACTATTAAACTCAATATTGTTTAATTCGGCTATCCGAGGATAGTATGTGCCTAATTATTATTTCATAGATATCTGCAATGTATACCTGAAATGAAAGGGAAAGAACACAAAAAAAGAAACATATGGCATTATAATTGTGAAATATCCAACATGCTGGTTCAGTGACCTAGAAAAAATGTGAGGGCAACACTACCTAGACATAATATGTCATCCTATTCCAGTGAGATGCCCTGAAAAGGAAAAGTTGATATATTATTGGCAAAAGAGGGTGGAGTCTGTAAAATTTTTAAGGTGCAACATTGTTGCTCCTACATTCCAGATAAAAGTGTTGAAATTGGAAGATATGTAAAAAATATCACAAATTTGGAAGAAGATTTAAAATCACTGGAAGTTGACAGTGTATGAAAGAAACTAACAAATAGTATTTCCTATGTAGGTAGTTGGTTTTCTAACGTAGGGTATTATAGGTAAAATACTGATGCTAATAATGGGAATAACTTTATTAGTTTTATTAGTTTTAGCAATAATGGTTTGGTGCAAATGCTGCAGGAGAAGAAAATGGTATGGAGAGAATGAAAAAAGAAGGAAAAGAAAATATGAAGAAATTCAGCTTGAAGAAATAAAAGGAGATATTTACAAAAGAATGAAGGGTTTTCAAAATAAGAAAGGAAAGGGAAAATCTAAAAGAGTTGAAGAGATTGAAATGGAAAACTGCTAAAGTTGGCATCTGGTTTGGTGATTAAAATTAGTGATGGCATAGAATGCCATCAAAGAATGGATTGATGGAGCAAGGATTCATAAAGAGACTTGCGCAGATACAATCCTTTCAAATAACGTGTAATATTGTAATCAACATGTTCGTAAATACTAATAATTGCATTGCACCTTTTTACATTGAAGCTTGTCTATGTGTTTTACTAATAAGTAACTTGAGTGTCTAAAATGGCTGCCAAAAACGGGTGAACTTTCGGCGCATGCGTCTACTGCATCTACGTAGTAGGGTGTCGATCACTTTGGTAGGAAGTCTTTGCAGCTGCCCAATAGCTATCAAAATGGATGCTTGGAACTCACATGTTAATGCACAAGCTGTGCTTGAACTAACTCTCTCACGGTTTACTAAACTGCTACTGCAATAGTTAAAATAAGCTAAAGGGATTAGAGTAAGAATAAGTGGTATACAGTGCATTCATTTATTTTCATATTCTAACATGTTTTTCTATAACTTTATTATTAGTTCGTATTTAGGCCTGGAGGGTGTCTAAAATCTCCATCACACAAGGTTTATGTGCAAGCGCACCAAACTCTGTCAAAATCGATGATGTGCCATTGAAACCCAGCCAAGGACACTTTAGCAAAGAAGCGCTTGGGCACCTCACCTCTCGTCCCGGAGATGGAAAGGAGAAGAAGTCAAATATTGCATATATTGTAAACAACATTAATATGAAATGCGGTTGGGAATAAAGCATGGAAAAGTAAAACTGACCTGTCACAGACCCATCACCGGTGCAGAAGATGGCGGATGCCACGGAGGTCAGAGACGCTGTTCGAGCACTCTGAAAGAAGAATCACAAGAGAAGGGATGGAGGGAGAGAAGAGTTGGAGATATTGCTGAAGAAGAATCTGTCCATCCAGATGGGGAAAGAATCGAAGAGAATAGTGCCAGAGAGGTCACCTATCCTGTCCTGAACCTGTCCTGAACTGTCAGCTTCTGACTACTCAGGAGTCCCTTTCCCAGCTCCTTGGCCAGGGGTTGGCCCTCACACCATTCTAGGGAAATATATTTCTGTGTGGTATGTCCTTGTACCATTACTCTTTTCCACCCTTCCCAGGTACCAATGTCATGAGATTTTACTAAGTCTTTGTGTTTTACTTTTGATCATTTCCTTAAAGAAGTTGGTATGACATGTATTGATATCTGACTCACAAAATGTTTGTATAGATAAAGCTTTTAATACTCTCTCGAGTCTGTGGTCATTCAAAGAAAATAAAGGTAAATGTAATTTTTACCTATTCCACTAACAAACTATTAACTATTGACCAGAGGAAATTAAGAACCAAGGTGACTAGGGTTGGTAAGATTTGGTGTAAAGGTAAATTTATCACAAGGAAAATATAAAATCCTGATCTCAGTGGGGATTATCGGCTTATGTATGAATGTTAATGGGCCCAGGTGAGTATAGTAGTTTTATGAGTAACCCATGCTGGTAATCGCGCTGCATCAGTTAAGCTTTCTCTCGGTGTGTACTGCTAAGGACTGAGATTCTTGTCCCTCATACATTGGCGCTGTTACTTCTCATCTTAAACTTATGAAGCATATGAAAACCTGTCTATTTGATAGTCAGTTAAGTATTTCTTTTTTCTTCTCTTCTGTGTTTTCTCTAGTGCCAGACTACCCCTTGGGACCTCTGTTCACTTGATAAACAGTAAACAAACTAAACTAACTATAACTTGGAACTTATATCATAACTAAGTCGTGGCGACCACAGGCTCTTAGATGTATCATTACAGCATTAAAAAGATATATTATATATTTGTATGGTTCTTTACAATCCACTGTGTAGACTTTTAATGGATTTAAGAGAGGCAATAGGGAGAATTTATAACTGTAAAGCTAGGTAGACTGGCATCCAAAGATATTATTCACATTCACAAGGACCCAGCCCAAAAAGTGTTTACTTGGCTTCTCTAAGTCAAGCGTCACTACTCAACCTTTGCTCAATGAATTTTAGTGGAACAGTGCAAAGATCCAAACCTATGGATTTCCAGGCTAAAGAGAAAAGTCTAGTTTCATAGATAATTGGGGACAAATGATACCCTCAATAGCATTTGTAAATCTGCAGTTCTGTGTGCACAGAAAGAGCACAGCTGTAATGTTAGCCCTTTTGTTGGAGATCCAAAAGAGATTTTTTTAATTCCAGCACTACACCAAGGACGGTGGCGCAAATGTTCTTCTCTAGCGCGTGCTGTAGGATCAAGCAGCAAAACCTTGAAAGAAGCAGTGGAGTGTTATCTGATGTTTGGGAATAAAACCAATAGAAAACAACTGCACGTCATCCAAGATCAGAAAGATGCAAAAAGAACAGAGGATGAACGGAATGCTGAACCAATCAAACATTAACCCCCAGTCACAGATCTGGTTAAATCCATGTTTTGTTTGCATGCCACACCCTTCCAGCCATATGCAAATCAGTATTAACCCTGCACAGTCCAGCAGGAACTGCCAGACCAGGTCCCTCCTAGACTTGAAAAAAGTATCCTGAGACCAATTTCGGGGGTTTCCTCATCGGCCAGGCTAGCTTGAATGTTGTAGTTTAGCGAGCAAGGGTCTCACATCTGGGCATACCCTTCCAACTTAGGACAACAAACGCAAACAGAACATATGGGGCCAGATGTAGGAGCCCTAATACTGGTCGGAAACGGCCGATTTCGGCCGTTTCCGACCGGTATTAGGGTTTTCAGATGTAGGGGGCTGAAAACTACAGAATCGGTATATTTACCGATTCGGTAAAATTACAGATTCGGTAAATTACCGAATCGGTAAATATACCGATTCTCTAATTCCAAATGTAGGTGGCACAGTTTACAGTGCCACAGGCCCTTAAGAGTCGGTATTTTACCACACAATCCTATTGTGTGGTAAAATACCGAATTCAGGTGTGCATGCACATCTGTGCATGCACACCTGTGCAATGTGACACACAGACATGCCCTTAGGGCATGTATGTGTGCTACATGTCACACAAGCCTGTACTTGGGGTGCTAGAGGGTGTCAAAGTGACACCCCCTGCAACCTTGCAGGATTCGGTATTTACCGATTCGGTAAATACCAAATCGGTATTGCCCATTGATTCCTATGGGCTTCAAGGCCCATAGGAATCAACGGGCAATACCGAATCTTGCAGATTCGGTATTCCTGAATTCGGAATTACCTACATCTGCCCCCTTCCCATTTACAGACTCTTAAATACCGAATCGGTAAAATTCGGTATTTAAGAGTCTGTAAATGGGAATTACCTAAATCTAGCCCATGATGGACAAGATCATAAGGAGAGCAGAGAAATGTGTCTAAGCATACCTTAAAAAAGAGACATTCAGCATAAATCACTGACTTCAGAAAAATAGGGATACTGAGACGACTACTATTGGTGAGACCGTAAGATTAAATGTATTTTACATGTTTAATTGGCAACACTTGTCTTATTTGTCATGGCACTATAGTCCTTTGTATTACATTTTAAATATAGTTAAAAACACTAATTATAATAATATTTATAGGGTGAGGGTGACCAAATTTGGGGAAGAAGAGAAGGCAGGATCAGGACCAATTTTACATTTAGGTACTTTTCCCCACTGCTTCATCTGCCAGTGTGGTATGGCGTGTTGACAATGGCCAGAATACAGAGAAATACAAAAGTTTATTATGCCTGCCTGAAAGAATGTTCAAGGTTTATATCTGCACAATTGCACATTTTTAGGAAACCGTGACGTTCATTAGCTAGTAAAAATATAAAGAAAGGTGTTATCTAATGGTTGTCTTCAAACACTGCTCAAGCACTAAAGTGCCAATTTATTTAATAATGGGTTTTGAAGTTTGAAATATTCTTATGACAGTTATAATAGGATTATGCAAACACTGCCACTCATACAACATATAATTATGCAAGGCCCACCTTAATCCTAACTGAATTGATTTTGGCTTCTATTAAATGCAGCTGTAAAACAGATCCGGCTTCATTCTAGTAAGACTATTGTCTGCCTGTCATATTCATTGCATGGAAATATCTCTTTGAATGTTAACCACTCAGGAAGCTAAATAAATTACTAAAAATGAAATGAGTTTGGTATTTCTCTTCACGTCAGCGGGTCATTGTTATGGATAGGAGATATTGGAATGTGGTTTTGAGAAATTACATTTTTATTGTGTGAACTTCAAAAGGTCTCAAGAATAATTTCCTAATATTGAATCAAATATAAATGTTACTAGGACGTGCAGTACAGTTATTAAACAAGAAACAGGATTTACAAAACCAAAGCTAAATTTTTCCAGTTAACTGCATGCATTCGGTGAGTGGAGATTTTGATGTATTGTATTGTATGCTAGAATTTGTATGGTGCTTCACACTACTAATGAGGCCCTAAAGCACGTGTGACACGCTAAGTAAAAGCTATTCAATTATTTGGGCAGTTTGGAGGTTGTGGGTTTATGGTGTGGCCTACATGAGACATATTGGATGTTGTCTGAGACTTTTTGGGACCTGCCTCAATTGTGTCAGGGAAAACTTGTGGCAGCATTTAAACATAGGAAGAAGCCCAGAGAGATAGAGATGCACATGAAGACATTCACCATCTTCTGGATAGTAGGGAGGAAGACTATCCCGATTATTGGGTTTGGCTGATATATTGTGGGTGTGTGGTCTTGCCTTTGTGGTTTGAAGAGTGGATGCAGTGATTGGCTCTCCAGTTTACCTCTTGATTGCCTAAGGAAAAGGTGATTCCTTGCAGTATTCATAATGCTGCACTGCACAGTGCTATGCACATGAAAAGATGCGAAGTGCCTCCTTAAGGTTAGTTAGGAGAGAAAACCAGAACACCAGAAAGAAACTTAGCAATTTGTATAACCTTGGATAGTAGGCACCAAAACCACCCTGTAATCAGACCAGAGAAAGAGCCCATCATGAGATGTTCGAGAAGATACAATCTCAGAGAAATCCTGCTACCCAAAAAGAGCGCCAAAAAGCAGGAACAAAAAGGTGAGAGTAGGAAATGAATGCAATGAAAAATCTGTAAAATAATGCATTTGAATGCAGCCTTCTGTGGACCAAGCCTCCTTTTATATGGTTTAGACTGGAATTGATGTCGCAGACAAAGATGTTGGCTCCATTTTGGATTGGGAACCTCAGTGACAAAGACTGCAGAACTGACCATATCAGAGCCCCACTCTGTTCAATATTTACATTCAATCTTTTGCTCAGGTGATCAAATCCCTGGGGTTTACGCTGGTGTCGTAAGCAGAGGACACTCAGTTTGTGCTTTTCTTTTCTGATAATCACTTGTCAGACTTGGGCAACTGTCAGAAGGGAATATCCACTGATGCAGAGTGGATGAATACTAATTGCTTATGTATGATTGTCAGCAAAACTGATATCCTCCTCTTAGGAAAAGATACTCATTCTTGGGGCGGCCACTGGTAGCCTCCTTCCTTAGGGCTCCTCCCGCTCCTAAGCCATTAAAAGCATAGGAGTCTGAGTGGACAGTGCTCTATCATTTGAAGCACAGACTAAAACGATAGCAGTCATGTGTTGTGGGCTCTGGAGAGGGCTTAAATCTATTCTGGGTTTTTTCACAATCTGTAACTAGCAGACTCCACCTGGTTCAATACTGCAGCCAGGTTGCTTTTCTCCCTTCCAAAGTTTTGCTCTGCTTCTGGTCTTCTTCGTAGATTGCATTGGCTCCCAGTGGATAGGCATGTATGTTTCCAGCTCTTGTGTATTACCTATAAAATCTTGCACTCCCAGGGAGCTCCTATCTTGGCCAATTTGGTATCGCCAAACTATGGGGCTATTATGATTGCGGAATTTCCACATCCTCCGGGCCGGCGGAAGCCACCGCCGGCCCGGAGGATGCGGAAAAACCGCAGCGGACCCACCAAAGACCCACCGCCACATTAGGATGGCTGGTGGGTCCTGGTTTCCGTCCGCCACTTTTCCACCGCGGTTGGCTTACAACCGCGGCAGAAAAGCTCTAATATGGTGGCGGTGTCTCTCAGACACCGTCCGCCATATTAGGATTGCTGCCAAGATATGCTTTTCCGCGCCGGGTTTACCGCCGTTGAAAAGCATACGGATCTTCACTGCAGGGGCCCGTTGCGGGCCCCCTAGGTGAAGAGGTGGGGGGTGCACATGGGGGGTACCTATGGTACCCCCCTGCATTTGTATGCAGAAAGCGGCAGGCACCGCGCGGTGCCTGCCACTTTCTACATACAAATGCAATGCATGCATTTTTAACATTGCTGCGGGTGCAGCTTGAAGCTGCACCCGCCGCAATGTTAAAAATAGAGGATGTGACCGCCCGGGTGGCGGTCACATCCTAATAGCACAGGAGGGAACGCCGCAGCCCATGCGGACGTTCCCTCATCCTCGGTGATCGCGGACGGACTCAAGTCCGTCCGCGATCATAATCGGCCCCTAATAGTTCGTTGGATTCAGCCAATTTGAATCTGGCCACAATCCCTAGGTTCAAGAGAGCAATAGAGGGAGGCCGCTCCTTATGTGCCAAGTCCCCAATTCTCTTAAACATGCTTCCACTCCATCTCAGAATCCTTCAGAACCACTTGCAGTTTAGAAAATCATTGAAGACCTGACTTTTCCCTATGTAAGCTCTCTTCTCTCAATATGTTCTGCACCATTTTTCTGCAGTTAGTTTTTCACATTAGACGAGCGCAGGGAAGCCCCGCTGTTGGGGAAGCTACGTGCTTTACAAAATCCTATAGCAAAACATATTCATAGATATAAGGCTTGTTACAGATACCCTTCCAGTAGAATAGCATTTCCTCAAAATGGCATGAGAAAGCAATAAAACCGATCCCCATTTTTGACATCTCTCCTACCTTTGCTTCTTTATGGAGACTTGGGTAAATATAACAGCACTTCTGTGTATCCCCTTAGCTATACCAGATCACTATTCATTGATTAAACTAGATAGAGAGGGTAGACTTGGTGGTGGTGTCACTATTGCATTCCACAACTCCCTCCATGTTGAACGAATTTACTCTTTAATATCTGACTGGGAAGAATTATGTGTTTTCAAAAATGTAATTTCTTCCACGGATTTTTGGAGTGTAGAATTGATATCTTGCCCCGCAACCCCCTAGTACAAAGACATTCTTTAGTCACTCTTTAATTGACTGTATCACACCACACATTTTGGCCACAAGTAACTTTTTGCTCCTAGGGTATTATAATATAACAGGAAAAATATGGAGGATGCTGATGTGATTCAACTTCTAGAGGACTTGAAAACTCTAGGACTCACACAAAAAGTGTCATGACCTACCAACAGGACTGGGCACACCCTTGACCTTATATTAACTAATTCTGGGGAACTCATATGTGAACTTCCCAGTCCTATTACTTCGACTGACCACCACATGATACAATTTTGGATTTCATGTAGAAATACACCAGTTAAGTCAGGCAAAAAACGTATTAAACCTAGCTGGGCTTTGAAGGATGCCGCTTTTTTCCCTTTTTCTGAGCTACATTTACCCATTTAAATTTTGCCCGGTGTCTACTCTGGATGTGTATCATGGTTCCCTTTGAAGGGTTTGTGACAAAAGTTTCATCCACTTTAGTGAAATGTCATGTTTGTTGGTATACTGAATATCTGCAAGAGTCAAAACTCAAATGCAAACGTTTTGAATGGAGTTTGCATGCCACTAACTCTCTGGTGGACAAATAAGCATATAGGTTACTGTTGAAAAGCTCTCATAAGCAGTTTAGGATAGCTCGTAAAGAGTATCTATTGAAAGAAATGAAAGACGGATTTATAAAGTGCATGGCTGCCCGGAAGCGTCCCAGCACTGTTGAGTGGACTGGCGGGAGAGAAGAAAGTTATGGGAAGAGCCAGGTTTTCAAGAGTTTACCGAAGGCGAGGAGGTTGGGTTCAGCACGCAGGACAAGGGGAAGAGAGTTCAAAAGCTTGGGAGCGTTGTAGGAAAAGAGGCGACCCCCTGTGCGGGCCCTCTTGATTCTAGGCATGAAGGCTAGATGTTGGTTGGCAGACCGAAGGTTCCTGGTGGCTTTGTAGGTTCGAATAATATCTTTTAGGATGGGGGGGCCCCTGCCATGGAGGATTTTGTTGGTGGTACATAAAGTTTTAGTGAACTGTCTCCTGTATAGGGATCCAGTGGAGCGATCTTAGGGCGGGTTTTGCTGAGCACCTATTGTTAGTGCTAGTGAGGAGCCTGGCTGCGGAGTTTTGGGCAACCTGTAGTTTGGCGATGACTTTCCTAGGGGCACCAAGATACAGGGCGTTACAATAGTCCAGTCTAGACAATAGGAGGCCCTGGATTAGGAGCTTCCTGGAGTCAGGTGGGAGGAGGGGAAGGATTTTGCGGGTGGTCTGGAGGATGCCATAGCAGGGCCCCACGGTTTTCCTGGCTTGGGTGTTAAACGTAAGGTCCTGGTCAAGCTAAATTTACAGGCTCTTGATGTCATGTTTTGGGGTTGGTGCTGGGCCCATGCAAGGCAGCCACAAGGTCTTGGGAAGAAAGTGAGATTGGTTGCCCAGTACCAAAATCTCAGTTTTTTCACTGTTAAGTTTGAGGTGTGAGCTGTCCATCCAATGAGTTATGTCTTGAAGGCAGGAATAGAGGTTGTCAGGGGGGTAGTCAGACTGGCTCAGAGACATGACGAGCTGGGTGTCGTCAGCGTAGGTAACAAGTTTAACACCATGAGGGGTGACTATTTTCTCCAGGGGGGACATGTACACGTTAAAGAGTGTGGGGCTCAGGGAGGAGCCTTGGGGGACTCCGCAGTGTATAGGGTCACGGTGGATTTCAAATTGCCCTCAAACACTTGAAAGGATCGGTTATGGAGGAAAGATTTCAGGCAGGATAGTGCGGACCCAGAGATTCCCAATCCCTTGAGCCGGTGAACCAGTTTGGAGTGATTTACAGTATCAAAGACTGCACTCAGGTCCAGGAGGATCACTGCCACTGATCCTCCTGAATCTAGGGTCTTTCTAGCCTCTTCCACTATAGCGATCAGGGCGGTTTCAGTGCCCTGTCCTCGGCAGAAGCCCGTCTGGGAGGTGTGGAGTAGTCCACTGGATTCAAGAAAAGTCGAGAGCTGGTGGTTGACAAATTGTTCAGCCACCTTGCTGATTCCGGGCAGTAGAGAAATGGGGTGAAATTACCCAGCTCGGAAGGGTCAAGATGTGTTTTTTTTAAGAGAGCTTTTACAATGGCCCTCTTCCAGCTCGGGGGGACAATTCCCTGAGAGAGGGAGGTATTAATTAATTTAACCATCGGGGGAATGATGGTAGGTGCGACAGTTTTTAGGATGTGTAGCGGAGCTGGGTCCAGCGGAGAGCCGCTTTTAATGGATTGGAAAATGGGAAGAAGAATCTCCTCCTTGATGGGAGAGAATGATTTTAGGCAAACATCTGTTTGCAGATGCTCAGAGGTAAGGGGTTCCAAGGGGTGGTCAGATTTATTGGGGGGAGGGAGTTTGAGAATATTCTGAATTTTATCATCAAAAAACTCTACAAGCTCATTACAGCGATCGTTGGAGGGGTCCAGGGGAGGGTGGGCATCTGGGATTTTGAGGAGCTTTTTTACAATGCGGAAGGTTTCCCTGGACGAGCTGGTGGAGGATCTGATTTTTTCCTCGAATAAGGCAGCTTGTGTGGTTTTGAGGGCCCTTTTGTAGATTAGAATAGAATAGTTGTATTCTTTCTTTTTTTGAGGTGAGCACTCTTTCCTCCAAGCTCTTTCAGAATTTTTACACTGTTTTTTTAGGAGCCAAAGATCCCTATTGAACCAAGGGGATTTGGACTTTCCAGTGTGAATGGGGGCAGGTGTTTTTGGGATGATAATGTCAAGTGAATTTTCGATCCAAGCAGAGAGCCTGGTGTCTGCTACTAGAATGTTGGGGTCGTTTGTTGGCGGGGAGAGTTCCAACTGTCGCCTCCACTCAACTGTGTCTAATTTAGACCAGCGGCGTTCGAGAGTGCTGAGAGTGGGATTGGGACGGGAGGTGACGGGAATGTGCCAGCTAAATGGGATTAAAAAGTGGTCTGACCAGGGCAGAGGGACGGGGTCCAGAACTTTAAGGTCAATGAGATTCAAGAAAATGGGGTCCAGGAGATGACCCTTCATGTGAGTGGGTTGGCCGTTCAAGAGGTGGAGTTGGAAGGCAGCGATATCTAACGCCAATTCAGTGGACACTATGTCTCCGGGATTATCAAAGTGGAGGTTCAGATCCTAGGATGGTGAAATTGGGTGAGATGCTGGCCATGGCGAGGGAAGATACCAGGAGTGAGCTGCAGAATTGACCTGGAGTGCCCGGAGGGTGGTAGATGAGTATCCCAGTCAGAGATTTCAGGAGGGAGAATTGGATGAGGAAATGGACATTTTCGTAGTCTAAAATGGGGCTGTCGCTAAAACGGCAGGTCAGATGGTCATTATGTATTATTGCAAAACCCCTCCCTTCCCGGTCGGTCTGTCAAGGCGTTGGATCAGAAAGCCGGGAGGCAACGCTTGAACAAGGTCTGAGTTCGAGTCTGGGGAGAGCCAGGTTTCTGTTAGAAACAGGACCTCCAGGCGGTGATCTTGTAGGAACATAGATATCTCGGGAGCATGTTTGGGCAGGGATCTGCGACTCGGCTGCGCGCTCCTTGCTTGCCGATTGAGTACTGCTCCGCCTGCCGCCTAGCTGAAGCGATGGGCGTGCCAGGGGGAGTGTCTGGCCGTGTGTGTCCGCCCTCCACTCAAGCAGCGTCAGCTGTGGTGGACCGGGTTCGGAGCACACAAGCCTGGAGGAAGTGCCTAGTGCAGGTAAGTACAGCGTGGTTAAAAGCAACAGTGCAGGACAAGGTTATTAAAAAATACAAACAAACAATCGCGCTAGCAGCACCCACGACTTGGCTACTATTGCTCATGTGGGCAATTCGATTAAGGAGCTGTACAAACTTTTAAATCGTTTTATAAAACCATGTGCCCGTTCTCGTACTATTGTGAATTGTTGGCGGATTTGGTTGACAAAATTAATCGTATTTACAAGAATTTTCCAACTGCTCTGTAATTTCAAGTGAGAGAACATCATTTTAATGAATGTCCTCCAAACACCAATAATATCTTGAACAAGTTTTAAGGTATGATCTCTGCAACAGGTGCAAAGGATGTTATGTATAGGCAAACCTGGCTCCCCTTTCTGCTCTTGTCCTCTTAGGATACCTACCAGACTTGCCATTGATATTGCACCAGATGTGATGGTGCTCTTGAATCTGTGCTAACCTCAGCTAAACCTCTAGTGAAATGGAAGTGTGCCCAAGTCTCGCCCATTCTCAATAAGCCTTCTGTCAATCCAGCGATTCTCTCTAATTACTGCCCGATCTCCTTGTTACCATTACTTGCTAAACTTTTAGAGAGTTATGTTAACTCTCAATTGACTCGGTCTATCATTCAGATTATATGAGGCAGGGATATGCGGCAGTGCCTTGCTTCGGTTCGGAGATTATCTTGGTAATTGAACCCAGAATATCTGCTTAGACTCCTTCCAATCTAGAACAAGGAGAATGAATAAAGGTGGACAACAGGGTTGCCTGACCCCTACATTATTTAACATCTATGTAGTGCCTCTCACACAGATAGTAAGAGCATATGGATTTCAGACAGTATTGTATGTGGATGATATCTAATAACTCATCTCCTTCGGGCCCGATCCAAGAAGCGAGTGATAGCGGCTTGGATGACTGACTCTGTCTCCAGTTAGATGAAGATGAAATGGAAATTGTGCTTGTTTTGATGTTTGCTTTGAATAGGTCGACAAATGCAGCTACACATGCAAAAAGAAGCAGATGACTTTAAAGTTGCAGTGATAAGCCTCCATTTAGAACTTTCTAATGTGATCAAATAGCACTGCTCCAGCTCTTCAACTATTTAAGAAACGAGTCAAGCCTAAAACTGCTGCAAAGACATGTCTTTAATTTGCACTTCCAGTATTCATTTTTTGTGATATGGCCCCTGTTCCTTGTCATACCCCCACACACGCATGTCATTGAAAAGCTTGAACACATTATTACTGTTGCATTTAGACAAAACCATAATCTTTGTCCACCTGCTGTAACAAAACACAATGCTAATGGTGTGTCTTTGCGATAGTGGCAAACTTTACCTGGCCCAATACCATCCATAGTAACTTGCTGAAATGGCAATCGGATAGTTGAACTGGTTACATCAGGTCAGGGGTGATACTGAAATTATTACTTTTGCTGCAAATAATGCATGCCTTAATACTTCCATTTCTTTCCCTATCCATGGCTACCTATCAGAACCCAGATCAAAGAACTAAATTAATTTAATTTTATATTGTAGCCAAAATAAACTTCACACCCTCCATCTACAACTCTCCTTCTGATGCCCTCTGGAAGCACATAAGTATTACTCCTTAACAATATCCAATTGTATATTCACAATTCTGCTAGGATCTTAACACAAGGTTGTACACATTGCCTACCACATCATTCTTGTGGCTGCCATTCAACCATAGCACTTTCCCCTCTTATAACACCTCGTAATTTTGCAAAAGTCATCAATCATTTCACCTTCAAAACATCACCAAAATCCCTAGCATCAATCTGAACTATCAACCAATCTTCATTATACAAAATATCTTTCACTTTGTCTTCTTTAAAAACAGCTAATGAGCCAAAGAATTAGCACATACATTTCTTCAATCCATGCCAAACTAAATATTGGCAGCTACCCTGACAAATATGGGTGTGGAATTACACACCACTTCCCCATTGAGGATAAATGCATTTTTTACGGTCTGTTGTAATAACAAATCTTTTCTGCACAAAACGTCTTTGAATGTCTTCTGCCAAACCACATACCAGTAACTCTTTCTTGGTAACTCACTAAAGCATTTCTTCTGCACATAATGTACTTGTACTTTCTTCTTTTTCTGTATACCACATCAATATCGCTACCAGACCATTCAAAGTAGCATTGACAGTGACACAAAATAAATAGCGTTGCACACATGATTTAAGTGCCTTGGGTGATGCAATATCTTTCTTTTTCCACTCAAGTTGCCATTTCTTCTTCAAGCCAAACGAATTCTGCCTGTTTTTTATCCATCCTCGAGCCACGTTTTTGATGAAAAATTATTAATACATTTTTAATAGAACTCATAAAGTTGTAAGCATGATGATAGTTGCTTTTTGCTAATAGTTTTTGGATTCTAAGTTATGGCTTTAATTATTTGCGTGAATTAATGTCATGTATTGATGAGGATATCATTCTGAAAAGGAACAATTTCAGTGATCCCTTCAGACAATGTGTACTTTAAAAAATGTTACTTAAACTTTTAATTTACTTTACATGCGTTCGGTTTTCTTTAAGGAAAACATGTTGCATTAACCCCTTCGCTGCTAGGCATTTTCTATTGGGGGTAGTTTGCGCTTAGGCCCCTGTAACTTTTAGACCATATAAGGTATCCATGCCAAATTTGCGCCCTTTTTTTCCAACCTCCTGGGGAGTCAAAAGGTACCCAAGGTTTGTGGATTCCCCTGGAGGGGACCCAGAAATCAGCCAAAATACAGCTATATTTTTTATTTTATTTTTAAAAATGGGAAAAAAGGGCACTAGATGAAAGTGTCTGTTTTTTTCCCTGCAAATGGTATCAAAAAGGGGTTGTGGTGCTGAAATCACCATCTTCCCAGATTTCAGGGACAAGCAGACTTTTGTCAGAAAACCAAAATGTTTTACACAGTTTTAGCATTTATCTGGGACATAGCCTATTTTTGCAATTTTTTGTGCATTCAACCTCCGTCCAGTTAATGGTAGAAATGGGCATGAAAGCAATAATGGATCCTGGAGAGCTATACATTTTTAAACAGTAGAAACTAACAGTTAAATATAGGAAAAATTTACAATTTGTTGAAAAAAACAGCCATTTGTGTCAACGTTTTTCACCTGTAACTTCTTCTAATTGTGGCAGATATATGAAATCAATATACCGTTACATTAGCGGGAACTTTCTGGTTCTGGGGATATATAGGAATTGTAGGTTCACCAAGAACTGGATGAACCCAGAGCAAATAACTGAGCAGCGTCTTGCAATGGTTATTATGTACCGGCGATATAGGAAATATTTTGGGAAAATGTATACATGGAAAAACTGGTATGAAAGACACCTATGTATTTCTGAAATAGGAACAAAATATAGAGTTTACAAACAGTAGATATTTGCACATTTTCGAAATCGGGAGTACCCATACTAGCATGAGAATTATAGGTCATTTTTCAAAATGACTTCTTTTTTACACATTCTCTTTCATTAGGAAGGCGGAAATGCATCAAAAGTCAATAGGTAGTAACAGTTGCTCTACAATTCTGAGTTCTCCTACGTTTCCTGATAAAAATGGTACCTCACTTGTGTGGGTAAGCCTAGTGCCCGCGACAGGAAACGACCAAGTGCCCAAAACGCAACGTGGACACACCACATTTTCACTGTGAAAAATGGCCCTTTTTTTTGCAAAGTGCCTAGCTGTAGTTTTTTATTCCTAGCTCTGCTGGCACCTAGGGAAACCTAGCAAACCTATACATTTTTTAAAGCTAGACACCCAGGGGGATCTAGGATCGGGTGACTTTTTTGGCTCCCACCGGGTTCTGTTATCCAGAATCCATTGCAAACCTAAATAAAAAATTGTCCAAAAAAACACATTTTCCTTATATTTCAGTGGTGGAAAGTTTTGGAATCTGCGTGGATCCACAAAATTCCATCCACCTAGCGTTTCTCAAAGTCTTTTGAGACAAATGGTACCTCATTTGTGTGGGTAGGCCTAGTGCCCGCGACAGGAAACAGCCCAAAACGCAAGGTGGACACACCACATTTTCACAGTGAAAAATTACCCTTTTTTTGCAAAGTGCCTAGCTATAGTTTTTTACACTAGCTCTGCCGGCACCTAGGGAAACCTAGCAAACCTATACATTTCCAAAAACTAGGCACCCACGTGAATCCATGATGGGGTGAAATGACTGGCTCTCACCAGGTTCTGTTACCCAGAATCCCTTGCAAACCTGAAAAATTGTCCCAAAAACACATTTTCCTCAAATTTCTGTGGTGGAAAGTTTTGGAATCTGCGTGGATCCACAAAATTCCACCCACCCGCGTTCAGCAAAGTCTTCTGAGAAAAATGGTCACTCACTCAAGTGGGTAGGCCTTGTGCCCGTGACAGGAAAAGGCCTAAAATGCAAGGTGGACACACCACATTTTCAAAGTGAAAAATTACCCTTTTTTTGCAAAGTGCCTAGCTGTAGTGTTTAAAGCCTAGCACTGCAGGCACCTACAGAAACCTAGCAAACCTATACATTTTTTAAAACTAGACACGCAGGATGCGAGGGAGATAGGGTTTGTATCGATCCCCCAACGTTTCTTTCCCAGAATCCCCTGCAAACCTCAAATTTAGCTGAAAAAATAACTTTCCCACACATTTTTGTGTCGGAAAGTTGTGGCATCAACGGGCTGACACAAATTTCTTACCACCCAGCATTGCCCCAGGTCTCCCTATAAAAATGGTACCTCACTCGTGTGGGAGGCCCAAGTTCCCGCGACAGGCAAGCGCCCAAAACGTATTGAGGCGACAACAACATTTCCTATCACAATACAAACTGCTTTTGCAAGGGGGGGGACTTGGGTTATGGACCCCATACTCGGCGGTCATCTAGGGAAACACACAACACCCACAAATGTCTTAAAAGTAGACACCCAGGAGATTCCAGGGAGTTATGGCTTGCGTGGATCCCCCAACGTTTTCTTACCCAGAATCCCCTGCAAACCTCAAATTTTGCTGAAAAAAATCACCTTTCCCACACATTTTTGTGTCGGAAAGTTGTGGCATAAACAGGCTAACACAAATTTCTTACCACCCAGCGTTCCCCCAGGTCTCCCGATAAAAATGGTGCCTTACTCGTGTGGGAGGTCCAAATACCGGCAACAGGCAAGGGCCCAAAACATATTGAGGCAACATCAAAATTGCTTATAACAAAACGACCTGGTTTTGCAAGGGGGGTCACCTGATTTTTTGGCCCGTGCTCGGCGGCCACCTATGGAAAACTACAAAACCCAATCATTTCTGAAAACTAGACTCCCAGGGGATTCCAGAGAGGCATGGCTTGCGTGAATCCCCCAACGTTTTCTTACCCAGAATCCCCTGCTAACCTCGAATTTTGCTGGAAAAAAATCCCTTTTTACATATATTTTGTGTGGGAAAGTTGTGTAATCACCAGGCTGACACAAATTTCTTACCACCCAGCGTTCTCCCGGTCTCCAAATAAAAATGGTGCCCCACTCGTGTGGGACGCCCAAGCACCCGCGACAGGCATGGGCCCAAAACGTATAGAGGCAACATCAAAATTGCCTATCAAAAAACAACCTATTCTTGCAAGGGGGGTCACCCTATTTTTTGGCCCTGTGCTCGGCAGCCACCAAGGGAAAACTACAAAGTCACACATTTCTGAAAAGTTGACACTGGGGGGATTACAGGGAGATATGGCTTGCATGGATCCCCCAACATTTTTTTACCCATAATCCCCTGCAAACCTCAAATGTAGCTGAAAAAAAAACACTTTTTCTATACATTTTTGTGTGGGAAAGTTGTGTATTCACTAGATTGACACAAATTTCCTACCACCCAGCGTTCCCCTGAGTCTCCCGATAAAAATTATGCCTCACTTGTGTGGGAGGCCCAAGTACCCGCGTCAGGCAAGGGCCCAAAACGTATTGACGCAACATCAAAATTGCCTGTCACAAAATGACCTGGATTTGCAAGGGGGATTACCTTTGTTTTTGGCCTCGTGCTCGGCAGCCACCTAGGGAAACCTACCAAACCCATACATTTCTAGATACCCAGGGATGCTAGAGAGGTATGGCTTGCGTGGATCCCCCAACGTTTTCTTACTCAGAATCCCCTGCAAACCTCAAATTTAGCAGAAAAAATTAATTTTCCCACACATTTTTGTGTGGGAAAGTTGTGGTATCAACGGGCTGACACAAATTTCCTACCACCCAGCGTTCCCCCAGATCTCTGATAAAAATTGTGCCTCACTCATGTGGGAGGCCCAAGTACCCGCGACAGCCAAGGGCCTAAATCGGTTCGAGCCGACATCAAAATTGCATATCACAAAATTACCTGGTTTTGCAAGGAGGTCACCTGGGTTTTTGGCCCCGTGCTCCGCAGCCACCTAGGGAAATCTACCAAACCCACACATTTCGGAAAACCAGACACTCTGGGGATTCCAGGGAGATATGGCTTGCGTGGATCTCCCAACGTTTTCTTACCCAGAATCCCCTGCAAACCACAAATTACCTGAAAAAAAATCACTTTTTCCACACATTTTTGTGTGGGAAAGTTTTGGCATCACCGGTTCGACACAATTTCCCTGCCACCCAGCATTCCTCCAGGTCTCCCTATGAAAATGGTGCCTCACTCATGTGGTAGGCCCAAGTACCCGTGACAGGCAAGGGCCCAAAACATATTGAGGCGCATCAAAATTGCCTAACACAAAACGACCTGGTTTTGTAAGGGCCCTGTGCTCGGCGACCACCTAGGGAAACCTACCAAACCGACACATTTCTGAAAACTAGACACCCCAGGAATTCCAGGGAGGTATCGCTTGCGTGGATCCCCCAACGTTTTGTTACCCGGAATCCCCTGCAAACCTCAAATTTAGCTGAAAAAAATCACTTTTTCTACACATTTTTGTGTGGGAAATTTGTGGCATCACCAGGCTGACACAAATTTCCTACCAGTCAGCATTTCCCCAGGTCTCCCAATAGAACTGGTGCCTCACTCGGATGCCCAAGTACCCATAACAGGCAAGCGCCCTTAACGTATTGAGGAAACATCAAAATTGCTTATCACAAAACGACCTGGCTTTGCAAGGGGGGTCACTTGGGTTTTTGCAACCATGCTTGTTGGCCACCTAGGGCAACCTACCAAACCCACACATTTCTGAAAAGTAGACACCCGGGCGTTCTAGGGAGGTATGGCTTGCGTGGATCCCCCAACCGTTTTCCTTTCCAGAATGATATATGATATATGATATAAAGGGTTTTGTAGCGCGCTCTATTACTAAAAATAGTATCCTGGCGCGGTGGTAAGACACATTCCGAGATTAGAAAAGAGATTAGGGGAATTAAAGAATGATGTTAAACAGGTGGGTTTTCAACCCCTTCTTGAAGGCTGTGATGGTCGGAGCAGCTCTGAGATGAAAAGGGAGAGCATTCCAAACCCTAGAGGCTTTGACCGAAATGGACTGGCCACCTAATCGGGAGAGCTTAAATCTGGGAACCCTCAGTTGATACTGATTGGCCGAACGAAGGCAGCGATTGGGAATGTACAGAGCAAACCTTTTCCTCAAGTAGACGGGGCCGGTCAAATGGGCCGCACGAAAGGCAAGGACAAGAATTTTAAACGTAATCCGGTGGGCAACCGGAAGCCAATGAAGGGTGCGGAGACAGGAACGGACACTAGATCTCATAGGGAGGTTGAACGCGGACGCATTTTGGATGACCTGAAGACGTTGGATCAAAAATCAGAATACCCTGCAAACCTCAAATTTAGCTGAAAAAAACACTTTTTCTATAACTTTTTGCGTGGGAAAGTTGTGTAATCACCAGGCTGACACAAATTTCCTTCCTACCACCCAGCATTCCCCCAGGACTCCTAACAAAAATGGTGCCTCACTTGTGTGGGAGGCCCAAGTACCCGCGGGAGGCAATGGGCCCAAAACGTATTGAGGCAACATCAAATATGCCTATCACCAAACAACCTGTTTTTGCAAGAGGGCTCACCTTTATTTTGGCCCCGTGCTCGGCGGCCACCTAGGGAAACCTACCAAACCCACACATTTCTCAAAACTAGACACCCGGGGAATGCTAGGGAGGTATGGCTTGCTTGGATCCCCCAAAATGTTCTTACCCAGAATCCCCTGCAAACCTCAAATTTAACTGAAAAAAAATCACTTTTCCCACACATTTTTGTGTGGGAAAGTTGTGACATCAATGGGAAGACACACATTTCCAACCATCTAGCGTTCTCACAGGTTTCCTGATAAAAATGGTGCCTTACTCATGTGCAAGGCCCAAGTACCCGCGACAGGCAAAGGCCCAAAATGTATTGAGGCAACATTAAAATTGCCTAGCCACATATCCACGGGATCCACATAAGCCATACCTCCCTGACATCCCCCTAGTGTCCAGTTTTCAGAAATGTATAGGTTTGCTAGGTTTCCCTAGGTGCCGGTAGAGCTAGGGTTAATAAACTACAGCTAGGCACTGTGAAAATGTTGTGTGTCTACCTTGCGTTTTGGGCCGCTTGCTGCTGCAGGCACTTGGCCTACCCACACAAGTGAGGTACCATTTTTTTCTGAAGACTTTGTGGAACAGGTGTGGGTAGAATTTTGTGGATCCATGCAGATTCCAGAACTTTCCACCACAGAAATGTGCGGAAAATGGTTTTTTTGGACAATTTTTCAGGTTTACAATGGATTCTGGGAAACAGAACCTGGTGAGAGCCAGTCAAGTCACCCCCATCCCGGATTCCCCTGGGTGTCTAGTTTAAAAAAAAATTATAGGTTTGCAAGTTTTCCCTAGGTGCCGGCAGAGCCTGGGTTAAAAAACTACAGCTAGGCACTTTGTAAAAAAAGGGTCATTTTTCACTGTGAAAATGTGGTGTGTCCACCTTGCGTTTTGGTCCGTTTCCTGTTGCGGGCACTAGGCCCACCCACAAAAGTGAGGTACCATTTTTCTCTGAAGACTTTGGGGAATGCGGGGTGTCTGGAATTTTGTGCATCCATGCAGTTTCCAGAACTCTCCACCACAGAAATGTGAGGAAAATGTGTTTTGTGGGACATATTTTTAGGTTTGCAAAGGGAAACCAAACCTGGTGAGAGCCAGTCAAGTCACCCCATCCTGGATTCCTTGGGTGTCTAGTTTTCAAAAATGTATAGGTTTGCTTGGTTTCCCTAGGTGTTGGCAGAGCTATGGTTCAAAGACTACAGCTAGGCACTTTGCAAAAAAGGGGTCAATTTTCACTATGAAAATGTGGTGTGTCCATGTTGTGTTTTGGGCCGTTTCCTGTTGCCTGCACTAGGCTTACCCATACAAGTGAGGTACCATTTATCTCAGAAGACTTTGGGGAAGGCGGGGTGGTTGGAATTTTGTGGATCCACACAGATTCCAGAACTTTCCACCACAGAAATGTGAGGAAAATGTGTTTTTTTTTGACAATTTTTTATGTTTGAAAGGGATTCGGGATAACAAACCCTGGTGAAAACCAGTCAAGTCACCCCATCCTGGATTTCCCTGGACGTCTAGTTTTCAGAAATGTATAGGTTTCTAGGTTTTTCAAGGTGCAGGCAGAGCTAGGGTTCAAAAACTACAGCTAAGCACTTTGCAAAAAAAGGGTCATTTTTCTTTGTGAAATTGTGGTGTGTCCACATTGTGTTTTAAGCCTTTTCCTGTCGTGGGCACAAGGCCTACCCACACAAGTACGGTACCATTTTTATCGGGAGACTTAGGGTAACACAGAATTGTAGAGCAACTGTTGTTACCTATTGACTTTCGATGCATTTCTGCCTTCCAAATGAAAGACAATGTATAAAAAAAGAAATCATTTCGTAAATGTGCAAATATCTACTGTTTCTAAACTCTACTTTTTGTTCCCATTTCAGAAATACATAGTTAACATTCATACCCATTTTTCCATGTATACATTTTCCCAAAATAATTGCTATATACCCGGTATATAATAAAAACCACTGCAAGACACTGCTCAGTTATTGGCTTTGGGTTTGTCACGTTCTTGGTGAACCTACAAGTCCTATATATCCCCACAACCAGAAAGGTCCAGCAAATGTTACTGTATATTGCTTTTCAAACAGCTGTCATAATTAGAAGAAGTTATAGGTGAAAACGTTGTCTCAAATGGCTGTTTTTTTTAACTAATTTTCAATTTTTCCTATATTTCACTGTTAGTTTTTATGAATAAACCTTGAAGGATCTACACAAATTACCCCTTGCTGAATTTAGAATTTTGTCTACTTTTTTATAATGTTTAACTTTCAAGGATCCATTATTTTTTCATAACCATTTCTACCATTAACTGAAAGGAGGTTGAAAGCGCAAACAATAACAAAAATAGGGTATGTCCCAGAAAAATGCCAAAACTGTGTAAAAAATGTTTTTTTACAAAAGTCTGCATGTCCTTGAAAGCTGGTAAAAGATGGTGATTTCATCACCACAACCCCTTTTTTGATACCTTTTGCAGAGAAAAAAACAGACGCTTTCATCTTTTTCCCATTTTTCCAAAAAAAACAAAATGTAGCTGTATTTTGGCTAATTTCTGGGTCCCCTCCAGGGGAATTCACAAACCCTGGGTACCTTTAGAATCCCCATGTTGTTGAAATAAAGGACACAAATTTGGTGTGGATACCTCATGTGGTCAAAATGTCACAGGGGCCTAAGTGCAAAGTACCCCAAATAGTAAAAAAAAGGCTTAGCATGGGGGGGAAAAGTCCTAGCAGCGAAGGGTTTAATAATTCTGCTATCACTGCTATCGAAGTAATGCCATGAGTCCTGGCAGCGAAAACTGTACCCCAAGTGGTACAATCCACTATCGGGGGAGCTATCCCCATTGGCAAGCACATTGTCAGTATTCTGTGTTTTGTGGGCCTGTATGTGAAAACACTTCCTCTAGCCGTGCTATTTTCTGTGCTATCCAGAATGGCATTTGCTCATGTTTAGTAGACATTCTTCCCATAACTACGTTTAGTGTTTGTGGGGTGATTTTTGTTGCAGTCCCTTGTAGTTGACCTGCTGGTGTAACCCTTGTAGGTTGAAGTGTGGGAGTTCTCATCACAAACTGTCTCACGTTTCTGTAAAGTTGTATTATTTCTTTTTGAAGTGGACGTAAGTCTGGTAGTGGCAATATGTCAACTTCTGGCTGTGGTGTGTGAGCAGCTACGACTGGCTGAGTTGCTCTGTTTCTGCTGAGCGGACCGAGTCTTACTTTATCTGTGGTGTGTGGGAGGGTGCCATTAAACCAGTTTATATGCTCCTGGTAACTGACCGGAACGTCAATGTCCTCGTATGGACACAATATTCATCCGCTGCTTCAGATGGAGTGTAAGAATTAAATGTCTTTGTGTGTGCATCTGCAGGTGGGAATTTTACCCATGAATAGAATACCTCTGTCCTGTATGACTCGTGTGCCTCAATCACATATGTAACAGTCCCACCTAATGATGAGACTCCAAACTCACCTAGTTTTAAACAACGTGCATTTCTGACATTTTCTGAAATGCTTATAGCTCCTTCCTGCTCTCCATCCCCCGCAGCATTCAACTGTAATGCTGCTGCAGTGTTGTCTTTGACAGACATTGTTGAAAGAGTTTCAAAGAAAATGAGATACGGTTTTATGCACAATGTAGAGAACTACAATCCTTCAAGCTTGAATACACCTACAGCCAATGCATAGGATATGCCTACTCAGCTGCGGCGGACTTTTCCCTTCCCACTCCAGATGTCTCTGGGTAAATTGAGATGGGGTCTCTGAGAAAAGAACGACTGAACTACTCAGATCTGACCATAAATAAGAACCAAACCAACGTTGGCGGCGCCATGTCATATAGTTCCAATAAATCTATATAGGATCTGCACTATTAAATAAACTGTGGGATTGGTGTCCAGACTGATTCCAGATACTCCCACCGGGTATGTTCACCTGTAGACCAGCTAGCTCACAGTGCCACTGTGTGCCCCTCTTACCAAAGAGTGAATAGTTTCTGGCAACTATCAAACATGACAACCCTGATCCCTCAGGGATCGTCGGAAGCAGTACAGTACTTTTCGATCAGTCCCTCGTGCTCGCTCTGTCTCAAAGAGATACACAGAATAAACAATGGGGACGTTTCTAATAAGCATTTATTGAACCAGTGTCATTCTAGTGTAAAATACGTGTGCTGCAACAACCATTAGACAGAAACAGACATATATGATCATGAGCAATAACAGAGTAAATAGATGGTAGAAGTCTACCATAGTGATGAGACAATGAATATATGCAGGCATATAAATATATGACAGTAATAATGCCTACTCCTATGATACCAACCCTAACTAGATGTACCTAAATGTACCTAGCATGTATGTAGGTGTATAGCCAAGAATCCCCCTAGGATATAACCAAAACATGTCCTACCTTTCACAGACAGTGCACCCTGCCCACAGGGGTACCTTGGGCCTACCTTAGGAGTGACTTACATGTAAGAAACTGGAAGGTTAGGGCCTGACAAGTGGGTGCAATTGTCAGGTCGACATGGAGGTACAAAACTGCGCACAGATGCTGCAGTGGCAGGTCATTTTTCAAGGCTGCTTGTGTGGGTGGCACAACCAGTGCTGCAGGCCCACTAGCAGCATTTCACTTACAGGCCCTGGGCACACACAGAACAGAGTACTAGGGAGTTAGTAGTAAGTCAAACAGGCCAATCGTGGAAATACCAATCCATAGTCACAATTTACAGAGGAAGCACTTGCACTTTGGCAATTATCAGCAGTGGCAAAGTGCCCAAAGCATCAAGACCAGCAAAAACGAAGTCCAGGACACAGTAAAAAACACAGAAGGCAAAGGCAAAAATACAGAGGAAAACCACACCAAGTATGCCATGTCTAACACATGCCAAGTAATTTAAAAGGGGAAACAGCAACATTGGCTCAATGCCAGTGACTCACGCATGTTGCTCCAGTAGATCAGGAGCGGAAACTGCTTAAAATTATTGAAGAAACCTAAAGATTCATAAGTAGAGCTAATTTGGGAGCCAGACCTAATAAACCACAGCTTAAGGGCAATTCTGAAAAGGATAATTCACTCAAAGCAGGCACCTGAGTGCGCTGAAATGCGCTAAATTTGTGTAACCATGAGTAAATGATACAGCCTGATAGGGATGTATGTCACTACAACGCACACTTTTACAACGCATACCTTTACAACTTATTTTTTACAATGTAACATCCATTACAACGCATGCCATTACAACGCATGCCATTACAACGAAAATTAGAAAACTACATTTACAACGCATTCCATTACAACGCATAATACCTTTACAACGCATACCATTACAACGCATAACATTACATTGCATGTTTGGTAAGTATTGGATAGTGTAGGGGTAACATTTACTATTCTAACTCCAGGGGGTGCAACAGTAGGGCAAGTGTTGGATAGTGTATGGGTAAAAATTACTATTCTAACTCCAGGGGGTGCAACAGTAGGGTAAGTGTTGGATGGTAATGTTACCGTTGTAATGACTGCGTTGTAAAGACATGCGGTGAAGTGGTGTGCGCTGTAGTGTCATGCGTTGTAATGGTTGCGTTGTAATGGCCTGCGTTGTAATGGATGTTGCATTGTAAAAGTTTTGTTGTAATGGTAGTGCGTTGTAAAAGTTGCGTTGTAAAGGTTGTTTCCCACCTGATAGATATCAGGATGCTGATACACATCCTTTTGGTTCCTTTCAGGAATCATCCGAAAAATGCTCAGAGAGAGGAGGACGATCAGAACACATGATCAGAGCAGTACATGAAACCGAAAAAGGACTCACAATGCTCTTCCGACATCATAATAGAAAGGGAAGACAAACCTACACAGTCTAACCTCAATTTAAAAGGACAAAAGTGGTTAGGATTAAAGCCAAACATATCACAGATATTGAGGAGTCAGCATCTGAACAGGGAGTGCCCTCTGACCATGCTGGGCAGGGCTGCAGAAGTCCCAATAGTTTGCCGGAATCGTTTGGACTGTCTGGCGGCAGAAGCAATGAGTAACTACTTCCAGTTAGAAAACCGGACCAGAGACTAAGGGGCATATTTACAAGCCCCTATCGCCACATGAACGTCACTTTTAGTGACATTCCTGTGGCGATATGCACTTCTCCTTATTTACAAGGCAGTGTTAAGCCACATAATGTGACTTAACGCTGCCTTGTAAATAAGGCACCCTTTCACGCTATACTTAGTGTGAAAGGGGTGGGCAATGCGTGTTGTGGTGAGCCTTCCACCGCAACACCCATTTATTATGAAACCGCCCCATATTTACAAGGGCATTGTAAATATGGGGCAGCACCTAAAATTAAGACCATGGAAAACCTGATCTTAAACAGGCGCAACAAGTAGAAATGTTTTATTTCTCCTTGTTTTTACTATTTCTATGTGTGCTGCATTGTCCAGCAAACATAGAAACAGCATAATGCCATTGATTGTTTATGTGCAGGAAGATGACCGTTCCTGCACAAAAACAATCAATTAAAAAAAATTACATTTTGCAACTTCTATGTGTGCTGCACATAGGAAGGGAAACCTTCATGCACATAAACAATCTTCCTCTACAACGCAGGCACCTTTGCACTATGGTGCTAGGGTGTCTGCATTGATGCTAGGCAGCTAAAATTAGCACCTGCGCAGGGAGAAATGCAGGGCTGCATTGTATCCTTGTAAATATGGTGCAGCCCTTTTGGAAGTGGCGGAGCGCAACATTAAGCCAAGGTGGCTAACACTGCGCTCTGCCACATCCTAGTAAATTAACCTGAGTGTCCCAAGTCAATTATTTGAATTGGAACTCCAGATGTGGAGGATATACAGCATACCATCAATGTTCTTTTTGGGGAGAACTTGTCATATGGCTACTATATTGTCTTGCATGAGAAAGACCACTTGAGTTTGTTATTGATTGCCCACAAGGAGGAATAGCAATTTTGCCAGCTTTTTCTGACCTTGTTTCAGAATCAGCAAAACAGACATTTGCCAAGGAGTGGGACTTAGCGCAAGCTCTGGTGTTATACCGCAACCACATGGGTTGGGATGATGGATCCCCATACCACGTTGTACCTGTGAGGTCCAGCCCACAGCCACAGAAACAGTACCCCATGAAATATGAGACCAAAAAACTATTTAGAGAGATACTCACACAATGTGATATCAAGCATATAGACAATATAATGGTAGCAGATATGATCCCTGGCATTCCCCTTGCCACCCCTGGCACTGCCTTGCAACTCCTGGCCACAAACGAAGCAGAGACAGCACATCCGACATGGAATAAAAATGGAGCTTGCAGCCCTGTTTACATTGCTTTAGCACTCTGGAAATTGAAGGATATAACAGAACATAACTTTGCTGCTCAAGTCACGTGGCAGTGTACACATTGGGCCTCATTTATGAGGCTGTGCGTCACTTTTTGTGATGCACCAGTGACGTAAAAAATGCGCCTTGCTGCGACATATTTACAAAGTGACGCATCTAGGTAGATGCGTCACTTTGTAAACCCCTGCGCCATATTACACCTGCTCCAGGTATAATATATGCAAGGGGCGCGTTTTGACGCAAGAAAGGGTCTTCACTTTCACTGCGCCATTTTTTGGCCGCTAATGCATCAAAATCGTACACCTGCTTCATGGCAGGCATAAGACTGGCACCGGCACTAACAACATGGGACTTGCCCATGTGAAAGTACACAATGCTGGAGATGCGTCACTTTTGTGACACACTCCAGCAATGCGTCTCTTTTGTGCCTACAGATACGTCAGAAATACTGACGTATCTGTAACTCCTTGCGACATGATGCGTCGTATTATAAATATGACGCATCAATCATGACGCAGGGAGTGTGCACTGAGAAGTGACGCATCGCTGCTTTCATGCAGCGATGCGTCACTTCTCATAAATGAGGCCCCTTGTTTCTTTCTCTACAGAAGGGGCGGGGAAGCCAGCTCTGAAATGCATTTTTTGTAAACAAGCTGTCTTGTGCTCATTAAAAGATTTCTCTTCGAACTTTTCTGAGACAAGAACAAACAACAGAAGCTCTACCAGGAAAACAATAGGCAGGGAAATACAATGAATAAACTTTTACATTTTCCGCGTTTTTAAGATTATAGCTGAAATCAAATTAGGAAAGCAACTATTTTTGGCCCAATTAACTTGCAAAGCCATTCAGACATAAAACATGAGGACGCAGGTGCATTTGTTACAAAATTGCAGGAACCTAGCCAGACAGTGCCAGTGGGTGTGCACTTCTTTCTTTCAGGAGTCAGGTAACTCAGTTTAATGATGGCAGACTCACCTCTAACAAAGCTTCTACACACTGCCTCTGTGCAGCCCAGTCTGACACAGGCACACACGTGTGTTACTGAAATCATAGAAGAATCCGTCCTCTGGCCTGCCTAGTGCCTCCCAAGTGTGGCCACAGATACTGCTCAGTAACAGAATGACCACTGTCTCGGACAGGAACCCAGGTAAATAAAGGAGCACGTCAGGAAGAGACAAACTCAAGTCTACAAAACATGGGTACCTTTTAACTACGTGTAGCTTAGAACCTTTGTGGTTTTGTCCTTTATGGCCTCATTACAGGAGAAGATTACCAATCAGACTTTTTTTTTACCAGAGAGGCATGCTTTAATCAAAAGGTCATTTACAGTAAAGGTGCCTAAAATGGTGTGCGCTTTACAGTAGGTGTATTTCACAGGAGTGGGAATGCTTTATAGGAGACTGGTGCACTGTAGACAAAGAAAGCTATACTAGAAGGGATCCTGAAGAGGAGAAAGATGGTTTATAGAGGGACATTTTCCAGCAGAGGCAGAAAGGCCGGGTTGACAGGTCACTTTCTGGTCTGTGTTTTTTTATGCCTTGCAGGCCTGTTTTATGGTCTGCTGGACCGGTTTCTTCTGTTGATTTCCCTGAAATTACCAATAACATTTATTGCAGCAAGTTCAAATGCATGCAGTCTACCATACCTTACAAAATATCTATTCAGCATGTCTTTACAAGTTAAAAATTGCTTGGGCCAATGTTTCAGTCACCTGGGGGAATATTGTCAACAAAAAGCGATATTTATCTCTGAGTAGGGTTAGCGGCAATTTTTTTATCGCTGCGCATCACGGGATTTTATCACTGAGATAATGTGCTATTAGCAACGTTTATCTCAAAAGCGATAAAATTCCCGGCGATAGCGGCAAAATCCGTGAATATCGCTGAGAATACAGCGATATTCACGCATTATCGCTAACAGGGTCTTAGCCATTATATCCACCTCCCATTGGATATAATGGCTAAGAACTGTTCTGAGCAGGTGTTAGTTTTTGGAGATATTCGCGCTTAGCGCGAATATTTCCATCGCTACGCCTGTGTTGGTAATAGGTGATAGCGATGTTAGCTAACAGGTTGGGTACGCCCACTTTGCATGTCATTAGTGATAAATATCGCTGAAATGCAAAGCGGGCCCCAAACCGCTCGCTATTGCCTACAAGCTGTCGCTAACTGCTGTTAGCGACAGCTTGCTAATAGGGCGATATTATTATCGCCGCTTAACGGACGAAAACGGCCGCTAAAGCGGCAAAAATTCCCTATCGCCCCCCTTGATAATATGCTCCCTGGTTTGGTAATAGGGGCACTTTTATTTTGGCGCCGAAAACCTATTTCCTGTACTGGTGCTACCCTGAAATGCGGTGCCTCAGGGGAAGTGAGGTGCTTTAGACCAGGGGGGTACTTTAGAGAAGAGGTGTGCTTTACAGGAAAGAGGTGGGTTACAGTACAACTGTGTTTTACAAGAGTGAGGTGTATTACAGCAGAAAGATGCTTTGCCAGAGAGAGAGTGATATCGTTAACCAGGAAGGGATTCTTTGCAGATGAGATGTGCTATAAAGAGGTGATGTACAATGTAGTAGGTAATGCTATAAAGGGAAAAGAGTTCGTTTTACTGAAGGCTGGTGCTATGGGAGAGTTTCACTGAAGGGGTGGATAGTGTTTTGAAGATGTGATTTAAAGAGATTTTAGACCTGCTTAAGTGACTATGAGCTGTTCTAAAACGACTTAGTGATGTAAAACAAGTGTTAATATTTCACAGCACTGTGAAGGAACGTTTAACCCCAAGATCCAAACACATACATTCAGTGTGCCCTAATCCACTTGTTACAATTTGGTTTTAACATTGTCAGATCGCAGATGTGCTATATATTTCCTTTTTCCTTTTTTCTCATGCTTTCGGAGTGATATCATATATCACTCATTCACCCCCTCACTATTTTGTGTTGTTTCTTCCAGCATGATTTTCTATAATCTTCTAACCTTAACATGTTGATAACATAATATTCTCATTTGAAATATGAGGACAGCCTGTAGAAAGGGTGTTAATGCCTAATGTCCTTATTATACCTGCTGCCTAAAAAAACAATTTTTCCTTTTCATACTCAAGTTTTACTTTATAGTAAGGCCGCATCGAGGAATACTCTTTCATACCCACTTTACAGAGCCTGTTGTAAAACAGAAAGCCGGCCTGCTTGTGGAGGCTGCATAGTAGAAATATATTGACTACAGCCTATGTTAAGGCATCTGTGGCAAAAATAAGGAGTGGCTGTAGGATACTGAGTAGTTAGAGTGTGCCACTTACAGACACCTTGCTGCTCATTTGTTTGCTAGTGGCATATTGCAATCAAGACTGAACACTTCACAATATACTGTTTCTCTCTTGGATTCATAGGTTTTCATCCACCCTAAAAGCTATGCTGAAATCATTGCTTTGTGTAGGGGACTAAAATGTTGTGCACACGACTCGCTCAGTTACCCACGCAAACTATTCCTCCTCCATTCCTTCCTCATCAGTTACCATTGTATCGTTCTGAGTGGTCAATGCTGTTCCTTCTGTCACCAAAAGTGTCTCTCTCCTTGTTTGGGCTGAAAGTTGATACTCTTTCTAGGAGCTGGATTCAGGCCACATACCTTGGCATTGTGCACCTCCATTCTCTGAACAGGCATTGAGACACTTCTAGCTCCCATTTCCCACCCTGCTTTCCAGTGAGCAGTCCCATTTCCTCTCTCGAGGACATCTTCAGTTTGCAATGTTTTAACTATTTGCCTTTGTAACTACAATATTTCTGATTCTCATTTATCATATTGTCAGGGGCCTCCTGTTGGCATCACCATCACTGGAAGTCATGGTGCACTGTGACATCATGTCCTTTGTTATAAATGTCAGTGTCCTTGCCAAAATGTGTTTTGTAAAATGCAGTAGGTTGCCACAATTTTTCGAACATTTCTTTGTTTGGTGAACCTGGCCAAACCTCCCTGGTTCAATCCCCCTACACAACATGGTGGCTTGATGTTACCTTGTTTCCCAGACCAGATAACCTGGCTACCTAAATTGTTCATTTCCTTTGATTAAATAGACATGCATTTTAAAGTTCTTAGCTATAGTGCACTTGATACCACTTTCAGAGTAAGGTTGTCCGGTGGTTCAAATTATTTATCACATTTAAACTGAGCAAAGGAGTAGAAAGTGAAAGTGTGACTATGAAATAGCTTTGAGACAGTGGTATTGCACCTGTGCTTCAGTACTTAAACACTGGCAAGGCTTGACTTGAACTATGCACTGACATCCCAGTATTGAAAGGTATAGAAATCTCTTTTTGTCAATACTAAATTTGCAAAAGAATAAGTGCCAGACCCACAGTTTTGCTGAGAAGCCTGCAGCCAGCACTGTTGAATGTCAGGGTGCTGACTACCAAGACTGCATATATTTGATTACACATCATGCCTATTTAATACCCCACCAGTCATTCCCTTCCCCCTTATCTTAATCTTGCAGGTTCTTTTCTTCACTGCTTTGTCCTTTGTCACAGTTTTTCCATCTTTCTCTTCCTCCTTATTTTCCCTTTCTGTGTTTTTCTCTCACCTGCTGTGAATCAAAGTTTGTTAAAAAAATAATCAAGTGCCGATCCCAAAATTACTGCACTGTTTTATAGTACACCTATTAGGATATGCAAGAAACACTCAAATTCCAGTACTGAGAGTGCAAGATAAATTGGAAATAGCAAAATGACCTGTTCATGTTCTGAAGAACAGTTTACAAGTTAAATTCCAATACAGCATTTCAGGGGGGTGATTATCTGGGCATAGAGAGATCTATGTGAAACCGTCTTGCAAGTGGCTGCAGTAAGAGTAAAAGAGATTGTGTATTTAATGTGCCTACTGCTAAAATGTGCATGTTCATAGCAAACAAATGCATACACAAATAATTTAATATGCGTTCTGATTAACCTTTGCAGATGTCTTACTGGCATTATAGTCTCCGGCTTCAGGTCTCACACAGTAGATATGTGCTTTGGGAGATCTCTACGAATGTATCAGTATTGGCATATAGCGTAACCTACAAGTTGAGTTTGAAGTGGTTCATAAAAGTTTTCTGATACTGGGGTGTACTGCAAATCAAGGCAGATATGTACTGTAAGAGCTCTGTGAATCGTTCTGTACTGATAAATTGGTGTAGTGTGTAAATCAGGATTTAGATGCTTTTAGGAGCCAACAGATTGTTTGATATTATTGTGATTCCAGTGTGCACTGCTGCAGTGCAAGAGCTCTAATAATATATGGTTACGTTACTAGACATCGGTACTCTGGGTCACAATACAGATGTCAGAACTTATCAGGTGTCAAAGGACTTAACAGCTTGTGTCCCACTTTGAATACCACTTTGAAACCGAAAGACAGTGCAAACCCAGATGGATGTATTGGACTATTGAACTAGTGTGCTGTACAAGTCAGGATTGAGATGCATTAAAAGAACTCACTTGATGTCTCAGTGGTACACAATGTAAAATAGCTGCGTACAATACCACAGCTCGATGTAGGGCTCAAATACTAGGAAAATGATACATGATGCAAGTCAAGTGTGCTGGATGCGCCTGGGCATAAAAATATCTCTGCAGCTCTCTGTGTAGTGTTGAAGTGGCAACTTAACTACTTCTTGTATGTTTTAGTAAAAAATTAAAAAATTCTTAATTGATCTAGCATGTATTGTATTAGGACAAATGGCATGCAATGTCCTCAGGGTCGGATGACACTTCAGCTGCACCTAGCATTTTGCTGAACTGACGTCCATGATATCAAAGTGAAAAAGAGAGTTGCACCTCACCAATGAAAAATCTATTGTTTGCTTTAATGAAACCAGACCATTCATATCATTTAGTCTTAGATTACAGTCACTTGAGCACTGCTACATGCACATTTGCTGTACAAAACGCACATAACACAGCACTGATGAACATTACAGTGTACACAAAATATAACAACACATCAGGTATTTCAAATGGGGTTTACTGCAAAAGCATAGTGCCTGAAAGCAGTCTCTCAAAAGCAATTCTGTTGATTACCCCAGGCGTGTAAGTAAAGCCATGGGCTGTTTTCAGCTTATGTAACAGAACTCTTACCAGACCAACATTCTTGTGACACAGTTCTTAGAGAAGTGGGCACTTTTACAACCTTGTAACATTTTGAAATAACTCCAATCAATATTGGGTTTTTAAATTTCGGCAGAACCTATATAACAGATTATGCAAAATGGGTAAAACATTTTGGCCTAGATGTATCAAGATTCCATTTTGCGAATCTTAAATAGCGATTTTTAGCGAATCGCTATTTAGATTTAGCAAAATGGAATGTATGTAAAAAATCGCTTTTTTTTAGCGATTCCTTATTATTCTTTATTTGCGAATTCGCATTTTGTGAATTCGCAAATAAGGATAAGGATAATTTCCCATGCATTCCTATGGGCCAGGAGGCCCATAGGAATGATTGTGAAGTAATTCTCAAATTGCGAATTCGCAATTTGCTATTCGCAATTTGAGAATTATTTCAAGGGTGCAGGGGTGTCTCATGGACACCCTGCTGCACCCCTGAAACTTACATGTGTGTGCATATGGCGCACATACATGCCCTATGGGCATGTATGTGTGTCACATGCCACCCTCAAAGTTGCAAAATGTTGGGTTTTGAAAGGATTTCGTAAATTAACACGAACCTCAAATTGGTGTTAATTTGCGATTCCTTAACCTGAATTCGCAATTGAAAAAAGCTTCATACATGGCATTTAAGGAATCGCAAAATTGCGATTCCTTAAATTCCACATACATCCCAAAAGATGCAAAATGTCCGTTTGCGATTCGTTAAGGCCGAAATTCTGCGAATTTCGGCCTTAACGAATCGCAAAAGGCTTGATACATCTAGGCCTTTATGACTTGATTCATCTAGGCTTTTCAAGCACACATTGAACATTTCAACACACACAGATTTTATGTTCAGTAAAAGCTGACATGTTAGCTTCAAAACACTTACACACATGTGTCAATACTACAAACTTGGTGATCTGTATAATTGTGGGTACTTGGGGATGTACATATGTTACATTCAATGAAGGAAACACTAACAATAACATATATATTGCATTTATATACAAATGCAGAAATGCGTTTTGCACCATCAGAAAAGAAACTGATGGCAGAACAAACAGCTGTAGTGAAAGAAAGACATTGGTTCATGGAAAACAAATCATTGTTGCAACCCTGATTCCAGCCTTAAAGGCTGTTTACAAAGGCCAGCATTCCCAATGCCAGCGCATTATATACAAGATGGATACAATGGGCCAAATCACTCACAGCAACAGATGTAGATTACATATATTCGACTATATACTACAAACACAAGCCTAACTTCAATACGAACACAAATGTGTTCTGCCCAATTAAATTATACCTCTAGTTCAGTATAGTTTTCTAATCTACACTGATGATTCTGCCCAGCCTGCAGTGGGGACACATCATTAATACTCTCCTGCTTGGGTGTGGTAAAGGGTCAAATGAAGGGTGGATAATTCCAACATCATAAAACATACACACAGTCACTTGGTGATTGCACTGCACAGCTGGCTGAACTGAAAGCTCAAATTCTGCCACTTGAGAATACAAATCCTGAGTTCCCCACACTTATAGTGTGCAATATTATTGTGTCCACTCTTACAATGAGTAGTTACACTAATGGGAACAGAATGGATTCAGAGACTCTAAAGGGTACACAATCAAGCATAAGATGCTTTGGGGACAGGTGCCTAAGCTGAAAGCAAGTTTGCCATGGCTTCATTCATGCACACACTGAGCCATCAACATGTAGGAATAGACGTGGCAGATAATTCAATGACTGATGAACTCGTAAAAGCAAAAGTGTAAACTACTACAGTTGCTGCAATTCCTCAAACATGTATGAGAATAGGTGGAGACATCATGACAGCTGTCAATGCTGAGTGCAATGAAAACCTCTTACCGAAAGGTTTGCCATTAAAATACACCTATCAGTTAAGTGCATGAAATATTCCATTTGCTCATTTTCCCGGAGTTGGGGAATAGAGTAATACCAAATTCAGATTGCAGGTTAGGATTGATCTCAGCAGCACATGAGGGTCTAACATCTGCTCACGCAGAGGTGGCAACTAAAATTTCACTATTGTAGCAACACTATTTGTAGCCAAGTCTTTACAAACAGGCTACAGACTAGCAGCCTGATTCATGTAGGCAATAGCGCTCGCAAAATTCTGAGAATCTGGCCCTTTGCGAGTGCGATTTTTGCATTTGGTATTCACAATCCCAAATGCAAAAATCGCTATTTAAGAATTCGCATATTTGCGAGGAATGGCATTTAAGGAATCTCTAATAGAGATTCCTCAAATGCTATTCATGACACATCAAGAAATTGCGAATTTGCACTTTTGGGGCCGCTATTTACCGAGAGGTCAGACCTGTCGGTAAATAGCAAAAACTCAGAAAAATGCTTTTAAAAGCATTTTTCTAAGTTGCATGTTGCACACACACATGTCCTTTGGACATGTGTGTGCGCAACACCTGTTCAAATGTGCATTTTAGGGGTGCTACAGGGCGTCCTTTGGACACCCCTGGCACCCTTAAAATCGCTATCTTATTTGCGAGTAGCAAATTGCTACTCGCAAATAAGGGATACTCCCCATTCATTCCTATGGGCCTCTTGGCCCATAGGAATGAATGGGGAGTTGTTGCGAGTAGCAAATTGCTACTCGCAAATAAAGAACATGTAGGAATCGCTTTTTAATTAGCAATTCCTACATGAATGCCGTTTTGCGTGTCCTCAATAGCGAGTCGCTATGATTCGCTATTAGGGCCACGCAGAACGGCATGTACATGAATCAGGCTGTAGGTCCTTAAATGTGATATTTGGCAGCAGATATAAATTTACACCATAGCTCGTTCACCACAGGCACCTCTTCCAAATACAAGCAACCCTCTGGCTTGTGTCTATCTGGAACATAGTAGATCCCTACACTCAGATGGATCTTACAAATACATCATGTTAGCAATGGATTCCTGCTCTCAATTAATATGGGTATGGTCACAACGAATGACTGATGCTAAAAGTGATATAAATGACTTACAAGTCATTATAGGCACATATGCAGTAGCCACATTCCGTTCAGATCAGAGTCCAGCATTTGCATTGAGGGCATATGGAGACACTTTGGGAAAATTGATTGTGGATGTGCAACTTTGCGACACTTTGCCTTAAAGCAGAGCACTGTATGTTATTGGGGGACTTTAACATCCATATGGACATCGGGACTGATGTTGATACTACTAAAATCCGGGATATCACCTTCCCCCTAGGACTCTCCCCCTACCTTTCTGTACCCACTCATAACAAAGGCCACACGCTTGATCAAGTGTTCTCCACCATTCCTATTGACATCTCCACCCCTACACCAGTGTTATGGTCCGACCATTTTCTAGTCAACTTTCATATTCCCTGCGCCAATAAACCGGTGAGTAACGCCCTTAGTCGGCCTTGTCAGGCTCCATGGGCTTACCATCGTGTCACCCCGGAGATGTTGGCCCAGGCTTGTTTATGCCATCCATGTCCGCTGTCTGGTACTTTAGAGAGGGATCTTGACTCTCTGCAGACGTGGTTTACGGAAAGATTAGATGAACTTGCCCCTGTGACTTCCTCCCGCAAACCTGCCAGCCGAGCCTCTGCTCCCTGGTTTACTGAAGCCTTGGCTTCGTCGCAGCGGCAATGTAAGGCCGCGGAAAGATCCTGGCGCCGTTATTACGACAACACGGCAAAGCTGGCGTATAGGGCTTCCATTAAATCCTACCATCATGACATTCTGTTAGAGAAGAAAGCTTATTTCTCTAGGAGAATCGAGGCTGCCGCAAACACCAGTAAGGAGATATTTTCCATAGTGAGGGAATTTACCTCCCTTAAAACGAGTACACCGTTGTGCACGCACTCGGAATCTTGGGTGACCTCATTAGCCAACTTTTTCACTAGTAAAATCAAAACAATTCAAGACTCCTTGTCATCGGGGATAGTGGCAGCACCCGGCACTAGCACCCTGTCTAGCTCTTTAGCGGGTGTGGAGCCCACTCTCTCTGAATTCCCATTACTTTCCGCTCCAACATCTATGGATATCATATCCAAACTAAAGTCAGGTTCCCCTCTGGATCCCTGCCCAGCCAAATTTTTGGCGAGAATGGCGGAAGTAATAAATCCCTTTATCAACCCTGTGCTGAATCTTTCTCTCAGCACTGGAGTGGTTCCTCCAGCCTGGAAGCAAGCCTTGGTCTTACCACTGCTGAAAAAGCCCAATTTGGATCCAGAGGTTCATGCCAATTATAGGCCTAGCTCCCTTCTGCCAGCCTTTGCCAAAGTTGCGGAAAAACACGTACATACCTCCCTCTCCAACTTCCTTGAGAGTAACAATCTTTTACATAGTACTCAATCTGGCTTCTGCACTAACTTGAGCACTGAGACCGCTCTGTTGGAAGTGACGGAAGCAATCAAGGAGGTATTAGATGCAGGAGGCAAGGCTATGCTGGTAATGCTCGACCTATCGGCGGCCTTTGACACCGTCCCCCATGAGGGTCTCCTCACCAGACTTAAAGAGATCGGTCTGCGGGGGACGGTGTTCAGCTGGTTCAGATCCTTCCTGGCGGGCCGGTGTCAAACGGTCTGGGCCCCCCCCTTCTCCGCCGTGGTGCCGCCACTTGAGGTGGAAGTCCCTCAGGGGTCTATTTTGAGCCCGACTCTTTTTAACATCTTTATGACCCCTCTGGCGGCGCTGGCGGAGTCGTTTGGTGCCCAGATCGTGTCATATGCCGACGACACTCAGCTCCTTTTCACCTGTGGGAAGGGGTCCAATTTCGAGGGGTAGAGCATTAGTGGCTGCCTTGGGGCGGTGTTTAAGTGGTTCCAGCAAAACAGCCTCAAGTGTAACTCGGATAAATCCGAGGTGCTCTTTTTCGGCTGCCGGTCTGAACCCATCTGGCTTTCTTGGTGGCCTGTGAATATGTTTCCACCGTTGGCTGCCTCCTCCATGGCCAAGAACCTTGGAGTTAAGATCGATATTGACTTGTCTATGAAGCCCCAGATTCTTGGCCTAATAGGGAGATGTTTTGGTCTTCTTAAGATGCTTCGTAAATTCCTTCCGCTGCTCACGCTGGCACACAGGAAAATCACGGTGCAGGTGCTTATCTGGTCGCGCCTTGATTATGCCAACATCCTGTACTTTGGTTTGCCAGAGTACCTTCTCCAACGCCTGCAAATAGTTTAGAACTCGGCGGCGCATGCCATCTTTGGCCTCCATCGGCGCACCAGAGCGTCTGAGCTCTTGCAGACTCTTCACTGGTTGCCCACCAGAAAGCGTATCGTTTTCAAGGCACTCACTCTGGCCTTCAAAGCGCTTCATGCTACCGGTGCCAAATACATCAAGAGGCGGCTGGCTTTTTATCAGCCTTCCAGATCACTGAGGTCAGAGTTGTTGGCTCTTGCCACGGTTCCGGTTATAAGAAGAGTGCAGGTTGGGGGCCGGTCTTTTAGGCGCTTGGCGCCCCAGCTGTGGAACACTCTGCCGGTCACTCTTCGCAGGAACGCTAATCTGTTAGCCTTTATGAAGGATTTGAAATCTTGGCTGTTTGTTCAGTAGGGTCACCTCCTCCTCTTTTCTGCTCCCTGTCCGTTTTGGGTTAAAAGCACCGGGACACTCCTCGGAGTAGCTGAGCGCTATACAAAACACCCCCTAACATAACATAACATAACAATACTCCTACCTACTATTCCTGGGGAAATGCGGTAGTGGAGAGGAAAAACCATGACTTAACATGTCTTTAACAGCTAGAGTACTAGGTCCAGGTCACAGTTGGGTCTACCACCTGTATGAGGTAGAGAGTACCTTAGAAGATCCTTGGGGGTCGGACTCCCTATAAAATCCTGTCCAGGGTAAAGATGTGGGTTCCAGACCTTGACAGTCCAATGGGATGGGATGGCAATGGGAACACCATTTGCTATCTGTTAATGTTTGGATGTTTTACTGGACCTTAACAACTTCAGAGCCATTCAGAGCAATGTCCAACAGAAACATTCCGCCACTGGTGAAGTGAAGAAAGCACCGGCAACTCATGGTTGGATTCCAAAGATCAGGCATCTAGTACCAGAGAAAATAATCAACAGCAAGAAATTTGTGCCACTGTGGTATATAAATAAATAATACCGGATCTATTTTTGAATGAATAAATGAATAACAGATAGCTCAATAAATAAGAGTCAAAATTCGAGGTAGTAGGAGTTTTGCAGGTTTATTACAGCATAAAGGACATGAACAGGACAACCTGCATAGGAATAGGATGGCAGGGCCCAGCAGCTGCTGGGGCTGGATCTGGGATGAGCACGCTAGGAAGGATAACTTTTTAATAACAGTACATGAGCATATATACATAACGCAAACACATAGCATTACATCGCAATAGGCGTAGCAGTGGGAGGAGCTATAGGCGTGACGCGTAGCAGTCGCGAAAGATAAGGGTGAAAGTAGGTGTAACAGAGGCGTATACATAGACATGTGATGCAAACGTAACAGAATATGTCATGAATGGGGCGGAAACATGGAGGGGGCTACCTAAGGAGCCGGGACCTCTGACCTGATGGTGCGCGCAAACTTGGCAATGACGTGTTACTAGGAGAAGCTGGGGGCTACGAACTTTGTGCTAGGAGCAGAGACTGAAGTCTGGAGAGTCAGGGCGACATGTACCTAAGCAGTATCTAGTATCTGATGTTTAGAGAACATGTTGATATAAACTATAAACTATAAGTCAGGAGGGGAAAGGCTAACTTGATTCTAAGACTGGAGCATACATTATTCTACATGTAGTGCGTGATGAAGAATATTAAATGACCATTAAATGCAGTATTTCTCTAACGTGGAGACGTGAAGGCTAGACAATGACGGAAACTATTGATGCGATTCAGTAGCTTTAGGAATGCAGGGAAGGAGGACTGGACTGATAGCTAGAATCATAACATACTCTTGGCAGACTCAGAGGCAGAGCCAGGCTGAACCGGGCACTGCGAGGCAGGAAGTAAGTGAAGGGTCGAGGATACAGGTGGGGGCTGTATCACTCCTCAGCGAGGGCTTCAGGAGACAGGAGCTGAATCTGGTGTCTCAGGCCCTTTTGAGGCCTAGAAACGGGGACTTTACAATGGAATAACGTGCACACTGAGAAACGTGGCAACGTAGCTTTACATAGGCCTGATATTCGTAGTATTCACGAGAACTGGGAACTGACATACTAGAGGTGGACACAACTGTAATTGCGTCATTAATCGAACATGGGGAATAACATATGCATATTAATCATGCACAGATAACATATGATGGATGACACGTAGGGACACAGAACATGGCAAAATTTACTTTTCCACATTCCCTCCTTGTCACTACGTTTCCATCAGGAAACATCAATATTCATGATACCATCTATCATTTCATACAGTATCATTTGCTCGTCTCGAATTTTCTGGGAACGTGTTTTAGAACGGGGCTTGGGACTAGGAATACAAGATGTAGCACAAATGCCGCAAATCGCAGGGCCACATTGTATACAGAGGCAGCAGCTAAATATGATCGCTACTGCAATACCTAGAAAGGACAAGACTTTCCATCCCCAAGCGGAAATTATATTCCAGAACCAACCGGACCATGTCCAGGTGCCTGGATCTTGGTGTAACAGATGGGCAATTTTATGGAGTCTGGTTATAGCTGAATAAACAGACGGCGCGTTATTTGGAATGAAAATGCAGCAACTAGATCCGATGACTCTACAGGCCCCGCCCCTATCGGCCAATATGACGTCAAGGACGAGACGATTCTGTAAAACGACAAATCTCATAGCAGATTGCTCTTCGGTTAAGTTACCTAGGGCAGAGGCAGTCTCATTGACTACTACTTCAAGGGTTCTGGTTAACCTACGGATTAACTTACTATTCTGGATAGGTCCTATAAAGAAGAAGAAGCCTCTATTGAAATCTGTATACTGTTCTAGAGCAGTTTCAGTATAATCGACAATTGGGGACTCGATCTCCCTTCTATGTCTAATGTGTACTAGATGTGTGTTTCTATGAAAATCAGGTGGGGCTAGGAAAACTGGTGGCAGTAGGAAGGCAATGTAACAGGTTCCCTCCCAATCGAGGGGCAGACGAACATATGCGGTCTGACCACAAATAAAATAAGAATGACGTGAAGCTTTGAAAATAGATTTCCCACTGTCACTATACTTGACAATAGTAGTACAATCACTATGTCCTACATGTACGGAACCATTATTTCGGACACATAATTCGCCTTTGACTGGTAGTACTGAAATTGTAGGTAAGTCTGGAGTGGAATCAGACTGAACATTCAGGACCATGAAATTCGAAGAATAATTACCTAAATTATACACTTCATTTTCTAGATCTAACCCGGTTCTGTGGGGGAGACCTTGCTTGTCTGGAAAACATGTACTGTTAAGAAAAGACATATCTGTTGAGGATGACGTTAACGTGGACCATGCTCCACACGAACCATTATGTGAAAAAGGATAAGGAAAAAGTGGCAGAACTCCCTTCGGTGTCTGGAAAGGGGGGAGTCGACCACACACCCAACAATTTGTGGCATTGCTGGTCTGGTGTGAATAATGTAACATGCGGATGAAAGAATTATTTCGCATAGCGAGGCGGTAAGAGAGTTCATGAGGAGGCAGATCACTAAACGTGTGTTCTACTGTAGCATTAGCAGACTTATTTACATGAGAAACTGAAAAATACAGATAAAATGCATAACTGGTGCAGGAAATCATAATACTGAGAAATAATATGAAACATAGAAAAACGATACATCGGATTGAGTTTTGACTAACTCTCTCACTATGGGGGTCTATTTTATACATGTCAGAAACAGTCTAACCGTTTCACCTAGGGGAGGACTTAGACAATCAAACTGGCTGACTTATTTTACTAGACCGGAGTTTGAGTTTATACTCCTGTTGCGGAGTTTTCTCTAACTGGGAAGGGTTCGTAGCAATGTCTTTTGCGGGACAGTCCTTAAAAATAATACTTTGGTAGTCCTTTGGATCCTGGGAAATGTTCTTTGAGACTGGTTTCAGTCCATAAAACTTCTTTATGTGCGAAAGGTGCACCCAGCCTTTGCGTCCCTCCAACTTCACGGCTGTACGGGTTGTGAGGAGGACCTGTCGGGGTTCCTTCCAGCGGGGCTCCAGCGGACTTGAGCGGTCAAAATTCCGGACAAGGACCATGGATCCTGGAACGATTTCATGCGGTGCCACCTCGGTGTTGTCTGGAAATGCGGCGGCAACCTGTGAACGACAAGAGTTGAGGGCAGACATCAAGGAAGCTAGGTAATCTGTCAGCATATTACTTGAAACATCGGTAATACTTCGGGGTCTGGGTGTACCCCACATGTTAGGGGGGCGGCCGAATACGACCTCATACGGGGACAGACCTGATCTGGAATGTGCGACCATGCGCATATAGAACAAAGCGACTGGCAGAGCTACTAGCCAGTCTACACCTTTCTCTTTACATACTTTGGCGATGCGGATTTTCAGGGTCTGGTTATGTCTCTCTACGAGACCTGCTGCTTCAGGGTGGCGTACACAATGGAACTTCCACTGGTACCCTAACAAAAGGGAAACATGTTTCATTAACTCTGAGGAGAATGGCTGGCCGTTGTCAGAATATACGACTCTAGGGAGTCCATAACGGGGGAAGAACTCACGAACCAACTGCTTGGCAGTGGTCGCGGCTGTGTAATCTGGGACTGGATATGCTTCTGTCCACCTGGACAAAGCGCATACAACTACAAGGACATACTTGAAACCTCGACATCGTTCCATCTGAATATAATCCATCTGGAGGACTTCAAAAGGGTGGTCAGGGGGCTGGAATCCACCTTGTTCCACCGGGACACTTTTACCTGGATTGAACTGACAACATATCATACAGGTACGGACTTTCTGCTTGGCTGCAGCTCGTAAATGCTTGTTGAACCAAATATTCTGGATACTGTCTAACATAGCTTTTTCTCCTAAATGTGCTGGACTATGTGCGGTATTGATAATGACTTGAACCATAGAGTCGGGGAGAAACCAAGTGGCTTTTCCTTTTGTTAACCATCCTTGATCTGTCTGAACCCCTCCTTGTTCGGACCATTTCTTGATTTCTTCGGGAGTAGCATGTAACTGGATATCTATGACATCTTGAGTAGGGTCCTTAACTGTCATACATGTAGTTGGATCTGGAGTGTGTGTCATGTTAGCTGGAATATCTGGAGTCTGTGCTGTAAGCTTGGCGGTGCGATCTGCTAGATCATTACCCTGGGAAATAATGTCAGTAACTTTCGTGTGTGCTTTGCATTTCATGATAGCAATGGATGTCGGTAAATGTATGGCATCTAACAGAGCTTGAATAAGGAGACCATGCTGAATCTTGGTACCATGAGAAGTCATGAAACCTCTCTCCTGCCATAGTACTCCGAAGTCGTGTACAACTCCAAATGCGTAGCGCGAATCTGTGTAAACATTAACTTTCCGGTTCTTAGCGTGTATGCAGGCTTGTGTCAGAGCAACTAGCTCTGCTGCTTGAGCGGACAGGGTGTCAATACGGTGTGTCTCAATAACTTCAGTGTCAGTAGTCACTGCATACGCGGCGACTAGTTCTCCTGTATTAGTTCTCATACATGAACCATCCACATAAAGTGTCAGGTCGGGATCTGGTAACGGAATATCTGTCAGATCTTGTCTTGGCTTTGTCGTAATATTAACTACTTCCACACAGTCGTGTGTGTCCGGACTTAAAGTAACTGATGGTAACAGTGTAGCAGGGTTCAGGATGTTGCAGCGTCTGATTTCTATGTGTGGCTGAAACAGTGTCAATTCATAACCTGTTAAACGTGCAATTGTCAAGTGCTGAGTTTGTGTTCGGTTTAAAAGAACTTCCACGGGGTGTGGAACTTGTACTGTCAGGGAGTGTCCTAACACTATGGAATCACTTTGTCTGATAGCTAGGGCTGTGGCTGCAACTGACTTGAGGCACGCAGGCAGAGCCTGGGCTACAGGATCTAATGTGCTCGAAAAATAAGCACAAGGCTTGTACTGTCCTGCTTGATCTTGTGTGAGAACAGATAATGCTGTACCTTCGCGTTCAGTGACGAAAAGTGTAAAAGGCTTACTGTAGTTTGGTGTAGCTAGAACTGGAGCTTGACATAGGGCTTTCTTTAACTCATTGAAACTGAGTGTATGTTCAGATGTCCAAGGGAGGACAGTCGATACGGCTGCCTCCTGTGTCGTTAACTGTATCAGTGGCTTGGCTAGAAATGCATACTGAGGAATCCATTGTCTGCAATAAGAAGTAAGGCCAATAAAAGCACGTACCTCCTTCTGGGTCTTGGGCTGAGGAAGACTCGCTATTAACTGGATACGGTCTGGTGTCAACTGCCTACCCCTCTTGGACAGTAAGTGTCCTAAGTAGACCACTTGCTGGACACAGAATTGAAGCTTCGAAGGGGACTCCTTGTGTCCCATCTCGGCTAGGAAATACAAGACTGTAAGGGATGCTCGCTCGCAAGCACGTTCAGAACGGGCTGTGATCAGGAGGTCATCGACATACTGGAGCAGGGCAGTGTCAGTTGGCATGTGAATGTTGTCTAGTTGTCTCTTAAGTGCTTGACTATAAATACTAGGACTTTCTGTGAAACCTTGAGGAGCTCGTGTGAACATATAGCTCCTTCCATTTAAACAAAATCCGAAAAGGAACTGGCTGTCTGGATGAATGGGGACACTGAAAAATGCGTTCTTGAGGTCAATTACAGTAAAGAACGTGGCTTCGGAATCGATGGCTGTCAATAGGGAAGAGATATCTGGGACAACTGGGTACTGAGGAATAATACATTTATTAAGCTCTCGTAGGTCAATCACTAATCGATATACTGGGGGTGCATTTGGATCAGTACGTTTCATGACGGGAATGATCGGAGAATTGCATACATTGGAGTCAGTTTCTACAACCACTCCTTGAGCGATGAGCTCGTCAATAATTTTGGATAAGGCTGCTACAGCCTCAGGTGGCAATCTGTACTGTCTGATTCGTGGCTGGACTACACCTGGCTTGAGAGTCACACGATGGGGTGTGATTTGCATATAACCAACATCAGTTGGACCTTGCGCCCATAGATGCTGCGGGACATTGGACAATCTGGGATCAAAATCTCGTAATACATAGTGACCCTTGAAGTCACGTAGGAACAATCGTATTCCCTCTGGGGAACAGCATATAACTGCACCTAATTCTTTCAGTGTTTTAATACCTAATAGATTTTCTGGACTTGACTTAGTAAGTAACAGATCAGTAGTGCGGGACAATGGACCTACTTCTAGAGTAACTGGCTTTGATATTTCATTTACAATGGGTTTTCCTGAAAATCCAAGGGAAACATTTCTTGAGCCTGAGAGCGGAGCCCCTGGAACTTCGGCGTGACTTATAGTGGTCCTACTTGCCCCTGTATCAATCAAAAACTTTCTATCTTTCCCTAGTACTTGACTGTGAACATAGGGACCTTCTTGATCTACAGGTATCTCAATGAGAGGCAAGCCTACCTCCCTCTCTAGGCTGTTTCATGAATATGGCTGATACTCTGGATACTCAGACTGTGCATACTGGTACATCTGCTGTGTAACGTGCTGTGTTGCAGCGATGGGCTGCGGTGCTGTAACTGTCTGTTGTGTATTCTGTGGCTGAGCAGTCTGTGAAACTTGTTCTTGTCTAGGCGGACGTGGTCTTTCTTTAGTCTTACCAGTAGCTATGTTGTGTTTCAGAACTGCACACTCGTTTATAAAATGACCTGGCTGTTTACAATAATTGCAGTTCCCTTTAACGGGAGCTGCAGGATGACTGGCTTGATTCGGACCCCTCTTCTGACTGTCTTGTGGAATAGATTGTGCAACTAGTACTTTCATTTTCGTGTCTTTCATACGCTTTCTCTCGTGTTCTTGTTCTTCCCTGATTCTATTCTGGTGGTATTGGAGCATCTGTAACATCTGGGACGGGGTATTAGCTTGCCAGGTACTTTCGACTTTCAAAACTCGATTTTTAATTTGTGGGCTTGAATTCTCGACTAATTTAGTAACAAAAAGATGAGGGTATGACTCACTACTTGTCTTGAGGCCACTGTTGATGCTAAAACATTTCTCAAATCTAGAATAAAAATCACTAATGTCTTCATCTTGTTTCTGTTTACAAGCTGAGATTGCATCCCAGTCTTCTTTTCTAGTTGTCAATAATCTGGGTAAAACTTGAATCAATAATTCAGGTAATTCTTTACATTTCGCTCCAAGACCGGTACCTGGTACTCGTGCCTTGTCTTCAGCTTCTAGAACTGCCCAATCGATCTTTTTCTCTCCCACCTCCCATTCTTTTTCCTTGAGCTTTTCATACACCCCTACGGGCAACAGGACCTTTAACATTTTAATTATATCTGGATACGTGTTTTCTCCCATACGGAGCATGTCTTTTAATTCTCGATGGAACCCTGCTGGATCTTTATCATGACAGGGGATTAATTTTTTCATCTCTAAGAGTTCCATCTTGGTAATCGGAGTGTAAACAAACACTCGTTCTAGTTCTCCACCCGTTCCTCTAACTGGGTGGACTTCTCGTAACGGATTCTGTCTGTCCATGTAAAATGGTTTACTTTCTGGGGGTGAGACATGAACAAAATGCGGGTTCAAAAACGTTCTATATTTGTGACGCTGTTCTAGAATGACACTAATTAAATCGGTACCTAAACCTTTCCATCTATACTGGAGTAACTCGTTCAGGATATCATGTAACGGGCCTGGATCAGAGTGTTGACCCTCATACAATGTAATGAGGTGCTGAATCATATACATACCCGCCAGTCGTTGCTCGGCTGGGGGCATTTTCAGAAACATTTGTGCCACTATTTCGTCTGGAAAAGTGGTAGAATCAGTAGTCCATCGGACTGCTGATCGGACTAGTTCTTGTTCATGCATAGTACTTAACTCGCTATAACCGATTCGTGATTTCAGAATGTGATCGGTAGCTTGAAATATTTGTTCTAGAGAACCTTGTTCTGGTGCTGGATGATGGAAAGTTGACTTGTGTTCTAGGCGTAAATGGTGATCTGGAAATCTAGATTTTCCTACATACGCTATTCTGTCGGGATTCTCGTCGTCTACCTCTTCAGTATCAGAGTTACTTTCTTTCTCGCTTACTTGTGCTGCTTTACGTTGATCGTGTAACCTTATTATTTCTTTACGGATTTTCTTGTACATACTTTCCATAGCACTGATGGTCCTGTGCTTACCCTCGGCTATATTATCACTCCACTTTGTCAGGGTTCTCATTTCGGCTTGATCTTTGGACGGGTAATCTTGTTCTCGTATTAGACAATTAATCAAAAACTTTAGTATCATGAGCTGGATCTCGGCTTTTCTTTGAGACATGACTTCGCCAATGCTTTCTGGATCATCCCCTGTACGGATGAAACGATATATTCTGTCTAGATCTTCTTTCATATTCGGTAGGGTGACTAGATACTCGGTCACCTTTCTTACACGTAATGAATATAAAACCATATTATCCTCGCCTGGGACTGGATCATAGCCGCATTCATTAAGGGCTTTTCTTATTTCTGCTACAGACTGATGTCTGGGCGTACGCTGTGACGCTTGTGCATGTAATTCGGCTGTCGTTAAACGCTTATGTGGCGGCGGGGTCTGGGGAGGACCTCCTCCTGCGGCCCCTAAACTAGAATCATCGACTGATCCTCTTCGTCCTGGCAGAGTGGGAAATGGAAATGCAGGCTGGACTTGTATGGCGGGCTGGACCGGGGGTATCGTAACAGGTACTCCGGTGTCTGGAGGAGCGGGAAGTGCCTGATTTACAGGGACTGGCGGAGCGCGAACAGGATTTGCATATTCTGGGACTGTGTCGTCCAAATAGGACGAAATGAAAATATCAGCTGCGGTCTGTTTGTGACGTAGCTTGGTCGGAACTAATGGTGGCGGGAAATTACTGGATGCCTCTGGGGTCGCTTTTGGCAAGCCCTCGGCAAGAAGAGGATACATACCCTTAATAAGGGCATGCCTCTGTCTGTCTGACTGTTCGGTTTTAACTCGTTCACCAATCTCGATTAATTCCCTTTCTTGGGCTCGTTCCAAGGATTCTCTACTTAATTCTGACTTTCTGATTTCTTTTTCGGTTCTTTTATGAGATTCTTTGCGCCATAACTCGATGGCATCTTTCTGTGACTGTCTGGCTTTCTTTTTCCATAATGCTTCTTCTACTCTCATGATGCACTCGGCATCCCATGTGCCGGATACAGGCCATCTATACTTTTCCTCTAACTGTTTGGTATACTCTACCCATAAATCTAGATACAATATGGCACTTATGCCATGCTTCTGATACATAAAATGACCTGGACTGTCCCTAGGCGGGACAGGAACTGCTGCTTCCAGCAGACCTTTTCTAGTTCTCAACTGACGCAGTTTTGAAAAGAGCGGCATGACTGAACTATAATCTGGACACAATACGATACACAATAAACACGATAACTACTTCACACTCATTCCACGACATCAAGATACATGAAGAACATTCAGAATAACAGTTCGAACAGAATACTACCTGGAATACGGAAAACAGAATACATGACTTTTCTCGAGAACAGAACTGACTAGAACAGAAACTAGATGCACTGCTGAAACAGTACGAAACTTACCGGTCTCATACAGAGACACGTCAGGACCCGTATCCACCGGAGTGGACACTTCGTTTGTGGGACTGTGTACCACCAACCCACGGACCAGAGTCAATTAAATTGACCCTGTCTAGATACTACCCCAGTAACGGTACTCACCGGGCAGCAAGAACGGAAGGCCTCGGACTGGACTGGACTGCTTCGACGACGGACGACGAACTTCGGACTTCAGTTACGGGTGGACCTCCGGATACCTCGGACCTTGGACTCTCGGCTTGGGCTCTGGTCGGGACTCGCCGCGTTCCTCCACCGCCTCGTCTGGATGCTGGACCGCCTCCTCCGTCTCCTCCGTGGGCCTGAGGGATACTTGAAGCAGAAATATCTGCACGTGCACGGTATGGTTCCGTCACGGCTGCAGAGGGTCAGGGGGCCGGCGTGGCTTCACCGGCGCGTGGGGAAAGGGCAAGTCCCTATTCGGGCGCCATTATGTGGTATATAAATAAATAATACCGGATCTATTTTTGAATGAATAAATGAATAACAGATAGCTCAATAAATAAGAGTCAAAATTCGAGGTAGTAGGAGTTTTGCAGGTTTATTACAGCATAAAGGACAGGAACAGGACAACCTGCATAGGAATAGGATGGCAGGGCCCAGCAGCTGCTGGGGCTGGATCTGGGATGAGCACGCTAGGAAGGATAACTTTTTAATAACAGTACATGAGCATATATACATAACGCAAACACATAGCATTACATCGCAATAGGCGTAGCAGTGGGAGGAGCTATAGGCGTGACGCGTAGCAGTCGCGAAAGATAAGGGTGAAAGTAGGTGTAACAGAGGCGTATACATAGACATGTGATGCAAACGTAACAGAATATGTCATGAATGGGGCGGAAACATGGAGGGGGCTACCTAAGGAGCCGGGACCTCTGACCTGATGGTGCGCGCAAACTTGGCAATGACGTGTTACTAGGAGAAGCTGGGGGCTACGAACTTTGTGCTAGGAGCAGAGACTGAAGTCTGGAGAGTCAGGGCGACATGTACCTAAGCAGTATCTAGTATCTGATGTTTAGAGAACATGTTGATATAAACTATAAACTATAAGTCAGGAGGGGAAAGGCTAACTTGATTCTAAGACTGGAGCATACATTATTCTACATGTAGTGCGTGATGAAGAATATTAAATGACCATTAAATGCAGTATTTCTCTAACGTGGAGACGTGAAGGCTAGACAATGACGGAAACTATTGATGCGATTCAGTAGCTTTAGGAATGCAGGGAAGGAGGACTGGACTGATAGCTAGAATCATAACATACTCTTGGCAGACTCAGAGGCAGAGCCAGGCTGAACCGGGCACTGCGAGGCAGGAAGTAAGTGAAGGGTCGAGGATACAGGTGGGGGCTGTATCACTCCTCAGCGAGGGCTTCAGGAGACAGGAGCTGAATCTGGTGTCTCAGGCCCTTTTGAGGCCTAGAAACGGGGACTTTACAATGGAATAACGTGCACACTGAGAAACGTGGCAACGTAGCTTTACATAGGCCTGATATTCGTAGTATTCACGAGAACTGGGAACTGACATACTAGAGGTGGACACAACTGTAATTGCGTCATTAATCGAACATGGGGAATAACATATGCATATTAATCATGCACAGATAACATATGATGGATGACACGTAGGGACACAGAACATGGCAAAATTTACTTTTCCACACCACCCCCTGTGCCTGTCCTGGCTGTTGAAGTCACCAGAACTGTTCTTTTACCGCCTCTCGTCAGTGGCAAACATGACGGATTGTGTTAATAGATCTCATCAAACCACATCATGTGGCCAATTCTACATAGTAGACCTCGAGAGCTCCTGAGTAGTTACCTCCCTCTTCTCACTGTCTAACAGGAAGTCCTGTTACAAACTTTAACCAACAATGAAGTTCCTTCTCCCTGGCTGAGAACAACTAAAACTGAAGTGCATATTCTTGTCCAAGAAAGCAATATTCTTTCAAAAAATTCAACATGGAGAAGTTCTCTCCTTGGAGGTTAGATCAGACTAAGCCAGCCCACTGGTGTGGCTAAGATTCCATAACACTCCTCTTCCATCCTCCTCCATAATCTAATTACACGGGCTCCTGTGTGACTGGGGTTGCAGGATGTGGGGGTGAGCTTGTGCTGGCATAAAGGACCATTCTCCATTTGAAGACCAGTTTGGCGACCCCTCCCTTCTCCATCCTTTTGCATCTGCAGATGAAGTTCTCCACCAACAGGAAATCCATTGTCTCTTTAGCAAACCATTTAACACCTCATTAAGACAGCTTGGCTCAGCCTGACAGAGTCTAGCCAATCAGGAGAGGGCAGCTGGAAGACTGGATTTTGGCTTTCAGTAAAAAAAAAAAGAAAATCGGTATTTAATATAAATCCAACAGTGGCATGTTTTTGGAGTCATCATACCCATCATTTTAAGTCCTTGAATGACATTTTTACCTTGCTCCTGTCAATATTTATGCTTAAATAAAATATTCCAATGTTAGCCTATGTAGCTAGCAATCTACAATGGTTAAAACAAATGACAGTTTTTCCCTCACCAGGTCTTATAAAACATCTTTTATAATGTACCTACTTATAGGTACATGGCACCCTACCCTAGGGCACCTAGGGGAGGCCTTACTTTAAGGGTGAGTTGTATGTAAAAAATAAGGTAGATTACTACTTGGGAAGTACCTTTAATTTCAAAGTCAAATTTGCATACAATTTAATTTTAAAGACAGTCTACAAAGCAGGACTGCCTTTAAAATAACAGCAGGCAACACATCAGTGCACACTCTAGTGCTGGAAATCTACTGGGCCTCTAACCCCTCCTGCACTATTATATACTAGGGACTTTTAGGCAGTTTGAATCCCCCTTGCCTTATTATATTCTAGGGATATACAGGGGTCTGTCTTTGCCAATTGTAATTATACCTAAACACCATAATCCTTTAAAGCAGAGCACTGGCCCTGGTAAGCAGAGCGCAGGGCACAATCACAGTCAGTTACTACCAGTATCAAGCAAAAAATCGGGGTGATCAGGGCCAAAAGAATTACTTTCTCTCAGATACTTTCTCTGGGTAATATTGTGTCATCTGTTATTGACATTATACAGAATGACATCCCATTTTTGCAACATGGGCCATCTCAGCTTGGGTCTATGCTGCTACTGAGCTGGACTCTACAGACGTCAAGTTCCATGGAAGCTAAATAAATGCCAATAGTTTATTTTTACTATACAATCTCACAAAAAACAGATCAGTATCGCTAGAAAAGACATGACATACACTATGTTACACAAAGCACAATTACCATCAACTGTTATGTAGGTACCATCAGCAGATTGGATAATACACAAGGTTATTTCTCTGTGGGTTTTAACAATTCACTTCAAATACTGTTGCAACACAATCAAGTAGGTAGATACAAAGCACTAGTAAAAGGATTGTACATGAGGGATGGATCCTACCTTTCGCTTATGTTTGTAAGAATGGTGTAACTGAGCTTTTTACTTTAGGCCATTCTCTAGTTTGCAGGGAGGTTACACTCCATGGCGCATGTAATGCATCCCGGGCAAACTTGTCATGTTATCTAAAAGGTTCTCCAGCTGCTGTAATTTGTCTGGCATTCAGATTGCTTTCTTATTCTTGCTCTCAATTAATATGGGTATGGTCACAATGAATGACTGATGCTCAAACTGATAAAGGACTTACAAGTCTTTATCGGCACATATGCAGTAGCCACATTCCATTCAGATCAGAGTCCAGCATTTGCCTTGAGGGCCTATAGGGACACTTTGGGAAAATTGAGTGTGGATGTGCAATACCCCCCCCTTCTATTCCGGGAGAAATGCAGTAGTGCAGAGGAAAAACCATGACTCAACATGTCTTTAACAGCTAGAGTACTAAGTCTAGGTCACAGTTGGGTCTACCACCTTTATGAGGTAGAGAGAACCTTAGAAGATCCTTGGGCGGTTGGACTCCCTATAAAGTCCTGTTCAGGGTTAAGATGTGAGTTCCAGACCTTGACAGTCCCAATACAGTGGCAATGGGAACACCTTTTGATATCTGTGAATGTTTGGATGTTTTACTGGACCTTAACAATTTCAGAGACATTCAGAGCAATGTCCAACAGAAACATTCCGCCTCTGGTGAAGTGAGGAAAGCACCGGCAACTCATGGTTGGATTCCAAAGATCGAGAAAGTAGTACCGGAGAAAATAATCGACAGCAAGACATTTGAGCCACCCCCTGTGCCTGTCCTGGCTGTTGAAGTTACCAGAACTGTACTTTTACCGCCTCTTGTCAGTGGCAAACATGACAGATTGTGTCTATAGATCTCATCAAACCACATCATGTGGCCAATTCTACATAGTAGGCCTCGAGAGCTACTGAGTAGTTTCCTCCCTCCTCTCACTGTCTTATAGGAAGTCCTGTTACAAGCTTTAACCAACAATGAACTTTCTTCTCCCTGGCTGAGGACAACTAAAACTGAAGTTTTACTACTTCCAGTTACAACATAAAATACCATACAATCATCATGTACAACTACACAGATTTTGACTCCGCAAGCACATAATGATGGTGTCTACAACGTTCCTCCATTAGAGTCATCTACCAGTCCTACACAGCTTCACAATCCTCACATGTTTGTACAAACACCCTCTGGCTACCTTGTCGACTTTGATGATTTTTCTTTGTATTCGTCAGATCCATCTCCACAGAGAGGCCCACATGAACCTTTCATTTGGCTAAAAAAGAGATATCTTATCCCTCGATGGATATATATTTTGATTACAATTTTGTTACTTTTCCTCTTCCTTTGGATTGGTTTTGTGACTGCATTTTTCTTGCTTCTGAATGGACACTATCTCCCAGAATGCTCCCGTTCTTCCCTTTCTTCATCACACAAAGTGCCAAGAGATGTTTCCCTGGGGAGCTTTTTACTTTAGGCCATTCTCTAGTTTGCAAGGAGGTTACACTCCATGGCGCATGTAATGCATCCCAGGCAAACTTGTCATGTTATGTGAAAGGTTCTCCAGCTGCTCTAATTTGTCCGGCATTCAGATTGCTTTCTAAAGGAAGCTATTTGATGTTGACTGATTAAGGTTGCTGTGGGATGAAACCTTGGTATACCATATCTGGTGACGGTTTCTGAGATTGTGACCTATTATACACAATTGTTTTTTCCACCTGCCCGCACAGTTAGGGATGTGACAATTTGGCCTTTGATTAAAATTTTGAATGTGAACTTTGATGCTTTAAGCAATCTGAAAGCCTTATTGTTTCAGATGGAAATGGCCTTAATATCTGTATGAGACATGTTTGATCTTCAAGTTGCATGGTCTTCCTCTGAGATACAGTTGCTACTTCACATTAATCTCCCGCACCATTTTGGGGAGCTAGTGCACAGCATTTTTAACATTTCCAATACCGTGGGGTAGCACACTTTTTAAAAACATTTGCCGCCAGTTTGGTTAGTACCTTCCAGATGGTCTTTGGAGTTAATCCATATTTCATACACTCTGTGCTTGCAAGGATTTTTGGAGGCTATCCACATATCCTACCACATGTGCTACTGTTTCATGAAAGAATGATGTGGTCCTTTGGGGGCCGTCCGACTCATCCAAAGGGTTAATCAATGTGGACAACCACCATAGGCGGTTTTCCCTTTGCTCCTCTCCATACGGCTGTTGGGCAAGGATCGCTGATTGAAGGGGACAAGGCTCCGCAGGCACCTCAGTCATTAATGGTGGAAATTCTATCTTCCCCCATTGCTGTTTGTAGTCAACCTGCCAGCCAGCCTAAGACAGTTGTGCAGAATATTGATGGGATTGAAAGTGTGAAGTCTAAAGGAGGGAGAAAAAAAGGGTGGAGCCTACATCTAGGTCTAAGAAACATCTCTCAGCTCACTTGAGATGCTATCAAAATGTCAATTAGCAGGATACCTCCGAATCAAGTCATGTGAGCTTCAGAAAATACAAACTTTTTGGGATCATTTCTATTCCAGGATAAAAAATCCTCTCTCTGACAGTCAAAAGTCTATTCTGGTTCTTTTGGGAACGACTGAAGATCAAATTTTCTCTTTTTAAACTCAGCTCCAACTAATCGGTCCCACGCTGTAGGCTGTATTCCAGGGTCATTATCCACTGCTGTTGACCATTCTTTGCAAACAATTGGGTTCAGCTGGGGGGGGGCAGCTATAGTAATCTAAAGTTACAGGCTGTTGGCCCATCTGCTTTGTTGGGTCACCTATAGGACTCTTTATATTCACTCATATCTGGGCCTATGAATATAAACCACAATAACCACCCTGCTTATGCCAAAACACCTCAATGTTTAGGTGTTTCAGACAGTCTGCGTCTCCCCCCAGATTATACCCCATACACCATGGTCTTGGTACGAGTTTCACCATTAGCTGAAGGAGTTTCCCAATTGCACAGCTGTACACAAAGCTTTAAAGTTAGCCACAAATGAAATCCATCAAAGCACAGAAGAGATAAGAGCTGCCAGGAATAATAATAAACAACCTCTTGAAAAGAGAAGGCATGAAATTAGAGCAAAAGCTTGTGATGATATAGAGAAAGCATAACATTTGAAGGATTAAAGGCTGTTCTGGAAGTGGTTAACCAGCCTTCTTTCACAGAGATCCCTCCAGATGGGATAGAGTGTCATATCCCTGAACAGAACTAGATCATCCATTTTCTATCATTTTTAATCCGGCCAATGAGACCATTGGCGTTAATAAGGAGAGCAGGGTACATCCCTCATTAATAAAGCAAGAGTAGTTAGCTGAGCTTATAAATCTCCCTTCAGTTACCTTAGCCATTAACGCTGCAGCAAACAATAAGGTTCCGGGCCCAATGGGGTTCCGGTTGATCTTTTTAAATATAACATCAGTCTCTGGGCTCCATTTTTAACTATTGCTCTGAGGGCTGCCTGCAGTTAAGGGTAATATAATGGAGTACTGGAGGGAGGCTATAATTATTCCCTTTTTTTAAAAAGGTGTTCTGAGTAAGCCTGACTGTCATAGACCAATATCATCAATTGATAGTACTGCCAACATTTCGGGGAAAGTTATTTGGGGAAAAATAGAGGATTGGGCCACTTCCTTTTCTTCACCATTCCAATATTGCTTTCATCCTAACCTGGGTATGGTGGAGCATTCCCTAAACTTACATCTTATTTGGGGCAAGTATGTTAAGGCCAGGAGAGGTTCTCTCCATATGGCCTTTATGGACCTTTCCTGTGTCTTTGATTTTGTAGATAGGAAGAAGCTATGGGTTTTAATGGACCAGACGAGAGTGCATCCTATCTTGTTGGACCTTGTAAAGCATTTACATTGGGATACATCCCTCAAAGTGCGTTATACACACCCAGAGGGCTGCACTAGACCTTGCAAGGTGAGAAGAGGAACAAGGCATGGTTGTATCCTGGCCCCTTTCTTGTTTTTGTTTTATATTCATTCCCTTGATAAAGCCTTTGGGTCATGTAGTAAAAAATTGGCTCCGGTGCTGTGCCGGTTCTTTTATATGCAGAAGATGCCGTTCTTTTGAGGCTAACAGCAAAAGGCCTCCAAAGCTTATTAAATGGATTTAGTGATTTTATGAGTAATTTAAGTCAAAAGGATAACCCTAAACTCCTTGGGATAACCCTAAACCAAAATTTAACATGGACGGCCCACATAACAAAAGCTAGTATGAAACTATCGCAGAGGGCGGGAGGTATCATGAGAATCGCTAGCAAATCCCCACTCCGCCCGCTGGCACCAGCCATTCAGATCTATAAAGCCCAGGCTCGGGGGGGAATCATCTATGGAGGTGAGCTGTGGGGCCACACCTCGACACACACCATCCAAAACATAGAAAACAAATTTATTAGACAGCTGGTTGCCCTCCCCCCAAGTACTCCACTTTTCCCATTGAGATTAGACCTGGCTTTGAGACCTATTACGGAAGAACTGAGCCTCAAACCTCTGATCTACTGGCGCCGTCTCTGGAGCAGCCAGGATCTTGTCATCTACAGATCGGAGTTGCAGAAATTTCTCATGTTACCTAATGCCACCAAAATTCCTTGGCTAAAGTACATAAGGAGAATGTGTGAGACTCTTGGAGTGCCTGACTTATGGTCAGATCCTGAAAGTGCGTGTACGAGGATGTCCAGAATAGCACTGTCTACCCTGTTTTACAACCATATGCTCCAAAAAACACTGGATACCACCCGGGAGGGGTCCTTAACAGACCTCTTCATTAAAATCAAAGACTCGTACAGCCATGAATATGTCCTGGATGGCATGACACCGGTGCTTACAAGGAAGATCTTTCTGCAATGGAGGTATGGCTCTCTCCCCTTAAGGTCCTTCACAAAGGCTTGGGTAGGTGGACCGGAGTCAGGGGCGTGCCCGGCATGTGCTTATAAATCGGAGAATGACTTACATGTGGTCCTGTTCTGTGGAGCCTATACCAGAATTAGAAGACATTGGCTGGTCCCTCATCTAAAAAACTTGGGCTTCAGAACATATGCTCCGGCTTATAGAGTACTAAAGTCGGATCTATCTCCGCCAACAGTGTTTGCCATGGCAAAATTCCTGACTGCAATGTGGCTGGCACGTGCTCGTATAATCAAGGGCAACACAACATTGTGAATACCTCTTCTCCTCCCCTTTTACTTGGGCTCACCCATTTTCTAGATTTGTATTGTATTAACTATATCCATATACTGTTCTTACTAGGTTTTATATGTATTTTATTGATTATTTTATTTTGTGAATATCTTTTATGATCTTTTATGATCGAAATAAAGATTTGGATTGACAAAAGGTGAACTATCAAAAATCATATATAATGACATGCAGTCCCAAATGCACAAAATCTAAAGAAAAGTTTATTATTGATAGGATACCAAATGTGAAAGTATCAACTTTTAATTATTTGGGTATTTTAATCAATGTTAAAGGGTTATGGGAACCCTTAATGAAGCAGAGAATTTTAAAGATGGGGGCTTTCCGTAATGAAATATTTACATTCTCAAATAAACTGGGCCATAAACTGATTAAGGTTAATAATGACAGCTAGTCTGACTGGGATTTCCCTAAACAAAGGAGTGATATTGTTTATATAATAAACTTTACCCATGTTGCCATGTCGAAGTCCCAGTCAGACTAGCTGTCATTATTAACCTTAATCAGTTTAATCAGATAATTTCCCTGACACAGTGGAGTTCGAGCCAAGCTGGAATTCCAACCCAGCTGAATCCTGTTTTCCTCCTGAGCAGGATGGTGCCCAGTTCTTCACAAGACGGGCTCCCAGATAACTGGGGAGTTAGATCACCCTTAGGGATTCTGGCAGATTCACCCATTCTAGGCACATTAGGATAGGGAGCTCTAGGTAGGAGCATAACTATAACAATCCTTATATGTAAGCATGTATTCTATGTAACAGCCCAATTGTTGAACTGTTCATTTTCTTTACCATTCTTGTGATGCTGATTACTCTATTTTGGTTCTTCCTATTGGTAATTGCAGTGTACATATTTTACACAAGAATCCTATTCTTTCAATACATTTTTAAATGCCAATTAGAGTATTTCTTGTGTTCCACTTTGGGCATGCAAAAATTGCCAACTGAAAGGGCTTTAGATCTGTTTCCATGATTTGGTTTGGGGGGCAGGGTTGCCATATTCTGAGGTTGCACATACTACATGTTACCTTGCTATGTTAGGGGTACAGATGGTGCACTGTGAGCTAGCCAGGACTCAGGCCAACATATCCTGATAGCGTGCGTGTATCAGTCTTGCATACTTTTTCCGTTAATGTTGTCCAACAAATGCATAGTTTTACTGAGAAAATATGAACAGTACGATGACACAAGCCTACCTTTCGTAGCCCTGTTGGGCTTGGCAAATCTAGAGTAATGGAAGGCTTAGCAAGTTGCTGCCTTGCATTACTCTGACCCAGCGAGGTATTCCATGGGTAGAGTGTGTGTGTATCAATGCATCCACCTGTGGATTTTGGCACATTCCCAGATTTACCATAAGTGGTAGACTTGGGGCTACGTCCAAATGCCATGCCTTCCAAGGGGAGGCATAACGATGAAAAATATCTATATTTCTCCTAGTTTCTCCTTTCTAAGTGTGCTGCATTCTGCAGGACATATAGAAAGAGGAAAAAACCTACAAGAATCCTGTGCGCTATGCAGTCACTCTTGCACCATGACGCAAGGGTGCCTGTGTTGGCGACAAGCAGTCAAAAGTGGGCCAGAACAAAGAGAGGAGTGCGCCATATAATGTTTACTATGGTGCATTCCGACCCTTTCACGCAGTGCAGTTCAGCGCAGGGCAGCAAAAGACATTGGTCCTGGCCCATGAAGCCTTTCATGAGAAGGGAGCTGTGTACCTGAAGAGGAGGATTTATGTGTATGACTTCCCAGGGTTCTACGTTCAAAACAGCCATTCAGCCACCATTCCTAATCATTGTCGGTCCAGAATTGAAGTAAGGTCTTTCTTATGTGGGGAAGTGTGGCTCACTGGTTAGGAGCGGCAGACCCTGAAGCAGAGATCGGCCCGGGACCAGGGTTCAATTCCCGACGCGGCAGGGTCTTGGGTCAATGTCCGCGGACTCTATAATTCTCGCTGAGGTGCCTACGCTAACCATGGATCCCACTCTGCAACTCTGGGCAATAGCTTGCTTAATCTCCACAACGGCCCCATCAGTGCCGGGGATGCCTGGCTTCACCTTGGAGAGGCCCAGGAGGGACCGTCTCACAGGGAAAGCCAGGACGGGCTCCCCAGCGGTACACAGCGCCAGGACACTCCGAGATGGAGTAACAGTGCGCTTTACAAGTATACTTACTTTACATACTTACTCTTCTTTCTTGGTCCGAAAGCCTGGAATAAACTCCCTCTGGAACTAGGTGCCATTTCAGAGCTTCCTGTTTTTAGGAAGAAGCTAAAAACCTTGCTTTTCCAACAAACGGGATAGGATGATCAATTTTGACTGGCAGGGTTTCCTATCTTCAGTGCCGGTCCACTCTTTGGAGTATGTGTGCACTCTACAAATAAAACATATGGAGACGATGGACAGAGCACTGAAACTTTTCAGACACTCATCCCCAAGACGGATTTGCATAAAGCTGGGTCTGAACTGGAGTGACGAAGTGAGCTAAAGAACAAAGATGGATTCAACCCAGATCTATAAATGGGGTGGGCATCTGTAAAGTTTCAAGCAAACTAAAGGGATGGAAAAGCAGGAATAGATATCTAAATAATTAAATCATAGGGGACTAATAATTCTCCTATATTAGGGACACTTGTCCACTCATCCACTATACTATAAATATAGATACAATCACGATAATTTGAAGACATATTTTATTTATCGTAATCTCAGGGAATTATTATCCGTTAATTTCTGTAGATTTCAAATTTACATTATACACAAATATACATACATATGTACACAGATATATACAACAAAGAGAAACAAATAAACAAGATTTGTACAAAAAACACGTAATCACAAGAAAATTCCTTTTTCACCCAGAAAAAGTTAAAGCAAAAGCAAAGTGCCCTCCTATTTGTTCTAGGAAGTACACATCGAGGTAGTCAGACACACTCGGTTAAAAAAAAAATATGGAACCTAAATGTGAGGAATGTGTCAATGGTTATAATTCCACCTTGATTTGAAGATTAGATCGGACTCCTCTTTATGGAAAGTGTAGACATGGTTGCGTTTCGGCCTTCCAACCAATCTTGGCCTCCTCAGGACAGGGTGAGAGTAGAACCTACAAGAGTACATATAATGAACAAAATGTATACCTTCTTACTGCAACCTGTCATCCTCTCTGTGCCTCCATCAACCCAATTAAGTGTTTGTCACCAGCAAAGAAATCAAACAGCTGCTCCAGTAGCCAAGGGAAAAGGAAATGGAAGCAAAATTAAAGAAAAAAGAGTCACAGACCCTCAACAACACCAAGGTGTCTGCCCTAATATAGAGGAGAGTGTAGGTACGTAAGTGTACTACAACTATTAAAAATGTGCACTTGAATAAAATCAATCACACACTGAGACCAGGGTGTCTAGTGCCCACCATAAAGCGAAATTAGGAAGGATTAACACCCGGCCTAAAAAGTGCTTACTAGCATGCGGAGTGAGTCAAGCAGGCTACCAAGTAGCCACTTACTTATGATGATCCAATCAGGCTGAACCCTTTGTGTAATCTCATTAATTAGGGGAAGTCTAAGGTGGAGAAAATATATAAGCAGGCTTAAGACATCTCCTATATATATTTCAAACAAGTCATACTAAAGAGGTAAACCACATCTCCGTAGTATCCTACCTTCAAAATGGCGAAAAAACACCTCTGTGTAGCACTGTCACAAGTAGCTCTATGTGGGTAACAAGTATCCCGGAATCGAAACTGCAAGAGACAATGACAAGAAAGGCAGGCGTCAGATGTTGCCTGCAGACAACGTCAAGGCTGATCATCTCTCCTTCGCAAGGGCCACAGAAATAAATCACCTCTGAATCACCTCCTCAACTTCACCATGAGTCGCCCAGTCGCTCCGCGGGGTCTCCCTTCAACATGGCTGTTCACCAGCGTCCAAACGCTGTTGCATCCTCCATAAGAAGCAACGTACCGCTTCCCATGTGACGTGGACATGCATGCGTCCGGCTCTAACAATAGAGAGCGGACTCATTATACAAAGTCGGGCAGGCCGTTTCCCCCTCCTGAGTGAAGCGTCACAGAGCCAATACAGATTGCTTCATGTTTTCCTCAATCCTGCTTACAAATGGTGTATCCGCAACGTAGTTGCGGTGTAAGGCGAGAGGTGTTTGGCTGTTTCCCTGCCTTGGTGGATATCGTGAATACCGGACCTGCATACTGGGGCTGATTGCCAGGGGACATTGGCTAGAGCGGGACTGCGAGTCCCAGCGGTGACTGCGGCGCTCAACCGGCCGCATCTGGAGACTCTTCCCGCCCCGCTTCCCAGGTCTTTTTCACGACTCGCGGCCGCCGCTCCGCGGGTGCCGCTCGTAGTCGCGGTGTAAGGCGAGAGGTGTTTGGCTGTTTCCTGCTGTTTCCCTGCCTTGGTGGATATCGTGAATACCGGACCTGCATACTGGGGCTGAGTGCCAGGGGACATTGGCCAGAGCGGGACTGCGAGTCCCAGCGGTGACTGCGGCGCTCAACCGGCCGCACCTGGAGACTCTTCCCGCCCCCGCCTCCTCCTACTTAATCAAGCCCAAACCCGTGTTCGCGGGAGGCGCGCGGGCGAAGCCCGGGCCAAGGGCGGGCCCGTTGTAGCCCGTTGTAGCCCGGGGGAGACCGGACCGGGCCACCCCTCTGGGCCTGTGGCTAGCTTCCCAGGACTTACCATATCTTGTGCCCCATCGTTCTAGCTTGCCTGAGATCCAGCTATATCAAGATTAAGGCAACATGTCAACAAGGGAGACGAGGAGCAAAGCCACGGCATCGTCTACCATGGTTGCAGGTACTCTGGAAAGCTTTCTTATTAGAGCTAACACTGCGGTAAATAATGAATTGACGGCCCTAGAAAGACAACTCGCGGATGGGATTGAAAGTACTAGGTGATCTTCTCTGGGATTAACTGCGAATGCTAGATCCCCGGAAATACTAGATGCTTCCCACCTATCCCTTTTGGATAGCATAGACCAAACAATTGAGTCTGTTTTACAACAGCTAAGGACTTCCTCAACCTCACATCGAGACTCCCTCCAAATTACACCTGAGGTGGCTCCTCTTCCAACATCTGACCCAGTCCTGACACGGGGTGAGGGGAGCGATCTAAACTTATCTCACTCACGGGGTCTTCGAGAAGGTACTGTTCCGAAAAGAAAAAGAGCGAGACAGTCTAAGGGCCTAAAAAGGGCCAAATTGGATAATGCCCCTAGTACCACTGACAATATGCCCAACATGATGGAATCTCCTTCTCCCATAACTGTCAATGAAACTGCAAGTCCAATACAGCCCTCCCAATTGCAGGTGCCAGTGCAGTCTGGCCCGTTTATTTTTGGTGAGGGGTCTTGTGGCGGGGGGGAACAGTCTATACATTTTATTGCTAATGTTTTGAAGAGACTCCTAGACCCCCTATTGGCTAGGCATGACTGTATTGATACCAGGCTGCAAGCAATAAAAACAGTGATCGGGGGTATGGAGGATCAGCTAAGAACTTTGGGTAGTACTCAAGGTGTAACTTTGATGAATGCGGGGAGCCCCCTTCCCTCTAGCCCATCCAGTACGCTAATCACAAAGAATATAAACCCTCTTACTACAGCAAGTGTACCCACAGTTAACCCACCAAATCCTATCCCTCTGCCCCTCCCAAGGCAACTTCCTCCCGTGCCTCTAGCACGGAAATCTAAGCTGCCTGTGTCAACGATCTTAACGAGGCAAGAAAAGACGCCTACCAAGACTGGTGACCGCCCTGCCCAGAATGTTACCAGCCTAAATTGGTCAAACATAGTTAATCTACCTCCAGAGGCGGCAGCCCATACTGTAATCTTGACTGGGTCCCCGAGCTTTCCAACTCTGTACCCGAATCCTTTGATTCTTTGAGAAACAAAGTGATTCGTTGGTTAAACATTCATAGGCCCCAGCCACCAAACATGAGAGGTGAAATATTAATGGTCAAGAGGGTCCCCTGGGTGGGATATACCACAAAGAAAATAAAGGGTGACTACATTCTGGTAAACTTCAGGGATCCGCAGATTGTTTCCCATATTTGTAACTGGTTGGGCAGCCCGGGAAGGACAACCATTCAATTGTTACCATTGTCCTTTTTCTATCCGCCAAGAAACTACAACCTGCACTCTGGGGTCGATGATGGCTGGACAAAGGTGGGATTTGCCATTGATGGCACAAGGTATAGGCCTACACGTCATGATATACCAATACCGAGCAACTATTTACATGCCAACAGGTATAGTTGCCTTGACCAGGTAGACTGACTTCAGTGGTATGAATGCACTGGGGGAAGAGAAGAGGTGGTGCCCTATACAGCTCAGCTGGGGACAGGGGTAGATATATCTGATACTGGCAATCTTGCCTGTGACTATTTACTCCCTGGTCGGCCAAGTACTATTATTTTAGAATCCCCTATACAATCTCCTAGTACCTCCCCCGGCCCGCATGTACTAAAAATCCTTTCCTGGAATATAGCGGGCCTATGTCAGTCAGCTTAGAAGACTCCAAGGCAGAAATTTCAAAAATTAAATCAGGCTCCCCTTTCGACCCCTGCCCCCCATATGTCCTCCACACCATGGTGGATATAGTCAATCCCATCATAAATATTATCATTAACTCCTCACTCAACTCTGGCATAGTGCCAGAGGAATGGAAACTTGCTGCAGTAAAACCTCTGCAGAAAAAACAACTGACCGACCCAGCCACCCTGACCAATCTACGACCCATCTCCCTACTGCCAGCTCTCTGTAAACTAACTATAAAATTCGTGAATAGGCAGCTCACAGCCTTTCTGGAGGCAAATAACATATGGCACCCAAACCAAGCAGGATTTAGATCCCAGCACTCAACCGAATCAGCTCTTATATTCACCGCTGAAACCTTGAGAGCCGCAATGGACCAGGGAAAAAAAGCAGTCATGGTGCTCCTAGACCTGTCCGCGGCATTCGATACGGTGTCACATACCATCCTGTTGGAACGACTTGCAGCAGCAGGGATTGCTGGGAACGTACTGGAATGGCTTAAAAACTTTCTAGCCAACAGGCGACAAGTGGTCATCTTAGGCCAGTTCAGGTCTGAAGAAAAACACCTTACCTTAGGAGTGCCTCAGGGCTCATGCCTGAGTATGACACTATTCAATATATACCTGGCCCACCTGATTAAACTCATATCATCCTTCGACATCGACACCATATCATACACGAATGACACACAGCTCACCCTGGTGATGAAGGATGACACCGTAGAAAGTGAAAGGAAACTTAAAAATTACCTCACAGCCACATTCAAATGGAAGTGCGAAAACCACCTTAAATGTAAGACTGAGAAAACAGAGATTGTGCCTTTTGGAAAAGAGAATCTGTTTAACACCGCCCAATGGTGGCCCGAGGAGGCCAACACACCCCCAAACACCATCACATCGGCCAGGAATTTAGGGATCAGATTTGACTCCTCCCTGACTTTCAAACAGCAAGCAGTAGCAGTGGCCGGAACATGTTTCGGCCTCATAAAAGGGCTTAGGAAATTTTTTGACCTCATACCACTCCAGGCACATAAAATGGCGGCAGTAGCACTGATAACATCTCGCCTAGACTACTGCAATAGCCTATACGCAGGAACAAAAAAAACAGTCTGCCACAAACTGCAAATGGTCCAACACGCAGCGGCGAGACTGGTCTTAGGCTGGAAAAGCAGAACCTCAGCCACAGCAGCAATGGACACACTACACTGGCTACCGATCCAGAAACGGGTCCCTTTCAAAATCCTCCTAATCACCTTCAGGGCTTTCCATGGGAAAGGACCCAGCTACATCCAGAGCATGTTCAAACACTACTCCCCCCTGCGTAATTTAAGATCCCAAAATTCCAACCTCCTGACCATCCCAAACTTCCGACTGAAAACCAGAGGAGGAAAGGCACTGGCAGTCCTGGGATCCAAGGCCTGGAACTTCTTCCACCCGCCCCTTCGCCTACTTGGCAAAGAAACCGATTTTAGAAAGGCCCTAAAAACATGGATTTACAAACTACCCAGTACCACCTGCAAATCCCTAATCTAGCATACAGTACCCCCCCATCAGCCTGACACTCCCCTGGTCCCGGCCTTAACCTTTCTAAAGTGCCAAGATGCTCCTTGGAGTGTAAACCGCGCTATACAAGAAAAAATTACATTACATATGTAACAAATTGGCCTGCTCTGACTGGGGGTCATTTATAGACTTGAATGACATCTGTTTATTCAAGGAAACATCGGCACGGGAGGACCAGCATCGCTTAGGATTTGCCTCATTCTCAGTCGCTGCTAGATGGGCGGGAAAAGGTCGCCCGTCGGGGCGACTAACAATTTAGGTAACAATTCATTTGGGCTGCAGCGCTAAAATTATGAATACAGCTTCAGATGATGTCCAGTGTGTAATTCTAGAGTGGCAGAATGGCTTCAGATTGGCAGTGGTCAATATCTACTCTAGACCTGTGAGTGTCACTTCTGAGTCTGAAACCATTGAAGAATTATCCTCCTTTCTAATCAACATCCCCGAGTGTGCCACGTTTGTGGTGGGAGGCGATTTTAACTCCCAATTTGAACCACTTAATGGTTTGCTAGATGCTGTAAATCAGGAGGAGGATGACACCTGGAAAATCCCTAAAGTGGCAGGCCCCCCGGCAAAAGCATGGACCCCCCTAGCTGTACAAATTACTTCATTGACGTTGACCTATTCGATTAGGGCATGTAATGGCCGCACAAAGTCTGATAATCCCCCTGCCTCCACTTTTTATCGGTCAGCGAGGAAGGCACGCCTTGACTATACTTTTGTGGAGTGTAGGGCTTGGAATAGAATAGTAGAATTTAGGGTCACACACAGGGGGGAGAGTGATCATAATCCTCTAATTTTAGATTTTGAAATCCCCGGCATTCACAAGGGCATTCTAGCACCGCAATCCATTTCCCCAGTAGGGCTACCCTGTCAAGTAATAGACGCAGGGTAAGATGGGACAAGCTGGTCAAAAATCCCAATGGGTTAGCTAAATTATACACTCAGGTAATCCCAGTATTGGAGGATGTCGCTGCTATTACTGAACACCATGCTGTGACTGACTTTCATGAAAGGCTGGGAAAACTTAACAGTGTATTAATAAGCACCCTCTCAGACATTTTAAATCCCCCAGGTCCATGTGCAGGAAGGGTGGTAAGGAAGCCATCCTGGTACAACAAGGCATGTAGACAGGCGAAAAGCGAGCTACTTGTGGTACTAAAACAGAATAATAATAGGGATCTTATAAAAAGTAGGAGGCAAGTATACCGGAACCTTATTCGTCATGCTAAGATCGAATGGGAGAATGAGAATTGGGTAAAGTTAACACTGGCTCTTGCGGTTAAAGACGCAAGAAAGTTTTGGCAAATTGTGAGCACTGGCTCAGCTGAACCAGAGCTGGCAGTAGCACCGAATATTGCTGCTGAGGTCTGGGAAGAGGTGCGGGCGGCTATAACTAAGCTTCCCGTGGGAAAAGCCCCAGGGCTGGACAAGGTGCCGGTGGACCGCTATAAACAGGAACCTGAGATATGGGCCCCCTATCTTTTAAAATGTTTTAATGCAGTTCTTTCAGGAATGGCAGTTCCAAATACTTGGCTGGGAGCTGAGTTGGTCCCTATCTTTAAGAAGGGGTCGCCTCTGCTCCCAGCCAACTACAGGCCAATCAGCCTAATAGATGTATCTCAGAAACTTTTTGCCAGGCTGATCCTGGATCGCCTCTTGGACTGGGTCGAGGACTCTGAAATTTTAAGTGATTATCAAGCAGGCTTCAGAAGGAATGCATGCACCACCGATCAGATTTTCAGACTAAACATTCTTTTCTGGAAAACGGTCAAAGTGGAGGGCGGTTCGCTTTACACTGTTTTCGTAGACCTTCGTGCGGCCTTTGACTTGGTTCCACGAAGGAAACTTTGGAGTGTATTAGGGGATTTAGGCATCCCAATCCCCCTTTTAAATATCCTAATACGACTCCATTCACAGAATTTCACAAGGGTCAGGTGTGGGAGACAAGGCAATCTGTCATCTAGTTTCTCCGTTGGCAGGGGGGTAAGGCAGGGTTGCGTTTTGGCGCCAACCCTGTTTTGCCTCTATGTCAATGGAGTAATTACCCACCTGAATACGGTCCCCAACAGAGACGCCCCAAGGCTCGCTGGTTCAGGGATCTCTGCGATTATGTTTGCAGATGATACCCTGCTGTTGGCAAAATCTCCGATGGGCATACAGCGAATTTTGGATGGCTTTGTCTCATTTTGTCAAGATCGGGGACTAGAAATAAACACATCCAAAAAAAATTCATGATCTATAATCCGCCGAAAACTTCTTACCCAAACCCTGCTATAGCTGGAGTTTGTTTGGAAAGAGTACAAACGTTTGAATATTTGGGATTAACTCTTAATGAAAATATGACTTGGGTGCAACATCAGAATAAAACCCAATTAGAGCTCTCGCAAAAAGCAGGGGGGATTCTTAAACTCCTAAAACAATCTACAACAAAACCTATTTGCCCACCCCTTGAAATCTATAAAATGCAGGCACGGGGAGCGGTGATCTATGGAGGGACCCCAGAAATTACCGTCACGGAAAATAGATTTCTTAGGCAGTTGGTATCTTTGCCCGCTAGTACGCCCCTACTCCCCCTTAGGTTGGACCTGGGATTGAGATCGCCCCTACTCCCCCTTAGGTTGGACCTGGGATTGAGATCACTTAAGGAGGAACTAGAACTCAAGCCTCTAACTTTCTGGAGGCGTCTTTGGGTAACCCCTGAACTCGCCAGCTACAGGCACGAGCTGGCAGAATTGTTAAAATTCCCAAATGTCTGGAATTTCCCCTGGCTGAAATATATCAGGCAGGAATTTGACAGGCTAGGTTGCCCCTTACTATGGAGCTAGTTAGTCTTTACTAAAATCATAATTTGTCTGCCTCCTTAATGAATGCACAAATGGGGACAATGACGAGTACATTCTTGGCACTAAAAGATCACTATAAACTAGAGTCTGCTTTTGATACTATTAGCCCCAATGGCTATAGGAAGTTGTACCTCTAAAGGAGATATGACTCCCTACCAACAAGAGCCCTCAACAAGAGCCCTCACCAGCCGTTGGCACCCCAATGCTCCCAGAAAACTGTCCAGCGTGCACTGCGGAGTTAGAGAATGAGTTGCACATAGTGTTCTTCTGCCCTTCCTAATAGATTCCTAGGAAGAAGTGGATCATCCCTATTTGCAAAAACTTGGGGATCAGGCAGTGTTTTCACTCCTATCGAATACTAAAAACAGATTTGTCCCCAATAATTGTTTTTGCTGTTATGAAATACCTGGCTGCTATGTGGAATATCAGAAGAAAGTACGTGGTAATATGAGATCAAATGCATTCGCGTACAATGCTTGGGTGTTTCGGGGGTACTGGTGACCAGAGGTTTTTTGGGCTGATTGTCTTCTTGTCTTTTAACTTTAGATAATGTTTTTTATGAAGAATGAATTTGACTGAACTTTGTATTTCTGTATTCTTAAATAATGGTAACAATGTATGTTGAAATTTTATTGTGTACTCTTTTATGACATCTTTTTGTCGAAATAAAGACGAAATGAATGAATGAGTATCCGCAACCCGCTTCACAGACACAATCCCTATTCCTGAATCAGCCAACCATAGGAAAAAGTGCCAATAAATACAAAGTGAAACAACAACAAAAAAAATTGATTAAATATTGGAAACACAAGCCCTCTGTAAAGTTTCAGGACTCTGACCATCGTCACCTTGTTTTTGCTTTGTTTGCCCTGAGTTGGCAGGGTATGCCCAGACATGGGTCCCTTGCTCACTTTGCCACCAGATTCAAGTTAGCCTGGCTGATGAGGGGTGTTACCTGGAAACTGGTCCCAGGGTGCTTGTTTCTAGTCTAGGGAAGACCTGGTTTGTGGGTTTGGGCAAGACTGTTCCCATGAGGCACAGGATCAAGACTGATTTGCTTAGAGCTGTGTCTGAACTGGGGTGGCGAAGTGAGCTAAAGAACAATGATGGATTCAACCCAGATCTGTGTCTAAAAAGTTTCAGCACTCCATCCATCATCTCTGTGTTTGCTTTGTACCCTATAAATGATTTATCATATTATTTCATTTCAAATATTGATAAATCTGGACCTCAGTCTTAAGTAAGGGGCTTAGCCACTGAATGCAATCCACATTGCATTTTTGACAATAGATGAGACCTGAAAGCGAAGACTGAAATACTGCTCAGCCAGCTTGTTTGGACAACAATATTTTCTAAACTTGATTGGAAAATGTAGCCTGGACATCGGTTTCAACACCACCATTTGCCTGATTACTGGAATGGAGATGGTCACAAGGCTTTATAAATATGATAATTTGAATGCGGATTGCACGTCTAAATCTCCCATATTCAACTGCTTTATTATCTTACTAAAAGCAAATGAAGTCCATGTTGTTACTGAGTCAATAATGTTTTCTGCATTGGTATCCGGACAGATTTTATGATGGAATGGTAACAACAGTATTTTTATAGTTTTGACTTTTCCCATTATTACCATGAGTCTCTGAATCTCAGCAAGCAGAGTTCTTGGACTATAATCCCAGGACTAAAGACTGGTGTTTCAACCATAAATGACATAGTACAACTTGCAAAATTTGCAATGACATTCCCACTGATACATTCTTATTTTAACAGACACACTGAGTGGTATCTAATTTACTGCTTTGGTTCTGTGACTCGCACAAAGCTCTCAACAATCCTTCAGGAGCATGATCCGCTGAGGATATTAAGAACAAAACTTCTTGATAATGTTGTTGAGGAAGATGGCTTCATAAATATGTTTCACAATCCTTTGCAAAAATGCATATGATTGTTATCTGTTCATTCATTCAAATGTCTCTGAAGGTGTCTGTGACTTTGCACTTTTAGCTTTGTGCTTTTAACCAAAATTTTACCTACTCACACCCTCCTCTCACCACACACTCATTTGAAAGTCTTACCCTCCTAACAAGCCAAATATGTAAGCAGACTAGAACCACCTTGTAAAAAATTAGGAATCCCCTTTCATTTTAGTGGGATCCACACTGTCTGCTAAACATTTGTAAGATGTATCCCTTATAAACAGTAAAAAATTCAAGCTCCTAGCTACGCTCCCTAAACTCGCCAGACTGAAAGCAAAACTCATTGCAGGAACACCAAAGGCCCAGAGGGGCATGAAAGGAAATATTCTGGTGTGAGCATCAAAACAAGAGATGGCCTAATAAGCTCAGTCCATAGTCTGCAAAAGTAGATGTGGCAGCCCTCTTGCCTTTATACTTATATAGACAGAAATAACTAGATTTGTCAACTCATTAATTTTTCCAAATAGTGTTCAAGACTGCCATCAGGGAGCCAAGGGATGAACGAGCCCCTCCTGCCCTGGAGTTTCTCTTCCTCTCAATAGTACCTCTCACATCTAAACCCTTCATGCTCACCCTGTAAGGAGCAGTGTCGAGGTCTGCAGCCGATTTAGCTGCTGGAGGCCTCCATGTCAGATATGGTAGAAACACAGCCCAATTGGTTCTTGGTTCTCCAATTCTTGACAGGTGCTGATACCATCATGAAGGGTATGTACTGGCTGTGGTGGAGCTGTCACGGGTGGTTTAAGGAGTGAAAGAGTAGAGGTGGGAGGGATTGTATATAGAAGAGACTTTGGAACATGTCAGTGGGAGGGTAGCCCAGCAGTCTAACTTGAAATGCAAGAAGGGTGCCACCGAACTCTGGCAGACATTGCATATTGATGTTCGCATGCATATTGAATGGTAATATGTGGATTAGCAGCAATTTCAGGCTGTGAGAGGGTAACTGTGGAAGGGAGGATAAGGACCAGCATTTACTAGCTCCACAATGGCAGTTATTTGGAGTCTAAGGCTATTGGCTAGGGGTAGTACTACATGTGGCCAGCCTTTTTGCTGCCACTGAAGGTAGAGTTACATGGCCAGCTTTTATACCGCCCCTGATGGCCCCAGGAAGTGGGGTGGGCTTACTGCAACCAAAGGTTTTAGTTTAATTTTTTGGGCATGATAATATGCTGTAGCTGATCTCAAAACATGACAAACAGACCATTCAATCCAATGCCTGGAGGGCGATCATCCAAACAAGCAGGTAGCAGAAGATTGCTGATCCAAAGTGTGTATGAGCTGGCGATGAACTTCGCTCTGCCAGCGAAGTTTGCAGAGATTTAGTAACTCCGAACTCTGTTTGGAGTGCAAAGTTTTCCAAAACTTCGCCTACGCAACAGAGTGAAGTTCACCAGTGCAGGAAGAGTTACCTGCCACCCAGAGCTGTGTCTCCTCTGTCCAGCTCCTGCTGCTGGGCCTGGCTCCACTATTTCAGCTGCTCCGGGAGAATTTCAGGAAGGACTGTAGTGCGCATGGCGTACTGCATGAAGGCATGCCTGACCTATACAGACATGCCTTCGCGCAGTACGCCATGTGTGCTGCAGTTCTTCCTGAAGTTCTTCTGGAGCAACGGAAGGCCCAGCAGCAGCAGCAGGACAGAGGAGACACTGATCTGGGAGGATCTGGAAGGATCTGGGTGGCATGTAAGTCTGACTCTCCAGTCTGTTTACTTTATTTAGACTACGTAGGAGGGAGGGGGGCCGTGGCTTTAGCGGGGGGCTGTGGGTCCCGGGCTTTAGCGGGAAGGGGCAAGTGGCCAAGGCTTTATCGGTGGGGTGTGGGGGGTGGGGGAGGGAAGGGGCACTCCGCCGGCCACGGAACTCTGTGGAATTTTACTGAGTTTTCTAGTGACTCCGTGAAGTTCCATGTAGTACCACTACGCGAGCTCCGCCCACTGCATTCATGTATGTTGTATGCTGACATGAGGTTTCTCCAGGCAGCGAAAGCTGACTATAAGAGAGTTATAATATTTTGATAAATGGACGTACCTTGATGTAATGACCTGAATTTAGGAGATTGTTCAAATTCATGCCCCCTAAACCGTTTCAAATAAAGTTAAAAAAATGTAGTTCAATTCCTGGCGATATATTTATATATTTGTGTTATTCAGTCATTTCTCTCTAATTCCATGTGGCTCAAACTGCTTGACAATTGTAAAGAATCTTAGCTACAAATGTCACCCGCATGGGCATCTTTTAATGGTTGACGGGGTCACAACTGGGTGTCGTGGCTTGCTTCTTGCGAGCCTTAGCATTGCTTTTGTGACCCCTGGCTTCAGGAGTGGCAAAGGTAAGGCAAAGAGCAGAAGGTATTAAGTGCTGCAATATGTACTGTTTATTTTCTGATGCTCATGCTGTGAGTCGTTATGCTCTTAGTAGTATAAAACAAACATTTGCAATGCAGTAGGTCTTGCATTTGCGAGAGTTAGAGCTATTGTCGTTGTAAATGACAATGTCTTTTATCTAAATGTTTTGGTTTGTAGTGTAGTGAATGTATGTTGTGTGGGGTGGAATTATGCAGGTTGTATTGAAATTGTTGTAGTGGAATTGTATGGGGTGGAATTGTGTGGTGTGAAGCAGATTTGGTTAGTGGAATTATGTGACATGGCGAATAGATAGGGATGAGAGCTGCACAGAATAGATAGAAAAGAAGCTAGAGCGGGATAGGTAGTTTGTGCAGGAAGTGGTGAATGAACTTGAGACAGAGGAGCAGAAAGAGTGTGGCGTTGCTTTGGACACTAATACACAGTGCTAACCCTGTGAAATGCATGGTCAAAAGGGTGTATACGGAGAGGGGAGTTTGATGCAAACTGAGGTGTCCTAACACAGCCACAGTAGTATAATAGGGCTCAGAAAACCCAGCAGTGTGGCATAGCTTCAGCTACCATCCACTAGGCAAGTAATGCACAGCCAGTGCTATGTAGTACAGAAGAGGTATAGTAAAACAGCAAAAAAGAAAGGTACGCTGGCAGACAGTGATGCCAGCCGGGTAGGGAGTCGCTTGTGGCAGCTGGGAGTATGCTCCTTGCCTTGCCCCCAAAGTGGCACAACACCAGTTGTCTGGTAGATACAGGCACTCAGGAGCCAGTGACAACAGTGAACTGATGTGGTGCACCATGGCAACAGCAAAGGAAATTTAAAATTAAAAAAACATGACCAAAGGTTTAATTGGGTTGTAACAGCTTTTTTAGCAGTGACAGCTGATGTGTATACATTCCAGTCATCTAAATGACACCAGACAAGAGTTGTGGGGGGGGGGTTGAATGGCAAATGGGAAGGCATACATAATGAGATTTGGGTCAGCCACCCATGACAATTGGTCTTGCAAATATCCTGATTTGATAATTTCAGTACTCTGCATTGTGACAGAATTTGTTTCATAAATGTATTAGACAATATGTGAGAAAGTGCCCTCTTTCTGCATGGTTTCCCCCACTTTTTGCAGAATTGCTGATGTACTTTGACTGAGTGTGCCCTGGGCGTCTGCCAATCAGGTGCCAAGCAGGTGCCCAGGGCCTATGCTCTTTCCCTAAAACTGCATTGAAGACGAAACCCGGCACTCTCTGGCCACAGGTCTGCACCTGGTAAATAGTACCACAAGTACCCAGGGCACTGTGACCAGGAAGGCCTCTTAGGGCTGCAGCACGTATTGTGCCACCCTTAGCGGCCCTGTATCTTTACACTTACACACTGCCTTTGTAGGCTGCGTGTTTTGGTGCAGAACAAAGTGAAGAGTCCACATGGCACACATCCCTGTGTGCAATGCTTACAACCCACTGCCCTGGCATAGATCAGTCACCTCTCTAGCTGCATGCACTATACCAGTGGTGGGGGCACACGTGCATGAGCCCTGTACCCCTACAGTGTCTAAGTCAATTCTAGGACTTTGTAAGTGCAGTGCTGCCATTAAGAGCATATGGTGCTGGGAGTTTGTCATTACAAACTCCACAGTACCTTAATGGCTGCACTGAAAACTGAGAAACTTGGTATCAAACTTCTCAGCACATTAAACACACACTGATGCCAGTGTGGGATTTAATGAAAAATGCACACTGAGGGCATCTTAGGGATGCCCACTGAAAAACGACCTAACACTATTTTCCGGTCTGAGTGGCTGCCTTCAGCTGCCACCACCAGTTTCTGGACCCCTGGGTCGGGAGTCTGCTGCTCTCGGGGGCGGAAACAATGCACATTCTGGGACAAGGTGCTAAGCCTCCTCCCCCAGGATAGGCAGGGTCCACAAAGGGGAAGCTAAAGGCTTGCTGCCTTTGTGAACTTCCCCAGGATTTTTGCTGCTCCCAGCAACTGGTCCCCACCAGTTATGATGCCCACTTTGTGCAGGAGAACCGCAGGAAAACCAAGTGAGGAAGGGATGTGTGCCTACCTCTGCCAACCCCACCCCTCAGGTGGGGGACCCCTCAGTCCCCGCCATCTTGCAGATGGGGGGATCCAGCCAACCAGAGTGAGGCATATGCCCCCCTCCAACTGGAGGGTGGCATAATAGGGAGTGTGTCCACCCCAAGGAAGGGACCCGTTGGTCCCACCCTTTTGCTTACCTGTAACACCCCTAAATCTAGTATTTAGGGACACTCCTAAACCTTGCCTCCTCAGACAATAAACCACAAGAAATAGAAGTAGGACCAAACAGCCGTGCAAAGCTAAGAAGAGGAGGACGCTCACTGACTTGGCCCCAGCCCTACCGGCCTGTCCCCACCTCGAACCTGCAGAAGCGAAACTCTGGTGTGCCCTGCAGCCAGCAACCTCAAGAAACCCGAGGAACTGCCCTGTGTTCCAGAGAAAATATTTTGTCTCCCGTGAACACCGGATTTGTTCACCCACAGACTCCAGCTGTGGTGAAATCTGCAAGTCTGCACCACTCTGCAACCGATGCCCACGGCCAAAATGCGAGTGGCCCAACACCATGAGGAGGTCTCCCCTGTAATCCTGACCCGAGATCCGGTGATCCCTGACCTGCCTCAACACTCCAGCTGACGCCTGCAGCCTCAATCTGGAAGGTCCCCTCACCGTGACCAGGAACTGGTAAAAAGATCCGACCCTAAAAGACACCCCTGCACCCAACGCCCCACAGCCTTGGGTGGCCCAGCCGATTGTGTCTAACCAACCCCCAGCATCCCAATGTACCTCTCCAAGTGGTGGTCGAACCCAGAAAACTTCGTCCGAGCCTGTAGTTTGTTTGCAAACAGGAGACTCCCCATTGAAAGTAACAGGGCCCCCAACAACAAATCTGCACCTTGCACCCGGCCAGCCTAGTGCCGCTGAGAGTGTACCTTTGGTGCTAAATTGAATCTCCATTTTCCCTGAGCTTAAGTGCAGGAGCTTTGCTCCCACAACCTTGTGGCCTGCTCGTGAGCAGCCACCAACCGGAGGCCCCCTATCCACCATTGGGTAACATTGGGCCTCAGCACTCTGCACCCGGCCGCACTAGTGACGCTGAGGGTGTAATACGAGTGCAGCCTTGGCCCTGGGGGACCCCTGAGTCTAACCCCAGAAACCCAACTCCCACAACAAAGTACTTACCTCTGAACCGATAATACTATTTTCTCCCTTAGGATAACATTGACTGTATTTATATGAAAAGTTTGAAAGTGTGGAGTTGGAAAATCTATAACGTTGTAACCAAATAACAAAAACAGCTTTTACTGACCTGTTTTCAGGAAATGTTCCAGTGCAGTGTCCAGGTATACTGCACTGTGTAAGAATTGTAATCTGTAAAGTAAACTACTTGACATTATATTGAAAAGCCAATACAAAGTATATGTACATTATTTCAAAGCATTGCATTACTAGTAGTTCTACTGTAATCAAGCCCAAGTATATATACAACAGCAATTCAAACTGTATTATTTCTACAATTCAAACTATTTTATGACTGCAAATATAAATCATTTACCTGTGCCGGGCTTGCTTGGTTCTAGGAAATACAATAACTAAAAGAAAATGTTTATACAACACCAATTGGTCTGAGTTCAGCCTTTGAGTGTGTGACAATCATTTGCTGATTGAGTGTGTACAACAAATGCTTAACACTACCCCCTGATAAAGCCTTACTGCTCGCCCACACTACCACAAATAGTGAGTAAGGTGCTATCTACATTAAACTCTTCCTACCATTGGGGTTCCACTGCACTCTGTGCACACTATACCTCAGTTTGGTATAGTATATACAGAGCCAGCTTCCTACACAATATTACTATGCCCCAATAATTTTCTACTCTTCCCCTAATCACCTCGTGGTGCCAATAAAAGACTGAATGGACAAAGGTGACGCCGGCAAGGTCCAGCAAACTCCCTCACTGACTGGCCAGCAAACACTAAGAGAAAGGTAATAAAAAGTCCACTTACATTCCATTCATTGCATCCTCATGGCTCTTGCTGTCACTGGTGGCATCGGTCTCTAGGAGCATCAGGTCGATCTCCATGCCACCACTGGCTGCTTTGTAGCTTTGGTTTCCGCTGTTGTGTGTCCGTTCTTCATGGTGTTGGGCGTTTGTGCTCCAAATCATACATGGAGTTTGGGAAGCGGGGTGCAAAATAAAAAATGTTTAAGTGCTCGCATCCTAAGTGCTGCAAAGCCTGCGGAATATCAATTAAGGATAAGAAGGAGATATTAGAAAGCATTTAGCAAGCCCGACCAAGCCCAAAGTGAGAGGCCCCCAATGTGTGCTGCATGCTAAAAGATGCCTAAATCAAAGCAAAAGTGAAATAGAGACAATAAAACTTTGCTGTTTGCCAGGTGTTTTGATGTGAAAATAAAAATTACAAATGCTAATCCTTTGTACTGAATGTGAGGCACTGGGGTGGCCCCTGCAGCCGACTAGCTGTAGACCAGGTGAGTTGGATAGTAGAGTCTGGAGTAAAGTTCCAGGAGGCCTGAGCGAGGCTTGGTTGGACCACCGTTGGGCTGTTTCTGCAGCTTTTGTGCTTGGAACGTGGGGGAGGGCTGATAACGTGACCGAGGAAAGGTATAATAAAAACAGCGATGGGCAGAATGCAAGTAATATTTTTTTTTTTGAAAAAACCTTTATTGAGCAAAAGTACGGAAATACAGATTCTCGCCTACAACCCTTGGGGCCGGCCAGGAAAACATCACAAGGTATAGCATAATACACAGCTCATCAGCCGACAACCAGGGGTCCGGCAGCCATGGTGTGAAAATCGTTAAGTTCCAAACGACAGGATACGAGCGGTTTCATTTTATAACATTCAAACAACAAAAGAAACAAGGCTGCACTCCGATCAGTATGGTCGTTTCATGTGTGGCAGGAAGAAGCGGTCAGGAAACAATATGATAGACAGGAGATGGTTCAGGACAGGAAAAAGAAAGGGAGGGAGGGACAGAACGGGAGCCCAGAGCCAGTGAAAATATCGATAAATCTGTACATGTGAGAGCCGAAGTGTACAGTCAAGGGGAACAAGGAGTATCAGGGGGATCTACGAGGAGGGGTTCACAGATGTCCCCACGGAATGCATTCCACTGGTTCCATATCCTACCCCATTTTCGGGGCCTGCCACGGGAAACATAGACAATTTTCTCTCTGAACATGCACCAGTCCATGTTATCTTCCCACCCGGAGACCAAGGGAGCCCTCTGAGACCCCCATAACTGCGCAATGTCCCTCTTTGCAATCATGTTGCCTAGAGTCACCCATTGAGTCTGAGCAACATTGCAGTCGGTCGGTTCCCACACATTCAATAGACAGCGCCTAGGTTCAGGTAGCAGCCGAACATTTGTGACTTCATTCATCACTTCATGCACTCCCCTCCAGAAGGACTCAACCACCGGGCACTCCCATACAATATGGAGGAAAGTAGCAAGCATACCACAACCCCGCCGACACAGTCCATCATCAGAAAAACCTATACGCATCAGCCGGGGACCAGTGACATAGACTCGGTGCAGGACTTTCAGCTGAACAAGCCGCAAGCGCGCCGGAATCGCGACCTCTTTAGGAGAGGACACCGCAGCCTGCCAATCCTCATCGTCTAGCTCCAGCCCATCGGCAGTCCAGGCGCCACGCAAATGGACAAGCAAGTCCGACCGAACATTAATAAGTTTTTTGTAAATAAGAGAAATAGTGCTGTCTGGAACATGACCGTCCAGCACCCTATCCTCCAGGGGGGAACTCTCCGGAATATCAGAACCGGTCGGAAAAACCGACCCAACGGCATGGCGAACCTGAAGATATCGAAAAAATTCCGAGTCATGCAGACCATACTCTTGCTGTAGTTCCGCAAAGGTCTTCACTCTATCCTTAACCCAAAGATCGCTCAATTTACTAATCCCGATGAGGTCCCATCTATCGAACCCCTTCGACGTCCATAGTTCACCCAGCCTCTCCGCAGCAAATAAAGGGGTCGCCCTGGTAAGCCTATCAGTCCACCCGGTAGCCGCGGTCGCGCTGCTCCAAACCCGCACCGCCACTGCCGTGGGACCCGTCAAGTTCCTCCTAGCACTCCTAGAATAAAACGCCCTGTAGTAATCCCCCCCAGGTAAGAGCCATCGGTCCATTTCAAAAGCCGGGTTCGGGACAGGACCATACATAGCATGGTTCACGGCACTCAACTGGGATGCCCAATAATATCGTCGTATGTCGGGTAATGCGATGCCCCCGTCATACCAAGGTAGCGTGAGTTTAGCCAATGCTATACGGGGCCGACCAGCCCACACCAGCTTCCTCTGGAGGCACTCTATCTCACGAAAATAGTTAGCTGGCACCAAATCGAGCGTGTTTTGTACGGCATACAAGAACCGGGGGAGGGACATCATTTTGAACAGTGCCGCACGTCCCAAGGGGGAGAGGGGCAGATTGCACCACGCCGCAACGTCCGACCGGAGCAGAGCGAGCGGAGGCAGCAAGTTCCGATCATAACGCAGCACAGGGTCAAGTGAAATATAAATCCCCAAATATTTAAAACCATCAGGGCAGACCGGGATCGGACATATTCGGGGCAGAGAAAGAGGGTCACCAGTAAGCGGAAAGATACAGGATTTAGACCAATTGATAACCAACCCGGAGTTGCGGCCAAAAGAGCGCAGTACGTCAATGAGAACTCCCAGTGATTTGCGGGGGGACGTCAGATATAACAGGATGTCATCAGCATAGAGAGAGACTCGGTCTTCAAAATCCGGAGCCCAGCGTATACCTTTCAGAGAGGGTTCCCACCGAAGCCAGGCGGCCAGCGGTTCAAGCGCAAGCGCAAACAACAACGGCGACAAAGGACAACCCTGCCTCGTGCCACGCCCGAGAGCGAAGGGCGCCGAGGCTCTGCCATTAACCACCACCTGCGCAAGCGGCTGTTCATACAGGAGTTTAACCCAAGCGATGAATTTAGGGCCAAAACCGAACTTGGCGAGGGCGGCCCACAAATACGGCCACTCAACCGTGTCAAAGGCCATCGAAGCATAGAGAGAAACCAAGATGGCCGGCTCACGAAGAGATCCCGCCCTCGCGACGACGCCATGTAGACGGCGAAGATTGAGAGCAGTATTGCGCTGGGGGAAAAAACCGGACTGATCTGGGTGAACCAGTCCGCTGATCACTGTGACCAGTCGATTAGCCAGTATTTTTGCCAATATCTTCGGTTCAGCGTTCAGAAGGGAGATTGGACGATACGATGAGCAACGCTCGCGGGGCTTACCATCTTTATGAATGACCACAATGGAAGCCAGCCTCTGGTCCCTGGGAAGAGAGCCAAGATCTCGCGAGGCCGCAAACATACGCAGCAAATACGGCACCATTTTGTCTGGACACAATTTATACAACTCAACCGGTATACCATTAGGGCCCGAAGCCTTCCCCGAACGAAGGGAGCGAATGGCAAGCGCAACCTCATCGGTGGAAAAATCAGCCTCCATTAACACCCCGTCCGACTCCGAGAGACTAGGCAGCGCAAGGTCGCGAAGTAACAAGCACGAGTCCTCCTCCGGGAGGCCCGAAACCGGGGCATATACGACCCGAAAATGCTGAGCAAACACCTCAACTATCTCCACCGGGTCCACGACTCGCACTCCATCATCTCTCTCAATCACTGGCACCACACGATTCAATCTGTCTCTCCTGTCCAGCCACGCAATCAATTTCCCGGCCTTATCACCCACATCATAAAGTCGCCCTTGCTGCATGCGATGCATCGCCTCAGCAGCGGCAGTCACAAGTGCCCTATATTCAGTTTGCTTAAGAGCCAAAACATGCAGAATCTCAGGCGTCACTCCAGCCTCCAATCGCCCCTCAAGCACCGCAATCTCAGATTCCAAACGCACCACCTCCTCTTGGTTGCGCCGTTTCTCATCGGCCACAAGGGACATGGTCTGACCTCGGATCACCGTCTTATAGGCCTCCCACAATGAAACCGGGGAGGAGACAGATCCCTCATTTTCTGCAAAGTAATAGTCCACACATTTGACCACCTCGGATCTGAGTCTAGGGTTCTGAAAATGCCACGGATTGATCGGGGCGATACGGCCCCCCGTCCCCAAACAAACGTCTAAGTGAAACCATATCGGGGAATGGTCCGAGATCCCCCTAGCCAAGTGTCTGATTTCACGCACCGAGGCCAACTGCACCATAGGCACGACAATATAATCAAGTCTCGAGAGACTTCCGTGAGCCCCCGAATGAAAGGTATACTGAAGTTGGCCAGGGTGCAGCTGCCTCCAACAATCGGCCAACCCAAAGGCATCAAGAAATTTCCCCAACCACAACTGCGATGCAGGGAGGAGCCGGGGGGGGGGCTACGATCACTCTCACCATTTGCCACTGAATTGAAATCGCCACCCAGCACAAGCAAGCCTTCGGGCAAGCCCAGAATGACCTCGGCCAAGTCAGCGAACGTGGTAGACTGCAGCCCAGGCGGAACATAAATAGACAGTATGGAGATCAATTTCCCCTCCCACCTCCCGGTAATGCCAGCATAGCGGCCCCTATCATCCAACAGTGTGGTATCCACCTCCAAGGGAAGGGAATTCCTGACCAGGATACCAGCCCCCCTCGATCCCGAGGTGAAGCCGGAGTGCGCCACCAAACGATAGCCTCTCCTGTGCAGAGCGTGGCATGTGTTGCCCACCAAATGGGTCTCCTGAAGCAGGACCACATCCGGGGAGCACCTCTTCAAGTATTGCAGCACAATCCCACGTTTTATCCTGTCCCCAAGACCATTAACATTCCAGCTCAAAACCCTAAGCCCCCTACCCCCCATCCCTGAAGCAAACCGACCGCACTCCCCACCTCGAAACAGTCAAGCGAAAGCAAGTGAAAAACAGAGCACAGCCTCGAAACAAACAAGAAGAAAAAAGCCCCCCCCCACCCCAAGGAACCCAACAGTGTCGAACCCCCCACCCTGCACCCCTGCGGTAGACCCAAAAGCCACCCCAACTTGCAGTGTGCCTGTCGCCCCATTAAACTAACCTACAGAAAGAGAGAAAGAAATCCCCAGAGGAGGAAGACCCCTCAGACCCCCCCCACACCCCCGGGCAGTCACATAATACTCAAAACACAGTCTAGCAGCCCCTGCGATGTAATCCGGCTTGCCAACGTAGACTCACTGCTCCTGGTCCTCCACGCCTCCCTCGGCCCCTCTCGAGTCTTCCGGGCCCTCGGTACGCCTCGGTAAAGTGTCCAACCAGTCACTCACCACTTCAGGGCGGTCGAAGAAAAAGGCACGCTCAGCGTGTTCGATCCTCAGGCGGGCCGGGAAAAGCATGGCATATTTCAGTCCCAGGTCCCTGAGGCGCCTCTTCACGCCCGTAAAGCCCATCCTCTGTTTCTGGACAGCTTGCGTGAAGTCTGGATAGAAACTTATGGAAGCGTTCTCAAATTTAATGGGCCCAGTGGTTCGCGATGCTTGCAGGATAGCGTCTCTATCGCGAAAGTTAAATAGTCTAGCTATAATAGGCCGTGGAGCGGCACCCAGCTTCGGCTTGCCTCCCGGAACACGATGGGCTCTTTCGACCGCAAAAAATTTACTTAGGCCCTTCGCCGCCAGATGCTTCAACACAAGGTCCTCCACCAGGATATCAACAGGCATATCGGCAGAATTCTCCGGGACACCAACGATACGGACGTTGTTGCGCCTGGCCCGGCCCTCAAAATCCTCCAACCGATTGGCAAATAGGTCACAAGTGGTCCGGAGATTACGGACCGTGGTCTGGAGGTCAGAGACATCCGTGGTCAGACTAGCGGTCTTAAGATCAAGAGATTTGACACGCTCGTTTGTTTTCCCAAGGTCCGCTCTGATGAGAGAAACATCAACCGCCACCGTGTCTATTTTAGCAGCCAGGGTTTCATACTGCTGGCCCATACTGGATCGGATACTCGCAATGGCGCCCATCACGTCCTTCAGAGTAGGCTCCTCGTCATCAGGAGCACCGTCCCCAGCTTCCTCCAGGGCACCACTCGATCCGCCCGGGGAGCCCTTAGGTCGAGTAAAGCGATCAATGGTCTGAGATTGGGTGGCCCCCCCTCGGGACGAACCTCTGGCGCCGCGTCTCTCGACCACTGTCCTGCCCGTCATGACCGGGGAGAAACTCCAACTGGAATTGCGACACTCGAACAAAACAACCTCCGTCGTGGCAGGCGCCGAATTGTGAGTGAATAAGGGCACAGCACAAGCACCAGGCTGGCAAGTGCAGAGTAAGAACTCCAATCGGGAAGTGGGCCGGCACAAGGAGCAGAAACGAAACCGAAAGCACACCAGGGGCAGAGGGCGTGGCCTACCAGCCGTTGTTGTTCGATTGCCACCTGGGTACCTCGGGGACTTGAGCCCCCGGTTGGCATACGTGGTAGGCCCCAAAGTTCAGGTCGCAGTAAGTTCAGCGTGCGACGGCCAAAACAAGTCACGAAAAGAGCGCTGGCATCAGCGGGGCGTCAATGAAAAATATCCGTCGTCTGAATCAGGATAGATGACAGGATAGTCGCCGGAGGTGGAAGGGGTCCCGGGAGCTCTTAGCTCACGCGTCCATCTTGGAATCGCGCAAAGCTCCTCCCCCAGAATGCAAGTAATATTAAAAACAGTGAAGGGCGGAAAGCAAATAATAAAAAAATTAATTAAAAAAACTGCGGTAGGCAGAAAGCTTCTCATTAAAATAGTGACCAGGATGGCAAAGACGGTTTGGAGAAAGGGCGTGTGTAGAAGAAATTGTACCTGCATCAAAGCAGACAGATATTAATTAAGGGGAATCAGTATGCATTTGAGAGGAGTTCCTGAGTTACAAACGGAAGAGGTGTATCGGGTACAAGAACCAATCAGGTGTATTGGGTACAAGAACCAATCAGGTGTATCGGGTACCTCTTACCGTAGGGAGATTCCTCCCAGGATGAGAGTCGCCCCTGCCAGGTTCCAGGATTATGGCATGCATTAGTTCTTAATTGTTTTTCTCCCATTTTGCGGTAGGTCCGTATTTTTATTTCTGCTTTCTCCATCTGTTTTGTTAGTTATGGTTATACTTTCTGTTGCCATGTTAAGGAAGGAAGGTGTGTTGTGTTCTGGAGTGTTCTGCTTGTGGGTTCTCCGAGTACATGGAACATGGAATGTGGGGGTCGGCAGTTGCTGCCAGGAGCTGTGGTGATTGGACTGAATAAAGCGAGTTGGCAACCTACCTGTGTTGCACTTCTTTTCACAAACACGTCCTGAATTCCTCTGTCATTTATTGAGTAATTTAATTAGCAGGTAATGGTGCAATAACAAAAGCTTTGTAATGACCAGCTGCTCCAGCCACGGCCTTGAAATAAAAAAACATGTATACTCCATAGGACAAAATCATCTGTTACTGATGAGCTGCATGGGTAAACTGAAAATAAATGCCCTGAACTAAGTTGCCTACATGCTTATGTGAGGGTGGAATGGTAATTGGTGTCTTACCAGCAGTACATCACTATTCCTGGGTCTCCAATAGAGAGAAATGTAAGAACATTAATATAGTTGTGCATGCTCCAACCAACTTCTGCCCTGTTAGTGCAGATCTTTGCAGACATGCTCTACGGGTAGAAACTAAGCTTTGCTGCCAAATAGTTCACACAGAGCCACCAGGGGCGGCTGGTGACATTTGAAAGTGGTGAGGCGTAAACTAATTTGCATATTGCACCGCAGCGATCGAGCGCAGCGAGCGAGCCCGAACCACCTTGCATCCATCCATACATCATTCATGCATCCACCCATCTATCCACCCACCCACCCTGCATCCATACATCATTCATTCATGCATCCACCCATCCATCCATCATGCATCCACCCATCATGCATGCATCCATCCATACATCATTCATACATCCACCCATCCTCCTACCCATCCTGCATCCATACATCATTCATTCATGCTCCCACCAATCCATCCATCCACCCATCCATCCATCATGCATCCACCCATCATGCATGCATCCATGCATGCACCCATCCATACATCATTCATGCATCCATCCATCCATCCATCTATCCATCCATCCATCCATCCATCATGCATCCACCCATCATGCATGCATCCATGCATCCATCCATACATCCATACATCATTCATCCACCCATCCATCCACGCATCCATACATCATTCATTCATGCATCCACCCATCCACCCACCCACCCACCCATCCATCCTGCATCCATCCTTCATGCATCCATCCACCCATCATGCATGCATCCATCCATGCACCCATCCCCCTACCCATCCACCGAACAATCATTAATGCACCCACCCTGCATCCATCCATCATTCATGTATTTTTATGACCATATAAAAATAAATTATGGACTCTAACAAGCCTTTAGGATCGATGTTGAAGGATGTGCCAGTTTACATATTACATCACCCCTACCTTTTTATGCTGGAAACCTTCTACCGCCCATGTATTTGCCATCCTGTAAGCCCTAGGTATGTACTATACAAATTCACATACAAACATACACCAACATGCATGCAATAATAAATGCATATATCATGCTATTCCGCCTCTACCGTTTGTTAACATTTTGAAATTGTATAACCTTAGTTCAAAGAGTACATTATATTTGTGGTGACAAAGTTGTTAACTCATTTTCTGGAAAATGTTTATAAAATGAAATCTGTTGAAGGCTGTTGTTGCAACTATCAAAATAGAAATTCTGAGAATTTTTACATTTCCAAAACCCCATGCCGTGAAATAAACGGGTGACCTGGAATAGACGCACACATTTCTGCAGCAGATGCTTTAACACACTGAACTATCTCAAGTCATTTGTGCAAGCTAGTTTACTGGAACACCGAAAAACACACACTCTTACCTTGCTGCCGGTCCGGCACACGTCACAGGCTCACAGCGCCCCTGGCCAATCCTGGCGCCAGGGGCACAGGTACCCTCTCGCCCGCAGCACGCCCATTAGGGCTCCTGATGGGCATGCGCAACGCCGCAAAAACACAAGTGCGGATGCGTGGGCACGGGTAAAAATTCACCCTCCGTCCCCACGCATGCGTACTTGTGTTGCCGCCTGTACAATCATGTCAATGAATCAACATGACGCCCGCCCGGCGGTCTGACGTCATGTTGATTCATTGACATGATTGTCATGAGGGAGCTGTGGGCGGCGTCGGGCAGGGGGGGGCTACGCCCCCACGCCCCAATGGACGAACCGCGCCTGAGAGCCACTATCAGCATTCTGCTGGCTCTCCGCTCTAAATGTGAGGGCAAGGAGTGCAACTTTGAGTTGGGATAGGTGGTATGGACAGAGGTTAGTGCGGATGGGAGTGGGTGGGACGGCCAGGTAAATATGTTTTGGGTTGCGGGTAGCAGGTGGTATTGGGATGTTAGGTATTTTATTCCTGTTTGGGTGAGGGGGAGACAAGGAGGAGGAAGGGGTGTATGCAAGAAATGGTGTCAATGGCTGGCAGGAGACCAGGTTTATGTTTTCATATTTGGATTTCGAAAGGGGAGGGATTTTTGTTACATGGTAGTACTGTTGGGTGGCAGGATGATAGGCATTTACTTATCGAGGAAGGGTATCTCAACGTTTCTGGGAGAGGGGCTACAGGAGGCTAGCTGTTTAAAACATGTTTTTACATTTTACATTTGGCTCATCCATGTCTTCTCTTCACCTGGCCTCTGTCCATTGGAAGCAGTAGGAGGTGATTTGGGAGTGGGGGCATATGCAACATAAAATTATAAATATCGTGGATGTTTTTGTCATGTCAGGGTTCTGAGGGACATCATAGCCAACTCGAATTTCACTCCTTTTTGTCTATTTGATGACACTTGGAATGCCTTGGTGAAAAACATCTTCCTTTTTCACAGTTACTCATGTATAATTCCATAAGTTGTACAGCTGATAATAATGCATTTAGGCCCTGATTACGACCTAAGGAATTTTATATTGCCCCTGGTAAATAACAATATCACGGAGTACGTCATTTATCGGGTGTGATAAATAACACCTATTTTGATTATGGGGAATAACATGAGGAATTTGGTGTTCAGCACTCCAAAATCCACATGATACTATAAATACCGTATGTTTTTACCTGTTAAATTTCCACATGGTTGAAGATTGGGGGGCATATTAGCAAGAACCTCGTTAAAATTATCTCCATTTTAGCGGCAGTAAACTGGCGCTAAAACGGCAATAATGGACTTGCTAATATGCGTTATAGAATTCCAATAGAAGCCCAAGTTAGAAGTGCAGGACATCTGACCTGGACTTCTATTGGAATTCTATAACACATATTAGCAAGCCCATTATTGCCATTTTAGCGCCAGTTTCCTGCCGCTAAAACTGCGATAATTTTAACGAGGTTCTTGCTAATATACCCCCGAGCTATTTAACGTCTTCGATAACTATCAGAGGCGTTAAATACATTCACACTCGTTATTGCGACCCATGCATAAACAGGAGTTTACAGATGGGTTAAAAAATTACGAGGAACTCCTAATTAGGCCCTACGTTTTGGCCCGAGGCTTACACTCATTTTTGGAAATCCTGAGTGTGAGAAGTACGAAATGCAGATGGGAAAACATTTCTGTGAATAAACAATCGTGTTTTGTGGTCTGTTATTCTCTGATAAAAAAAGCACCTTACACATATGGTAAGACAGTAATTATTACATCAATTCAGCACCAGGATAAGTTTCTGGGTGACAGTGCACTGTACAAATATGCATAACATGACAATTGAGTTTACTTCACATTTTACTTAATTTACACCAACTTTAAAGTTGGATGCGCAGTGCTATTGTAACACGGTCAGCTGTCTCCAAATGTCTCTATTTTACAGCTTAATTGAATATGTAGCAGGCTTCACAGGGTTTGTTGGTTAACTCAGACGGTAAAAGGACAAAGCAATTTCTCAAGCACTAAAGAGACCTCTGACAGTTGGAAGTCGGTTGGCAGATGTGCTTTCTTAAGATGCGCTGACCCTCTCTTCCCAGATGAGAGATGTTCAACGAAGAGCATCCCTATCTTCGGCTCTGACACTCATGCTTAAGAGATTACATCTCGGCTTTGCGGGTTGTGTTATTTACCTCATTAATGAGCACAGACAGTATCCAGGTTGGCATGCAGAGTTACAGGTAGGTGCAATTCCCCAGCTTTGGTTTAGTGCTGAAAATCTATGTGAGCTATTCTGTGTTATTTATCTTTTCCTGAGCAAAGGTTTATTTGCAGGTTCTGGCCTTCTCAATTAGCGAAAATCTTTCAAATACCTCAGCCGTCCAGTAAGACTGGGTGAGATTATCTAGACTTTAGGCCTCTATATAAATGCTTTGTGATATATTTTCTGTTGACTGAATTAAAAGTTTGTTATAGCATGCATTTTATCAAAATTATGAAGTATGGGGCAGATTTACAAGCCGCTTGCGCCACTTTTGCATCACTTTTAACGTGGGAAAAGTGACGCAAAAGTGGCACAAGGGGATTGTAAATCTGCCCCTTTGTGTTTACCTGGGCCGCAGTGGCTTCCTCTTCTTGATCTCTTATGTTTGCTGATGACCCACCCTGGTGACAGGCTGCTGTTAGCTATCTTATAAAATAGGATATTGAAGATCACGCTCCCATAGTACTTCATTTAGATAACATGCAAAAACAATCCCAAACAGCAGTGCCCATGCCATGACTCCCAGTGAGGGAAGGCAGGATGAAGTACTAGGATGAGGAAGAACTGTGCACAGTATTACGAACATTACTGGCAAGTAAGTGGGGCACTACTGCTCGGTCCCCCTTACTCATCCCAATGCGTATCTATGAAGAAATACTAAGGAGGGCAAGTGAAGCATTGCAATATAGAAAAAACACACATCATGGAGCTAAACACTGCAGATGCACAAATAGCACCAGAGCTAAAATCTGGAGCTTGCGATTGTTAATGAAGGACCCAAGAGCAGAACATGTAGCGACATTGGAAATATCACAAATGGACACTGCTAGCATTTGGGTTACTGGTTGACTGGTGTGTGAGCGTTGACCAAACAACAACCACAATCCTAGTGAGGGCAAGGCACAAGCAAACCCCAAATTAACCTGTGCTCAACCCCCTGGTAGGTTGGCACAGAGCAGTCAGGCTTAACTTAGAAGCAGTGTTTAAAGTATTTGTGCAGCACTTCAAACAATAAAACAGTGCACACACCATACATAATGATCCCAAACCAGGTTAGAGATGTAGGGCTTACTTTATTTACAAAAAGAAGACCAAAATGACAAAAATCCAATCAGTAGAACCGAAGTTATGAATTTTTAAAGAACAAACTGTAAATTAGCACATAGAACAGAATGGGCCAACTGCGGCTATTTGGTAGTGCTAGACTGGGTCAAATTCTAATTTTCAGGCTGACCGCATAGAGCTTGGGTCAGATACAGTCCCAGATTAGTCCAGCTGAAGGTTTACCCTCTCAGGTTTTGTGGCAAGAATCTTATTTGCTTGCCAACAGAAATCACCGTGAGCAGGGAGAGCGTTGCAGGCGGTGGTCTGCATGGAACAAGGAACGGGCCGGGTATCATAGACAGGTTGACTAGTGCATCACGTTGGTGGTCCACACGGGCGATCAATGCTTGCTGTGTGAAGAGATTAACTTGTTGTGGCCTGTGCTAATTTTCCGTTCCAATGCATACTAGCCCGTTTATGGTGCACAGATCCCAAAAGCTTAACTTTAAGAGACTTAGAGCCACACCAGGTGCCCAGGTCCTGAGAGGTGCCTCTTGGGGCCCAAAACACGAACTTGCTGAAGATGGGTCCATGAGCTGTGGGGAGCCTGTTATATCCCTGAGGCTCAGATAAGTAGGCCAGCAGACTAGACCTTTGAGTCACTCCGGGTCCAGGGTTCAAGAAGGGTTGCAGGTTCAGTTCTTCTACTCCAGGCAAGAGGGATGCAGGTTAGCACAGAAAGGCAACAGATCCTTCAAGGTACCAATCCAGCAGAGTGACAGATACTTGTATACAGAATTGTGCCTTTGAAGTAGAAAGAAGCTTTTAGATGCATGCTTTTGAAGTGCATAGATGTCCTGCCTCTCCTAATGTGGCTCTAAGCTGGCTGAAGTGATGGTGCAGGGTAGTAAAGCTCTTTTGTGCAGAGACAGGAGACCATCTGGTGTAAGTGAGGCTGGGCCCAGCTCCTCCCTCCTTTCAATCAATCAATCAATCAATCAATCAAAGCATTTATATAGCGCGCTACTCACCCGGAGGGTCTCAAGGCGCTTGGGTGGTCCTCTACTGCTCGAATAGCCAGTTCTTGAGTTGCTTCCTGAAGGAGAGGTGGTCTTGGGTCAGTCGGAGGTGGATGGGGAGGGAGTTCCACGTCTTGGCAGCCAGGAAGGAGAAGGATCTTCCTCCCATGGTGGTTCTTCGGATGCGAGGAACGGCGGCGAGGGCGTGGGTGGTCGATCAGAGTTGGCGGGTGGGAGTGTAGAAGGTTAGGCGGTCGTTGAGGTATCTGGGGCCTTGGTTGTGGAGAGCTTTGTGTGCGTGGGTGAGGAGTCGGAACGTGATTCTCTTGCTGACGGGGAGCCAGTGTAGGTCTCTCAGGTGTCCGGAGATGTGGCTGTGTCGGGGGATGTCCATGATGAGTCGTGCTGAGGCGTTCTGAATTCGCTGGAGTCTTTTCTGGAGTTTGGCTGTGGTTCCGGCGTAAAGGGTGTTCCTGTAGTCCAGGTGGCTGGTGACGAGGGCCTGGGTGACCGTCTTCCTGGTTTCGGTGGGGATGATGGCCATTCAGTCGCAGGCTCTGCAGTGTCAGGCCTGATACATGTTTAAAGGGATACTTAAGTAGGTGGCACAATCAGTGCTGCAGGCCCACCAGTGACATTTAGTTTACAGGTACTAGGCATATACTTTACTAGGTAATTTCAATATGTCAATTCGGTACAAGCCAATTCCACCACATTTAGAGTAGGGAGGATAACCACTTAAGCACTGGTTAGCAATGGTAAACTACACAGAGTCCTAAGGCCAACAAAACAAATTCAGCAAAAACAGAACGAGGAAGGCAACATTTTTGGGTATTACCCTGCAAAAAAGGCCAAGTCCTGCACAACCCCCCTTCATCCTAAATCAAGAGGGAACTAATTAATTCACTGATGGACTACCCTTCTTTGGGGATGGAATGTGGACAACGGCCCTCCACTGCAAGGGCACTTGTCAGTTCTAAGCCTTTCTAATTCAGTTTGATCCCTCAGTCTATACTTTCCTGTGCCACCGATTTGACTCAAGGTGAACCCTTGATCTCACTGGTGGATCCCATCTGTGCAGCACCTAACCGTAACTTGCTAACAGATGCATCCCATTAGGCAGACAGTACCACCATGACCAGCATAGTGATGTGGCCCACTCCTCTCTTTGGATCAGACTTCTGTCCCGTACCCAAGAAAAGTTCTGCCCATATAGGACAACAACCAACAGAGACCACTGACACTTGTCAGTGTCAGGAGCCAGGCACCAGGCCATCCACTGCCAGGTGGAAGCCCTAAGTGGGGACGTTGGGTTTGCTTCTCTTCCAGCTTTGGGGCTAGTAAGGAGTTCCTTGAGGGCTCTTGAGGATTCCCAGAACTCTAAGGGTTTTCAGACTGGGGGGCAGTCGTTCCAGGTGTTATGTACCCTACTTCCTCTCTACCTTCCACCATTTTAATGGTGGTAGGCTGAGACTTGCTACTCAGCCTAGGGTCTGTACCTTGCTGAACAGGGGACAAGGATGAGTCCACTCTCATCGTGCCCCTCCATCTGAGCTCCAATACCCTCAGTTTGGGAGTGATACCCCCAGAAAACTGAACTGTGAGGATGCCTTGGGTGGGTACCTCTCTCAGTTCTCCTGCCACGGGGGACAACTCATTCCCCAGAATGCAGTCTATGGGGACAAACTAAGACCCCCCTCTGGGTCACCTCACCATCTGATTCATGAGACACCAGGGCAATAGGATAGAAAAAGTCCTGTCTATGGTCCTGTGTCACCCTACATACCTGGCCAGTGTAATGCTCTGAGGAAACTAGCCTTTCCACTATCATGGTCTGGCTAGCCCTGTGTCACTTGGAGCAGAGACAGAGATCCCATTCACTTTCACCTGATGGAAGTGACCACTCCCACCCTCAGGGATCACAATCTCCCCCTCTGAGTATATCTCACACTTAAGGATGTCATAGCATGATCTATAACCTGCCCTGGGGGACTACTTATCGTTAAGGCCACATTGGCCACCCCTGTAGAGGTCCCACCAGTGGGTAGTTTCTTTGGACAGACAGCTGCTTGTGTCCTAACTGGGAGCACTCAAAGCAATGGGATTGGAAATGGGGCACCTTGGGGCACCGCCCACCAGAACCACCACCCTGTCTGTCAGATGGGCGATAGAAACCTTTCCCTCCCCCATTACTCTGCTGGGGGAAACCTGAGCCAACCTTCCTGGGGTTACTCCCAGGTACCTTCTTGGTCTGCCTTCTCAGTAAGCTTCCTGCAGTCGGTCAGCTTACTGTCAACTAGATGCTCAAAAGACACATTATTCCTGCTGATGAGGGGTGAAACTCTGAAACCGGTCCTAGGATGCTTGTTTCTAGTCCAAGGATGACCTGGCCTGGCAGTTCGGGCTGGACTGTTCCCATTGGGCACAGGGTCAAGACTGATTTGATTATGGCTGGGTTCAAACTGGAATGGCATGGTGAGCAAAACAAACCAATAGATTTAGGACCAGATCTCTGTCCTTGGGAGAATGCACAACATTGTTCTGCATTTGTCAACTAGATGCTGGCACAGTTCAGGAAAACAGGCATGGAGCATGTGCTCTCTCACAATTTAGTTGTACAGCCCAACATAAAAAAATGACCTTTCTTGTGCCACTCCTAACCATTCGTGCCTTTCTGGAATATTCCACACTAGCTGCCAAGGACTCCTTGGGGTGTTTCTGACTGTCCCTGAACCTCTGTCAGTACTTTTCATGGGTCAGTCCAAACTTAGTAACCTTATTTGGTCCTCAATCTCTAAGGTAAAAAGTGTTTCCCCCCGAATGTCGGCATGTGTTCCACAACTCCCCAACCCCCAATGCTCTCCTGGGATCTTTTGTACCCTCAGGTCAACCTCATATCCTTTTTATCTCCTTCAGACACAGTAGAATTGCTTTCACATGAGAACTGTCTGCTGTCTGCATTCTCTGCCTGTTCCTAAGGTTTAGTCTGAACACGATGTGCAAGGTTGATGAACAATGCCCCTTGTTATTCTGTTCTGTTCAGTCCCTAGCACCTAGACAAAACATGCTAAAACAGCTGCCCTGCTGGTAAATCGTGCTTTGATATTACGGGGATGCATGTTGTTCAAACACACACTTGGAGAGGGTCATTTCCATGGAGAAGAGCTATGACGTTCCTGTGATGTAAAACTTCCATCTAGGCACTAAGGTATGGAGTATGCTGACAACGCCCAGAGATCTTCCTTTATATAATAAGCTTCAACTTATCAAGGGGAGACTGGTTAGGCCTTATATTCCTTTTTCCACTGTCTGTATATGATGACATCCCCATTTATATTCTTTGGAATAGTAACAATGCTTACTGTTTTAGGTTTATGCATTTTGTATTTTGCTGCTGGTAGTGGCTCGTATACTGAATTATAGAGTCCAGTAGTTAAAATAAACATTTTGAACTATAACCTTGACTCTGACAATTCTTATTGTGGACAAGAATGAGTGAGTAAGCAAAAGGGTTCATATTGCTACCACGATTCCTGAGAGAGTCAGGAGTGTTATGTTCTGGATTGTCTAATCATTGGTAGCTTCAAGATTATGTGGGAGAACGAATGAGACACTATAGCTAGTCGTTTTGGGATTCTGGGTACTAAAGTGGTAGAAGGTACAAACCCTACACAACGATGTCCTGTTTTCCTGCACACTGTTCTGTGTAGTTGCAGAATCCCTGCACCATGGGACCGTCAAAGTTTGGTCTGGTTCTTAGCTGCAAGACTCCTGAGTAGTGCTTGTGCTTGTCCACCAACCCCTCACTTCTGTTTCCGGAGATGGTTGTCGTGGTGTAGCCGCCTATATTGTGCACTTTTATAGGTTTTTCAAGCTTGAATTTTAAATGGTCTTTCTCTCTCTTTTTACCCATTATTGCGCTGAGGCTGATAAATTGTTATTCTACTATTGATTATGGCTGTTGCCATAGCACCTCTTAACTACTCACCGGTCTCGGCGTATTTGACTCAATATAGAGTCCCTGATGCTGGTGTTGCACTTATTTCTGTTGTTGAAGCGGATGCAGCTTACCGCTTTGAGGTCTTTTATTCTTGGGTCACCTTTCTGGCAGTCGATGGAACACATAAATTGTGTCACAAGTATACTGCCACGGCCCGGCCTCCGAATGATCGACCTTATAGGTCTCTTGAAGTTACGCTAACAGCTTGGCAACATGCAATATGCTTTAATGGTGCCCTTCCACACCCAATAACACCGGTCCATTTAGGCCCCTTATCGATAGATGGAGCCACGTGGTCCATTTTGGCTGGGTATACCCCGCACCCAAATTATCTTACTGCTACAGTCACAGAGCTACGCATATTACATACTTCGTTAATATGTATACATAGAGCTGTTATTCAGTTCATGTCGCGCAACTAGCTGCACAACCACCAGCAGCTAGTGGTGTAATTGTTAGTTCATTAATGATTAATTCTGTGATGGGCTTGCATCCGCAAAATAAGGATGAACTTCTTTATTGGCTTGCTGAAAAGTTTGGACAACTCAAAGCTGTTTTTCCAAATACCACACCTGTGGGGAAGCACAGGATCCTGACCATGAGTTTACCTAAAGGCCTTGTTCCCAAATTAGCTGATTGTAACACTTGGGGTAGAGTGTTTGTAGCGGTATATTTAATGTGTTTCGGCACCCCCTCAATGATCGTCCTCCCAACCGTGATAAAACGTGTTCAGGATGAACATGGGGCCGAGGCGGACTTGGAGTTGGGAATGAGACTGGTGGGGGTGTTCGATATTGTTTACGAATCTATGATCCTTGCTAATGTTAAGGGTGATGCAGTGAGCTTGCAAGTGACACAATGCTTGGAGGTGGTAGCTGACGCAGACAAACAAAGCGAATTGCCAGAGATTATTGCTAAAGCTTATAAAACCTTAGGTCGCAATAGTCTGGGAATTAAGCCTTTTACTCAACTGCAAACTCAAGCTCAAACTCAACAAAAGGCCCAGACTGATAAAGATGGGTGCCCGTTCTTTCCTACAAAAGAACGGGGGGAAAAAACAGGGGAAACAGCAGCAGAAGCAGGGTTCGCGTGCTGGTTCACTGGCAACTGAGTCTTATGACTTGTGCGACCGCGTGAAAATTAGGACAGATTTCAAGTCCCTGATCAGCGCTCTCCTCTATCTTTACAGGACACATCGGACTCTCAAGTCAGTGGTGGGGAACGCCAGGATCGTGGCAAAAGTCTGGCCACACAGCAGAGATGGGATGAACCTTGGCAGTTTGACGTTGAAGCCAAACAACAGGATCTGTGTCGTTTTGAACCCCTGTATCAGAAGAAAAAAGTTGTGGCTTTAACAGCAAAATATGCCTAAGATGGTGAGAACACGACTTCTAGATTGGACATGGGTGGTGACTCTGCTCGACAGCGCAGCGGAGGTTACCATAGTGCTGGAGGCACTGTGTCCCTGTCTGGAGGCAAGGGCAACTGAAACATTTATTACAGTAAAACAGCAGATACTTGAGTTGCTCCCCCAGATAGACTATATGAAGTAGTCTTCCAAATTGAGGGTGATACAGTGAGTAATTAGTGTTTTTTTGGGAAAATCTGACTTCCTCTCATGACATTTTGTTGGCAGAGGCAGATTGGCCTCCACCATTTGTTTTGGTCGCTTCAAGAGGAGAGGACGTGATACTTCCTAGTTTTTCACAATACGTCCCCGAGGTGCATGCAAAGGCTTTTTCAGCTGAGTGGGCGTTGGCCCTTGCCCCGGTGGTGTACTGTAATCAAGTGGTCTAGGATAGACATTCACTGGCACACGAGATTCCATTACGGTCTATGCCGCAGCCACAATCGCACTATCTCATCAGACGGGAAGCTAAGGCTCCTGTTTGTGACATTCTGACTCAATTGGAATATCAAGTGTGTAATTGAACCCTGTATATCTCCTATGAATAATCCTCTTTTTCCGGTTTTGAAACCAGACGGTTCATATCGCATTGCATTAAAATATCATATTTTGAATAGTCACTGTTGTACATTTGCGGTACAGAACACCAACAACTGTACACTAGAGAACAATATAGTTGGTGAAAATTATAAGACGACACTGGATATATCCAATGGATTCTATAGTCACAACTTGGCTACTGAGAGCCGTGATAGCATTTACCGTTGTAGGGAATCAGAAAAAATTTACACACTTGCCTATGGGGTATAAGAACAGCCCCAGGGCTTTTGCTGCACGTTTTGTGTCTTTATTACACAGCATAGACCGGGATGGGCTCTCGTATGTTGATGATAATTATCTATTTATTTATTTTATTTTTATTTATTTTTATTTTAGGAGTTTTGTATAGCACTAGCTGGACTCAAGGGTATCAGAGCACTTCACAGCATATACAATAATGAACAAACATATGATACAGGAGAATGGGGGAACATGGCGGTTAGGGCAGGGGGGAACAGGCATATGGACGCTGGGGAGACAAGTAGAGGGTGCAAGTCGAAACTGAGGATCGACCATACATAATCGACAATCAAACTGTTTATAAACAAAAGGATTTCTTGATCTGTGTCTGTGTTGTCAATCTCGAAATTTAGGAAAGATGGAGTGTCGGTTGGGGAACTGTCCAGGGTCTGTCAGTTCGCTCGAGGGCGGTCGAGGAATAGGGCTTTGAGTAGGCTCTTGAATTTTAGAAACAAGGGGATTGTTCTGATGTGGGGTGGGATGGAGTTTCAGATTGTAAGTGCGTTTCCAGCAAAAGATTTGGCTATGGTTCTGTGCTTGCGAGTTTTTGGCGGGATGAGCAATAGAGAGCTGGAGCTCCTGAGGTTTCTGGACTGACCTGCCCTTTTGAGTTTGGCGGCCAGGTACTCTGGTTTACCTGTGTGCAAGGCATTGTGCGTGAGGCAGGCTGTTGTAAAGCTGGCTCTCAACTCAACTGGGAGCCATCTGAGTTCTCTGAGAGCTGGAGAGATGTGCTCTAATTTCTTAATTCCAGTAACCATTCTTGCTGCTGCGTTGAGTGTTGTCTTCAGTGGGGCAAGATGGGTTTTTGCTGTCCCCGTTAAGGTAGTGATCCCGTAGTCTATTCTAGAGAGGACCAGTGCTTGGTGGCTTGTTGAAGGTCCTTGGGTGGGAGGAAGGGTTTTCTTTAGTATAATAATTTTCGGTTGAGAAAGGCACTTTTAGCGGATCTTGTGATGTGTTTCTTCATGTCAAGCTTTGGGTCTAGGGTGATCCCAAGAGATTTTACTGAGGAGAGGTTACCATTGAGGGCATCAATAGCTTTCAGCCATTCTTCGATTTGTGGGTTATCATCTTTGTTGTAAATGAGTAGTATTTCCGTTTTTTCTTGGTTAAGTTTCAAGTGATTGGTTGTGAGCCAGTGTTGGACCTCCTTGAGCGTGTTGTTTAGTCTCTGGATGTTGTCAATTGAGGTGGTTTCCAGATAGAGCTGTGTGTCATCTGCATATAGATGAAAGGGGATGTTGGATTTTCTGAGTAGAGAAGTAAGGTGTTCAATGTAGATGTTGAAGAACTGGGGGGAGAGTACAGACCCTTGTGGAACACCTCTGATGACAGGGATTTGAGTCAGAGTCGACAGAATTATATTGTTGTTCACTGACTATGGATACAAATGTAATTTTGCAAATCCACACATCGCTTGCTTGGCAGTGCTCTTTTTGGGCTATAATCTCAACAATGAAGGTGGGGGTTCGTCCCCCACTTTCTGGAGAAATGTGCACAATTGCAACCTCCTTCTACACTGAAAAATCTTTGCTGGGTGTTTTGAATTTCGGGAGAACATACATTCACGATTACGCCCATCGTATCAAACATCTCTATGCGTTGATACAACCTATATTTACTTCTGCATGCTAGTTACCGGAACTTACCTCTATTCTACGTTCTATTCTACGTTCTTTGCAGTCTGATCTGCTAGAGACTAACTTCTTGTTGATAAGTGATAATTCAATGAACCTGGCTATACGTATTGTACCAGGGACGGTAGGTTTCATGTACCTAACATTCAACGAATGAGAAACAGTACCTATTGCATACAAATCACATCTGTACACAGCGCTTTTCGAATGTTGAAAAGATTTTAACTGCAGTCCAAATGGCGATTCTGAAAGAACGCTCGCTGGCGCAGGGGAAACACATTATGATGGTTTCGCCTATCCCTGCTTCAGAAGCAATGACTGAGGCAGTGTACCAAACTCTAAGGCTCTACATCCCCATTGGATTCAATGGGCTACTTCTTTGACATCGGCTGATGTCACATTTATCTTTGATCCTGCTCTTGAGACACAGGAGTTTTTACAATATGAACATGTTCCTCCTCCTCTACTGTCTTTGCTTCCTTTCGATGAATACAAATGCATTATCTACACCGACAGCTCAGCTCAAACGGCCATCGGGTCCAAACATGCTTATTCCACAGCTTGCGCTATTGTTGCTGGTTCCATTGTAAATGGTGAGTTTAAGTCCTCCATAGTGCATACAACGGCGCTGTTGGCGGAGCTGCATGCTCTTATTCTAGCTCTCGAGTTTGCCAATCCTAACATGAATACTCCTATTATATGCGATTATTACTACGGTGTCTAGTCTTTCAATGACAACTTATTCTTTTGGTCTCAAAATATTTTACCAGACTCTAAGGGTCATGCAATAAAGCATAAAATGCTCTGGGTTCGAGTGGCAGAGATTAAAACGCTTCAGTAAAATAGTGCAGAGAAATAAAAAGGGCCAACAGCAGCTATCTGGTAGTGCTAGACCAGGTAATATTCAAATGTTCAGGCTGACTGCGATGTAAGTTGGATACAGTCCCAGATTAGTTCCGCTGAAGGTTTACCTTGTCAAGTTGTGTGTCAAGAGTCCTGTTCATTTGAATGAAGATCACCGGGAGCAAGGAGAGCGTCACTGGCTGTAGCCGGTATGGTGCAGGGAGCAGCTGGACATCAAAAATAGGCAGGCTGGTGCTTCATGTTGGGGATCCATGCGGGCGATCGATGCTAGCTGTGCAAAGAGATGAACTTACAGCAGCTTGCGCAGATTTTTCATGTAAGTGGCACCATTCTGATAACAACAGCCCATTTGTGGTCACAAAGAGCCCAAAAGCCACAAAGATCCTTCTCCTGCCTGGGCCCTACTTTGTGGAATTCCCTTCCCATATCACTTAAACATTAGACTACTTTTATTCCTTTTGTAGGGCATTGAAGACTTGGCTTTTTGATCAAAAAAGTTCCCCTCTTTTTGGTCCACCAGGCGGCGCCGGGAAACCCTTGGGTAGCTGTGTGCCTTATAAATTTAAAATAATAATAATAATAAACCAGATTAAGGGCAGGGATTATTTCTCCCCTCAGTTTTGGTCCTGATGAAATGCTACGGATATCTCCTGGACCGTTGAGACTTGAAACTTGTCGACCCAGACCCACACACACTGGTAGATTGCCTTTCTCCATTATGAGAAACTCAAAATCTACATATACTTTTTAACCTTACAGTGGGAACTTGGGATTATATTATAATATCGAGGTACCCCTCAGGTAGTTTTAATTCACTACCAGAACCCCAGCTCCTTTCTCCCACACACCTACACTCACCATCACAGCATTTTATAAAAAGGATTTCCACCAAAGAGCCCACTTGCAGGATCTGTGGGGTATAGCAGCACCGACCCCACGAGGAGCAATGCCCTGTGATAAAGCATGACACCCTCACGGGTGTTTTAGGGCACGGCTTCCTAATAAGGAAGTACCCTTGCAACCCCCCCACCACTTCTCCAAGCTGTGTTTTAGCACCGGAGGAGCAGTTACCTTAGAATAGTGTCATATTTGTTCTTGGGAGCAAGGGAACTGGAGCTCTTATAAGCTCCCTGCCGGCCCTACTTTTTGATACTATGTCACGAAAATACCAACTTTCTAAAAGGGATATTTTCAGAATTGTAATTTAAAACCTGAGTTTACCTTAAGTTAGGATTTTCAAATCATGTATCTCTTCCCATTTAGAAATGACACTTTTAAAATCTAATAATGCAACTCCAATGTTATCCTATGGAAGTGTAATGCCCTGCAGTAGTAAAATACTAATTTAAGAGCTTTTTTACTACCAGGAGATGTAAAACCTGAAACGTACATGTCCAACTTTTTAAATACACTGCACCCTGCCCTCTGGGCTGCCTAAGGCTTACATTAGGGTAACATGTATTAAAAAAAGGTTTGGGCCTGGCAAAAGGTTAATTTTGCAAGCTCAAAATTGCAGTGTTAACTGCTCAGACAACTTCAGCAGTGGCAGGCTTGAGACATGTTTACAGGACTTCTTAATTGAATGACACAATCAGTGCTGCAGGCCCACTAGTAGCATTTAACTTACAGGCCCTGGGCATATGTAGTGCACTTTACTAAGGTCTAATAAGTAAATTAAATATGCCAATTGGATGTGAGTCAATTCCACCATGTTTTGAGTAGAGAGGACAAGCACTGTGGCACTGGTTAGCAGTGGTAAAGTGCACAGAGTTCCAAGGCCAACAAAACAAATTCAGCAAAAATAGTAGGAGGAAAGCAAAATGTTTGGGGTGACCTTGCAAAAACGGCCATGTCTAACAGACACCCTTCAGGCCTCAGCTCAGAAAGCCATCATTCTGGGGTAGGGTTCCACTGAATATTAGAAAGAAGAGGGACACTTGACAGCACAAAAGTAATGGCAGCCTATCTCATTTAACCAAGTAGCAACTGAAAGTTTCTACCATAATGGTTGCTCCTTGTTGATTAATTATTTTACTGAGAACTTACGTCAGTTTCATTTGTAACATTTCACTTCAAATATGTAAGGTGTTCAACTGAAATAAATTAGGTGAGGTTTCTATGATAAGCAAGGCTTCAATTTTTTTATTTTTTATTTTGAACAGATAAGCTAAAAATAATGAACAGTCATTAGCACACTTTAAACCGATAACCTTACTATGAGACCCTTTGACTTAGCCCCTTAACCATATAATCCAAATCCTGTATCATTCACCTTAATCATAGCTCTATAACTAAACCCTTATACCCCAATCCGCTTAGACGTCACCATATACCCTTTTCCCTTAAAGGACATAGCCCACTGGTACAACCCAGACCTATCATTCCGCTACCTCAGAACAGAAACTTTATACCCTATCCTATCCCAGTAACCACTAACCCCAATCCTTAAGCTCTATAACCTTTACCCATAACCTTATCCCATAATCTATTACTCTTTACCCATATCCTTAATCTTATACCCGAACCCTACATCCAATTTCTTTACCCTAAACTCTAACATATCCACTACATATTTCAAAGCTCTAACTCTTATCTCTTAACCCTTAACCCCAAACCTCAACCATACATTTAACTCTATTCCCTAACCCCACACCCTTAACAGCGATATGCCTAACTTTAACCCGTAACACATTAACCCTATCACCCAAACTCTTGACTGTAACCTGCAACCCCCAAACCTTAATTCATATCAATTAATCGCTATTATGCTCGCCCTATATTCCACAACCTCAACTATATGCCCAGAATGCCTAACCCAAACTGTTATACACTTAACACCTATCACTGAGCCCTAAACCCCAAAACCCTTAACCCTTAACTTCAAGCCCATAAACCTGTACCTTTACCAGTATCTTCCTAATCCCAACCACTTACCTCATAATCTTATCACACTAACTTTTGCCCCAAACTCATGTGCCCTAAAACCATTTCACACAGTTGTAGTTGAGGAGCAAACACTTTATGGAGTGTTCCCTTTTCCAAGTATTTATAGAATTAATAAAAATTGGGAATTGGTATTTTTAAGTTTTAGGTAGCACCGACCTGGTAGCCCAGTCCACAGTTAACAAAGAATATGTCCGAAAAATAAAAAGTAGGCAATAGATGTACAAAGAGTTCGCTCAACACGGCAACTAAAGTTGCTGCACTATTTGACATGAAAGGTAGGGAAGTGGCACAGTTCGGCTCTCTTCCTGCACTGGAGCCCTTTTAGCAGCTATATGCCAATGCAGGCTTCCTTGTGCCATAGTTGAAGACTGTTTGCACTGTGGTCATCATAGTTTTTGTTCAGATAGCAGTCCCTTCCTGTACAAAACTATGCTTTAAGGCATTTTCCTATGTGTATGTGTGCCGTAGAATACATCACAAATACAAAGAGGAAAAAACGAAGAGAAATTATTTTTTTCCTTGTTACGACTGCCTCGGGGATGTACAGGATTTTGATACAAGTCCCTGTCTACAATTCTTTGCAGGCATTGTGGTGATTTGACTTTGGGTTTAAATCCAGTGCAAATCATGATTTGCTTCGAATTGTAAATCACAAAAGTAGAATTTGAGTTGGGTCTCGTTTAAAAAAACAACGTAAGCCAGATGCTAATTCTGTGTAAATCTGGCCATAGATGTACACTGCAGACAGATAAATATATTAATATGAAGGCCGATCAACCAGGGAGAGGGATACACGCAGTGAAGGTAAAAAGCAAACAATCTTATGCCGAAAATCAGGAGAGAGACTTACATCGGGATGCTCAAAATGCTCAAGAAGATGCTCCAGAAGGAAGCTGAGAAAGTGGTCTCATAAATTCGGGACGCCAAAACCTCCTGCACTTGATGTGATTTTCTGTTAAATCAAGTACATTTATGCAGCTTTTTCAGATTCCTGAGACGTTTAGTCAGCTGTTTTCAAGTTTAATACGTAGACAGTATTTACTAGTTACACATACATTTTGAAAGGACTAAATAAGTCTGAGAGGACTTGCGTTTTTATGCTGTTTATGTTACCTATCTGTCTTGTTTAAGTTAGTTCTGATGTCAAGTGTTTCACAAATTTAATTTTAGCTTGCATTGTGGAATGTACTGTCTTAGAAGTGTTTTTGCAAGTATGCAATTCTTTAGTCTTCATTGAATTGGTCAATGTAATGTAATATTTCACATAAATGTTGTTTGAAATGAACATTACAGCAGATAGTGTCCAGTATATTTTGTTTCCAGTGAAGGATCCGAAGATGTGCAGTAATGTTAGCAATTCAGTTATATATTTGAATGGGGAACTATGGGTGAGAGCTTTGAAATAGGAATATGCATCCATTAAGAGATTGCCAGTTTAGGTTTTTAGGCTTCTCTGTGCCAGGTACTGACATCTATTGGCTTACTTATATAGAGAATTAAAGAGTTGTTTCCTGTTGTGTGTGCTTCTTGCAGAGAGCCAGGTGTAGTGGCAGATTTTTCAGTAGACATGTCATTTTTGGGGGATAGCTTGCCATGGTATTTGGTGTTCTGCTGTCTTGAAGGATCTTTTAATCATGGGTTTCTCATCCGGATTTCTCACAGTATGAGGCTGAACATAAATATGCATTAAACACCTTCTGGATGTTGTGTTTCAGTATAATGTTTCGGTATATCTGTTTAATGGACTTTGGTAGTCTAGCGCTATAGGTATGCAGTCAGTGGTCTCATTACCATTTGGTACCCCCCACCAATGTGTAGAACTTAGCCGTAACAGGATTGAGTGGGAGTGCAGAAGAGAACATGTTGTTAGAGGGCACTACGTGGAGACGTTCAACCTTCAGCACCTTGTCAACGATTTTCTAGGATAATGCATGTAGCTGGCCTATTGGACTCTGCTTCCTTCCTCCTCCTCCAAACCTCTGTGGCAAATGAATGTAACACAGCCAGCAGGTTTATGAGAGGGGTCTACTTTCCCGTTGGTGAAGTTAGGTTCAAGTACTCTCCCTATGACGGAGCATGTGCTTTACAATGTTTCCAGCCTCCATGTCTAATCTGTAGGCTCAAGTCACATTTAGGGGTTCTTGGTAATTCCTGGGAATACTGTTTTTTTCCACACCTATCAGCAGCATACTCTTTTGGTGCTATGCAGCTTTTTCCTCTTGTTACTGGATGTGAGCCCCCTGTATTAGGAATGAATCTTGTAAAGGCCTAACGACTTTGCCATGTATGCCTGCTCCATTGTCAGTGTGCAAGTGAAAAGTGAGACTGTTGGTGTGGACTGCTTTTATTGGGCCTGTGGGTTATTGATATCACCTGTGTCTTGGATGTCAGTGTTAGAAATGCGGGTCTGTAGTTGGCAAAGGTAGGTAGGTACCTTTGTCCAAATAGGGACCCTTACTTCTAGTCAGGGTAAGAGGGACACACACTTTAGATAACCCCTGCTCACCCCCTGGGTAGCTTGGCACAAGCAGACAGAATTATCCCAAAGGCAATGTGTAAAGTATTTGTACTCAAAACACACAGTAATACAGTGATAACAACAGAAATGAACACCACCCAAGTAGAGAAAAATAAAGTATCTTTATCTAAACTCAACAAGACCAAAATGACAAAAATCCATCATACATGTACTAAGAATATGACTTTCAAAAGGTTTCAAACAACTTGACCATAGAAAACTATGGATGTGTGATTTCTCACAAGGTACCTGTAGATGCGTCAAAATTCACAAGGCCAAACAGCCGCAGAGATGGGAAGTGACGAAAACAAAAAGATGCGTCTGACCCTGAGACCTTGAGGAGGCGATGCAACAGTTCTGCTGCACGCAGGAGAAGTGATGCATTGACTCCAAGACGATTCTGGTCTGCGGGTGATGCTTCGGGAAAACTTGCTGCACAGGTGTGAGGTGTGGAAATGCGAGATGCGCCTGCGATCAATGCGGCGTGTTGGGCGGCACTGCAGCGGTTTCTTCAGCCATGATCCCTTGATACGCTGGTTCTTGCAGCTGCGACAGGTGCTGTGTCGGTTCTGCAGTAGCATGGAGATGCTGGAGATTCTTCTCACACAGCGGTGCTGGTTAGAAAAACAGCTGCAAGAAGAGTGATCCGTTGATTTCTTCAGTTCTTCTTTCCTTCCAGCTCCCAACAGCAGGGACAACCTCCAGAGGCCCAGAACTGGAATAGGCACCTCCTGGCATGTTAGAACTCTCCGCAGCAGAGTTCAGGGGAGCTGGGGGTGAAGTCTCTGTGTTCCTGAGACTTCAGAACAAGAGGCCAGCACACACAGGCACTTGGAGATCTTCTTCAAGCAGGTTCACAGCAAAGTTCCAGTCTTTGTCCTTTCCTTGGCAGAAACAACAACTGCAGGCCAACCCCACACAGCAGACAGCAAAGGGCCAGTACTCTTCCTCACACCTCTTCTCCTTGGTAAAGGTTCCTCTTGAGTCCAAAAGTAATCTAAACTTCTGGGGTTTCAGGTGTGATAGTTATACACCAAAATGCCTTTGCTCTCTTTGTGCAAGGGTCTCTGAGCCCAGTCCATACCAGTTCTGTCCTCACTGGTGCAGTATGACCACAGGCAAGGCAAACAGAATGGGTAAACAAGAAAATGCCTACTTTCCAAAAGTGACATTTTCAAACACACAATTTAAAAACTATCTTTACTAAAAGACGTGTTATTCAATTTGGGGTTCAGAGAGCCTACATTTTATTTCTCTATCTTGTCCCAATGAGAAGCTATACTTGTACAATGTTGCTAAGTATTTCCCATTCTATCCTTTCTAGCCTTTCAATAGTGAAAAACAAAATTGGCAGTAGTTCATTATCAGGACATGTCACACGCACTAGTACATGCCCTACCTTTCACATACACTGCACCCTGCCCAGGGGGGTATCTTGAGCCTACCATAGGGGTGCCATACATGTAAGTAAAGGGAACGTTGGGGCCTGGCATGTGGGTGCACTGGCCAGGTGAACATGACAGTTAACAAACTGTGCACAGACACTACAGTGGCAGACCTGAGATATCTTCTCAGGGCTATTCATGTGGGTGGCACAATCAGTGCTGTAGGCCCACTAGTAGCATTTGATTTACAGGCCGTGGCACACTCAGTGCACTTTACTAGGGGCTTATCAGTAAATCAAATAGCCAAACATGGAAACACCAATCCATAAACACAATTTACCTAGAGAGCATATGCACGTTAGCACTGACCAGCAGTGTCCAGAGTCCAATAGGCAAAAACAATAAGTCAGGAAAAAATCAGAGGAAGGCGCACAAATGCTTGGGGATAACTCTGCAAAAAGGGCCAAGTCCAACAGATGTTGTATGTAGATTTGTGTCTTGTTGTTATGTGTATCGTTTTGTTGAATTCTAGGATGTGATTTAATGTTTCTCTTGTTATTTGATAATTGAACAATATTTTAACACCTGCTCTGGGCCGAAGGAGTTTTGGGTATTTCCTCATGAGAAACTAGTTTGTACTGATCTTGTAATAGTTTTTTTTATTTTTCTGCATGTGGATTTCTCCTCATGTGGCAATTTCAAATGTAAAATTTCTGATAGTTATTCTGTGTGTGATTTCTCCACAAATAGTTCAATCATGTATGGAAATACTGAGGGGTGATTTTGCATGCAAAATCTCCACAAGTGGGGACACTTGCAATTGGGCAAAGCAAAGTTAGCTCCTGACACCATGCTGACATTTTGCTTTGCCCTATTTGTAACTGGGCGCAAAATATATTCAATCGGTCAACTATTAGCAATTGGCGCTACTGATAAACTACTTGTGGTCGGCTGACAGACCTTCAGACCTACTGACAATGTCATAGACAGAGGGCCCAACATGAATGGCATTTCTCCATGCTTGTGCCATGTTGTAATTGGATGTCTACATTGCTGTCATCCAGTTGCAAAGCAGTAACATACGGATAATGGCTCATCTCATACGAGAGTAGTGCCACATTGACCATAGGCCTGTAATCAAAAAGTGAAGCAATATGTTTTAGATAGGCACTGACTTGGGCACAGTAGAAATAATAATCCCTGCATGGAAGTTGCAGCGGCATGCCAGGACCTCTTCTACCTTTGGACCCTGGAGAAAGCGGTGGGGTTTTAACGTTGCTAAGTAAAACTTCAGCTATTGTCACAGTTACAACCATGGGGCATATTTACAAGCCCCTATCGCCACCAAAACGTCTCTCTTAGTGATGTTGTGGTAGCGATACGGGCTTTGGCTTATTTACAAGGCAGCGTTAAGCCACTTATCGTTGCCTTGTAGATAAGGCACCCTTTTGTGCTATAATTAGCGCGAAAGGGGCGGGCAATGGGTGTTGTGGTGGGCGTTCCATGGCAACACCCATTGATTTTGATGCTGCCCATATTTACAAGAGTGGCGTAAGTATGGGGCTGCGCAAAAATTAAGACCAAAAAAATGCTGGTCTTAACTGGGCGTTGCACAGCACACATGGAAACAGCAAAATGCCATTGATTGTTTATGTGCAAGTAGGTGTCCCTTCTTTGTTACAAAACACCATTGGGGATTCCTGCACATAAACAATCTTTCCCTGCACTATGGTGCAAGATTGCCTGCGTTGGCACTAGACAACTGCAATTAGCGTGAGTGCATGGTGAAATGCAGAGCTACACCATATTCTTGTAAATTGGTGTAGCCCAGCATTTCTGAAGTGATGGAGCGCAGCATTAAGCCAACAAGACTAACGCTGTGCTCCGTCACTTCATTGTGAATATGCCCCCATGTTCTTTAACTTCTTTGAACATATCTCACTATCATTCCTTACTATTTTCCTGACCCCGGGATTGCCTTTTACATTTGTGTGCAGTTTTCTTGCTAAGGTTGAACAATAGCAAATAATGTAAAAAAGCTGTGTGAGGTATAATATCCTGGTTTATAAAAACTGTTGCTTGTTTTGCCTAGCTTTTATTTTTGTTTGTAAATTGTAGTTGTAGGATGAGTTAATTTAGGCATGTTAATCCAAGCTTATTCAATGGAGATACATCACCCCTAGTCCAATACTCAGAGTGCAATCCATTTAAGAAGTATTGGTATTTAACTTTCCAAGAGTTCAGACTAGTAAGAAGAGTGCTTGGCAATCAAAAACAGTTTAAAAGAAGTTCTGGATCGTACTAGAAAAGTCAATTCAGCACATTAGTCGATATGCAAGAACTGTGGTTGTGGAGAATTTTTAAAGTGTGAAAAAGACAAGAAGAAACAAAAAATGGAGCTCGCCAGCCATTATGTGACTTGAAGAGGTTTAATCAACATGAAACACCTCCAGGAGCATCTCTTGTCACCACTGGGCATTAATGCTGATTCCGATGTAAGTACCCAGAAGTGAGTGAATGAACACCATTCACATTTAGAACAGCCTTTTGCTCTACAAGTGGACAGTGCTTACAGGGGCCAATAATGGGTGTCAATAAGACATGTTGTACTGTGTGTGTGCCTCTGTGCGTGCCTGTGTGGCACTTTCAGCTAGATTCATCAAAGACCCGTTTTGCAAGTCTTTAATAGCGATTCATAAGGAATCGCTATTAAGGACTTGCAAAACGGGATTCATGTAGGAATTGCAAGAAATATTGCGATTCCTACATCTTCCTTATTTGCGATTAGCAAATTGCTAATCGCAAATAAGGATGCGATTTCAAGGGTGCCCGGAGTGTCCAAAGGACACCCTGTAGCACCACTGTAATGCAAATGTACACAGGTGTTGCGCACACACATGTCCAAAGGACATGTGTGTGTGTAACATGCAACTGAGAAAAATGCACTAAAGTGCTTTTTTCTATTTTTTCGCTATTTACCACGAAGTCAGACTTCGTGGTAAATAGCTTTTTTTTTTTTTTAATCTTATTTTTTTTTGTGTCCTCATTTTCGCCCTTGGTATATCGCATAGAAGCACTAGAAGAGAGGAATATACTGTCACAGATAAACTGGTAGTGCCGACAACCAACAAAGTCGGTTTGGACACACAGTATATTCAGACCCCACCAAGAAGCGCTACAATTTCATGACCAAAGAAGGGAGCTGTTCTGCAGTTCAATACCCATTACAAGTGGGGGAACCATGGTGTTGGGTATATTGAGGGAAGGAACAGACAGACCAAGCAGCTTAATCATAGAACAGTGGGGGAAAAAAAACAACAAAAAAAAAACCCCACCATCGAATGCCAACTAACCCCAATTCAAAAGGGTCCACAAATTACGTTTATCAGGGTTGCCAGATCTTGCTAGGTCAACTTTGGAAGTTTGCAGGACTGAGATGCGCCAGTCTAACAATGTAGGAGGTACTGGGACCTTCCATTTCCTACAAATTTCTCTTCTAGCCAACAATATACAATAAGAAAGAAGATTTTTAGCGGGGCCTCGAACCTCTGCTGATGTTCCAAAAATTGCAAGCATTGCATTGATCGAGATCTGAAAGCCCAGGAATATAGTCAACTGTGCACTAATCGAATTCCAATAGGGATGCAGCAATGGACATTCGAAGAACATATGTATGTCGGAGGTTGCCAACAACCCGCACTTAGGACACGCCACATGAGAATCAGTTGAAAATTTCGATAACCGCTGTGGTGAATAGTATGCCCTATGTAGGGTAAAAAGATGGTTCCTGCGGAGCCAAGCCGGTTTCACAATGTCCCACATGATCTTAAAGAAGGAATACCACAAATTCTCGAGGTCCTGACCAATAAAAGAGGAGCTCCACAGAGTCGCTGGTAGTATAAATTCGCCGTCGACCTCTTCTAATAGTAAATTATACCAGACTGAGATCTCCTTACTTGCAGGTGGTTTGTCCAGCATCAAGGCCACTAAGCTACTATCTCCTCCCAGTTGGTATCTACCCCTGACAGAACTCTGCGAGTGGGCCCAGCTCGCAATCTGTAGATTTTTAAATCTAGAAAGATCTGGCCCTATTCTAGCTAATAAAGAGTCCCAAGGGAGCAAAGAGCCTTCTATAAAAAGGTCCCCCCAGACCTCCAGACCAGCCTCTCTCAACGGTGTCGCGAGGCTATCCAGAAGCCATGCCGGACATCCACATAGGTGACCTGCCTGCAAAATAACCCACTTTTATGGCACCTCTTAGTTTGACCCACGTTTTTATCATTCCCAGCAAGATCTTCAGCTTCACCTTTTTAAAAAATTTAGGGTCCCCAAATTTAAACAAAAAACCCTGCTGACCTACCCCCTCTCCTCTAAGTAATGCAGCAAGCATGCTACCAATTCCCAAGTTCGTAGGCATTTTAAGCAGCATCCTAGCGTGGGAGAATTGAAAAGCCCACGCATATAGTTGCAAATCAGGAGCTGCAAGACCACCCTTTTCCCTCCGGCGCCTGATTTTCTTCCATGCTATCCGGGGTATGCGATCATTCCAAATAAAAGAACTAATGTCTCCTTGAAGTTTCGCTATAGTGGAGGGCTCAAAGTACAACAGAACAGTATTAAACAAAAAGGAGATTTTGGGTAAGATAGACATTTTAACAAGATTAACTCTACCCAGAATGGAAAAGGGGAGTGAAGACCAAGATCTCATAAGTCTTCTACAATCTCTCGCTACTGTAGTAAAATTCAACATTGCGATTTTATCTATGTCTTGGACAATGGTGAGACCGAGATATCGCATAGAGCGGCTCAACTGGGCCCCTGCCACTGGCTCAGGATCATTCCACAGCATCATCTCCGTCTTAGATGGATTGATTTGATAACCAGATATCTCACCATAATCATGAGCCAAAGCGATCACGGAAGGGAGGGCATTGCGCAGATCTGAAGAGAAGATGAGAATATCATCCGCGTACAGGGCTACTTTCCTCTTCCATCCCCTATAGATAAAAGACTTGATGTTACAGTCATCCCTCAGCCGTTGGGCGAAGGGTTCTATATATAAATCAAATAGGAGAGGAGAGAGGGGGCAGCCCTGCCGGGTACCCCGAGTGATGTTAAATGGGTCTGATAGTTCTCCATTGACCAGTAAAGAGGCCGTGGGATTCTGATAGAGCAGACTCACTGCTCTACAAAAACCCTCCCCGATGTTGAATTTGCCCAAGACCCCCGACAGGAATGTCCAATTCACCCTGTCGAAGGCCTTGGTAGCATCCAACGTGATAATAGCAAGGGGAAGGGAGTCCTTAGTCGCCATATCAATAGCTCCCACAAGATCGTAGGTGAGCTCAAAGAGCTGGCGACCCCTCACAAAACCCTGCTGGTCATGATGCAGGATAGACGGTGCCACCACCCCCAAACTACTGGCTAGAACAGACGTAAAAAGCTTGTAATCCGCATTTAAGATTGAAATCGGTCTGTATGAACCACAACTAGCTGCTGATTTACCTGGCTTCAGAATCAAAATAATAGAAGCATCATTCCAAGAGTTAGGGGGAGACAGCCCCACCTGGAAAATCTGGTTAAACAACAGGGTTAAAAAGGGAACTATTGTTGGCAGCAGGGCCAAATAGACCTCAGAGGGGAGGCCATCAGGTCCCGATGCCTTGCCCTTCTTACTGTTGGAGATGGCACGACTAACCTCTTCCTGTGAAATAGATCTATCTAAGGTGGTCCTCTGTTCAGACGAAAGGGAGGAGAGGGACACTCTCCTCAACCAGTCATTAACTTGCCTCGCCTCGATATGCTTATCCTCGTGATAGATGTTCTTAAAAAAATCACGGAAGGCTCTCCTAATATCGTCATCAGCCGAATATGTCACATCATCTACCTTTATTTGATCTATGTTGTTTCTGACTCGATCGGTTTTAACCTTCCAGGCTAAGAGCTTCCCAGCCCCTTCTCCATATTGAAAATGGGCCAGCTTACTAGCCTCCCATCTCTGGAGAACCCGGGCATTCAAGATTGAGCCCAGTTCCCCTTTTAAAGTGAGTAGCTTATTTTGCAATTCTTTCAAGATTTCTGGGGAAGCAACAGGATGTAGCAAGATATTCTCTTGCACCTTAGCCATGTCGGAATCCAGAGAGGAGACCGCTTCTCTGTAAATCTTCTTTTTATATGAGGCCTTGTTGGTTATTAGGCCTCGCAAAAAAGCTTTAAATGCATCCCAGACGCAACCTGGGGAAGCGGACCCGATGTTATCAAAAAAAATGTGTGCTTCAGTTTTTAAAAAGGTAATGTCGTCAGGAGCCACGAGTAATGAACGATCAAACGACCAAGTTCTCGGCGGGTTTTTTAACAGCCCACCCAGTTCCAAACAGATGGCCGCATGATCTGATAGATGGAAAGGAAGATGAGAGATGTTTTGCACTGAGTTAACTAACTGCTGGCTGATCAGGATGTAATCGATTCGTGACTGATGGTGATATTTATAGTTGCGAAATGAAATGGTAAATAGCGACCAAATATTGCGAATTCGCAATTTAAAATTGGTTAATGAGTTGCATTTAAGGAATCTCAAATAGAGATTCCTTAAATGCAATTTCTCGCAAATATGCGATTTCGCAAATAGCGATTTTTGCATTTGGGATGATGAATCCCAAATGCAAAAATAGCGCTCGCAAAGGGCCAGATTCTGAGAATCTGGCCCTTTGCGAGCCGATTTTGCTTTCATGAATCTAGCTGTTTGTCTCTAGATCTGTGTCTGTGTTTAAGGGGTTCTTGGGGATTGACATCTATCCTTGTAGATACTTGTGCACACAGGAAGACATTGCATGACTTCCCCACACACTTGAGAAATGGTCTGTTTTGACAGCTTGAGTAGAAATGGATTACCTAATTCGTACAATACCTTTCTGTTGAAGCCTTTTTATCAAAAGCATGAAAAACACCATACACCCATGTTCTTTATACTCAATAGTTTCAGCTAAAACATGAATATTCACTTATCAAGCGAATTATGAAAAAACTGAGGTGGGGGGGAGGTTCACCAAAAAAGGTACTTTTTAATGTGATTACCAATTGGCATACTTTGTATGTAGATTGATACGATTTTGTTTATCATGCATCCAATTCTTCCTACACACACACACACCTCCAAGATTATATTTTAAAGTTCAATCCTGAAACTTAAACAGCAGTTTATGACACTAATGTTAATTGATGAGCGGTTGATATGTTTTGTAAAGATCTTTGCGTACTTAACATTTTAGGGTGATTATTGGTCTTTTTTGGTTTTGAACCTTAATATCTATGGTACTAAATATTGACTGTAAAACATCACGGACAGCAGTGTATGCAGGCTTGGAATTTCGATTGTAATTAACATGTTTTGTTTGTTGCAACATTCAGATACAATTGAAATTCTACAAGTTTAAATAATTGTTTTTGTTTTTTAAATAATTTTAGTGGAAATATTTAAGAATTTTTAAACCTTTATAATTTTATTTTAAAGTTTGCAATCTGTATATTTTTGGTGTGCTGTGATTTATTGTGTTTACAGAAGATTAGTGTTTTACATTAATTTTGGAGATATTTTGTAGTTATGTTCAATCTCGATTTTTCAAAAATATTTTTGAATTATTGGAAATGATTATGGGGCATATTCTCAAGGACTTATCGCCGATTGAGCAGCACTTTTCCACCACGAAAGTGACGAGAGATGTATTGCCCCATTCACAAGCCTGCGCTAACAGCCGACATCGCCAGTTTCCCTGCGATACCTGGCGCTAAAAACATCGCCAAGGCTGACAGCGACAACTAACGCTAATCATATGCGGAGTAGGCGTTCCCGTCCAAAAACTCACGATAACAACACTTCGCGATATTCTCAAGGACCAGCCAGATTGGAGTTGCGGAGCCAGGCACCTTTTTCTGGTCTTAAGTAGGACGAAAACCTGCAGTAGAACGGGAACCCAGCCCAGAGCCACATCTGAAGACCAACAGATGCCATGGAGCTACTATTCATGTAGCTCGGAGACCCAAGAGGGCCACAACACCCACCGCCACTACCCCAAGGACCCCCACCACCAGGACCACCCCCCGGAGAGGCAGTCATAGGAACAAGACAAACTTTCACCCTCTCGTACTTGTCCACAATAAGAATAATCAGAGTCACTAAATATGTTCCAAATGTTTATTTTTATTATAGTGATTTATGAAACAGTATGCAAACCAGGACCAGCATCAAAAAGCATAAAGCTAGCATCATCAGCATTGTTACAGTACCATAGAATTCAAAAGGAGTCGACATGTTATAAAGACTGTGACAAAGGCAAAATGACTAGGCCTAATCACCCTCCCCTTGCCAGTAAGAAGTTATCATATATAACAGAAGATCACTAGGCGCTATTGGCAGACCCCCTACCTGAAAGCCTAAACACAAAGGTTTACATCATAGGAACAGCTTCATTCGAGTGTGTTTCAAAAACATTCAACAACGTTATATCAAAGCACGATTCTTCCATATTGCAGCTGTTGCCAACATGTTTAAACTAGGTAATAGGGACTGACCAGAACAGAATAACAAGAGACATTGTTGATGGACCTTGCACATTATGTTCAGACAGAATTTAAAGGGGAAGCGGAGAATGTGAATCTGTTTTCATGTACAGGACAAAGGCAAGGTGTCGCGAAAACAATCTCAAGCAGAGGCATGTGCAAAAGCAGCAGCATAGGGCAAGCAAACACATGCTAACTTAGCTATTACAACAATGTATCCAAGGGCCACATAACCCCATATAACACCTTACTCCTGGCAAGTCAGTAGGACATAGACAGAAGAACAGAAACAGAGTTCAAAAGTCAGGCAGTGTTCAAAATATCGGTGAGGAACTACCCAAAGAAAAAGAATACCAAATCAAAGAGAAAATGGAAAGTTTATAGGAAAAGCTAAAGGCACTTTGAACTTTTGAAAAAAAGAGTCAATAATGCAAACAGCCGAGTTGTGACGACCTAAGCAGTCAATCCATGAAAGTAATGCAATTCCCTCCAATAGTTCATCCCTGTCATTGGTAGAAAATGCGATGACATCCAATTAAGTAGGTCGAAGGAACAATCATGTTCCTCATAAGCAGGAGCATCTAAACCTAGAATTGGGAAAATTGCGTGATATTCAATAAAACTACGTTGTAGGAAAGTCTGCGCAGCCGCACAGATATCCCATTGAGCCAAGATTCCAAGTAAAGCTGCACACGTAATTTGACCATCCACAGAACAAACCGCGTCATGCGCCTCTAAGAAACCCACCAATTGGCTGAAATCAGGGATTGGACAAAACGTGTTCAATAAGCAAAGTTCCATCGCCGAGGAGAAATGACATCTTTTGCAATGAAGCACCAGTTGCATGCAAGTATAATAGACAAAGCGGAAGGTCAAGTCGTTACTTACGCCAATCGTTGCTAAGGGCAAGCATCCAAAAGCCTCATACAGGTGATTGATGTACAGTTGTAGCTGGGCAGGCCTCTGCAGAGCCACAAAGTGACCAGCAGCCATTACGAAGCACTAAGAGGAGCAGCAAGACATCAGCTACTAGCGCCGAAATTAAGGGGACACTCCAGAAATTCTGGAAAATACAGAATGAATGAAAGCTGGTATTACCCCAAATATAGTTTGAAAAGGACTGACCAGGCCAGATCCCACACATTTTATAAAATGTGCAAGGCCTGTCGTCTCATATGCATTAAATATTTGGTGAATTAGTTTCCCCTAAGGAAGTGGGAGGTTACTGTTAAGAAGCGACTGTATCTCACTCAAGGTCCGAGGCACCTGCAATCTGAAGGTTTCTCTGCAGGAAGTGAGGGCCACCTCCTGTTGGAATCAAAAGGGCTTTGAGCCTGCTCGACTTGTTGAACTCTGCTTTCAAAGTTGGAATGGAAGGCCACAGTGAATTATCTGAACTTCCTTGCGGGGGCGGGGAAAGGACATTGCTAAAGCAAGTTACGCGCTGGGAAACTGTTACCAAATATGGGACTCCCACCTCCAGTCTGCATTGCCACTTTCCAGTTGTTAGTGAGTTTCAGCTTGGTTTTCCACTTCACATCATTCCAGCGCTTCTTGGCACTGCACTCCGACTTCATTCACCTTGGCCAAGATGGACTGCCATATTGTATTTTTAGTTGCCAATGACAAAGTGGAGATGATGAACAGTTGTTGGGGGTGTTCTATCACCTCCATAATCAGGATCTTGTTTTCCTGCGGAATGAATCGCTGGTTTCTCTTCTTCTTCTCCTTGCCCTTCTCCTTCCCCAAGGTCCCTGGCAGGTCCTCCGGGGGGTTTGTTGGGGTTCTGGTTGGCCTCTGTAGTTGCTCCAGGTTCCTCCATGGTGCTTCTCAGTAGTTTGGGTTTTTTACATTTTTTTTGTTTGCAGCTTATATGGTGATTTTCCTGCCTGATGTGGGTATGGCAAGCCTGGCGATGCTTATCGCTGATGTTTTTATCGCTGTTGGGCCCATTGCAACTTTTTTCATGTTCGAGTTTCCTTTTTTATCGTTGATCCGTATATTTTAACGCTGCTATTTGACCTGGCTGTGGCACGGCGGAGGGCCAATGCAATATGTAGAGAGGGACTGGCGCAGTCTCGCAGAGCATATTTTGAGCCTGCCAGCCTTTTCATGGTGTTGAGACTGCCAGAAAAATGCTGGTGGTGGTGAAACAAAGGGGCCCCTACAGGACTCACTTGACCCCACTGCATCGGGGATGCATTCAGGGGAGTATAACAAGTGCCCCCCGTCTGCTTGCACCCCTAATTCCAGCATGGCATGGATGTCACAGTGCATGCAGTGCTGGAAATTTTTTTACATTACCATTGGGATGTCTTTTTTCTGCCACAGGTTTGGGAATGGTAAATAGTCTGTCTGCCGGCATGAGTTACACTCGTAATGAGGCGGGCGGTCTTTGCAATGCTTTGGAGTAGCCACGCTGGTGGAGAACTGGCGCAACTGTGCCAAAGTCATAGTCAGGCCCAAGTAAGGTTATTTTTTTAACATATTTTATTAGTATTTATAAATAAAACATCCTTTTGCATGGGAGCAGCAATTTATATATTACAATCATACAAGTGGATATATAGATAACTAAGTGATAAATTATTTCTAGAAGATAATATATAGCAAAGATATCCACAGCCTGTCATTGGAGGCAATGAGGATCAGGATACAAAGAACACATCGGAAAGTGTTAATGTATTTCAAATGAGTGAATTACAATAAATTGATTTAAAAACTATAAAACCATTAGCTGAAATACACCACAAAATAAAACTGGAAAACTATGTTGACTTTCAATATCAAGGAATTATAAGTATCATTGTGATAAAGGTTAGACTTTGTTGTTTGCTCTAAAATCTGATATGTTAGGTCGAAAAAACTTCATTAAGTTACCAATAAAACAATTTGTCTGTAGATTAAAACACTCCCGTAGAAAAACAGAGAGACAAGCATATAAAAGACCATCCCACAGTAATGTTAAATAAATTAAATTAGTCTAGATATTTTTGTGATCCAAAAGTGCATATAAATATGGAATATTAATTTTATTATTTTGAAACTTAATAATAACCTTAATTAAAAGACCAAACATTTGAACTTTAATTAAAACATTAACAAATACTTAAATGAATTAAAATCAAAACCTTTCACAGTATTTATTAACTATTGGTAAATCTGGGCTGTATGTTTAATTAGACAGATTCGCTTCAAGAGGTGGATAACACCAGTCATGAACATTTACAACAAGCACATTGATTCCATGGGCTTCTCTCATTTTAAAACGTCAGTCTCGCCCCTGCATACATTTGAATAACACCTACTTGAAAAAAGCAGAATATTCTCCAATAACCTAAAACTCCAGCTCCTATAAACTTTTTTGGGAAATACGTGTAAAGTGTTTATTTTCTCCATAGCAACATTGGACTTCGAACCGGCGATGTTATTTCAGCTCAAGTTAGCATGGAGGACATCGTTTTTACATGGATTTATTCCAGAAGAGAGAGCAAAGCACACCATGCATGACGAATTCAACAGTGCTGACGGAAGGGATGTATGTCTCTTTCACATTAGCATGCAGCTAATCTAGATTGTCACCGAATATGGGTCATCATTTGCAGTTACATGCATGGCAGGAGACTGCACAGCTGTGTGTCTTCATGGTGTACATGGATGTCAGTCTTGTACTTCATGCGTTACTGTGTTCTTAACCAGGGGCGTAGCTTGGGCTGTAACATTGGGAGGGGGTGAGCTTCAGATTTTCCAACTATCAAGCTGGTTAACCCGTTTACCGCTGCCGTTATTTTGTCTCAGTGCGGGCGTTCTATTTTCACAGCACCAGCCAGGGAGGGGTCGAGACGGCCAACGGCCGACGGGAGCACGGAAGGGGTTAAAATACATTGGGGCATATTTACAAGCCCCTTTCGTCATCGAGCATCACTTTTTGTGACGCTCCGGTGGCGCAGTGCTATTTCACATAAATACAAGGTGGCGCTTTGCCACTTAATGTGGCTTTCGCCACCTAAATATGCCCCTTTTAGCAGCGGTCAGCTGCAACAAAGGAGCAGGCAAAAGGTGTTGCTGTGGGCGTTCCACCACAACACCTATTGCTTGCTGACGCTGCCCCAGGTTTACAAGGCTGAGGCAGCACCAAAAAAGAAGGCTAGGTAATACCTGGTCTTAGAATGACAAAACGAGGAGAAATGTTTAATTTCTTCTAGTTTTTTGCTCTTTCTTTGTGTGCTGCATCATGCAGCACATATAGAAAGAGCAAATCACCATTGACTGTTTATGTGCAGAAAGTGTTCCTTCCTGCACATAAATAATCGCCCCTGCCAGCGCAGGCACCCTTGAAACATATCTCAAGGGTGTCTGCACTGGTGTTAGGCAGCTTTTCTTACGCCAGCGCTAGGGGATACGCTGGGGTGCACCGTATATTTGTAAATATGGCGCATCCCTGTGTTTAAAAAATGCGGGAACACGTGCTCCAGCATTTTTTGTAAATATGCTGCATTATTTGATGCAGGGCATGGGGGGGATCAAGGAGCAGTAGAAAGTGAGAGGAGTGTGGATTCTTAGGGGTACTTATAACTCAATATTCTGTCAAAGAAACCATTTTAGGAGCTTTAAAACAGAGACGAATGTGTGTGTGTGTGTGTGTGTATGTTTGGGTGTGTGATTGTGTGTGTGTGTGTTAAAATCCCAGGTGAAATCCGACAAACAACTCAGAATATCCGACTTAAATTAACTGTAACACACTATTTACTATAAAGTACATTTATGTGGGGGGTGTAACACCCCAGCCATCCCCCCCCCCTGAAATTACACCCCTGTTTTTACCACTGATTTAAGATTTAATCATGTTGTCATTGCAGGTTTACCTCTTTAGGAAGGAGATCCTCTGATGGGATGCTAGCAGAACTTATGTTCAAAGAGTAAAGTGGAATCAGAATTCCAATTTACTTTTTCAACTAATATCAGGCGCATGAATACTTCCCCAATAAAAAAGCACATTTAATTTTAATTCTATAAATTATGTCGGTAAACACTCAAAGACCTAATTTAGGGTTTGGCAGAGAAGATAGAACATTGTGAACTGGTGGTAATCTTGCCAAGCGATACCAAAGTTGTCGTGCTCGATTTAGAGTGGGGGAGTCCACTGGGTCACTATTAGCAGAGTCTCAAGTGGCTCCTTCAGTAGTAACCTATGACGTAACCCTACATCTGCAAAAGCACCACTAGGTCAGAGTGATGGTCGTACCACCATATTGAGAAACAAAATGGCCTCTACTGGTTTTCCCTGCACGTTTCTGTTATGCGCAGCTTCGGGGAAACAAGTAGGAAAAATGTTAAATGGCCTCCAGAAACAGGAAACAAGCTCTGTGCATGCCAGGGCCCTTTATTTTTGTTCATGGTATACAAAACCCCGCTTTAGGTGTTAGTTTTCTTTGAAGAAAGTGGGCACTTTAAGCCTGGTGAAAAGTTCTCCACTAGGGGGGTGGACTCGTGAACTCTGCATCCTTGGCATGCCGGAGGACTATCTGCCAGGGTCTAAATAAGGGCCGTAATACCACCCTTCCTTCAGCAGAATATATGGCAGTTTCTGTAATGGCTGTAAGCTTAGTATCGTCTTACATTTGCGATGGGCCAATATAAGGGAAGAGTTAATAAGGTTTATTGTGATGTGCTAACGAATTTTGGACCAGAACACAGAAACTGAGGAAAAAGACGCTGGGGGCTCCCAGTGAAAACTGAGGTGAAGGCTCTCTCGCGGGTAAGAAATTCCATCTCATTGTTGTAAAAAAGAGAATGAATCTACCATCTTCAGAAGTGAGAAAGAGTGCGCACTTACCAGTTCACCTAATTTACAATAATAAAGGGAAACATCTATTACTACACATTTTTTCCATGAATGTCTTTACCAGACAGATACCTTTACCACGCTTGCCTTTACCAAACATGGAAAGTATAAATAAGGTTATACAAATCTTCATGAAACTTTGAAAAAAAGTATCACCCCCCTCAGTTCCTACATGGAGAGTTTTGGGGTGATCCGTAAAGAGGCAACAGAGAAAAAGGGATGGTTCCGAACGCATTTTCCCCATGCATGTTTCCATGGGAAAATTGAACAGACATTCAGAAACAAATGTCTGAATTGGATGACAACTAATTTTATCAGAAAGCTAGATCTTTACCCAGAAAGCATATTTTATTGATTTGGTGTAAAGACAATCAGTAATTTTTGAGAAATGAAAGTAAAACAATTATGTATATTTCTCTCTGTGGTACAATTGCCGATGTCCACGAGCACAAAGCAGTAATCTGATTGGCTGACCGCAACCTGAATAAAACATTGCAGCCGCTTTGCTAGTACTAGTGACTTGGTCCTCTGTTCTGAAAAACAAATAACAAAGGAAAAGGGGGCAGGATAGTAGTACATTACCCCCCCTGGGGTAATGTACTACTACCCTGAGGTGCAAATAAAAAAATATTTTTTATTTTGAGGCACCTCAGAACCAAGGAGCTGTCATGGTGCGCAGCGTGGCCCGTGTGTTTCTGCTGTGGAACCGAAATGCACAAATAACAAATGTTGGACAGCATGCTGAACAAATCAAAAGTTCACCCACAGTCACAAACCTGGGTTTAATCCATTGTTTTCTTGCCTGCCACCCTAGTTTGCACCCAACCATATGCAAATCGGTCTTGACCCTGCTCCCGATGGGAACAGTCCAGACCGAACTGCCAGGCCAGGTCCTCCCTGGACCGGATACAAGAATGACTGGGAGTGAATGTTTGCATTGTTCATCATTCCGCCCAACATCTGTTCTTTTTGCCTTTGTCACCCTGAGTGGAAAGGGTATGCCCGGATGTGGGTCCCGTGCTCATTGTGCGACTGAATTCAAGCTAGCCTGGCTGATGAGGGGTGATACCCCGAAACTGGTACGAGGATGCTTGTTTTCAAGCCAGAAAGGACCTGGCTTGGCAGTTCGGGCTGGACTGTTCTCATGAGGAGCAGGATAAAGACTGATTTGCATATGGCTGGGCCCAAAATGGGGTGGCATGGTGAGCAAAAAAATGATAGATTATAACCAGCTCTGCGACTGGGGGTGAATGTTTGCATTGTTCAGCATTCCATTCATCATCTGTTCTGTTTGCTTATGAAAAAAATAGGGCCACAGTCTTTGGGAGAAGGGCCTGGCCTTCACTCTAACCCATGCTGTGCACAGCCGAAGGCCATGTCTGGTGAGGGGTTGGCTACAAATGGGGGTTGGAGGAAGGACCTTGGTATAGTAACGTATGATAAAAAAGTTTTTTTATGTTAAAAAAAACCTGGACATTCATTGAAAAAAACAAATGTTAAAAGTTATATTTTAGTTAGGTATGGTAATAATATCCTACTTATATATTTTTTTAAATACCTTAGGAATTCACTGAAAACACCAAGGTTAGAGTAATGTCATGGTTAGGTAACAGTGTCAGTTGCAACATAACATTTTAAACAAACCAAAATACCGAAATTCATCAGCACTTATTTGGAATACCAACAGCAGAAAAAAATGACATATTCACATTTGTTGTTGACTATCATCCATCAGCTCTTAGGTACAAAACCATAATGCAAAAAATAAACTTCCCTTCTTAACCACCTGCGAAAGATTACAAATGGCTTTTTCCAAAACCGTGAGTCATTGCTTTTCACAGAGCTCCCAATTTACAAACTCATATTGTGGGAGCTGAACTCAAGCAAGCTTTAACAAATACAGGTGTTCATTGCTGTGACTCTAAAAGCTTCATTACATTTCGATACCTTTAATAAGCATCATTGGTAACAAGTTCTGTTACAAGATGAAAACTATGCAACAAGACAACATCGTACATGCATTATTTATGTAATTTAGTGCCACAGCTCTAAACAATCAATATGTAAGCCAAACAATGAATGACTTCTGAACGAATTTCAGCAATCACAATAGCACAACCAATAAGAAGAAACTTAGACAGCCGGTAGCCACTCATTTTAATCTTGTTGACAATCTGCTCTCAGATTTTCCCTGCGGAATATGACTTAAAGGATGAAGTACTGGATTCCAGAGAAATCCTCTGGATGCACTGTTTAAAACCGTTGCACCAGATGTACTGAACATTGCTGCCAATACCAGCTGATTACTGCACATCTCAAGAGATCTCATGATTGCATTGATTCCACATTCCAAATGAAATCTTCACTCAGGATGCATTTTGAAGATCGAGAAGTGCCATCTGTGCAGCCACTGAGCAAACAATCTTTTACTGAGAAAGGTGAACGTGGAAACTTTGTAGTGGAAATATATTTTTGTTCTTTTTGTGAATTCATCTGTTTGAGTCACTTTCCCCAAACCTTTTATCTACTCACTTTCAGTTTGATTTACTACTCTATGCACTTTACCACTGCTAACCAATGCTAAAGTGATTGTGCACAATCTCTAAAACTTGGTAAAATTGGCTGTCACCTGATGGGTACATTTAATATACTTATGAGTCTGTAGTAAAATGGTACAACATGTACCCAGGGCCTGTTCATAAAATATTACTAATAGGCCTGCAGCCCTTATTGTGCCACCCACCTAAGTGCCCTTTTAAAACATGTTTCATGCCTGCCAATGCAGCTTGTGTGCAGTTTAAGCTGCTAATTTGATCTAGCAAAAAATTACTTTTGTCAGGCCTAAACCACTTTTTCAAATACATATGAATATGAGTGTCAGAGTGGGTTTGTGAGTGCCTCTATGAGTGTACCAATCAGTTTGTAAATGAGCGCATGAGTCTCTTAGTGGGGCTGTGAGTAGGTGTGTGAGTCTCTGAGTGCGTCTATTAGTCCGTTTCCACTAAAGGCTTGCTCCCAGGCAAAACGAAACTCCTGTTCTTTGTCTTGGGAGACCTGTGCATGTGCGAGGGAGCATACACAGTTGTCCCGAGAGTGACATAGGGGTTTTATTTTGCCTTGGAGCAAGCCTGGAGTGGAGAGAAGACAGCCTGGAGGAGGAGGACAGCCGGGGCAGGGCACGGAAGCGGAGGAGCGCTGTGACAGTTAGCCTGCTCGGGGTGAGTGGCACTGTGTCGGGGCAAACTCTGCTACGCTACGGAGACGGCATTTTTTGCTGAACTCCACACTCTGAGCGGAGTGCAGAGTTGTGAAAAATCCGCAAACTCCATCGGCGTGGCGGAGTTGAAACACCCACAGTTAAAAATTATAAATTGAATGTGACCAAGGAATGAAGCATAGACACCTGAATTCCCTTACATGAGTATTCCAATTTGTGAGCAAAATCCAAAGAATTGCTAATTTCTTTGGAACTGAAAAAGGTAGAATCAGCATATTCTAATAGCTGTGTGACACCTTTAAATTGTTATAACAAAAGACCATGTTACATGTCTAGATGGAGAGCATGTGCAAATAACCAATCATGTTTCTGCTAAGAAAAACATCCAGACTCATAGAGAAAGGAAAAGACAATGGGGCATATTTATCAATGTGTTGCGTCACCCTTGCGCTATGCTAGAGGGTACAAAGGCAATGCAACACTAAAATAAGATTTGTCAAGCCACACAAGACCAACTTGCTTGACCCTGCATGACTTACTAAATCTACAGTAATGCAACACAGCGCAAATTGCTGCGTTACTCTGCCCCATGGAGGTGGTCGATGGGTGGGGCGTGGGTGTTCCCATCCATCCACCCATCGATTTTGGCGCAGTCCCAGATCTATGAACACTGTGTCAAAATGCTACATATCCCCGGGGTGGAGCAAAATGGAGAAATATCTTTATTTTTCCTCGTGGTTTCCTCTTTCTAAGTGCTTGGAACTCTGCAGCCCTTTAGGAAAGGAAAATGCCTCTCAGGATTGTTTTTGTGCAAGAAGATACCCCTTCCTGCACAAAAACAATCCTGCCTACAATGCGGTCACCCTTGCACCATGACACACGGGGGCTTGCTTTGGCGCTAGACAGCCAAAAGGTTGCTAGCACAAGAAAAGGACAGGAATGCATAGTATAATGTTAAATACAGTGCATTCATGCCCTTATCCCTTTCATAAAGCACAATGCAGCCAGGTGGCTTACTGCACTGCGTGAAAATGTGATAAATGCCCCAATTACTTCAACTAGTACAAGATAAAGGAGCTGAGCTGCAGCATAAGTAAGTGGTGTGAATGTGGCAAGTCTGATCATTACCTCTGCTCAAGTAAGGAAAGAGAGTGTGTTGGGATGGGCAACAGACACCAGGGGCCCTCATTATACATGCACTGCATCTTCCTTCAGTGCGCTGGGCGCATCTTTGAAATGGTGTGCCAAGCACAATGAAGGAAAATGTGCTGTGCTCAGGTGAATGCGCTGCCCCCAGGGTGTTGTATGACATTACAATGCGGGCTTTTACCCCGCATGCTATTACGACGCTGTTTTTACAACACAAGTCGTTACAACGACTTGCGCTGTAAGCGCTGGATAGTGGAATAGTTTAATTTTCTATTCCAACTCCAGCCTACGTTACAGTAGGGAAGGTGTTGGAATAGAAAATTAAACTATTCCTTTTCCAACAGTGCCCTCCAGTGCAAGCCGTTGAAACGACTTGCGTTGTAAAAGCAGCGTCGTAATGGCAGCGCGTGGTAATGCCCGAGTTGTGATGGCTGTTCACCCCCCTCCCAGCGGTACAAAAGGGGGTAATGATGGACGAAGCATCTGAACCAATCAAACACTCACACCCAGTCAAAAGATCTGGGTTTGATCCATCACCGTTCTTTAGCCCACTCTGCCACCCCAGTTCAGACATGGGTATATGCAAATCAGTCTGACCCTGTGCCTCATGGGAACAGTCCAGCCCGAACTGCCAAGCCATGCCTTCCCTGGACCGGAAACAAGCTCCCGAGGACCGGTTTCTCATTCCAGCCATCTTCAGCCCGGCTTGCTTGAACCCAGGGCAGCCATGAACTCATGTGAAAAATCGAGCAGCTGCTTCGAAGCCACTCCGTGTTTTAACAGTGTAGGCAGCACCTGCCTGCTCTTTTAAAGGGGATTGGAGATCCCCTTGCAGGTGAGTGCTGTGAGTGACTGCACCTGCCTGCAAGGGGATGTCTGGGGGGTCCATAGGACCCCCATTTCCCCCTCCAGAGGGCTGCTGTAAGGGGGTGCACTGACAGTGCGCCTCCTGACAGATCCTTTGCGTCTGCGCCAGCATCTGTAATATGGCGGGGCCCTGAGGCAAAGGGGTTTCCCTCATTTGCATGTGGCACGCCCCCAAGCAAATGAGGGGATGCCCTCTGAAGACAGCAAAAGTCCTTTATGTGTGCCAGCACTATCGTTCTTACAGAAGGGGCCACACAAGGATCGGCATCTCCTTCTAAATTTCAAAAGTGCCCTGGGAGTGCAAAGCAAGCTCAAACGCCTGTTGCCTCCTGGGGCACTTTGTGTAATATGGCCTCGGAAGCTCACTTGAAATTGCAAGCTGGGTTTTCTTGCCATAAATACAGCACTGTTGGAGGTGAGCTACCCTTTCCTTCGACACTTGACTGATCACTATTCGGCAGCATCTCCAGGGTGGGGCAAGATTGGCTGGTGCCCTAGCTGCATACCTCCTACCCCAACAGAGTTAAGCTCACCTTCTCTGCAGCTTTTCTTGCATGTGCTTCAGGGCCTCTGAAGCTGAAGACAGGGAAATCCAAATGGTGATACAAAGTCTGTGTGCGCAGCATTCTTCAGTTTTAAAGTGTCATTCCCTTAGGACCCCTGGCTGACCTTAGCTTCACTTTAAGACCATAGGTCTTCATTGTGAATGGAAGGGCTTTGTTTTCCTTTAAATGTCCATCTTTCAATCATAAAGATCACTGCAAATGTCATTCTTTAGCAATGTCAGAGCTTGCAGCTGAGTACAAAACAAGCACTTGAAAGTTCAGTCTGACAGTAACTGTGCTTCACTTATGAATGACCTGTAAACTTTGAGATTACTCGATGATGTATTTATGAAATTGTGCCGTCACCATTTGACCCTTTTTTTCCCTGAAAAGCAGCGGGCTCTTATTTCAGTATGGGGATGGTATTTATAGTTTACCTGCTGAGACTGCAGACTGAATTACCTCTGCACACTTCAAAGTTTGCTAGACAGGGAACAAAGGACATTGCAAGAGGCTCTGCCTTAAACAGGTTCAAACGTATTGGTGAAAATGATTCTGTGGTATGTAGTCCATGGTTGGCTCCACCCTACTTGTACTAATACGTTAATCAAAGGAAAATATGTATTTATACAAAATGCCAATAAATATAATTTAAAATAAAAAAAATCAATGGAAAATAAAATATAGGTTGAGGAAACTGTATAAGAGAATTTGCTTGATTAACAAAAATATGTGTACATCCCCTATTTGTGTATACTTGGGATGTAAAGGTATGTGTTTTGTTAATTTACTTTAACAACAGAAGGTAGCAGTGGGTCAATAATTAGTTGACTCAAGTATGTGTCTGGAACCTGCAGGTAGAACTAAACTACATCAATGATAAGCATCTTTCCTGTGTGGAAAAATACCCATCAGTTGTCGATCCTGGAAGCCCGGTTCATCATTTGGGTTTCCTTCACACTGGGAAGGTAGGTTTCAAACAATGCAAATGATGGAAATGGAAACCTTTAGATGTTCTTATATATCAAGGTGTGGCTAGACAACTGTAGAGCAGTGCATGTGAAAGTGAAAAGTGTGAGCTGTGATATAATCAGATAAAATTGGGTAGTAGAAAGGACAAACAACTTTAATACACACCTTTATACTCCCAATATAATAAAAATGCGTGCGATAATAGTGGTTTTACCAAATAGCCACTAATCCCTATATACGGTCAACATGTTTCTGCAGACTGAATTTGGAGCCTAAAAAGTATTCTGCTGCTTTCTTCAGGACCATAATCGCGACTGCTCATTTAAAAGTGAAAACAATGAAAAACTATCACCTGGGTATTTTAGTAATACATCATTCTCCTACCTTCAGTAATATCCAGATGATCCCAGGAGAGATGTGATACCCATCCAGACACATACAAAAAAGACAACAACCAACAGTACAATCAGTCAGTTTGGTTACACTATACCAGAGTTATGTGCATTAGTGATTCGTTGAAAAATCGAAATCTAGTGTCTCACAAGTTACACCACACTTCCAAATCTTAAAGTGGTTGCTGTCACTCACCAAAGTCGTAGGAGAGAAACACTCCACCTCACCTGGCCACAGCTCCGGTAAATGGAGCCCCGCACTGATGAGCATAAAAAGAGGGAAAACATATTAAATCACGGGTTAGTATGACACGTCAGATAACTGACTTCATTTTACCACCTAGAAACTAGCAAACACATCTCGTAGATTCGCCTATATGTGCTCCTACTAACCTGGATACAGGCGTGTTCCTAGGTGCTGGTAGTTAACAATTAACATGGCCTCACTTTTTTCGTTACTCGTACGTATTTTTATGCCACTGTTTGATATGACCAAGTTATTAGAGGAACTCGTTTTGTTAATGCTGGCGTCCTGAGCTATCAGCTCGGTTGCTCTAAAAGACTTTTCTTCTTTCACTCGTATTATAAAAAAGAAGAAAAAAGCCTTTTCGGTATTTCAGCGGAGCCGCATGTTGCCAGACCCCCAACTTTCCTCTAGTGCTGCGCTCCCTCGCTAGACGTGAAGAGACAGCCCAGTGCGCGACCTCGCTAACCGTGAAGAAACAGCCTAGTGCACGAACAGCTTACCGTCCGGTCGGTACTCCAGACGTCCCTCTGGGCTGTCGGGGAGGTGCCGGCCGGAACAGGGTTCTGATCTTTGAACTCTCTTCCTGCAATCTTGCGTCGCATAAAGTGCGTCATAGCCATGCGCTTTCCTCGGGTTCATGGGAGATGTAGTTTGTTGCGATCCATTTTTGTTAAAAGTAAAACCGAGCTGGTGTTGCAACCCTACCATTGTCACTGTAAACGTTAGTTTTATAAAAATATCAACACGGAACCTTACACTTAGTGACTCCCAAATCAATACTCTTTTCGCAGCGAAGATTTATGCAATACAAATGAACTGGTTTTACAAGTAATAGATTTTATCTGAGGACATGGGTCCAAAGAGATTGGTTGTTACAATACGTTCAACAATCATGACCATAAACTGTGGTTGTGATGTTCTAAATGTGGTGTCAGGATGTCAGGATGTCAGGAAGCGCGAAACGCGTCACGTTTGGTTTATGGAGTAATAAACCTAGTTGGTTGGATACCGTGTCGAAGCTGTGATGTGTTGTTATTTCCTAGTGCTCGTGAAGGAACACCGATTTTATGGGATATATATATATATATACATATATATATATATATATATATATATATATATATATATATATATATATATGTATATATATATATATATACAATTTGCACATCACTTGCCAAGATTGCCAAGAGTAGGGCAACTTCCTATAACACAATTACTTACCAGAAGGGAATTCACCCATCCTTCTACAACGAGCATTTGGCCAAGAAGAGCCCACACCTCTCGCCAGAAGGAAAAAGGCGAATTAGTATATCTGGGATATTGATATATATTTATTAGTACATGATACGGGGTAGGCAAATTTGTACCACATATAGCCAACAGCCAACTAGCAATTATACGATTACTAAAGGCAATCAGGAAAACATATGTAGAACTTATATGTATATAAACGTACGGACCCTGAAAACAGAAGGAGATAGTCAGCAAGAATAGCAAGGAAATTAGAGATTAGTGGAACACCTCACCCACTGTCTTTGCATCCTGTTTCCACTTCGCCGGAGGGGAGCCTGTTTCTCCAGCTGAACCAGGAGAAAGCGTGACACCATTCGTCCCACCATCAGAGCTGCACGTCCGCCCTGTGCTGGACTTCCGACGAGCAGAACCCAGACACCTCCTTTAGTACAAGTGGAAACGTAAGACAAAGCTCCTCTGAGCCTCGCTCTTTTTTCCCGACAGAGTCCCTACCACTCAGCACCAAGGCCACAGCTTCAGCTGGCCAGGCATCTGTTATGGCTTCAGAGCAGAGCGAGCACATACCTCTGACAAGAACCAGTTCCTACCAGTCTATGAAGTGCAAAAAACAAGTGAAAAGTAAAACATGCCTTCTCACCTAGAGAATCTCGGAAGATGGTGACAGCTTAGAAAATAGAGTCTCTCAAGCATAGGCCTCTATTCACGCAAAAGGGCAACATTAGTATGCAAGACGGCATAAGATTATGCCAAAGCCAATAGCAAGCACTGCCGTTAAGCAAGATAAAGTCGGAAATAGAAAGAGACATAATCAAGCCCAACTTTGTAGCTTATTCTTACTTGGCAGGCCTACACATCACTATATTAGGTTGAAATATACTAAATAAAACTGAGATGGTGATGGGCGACGGTCATTACCAAGCTATATATCCATAAAAATAGTGTATTCAGTACAGCACCCTGGAGGATTTGGATCAAATAAGCCAGTCCAGGTGTCTGCCTGTTTTGTCACTCTCTGTCTGTTTTCTGGACATGCATTCCCAGTAGTCCTGGTCACCCAGGTAAGTTAAGGCAGTATTGTACATGAGTCTCACATGCTTCAATGGGAGAGCAGTGGTTCAGTCGGTGACCATTAATAATTTGTGCACCCTGATATCTGCCTCCAGATGATGCAACTCCTGTCTCAATACCAATTTGGAGCCATAGACATTTTTGATAGCCAGACACCCTGAGAACCACTTTAAATGTGTCGCACTTGACCCGGACATCCGAGGCAGTACCCTTATTCTATGCAAAGTACAAGTTGAGATGCTCAGAGAGAGTTGTTTGAAATGTTGTCTCTTGTAGGGCCTCCACAGGTAGGAACCACGTCAGTGTGCTCGACAGCCCCCAACCCCAAGGCAGCGATAGCTGGAGCAGGTTGTGGTCAGAGGTGGTTCACCCAAGGTACAAAGTCCGTGAGACCCTGGGGAGTGCATTGGGGCTACAACAGACAAGGTCAATCCTGGTGTGAAGGCCAGGTCATGTAAACATGAATAATAGGAGTATTCTCTACTCATCAGATGTAAACAGTGCCAGGTCTCCATCACTTGAGTATGGGACAGCCACTGCTGTAGATGTTTCATCAAGGAGATGGCCGGTACACCAGGGACTTGGTATAAAGTACACAGTTGTAATAACCTCACCAATAGCTTGGAGCAAGTGTGTCAGTCAGTAAGGCAGGGGTTAATGAGCTAAAGAAGAGTGCTTGGTTGGTGTTAGGGGCGTACAATGACATTAGGGAGATGGGGGACCACTCCTCAACCACATACCTCCCTTCCGGGTCTGGATTAGTTTGCAACAGTGAGAGGGACCCCCTTGGTAACCCATATAAAATCCCCCCTGGCAGATCTGGAGTACGCAGTTCTCACTACTGTACCATGCTAGTGTCTATGCACCCCGTCCAGTGCAGTGGAAGAGAGATAGGGCTCCTGAAGGAGGGCTATATGATCCCATGCCTCCTAAGGTACTGATGAGAGCAATATCTCTTGGCATAACTGGCCACACCCTGGACATTCCAAGTCATTAGCTAGTATAGTATCCTAGCCATATGTCCATTGATTGGCATGGCTAATAATAAACAATTTCAATTAAAGCCACCCAACCCCTCCCACACACCCCCACAAACCTCCTGACCCCTGCACACTGCCTAATGAAGCATAAAGATGCAAGAAACAAAGAAAAAGCAACTTTAACTTCCCAACATCCATTCCCAGGCTAACACGCCAATGGGTACCCAGCCAGCAGCACTACAAAGCAGAAAAACAAGTTTACATAACAGTGAGAGAGCGTATACAATTGAGGGCATTGGGTTGCATAGCAGCAGTATGTCATTCGGAGAAGAGGCCCTTGTGTCCAATCCATCACAAGTCTGGGGTCGCGACAGTCGATCCAATAGGAAAACGGAAGTCCCCACAGTACCTACAGCCAGCACGGCCCCCCCACTCTAGGGGATATTGTCATGTTACAAGGTGGACAACCACCCAGTATGTGCTTAGAGCAAATTCCATGTTGACATGGGATAATGAACAGTTCCCCCATCAGCAATACATCCAGAGCTACTACCTGGGCCCTCTCACTGGCTGCCTGTTCCTTTGTGGGGCCCATACTCTTGCCTCAGTCCCTGAGCCACCGATGCCTCCGTCCCTGCCAGCCTCCAGTTCTCCACCACAGTGAGCAGTGCAGCAACATTGCAGTTCCCAAGCCAGGCCCATGCCTCACTAGGATTTTCAAAAAGGGTGGTGTGGCCATAGTGCATGATCTTTAAAGTGTCAGGGAACCGCAAGGTGTATTTGATGTCCAGGTTATGAAGTTGCCACCTCACCTCCATAATTTAGGCCAGGCGCCTTTGCATTCAGTGGTATTGTTAGGAAATTGTTCATACAGGAGTTGTCAACTATTGAGTGACTCTTCACCCGTGCCACCTATAGTTTACGGTCTCTATCCCTGTAGTTAAAAAGGTGGGCAACCACCAGTCTCTGACGGGTGCTGGGAGGGGTTGTCCTGACTGGGACGCTGTGCACCCATTCCACAGAGAAGAAGGTAGATAGTTTACACCCAACACAGCCTGCACAAGCCGCTCCTCTAGCTAGAGCTCAATAATGGGGCCTCCGGCCCACTCTGGTAGCCCCACAATCCTAGTTTTAACACTGCGTTTCATTACTCTACAGCAGGGGGGGGTATTTCCATGAGTGTGCCTGGGTGTTCCCGTGTAAAATCCATGGACTTTTTATGCATTCCCAGATTTTACATAAGTGGTAGACCTGGGACAGCACCAAAAACCTACACCTCCTCTGGTGGGGTGTAAAAAGGAGAGATATGTATATTTGTCCTTGTTTTCCCCTCTTTCTACATGTGCTACATTCTGCAGCACACATAGAAAGAGGAAAAAGCCTCTCAGGATTCTTTTTGTGCAGGAAAGTGCGCCTTCCTGCACAAAAACAACCCACCTTACAACATAGGCACCCTTGCACCAGCGCGGGGGAGAAGGCAGGATTGCACCATAATAACGTAAATAAGGTGCATTCCTGCCCTTTCCTCGTCAGGCAGTGCAGCGCACTAAGGTGACTTGCTGCACTGCAATGCATGACTTGCCCATAAATATGGCCCTGAGAGTCCACTTAGAAATGTGGTATTTTTGGGAGAGCCGGTAATCTCTGCTCCAATTCTCCTTAGTCATTTATCATTTTTGTATCATTTTTCCTTGGATTTTGACACTGAAGCGTGAGCTGTTTTCAACAGGTGAAATCTCTGAGCAAAAATAAACAGAACTGCAGAAAACCAATACATCTTACAATGACAGCCGAAGAGGCCACTCAAAATGTTGGCCATTCTATGCTTTTACTACTATGTGACACTTCACTTCTATAATTCCTTTAATTTTTATTGTGCTGACACTATAATTCTTTTAATTTTTATTGTGCTGACACCAAAAGTAGAATGTAATGCTCATGAATACAATACAAGAACCCCATTTATTGGGTGATTGTATGGAGGCAGATAGAAGCATAATTGACCCCCAAATTGACAATATTACCTCAATAGGGGCTACTAAGAGTGGGGAAACGACAGAGGGGGCTCCCTCAACTAGTTATTCTGCAGAATTAACCCTTAAGGAGGTTGCTGCCGCTAAAGAAAAGAGAGGAGAAGTAAAAAACCGCTATCAGCTGCGTTCTAAGCAAGAGCTTAAAAAGAAGGGAGTTCTCAATTCTACTGACTTAGCTGAGAGAGAGAGTAGTGGGCCGGTACCTATTTCTCCCCACAAGCAAAACAGGAAAGGGGGAGCGAAAAGAGGGAAGTCCAAAGGGTTAAAGCAAACACAAGTACCCAGAGGGACCCCTTCGCTAAAAAGTTTCTTCAAAATTATGGAACAAGCTTTGAACTCTAAAGAGAGCAACATAGAAAACAACACAGAAACTGGAGGAGTGGACATAGGTGTACAGGGGATTGAGAAGTCTACAATAGATAAGACTACTAAGACTACTAAGTCCAATATAACATCAGACCCCCCTCTCCTATCTACCTTTCCCTTGAGCAATAAGTATGCTGTTTTAGATTCAACTCATTCTGGAGAAGTATCAGGGGCAACTTTACAGCAACTTTCCAGTCAAAACCCTGAGTTAGATATAGATATTCTACCGAACAGTGAGCGAACGATACAAACTGTCCACTCTCCTCCAGGAGATTTTGTAGCTACGGACATAGTAGAATTTCCCTCAACTAGCTCTCCACCCTTGCCTCCACCTAACGCTGGCTTGGGAAAATATGGCTTAACAGCACACCCAGATGAGGTAGCTGGAAGGTATGGAGCAGAAGACGATAGACTGGGCTCCCTATTGCATACGCTGAGAGAAGATTTATTGGGTAAATTTGAGATTTCCGAAAAAAATCAGAGGGGTTTACATGACAGATTCGACCTTCTGGAAGCTAAAATTGAAGGTATTAGTGCTAGAACCAGTGTTCTAGAAGGCAAAGTGACGACCCTTTCAGAGTCCTCTAAAGGTAACTCTAAAGACATAGAAGCCATAAAAGCCCAGAATCGTACTTTAACAATGGACCTGGAAAGGTTGGAAACCCAAAGCCGACGCAACAACTTGAGGATCCTCAAAATTCCTGAAGGGGTTGAAGTAGAAGACATAAAGGGATTTGTATGTAGACTGCTTCGAGAGGATATCTTGAAGGATCGTCCTGATATTAATCTGGAAGCTGAGATCCAGCGAGTCCACAGAGACCCGTTGAGGTTGCACCCTGACCGTAAGGTGCCCAGGAAGATTCTGGTGTACTTTCAAACTTATAGTGTTAAAGAACTGATCCTTACTAGATGTTTGTCACGCACCTCTTTACACTTTCGAGCCAATCCCTATCAAATAAGGTCAGATATAGGTGGAAAAACTGCTCAAAGGCAATGGGAGCTGGGTTCCAGAATGCCAGAGCTACGCTCAATGGGTGCACAAGTGCAAATGAAATTTCCAGCTCTCCTTAAAATAATGTGGAATAATAAAATGTTTACGTGCCATTTTCCTGAGGAAGCTGATGCAGTATTAGCTAGGATGAAAGAGCAGACAGAATAACTGTATCATTATCACTACTTAAATTAATTCTAGTTAAGAATGATTAGGAAAAAAGGGAGAAGAAAGGGTGATGGTGTGGGAAATGGGATTTAAAAAAAAAAAAAAAAAAAAAAAGAAGTGGGGTTTTCAAGAGAGGGAAAGGGGAGGTGGGAAAAAAAAGAATATATGGGAAGGAAAAAAAACCAAAGAGAGACCAATACTCTTCTATGTACAGGCGGGGCGTCAGAGGTACAGGGCCTCCTAGGGCGTAATTTCGCCAATCATGAGGGTAGGGTTCCTCGGGGGGAGGGAGGGGAGGGTTCATAGGGGAGAGGGAAAAAAACAGATAAAAAAGTCCTCATTTGCCATAAATCTTTATTTTTCTAAACTTAAATGCTACTATAGGTCACTATGCTCTTTGCTGGCCATATATGGAAGGGTAGTAATGTCACACGATGATTCGGTCTAGAGGTAATAAAATCCTTTCCTGGAACTTGAATGGTTTGGGGAGCCGTATGAAACAACAAAATATCTGTCATTTCCTGAAAAACACTGGAGCTTCTATACTCCTTTTACAGGAAACCCATCTGGAGGCAGAGGAATGTAGGAAAATATTTATTAGGTACAAATGGGTTCAGGATATCTTGTGCTCTAAGCAAACGGGTGCCACGAGAGGAGTAGCAATAGTACTTAGCGCTAATAAAGGGATTAGAGTTCATGACTGGACTACAGATCAGTCAGGAAGATGGTTGGCCGCTGTAGTTTCAATAGGTACTGTCAAGTTTCTATGCGGGGTTTATTATGGCCCGAATGAAGACAATGCCTGTTTTCTACAAAGCTAGAAAAATATATGCTACAGCATACAATTCCTATCATATTAGGGGGTGACTTTAACTTACTATTAGATCCTGAAGGAGATCACACCTCGAAAGTTAAATATAATTGTCCAAAAAAATCTCTTTCAGTTTTGAAAAACATTATGAAAGATTATACTTTGCGCGATGTGTGGAGAGTTAAACATGGCACCCAAAGAGAATATTCCTTTTATAGTAAAAAGTACCACCAGTTTTCAAGAATAGATTTCTTTTTACTAGACCAATCTTTCTTAGCAAACACTTCTTCTATTTCTTACATCCCGATAGGTCTGTCAGACCACTCAGCGGTTGAATTAAACATTAATTTCCAAAATAACATTCAAGAATATAGGTGGACACTGGATAGGACCATTTTACTAAATGAAGAGTTTAAGAACAATATTAAGGAAAAGTCAATAGAATTTTTCAAGTTTAATAATAATACCGCTCCGGATTATATTATATGGGATGCATTTAAGTCTTATATAAGAGGTATATACGGCTCCCAAATGACTTTAAACAGGAAGTTTAATAAAGAAAAGGATATTAAAGAGCTCAGCTTGATTAAAATAAAAGAACAGTAACTTCATTCCGCTACTTTGGATGACAGAACCAATGTACCAAGACTGGAAAAGGAATTATTAGATCTACAAATAAACTTCAGAACAAGAACTGAAAAAATATTTAAAGACAAATGGGAAGTAAGTAAGCTACGCAACTTTGAATATGGAGAGAAATGTGGGTCTTTACTAGCATGGAAGGCTAGGACGGAGAGAAGCAGAAACAATATTAAATCCCTGATACAACGTGGGACTGGTGTTTTTCTAACAGAAGATGCAGAGATTAAAAGGGAAGCCAGATCCTTTTATGAAGAACTTTATTTAGAAAAAATCAATCGACCTACAGGAGAACTGGACACTTTGTGGATTTTAAGAGACCTGCCACAGTTGAGTGATATAGATATAGCTTTGTTGGCAAAGGAGATATCAGAGGGAGAGATTAGGTCCCAATTGAAGAAGATGGCAAGAAATAAGGCTTCCGGACCCGACGGACTTCCGATAGAGGTTTACAAGGACAGTGTTGAAGAAATTTTAGATCCACTACAGAAACTATTTAATAAAATATTCATTCAGGGAGAACGAATACCGTCTTCTTGGCTAGACGCCACAATTTCCTTAATAGCGAAGCCAAATAAAGATCCTGAAAGAATAGAGTCGTATAGCCCCATCTCACTCTTAAATTCTGATTTAAAAATATATTCCGGTATCCTGGCAACCAGACTCGCTAAAGTCATAAAATCTATCATTCATTCAGACCAGAGGGGATTTATTCCTGGCCGGCAATTAAATGAACTTACATTCCAAGTAATAGGTGCTATAGACTTTGCAATAGAGAAGAAGAAGCTGCTCGCCATTGTTGCAATAGACGCAGCCAAAGCGTTCGACCAAGTGAACTGGCCTTTTCTATGGAAAGCGATGGTGAAATTCGGCTTCCCAGAGATCTTTGTTAAAGGAGTTGAAACCTTATATAGGGGCCCGAGAGCTAAGATCTTGGTAAACGGTGGTTTGTCTGATTGGTTGAACATTTGCAGAGGGACAAGGCAAGGATGCCCCTTGTCTCCACTATTGTTCGATATATATATTGAGCCTTTTGTTTGTTCCCTAAGACAGGATCCAGTAATTAAACCATTTAAAATAGGAGATTTAACAATTAAGACAGCTCTATACGCAGACGATCTTCTTCTTTATACTTCAAACCCGCTAGAAGCAATACCAAGATTATTTAAACTAGCTGAGGACTTTGGTACAGTATCTGGGTATAGTATCAACAGAGATAAAACCGATATTATGTGCTGGAATAATCCTGTCCCTATCCCAGATGCTAAATCCAAGATTAGATATTTGGGTATTCAACTTACTCAAAAACTGGAAGATACTCCCAAGACCAGCTGGGAAGTTGTAATAAAAGAGGTTAAAAAACTCCTGTTTAGATGGAACACCCTGCCTTTAAACATCTATGGCAGAGTGAATCTAATTAAAATGATAATCTTGCCAAAGGTAACGTTTCTCTTTAACTCCATCCCCTTAGTATTTAATAAAAAAGATATTCTTAACTTGCAAGGTAGGATAGGTTATTTCATTTGGGCGACAAAATCTCCCAGGATAGCTTGGAAGAAGTTGAGGAGAGGATTAAAACTCGGTGGTTTGGCACTTCCAGATTTACTTCTTTATTGCTATGCCTTCCAATTCAAAAACTTTAGACTCTTAGCTAATAAGCAGGATTTTACTTCCCATGGTATACTTTTTCAGGCTATGCTACTAGACCTCCCACATAGTGCAGATTTCTTTCTGTTCAAGTTCGGAGACCAACATTTTTTTAAAAAGGTTCGATTGAAGCTTTTGAAGGCAGCCCTAGATAATTGGCTACAGATCCGTAAGATGTTTGGTATTCACTATTATCACCCACAAGCCCCAATTTGGGACTCCCCCGGCACTCCGGACTGTTTGATGGACCAATTAGCTCTTCCATTGAAGAGAGACGGTCTCTCAAAATGGGGGGACCTCTGTGATGCCTCGAAAGTATTAAATTGGGAAGTCCTAGCGAGTTTAACCGGGGGCACTCTTACGAGATTTAAATTCTATCAATTGTCGGCCTGGTGGGGAAGCCAAACTTGGAACATAGAAGACGAGAACCCCTTGTTAGATTTAATAAGTGGCAATACAGGAAGGAAAGGAGAGACTGCTCAATGGTATAAAATCTTGCTGGAAAGTAAGGATAATTTGGAAACAGATATTAGTAAATTATGGGACCCCTCCACGGTTCAGATCTCAGATAACTTAGTGGAACTTTGGGTAGACTCCTTTTCCATGTCGCAAAAAACTATTAAATCTTCAAACTTAAGAATAAATCATTTATTTACAATGTACAGGGCTTATTGGACCCCAGCGAAACTTTCTAAGATGTCAGCAGTTCAATACTCTTGCCCCAGATGTAAGTCTCAAGAAGCTAATGACATACATATGTTTGTTGAATGTCCTGAAATAGGTAATATCTGGGGACAAGTGTGTGGTTTTTTAGAAGAGGTACTTTCATCTTCACTCATATGTACCCCTAGATTGGTTTTCTTTGGTCTCCCATCTGTTTATGATATTAATAGCAATATATCACAGTTTATTTTTTATGTAATAGTCATTGTGAGAAGAGAGATCTGTAAAGAGTGGAAGTCGGAACTCCCTCCAAAATTCGCAGACTGCCTTAAAAACATCATGGCAGTGAGTAGATTGGATACACTATGTGGGGGTGAGAAGTCTGTTAACTTGTGGTCGGCCTTGAATGTATGGAGTGAGAAATAAACCAATAGTCCAATGATTATGCCAGAGGTCTTGTGGTCCTGTCCTTCCTAAGTAGCAAGTAACATGACGAGAGGAAGTTGGACGGGTAACAGCCCTACCTCTGGGCAATCTTTATTGGCTATCCACAAACACAAGGGTTGGACAGGAAGGTTTGTGTCAGTGGCCTGAAGAACGCCTATCTAGAGCAAACATCTACTGGTGGCATATATGAGGACACAAAAAAAAAAAAAAAATTTTTTATCATTTTTGTATCATTTTTCCTTGGATTTTGACACTGAAGCGTGAGCTGTTTTCAGCAGCTGAAATCTCTGAGCAAAAATAAACAGAACTGCAGAAAACCAATACATCTTACAATGACAGCCGAAGAGGCCACTCAAAATGTTGGCCATTCTATGCTTTTACTACTATGTGACACTTCACTTCTATAATTCTTTCAATTTTTATTGTGCTGACACTATAATTCTTTTAATTTTTATTGTGCTGACACCAAAAGTAGAATGTAATGCTCACGAATACAATACAAGAACCCCATTTATTCACAACAATGGATGTTTTTAATGTAATTTAAACTGTTAAAAGCGATTTAGAATAAGTGGAAGGAATATTGAAAGGCAAATGTTACGTAATTGACTAATTACAAGAAATAGTTTACCAGAATGCCAGTAAAAAAAAATCAGAGAGTGACAACAACATACAATAGGGCATTTTCTCAAGGACTAATGGTGAGCGGCACTTTTCCATCATGAAAATGGCGATAGATTTATCACCCTATTCACAGGCCTGCGCTAACAGCCAACATCGCCAACTTACCTGCGATAGCTGCCGCTAAAAACATTGACAAGGCTGACTGCGACAACTAATGCTAATCATATGCAGCGTAGGCTTTCCCATCCAAAAACTCATGATAACACCACTTCGCAATATTCTCAAAGACCAGACAGATTGGCAATGCAGGTCAAAAACAGGTGATAAGGCGCGTTAGCAGCAGGGTCTTAAGACCTGCTTTTTTCTGGTCTTAAGTAGGATGAAAACCTGCAGTATAAAGGGAGCCCAGCCCAGAGCCACATCGGAAGACCAACATATGCCATGGAGCTACTAATCATGCAACTTGGAGACCCAAGAAGGCCACAACACCCACCGCCACCACCCCCAGGACCACCCCCACCCCTGGACTAGCACCGAGGAAGCGCAGAACAAGACAGCGGATGTTCCAAAAACGCACCATCCTCAGAAACTTAGCACCAGAGGATGTCATTGCCCACTACAGGTTCGAAAGGACAACCATCCGCCGCATCCTGACCCACATTGCCCACAGGCTGACGGTGCCAACACAGCAGACAACCAACATCCCTCCTCAGACAAAGCTGCTGGTTGTGCTGCACTTGTTGGCCTCTGGTACCTTCCAACCAACAACTGCCAGAGTTGGAGGAGTCTCACAGCCAGCCCTATCAAAGTTCCTCACACCTGTCTTGGATGCCATTATCAGCTTGATACCCCAGCACCTTCAGTTCCCTCACACTGCACAGGAACAGCTGGAGACCAAACAAGGCTCCTACGCCATAGCTGGCTTCCTGCACGTGTTTTGGGGGCAATTGACCACACACATATCCTACTTGTGCCCCCTGCGGACACTGCACACAATTACCGCAACAGAAAGCACATGCATTCCATCAATGTGAAGGCAATAGTGGACCACCGGGGACTGTTCACCAATGCTGTCGCCAACTTCCTAGGCTGTGTGCATGATTCCTACATCTTCCGACAGTCCATCATCAACCAGCGCTTTCAGGATGGCACCTATAGAAATGCACTGCTCGTTGGTAAGTATTAACGGAACACACCACACACCTCAACTCCAGAATAATACAACTCACAACTATGGGAATATACGTAACTAAATCACATACAACATGCCAAACAACATGCCCACCTACCAGACACGACAACACAAGTAACTGTGGTAACAGGGGCCAGACAAGTAGACATACCATCCACCACGGCATTGCCCCTCAGCCACACAATTGCAGCATGTGGGGCGAGGTGGGAACCAAGAATATGCGACGGAGGCAAGGAACCTGTGAATAATAATGTACACAATGCCAAGTGTGGCAGTGATGTGTTGGACAGTCTTGAGTATGCAGAGCACAGAAATGTCCATGTGGACATATACGGCTGGTGTTTGTAGTTTTGTGGACAGTGGACGCAACCATGTTACCTCAGGCAGTGGGGAGACCTACCAATCATGTTATGTACTGACCACAAACCTCTTACATTCATTTTTACATCCAAAGGCATAGATCGAACTGCACCATGCGTTTCTAAATGGGTTTTGGGTCTGGAAGGATACAACTTAAAAATGGAATGTTACTGGTAACATGAATATAGCAGCAGACTGTCTTTCTAGGCTTCCAATCGAAACAAGTAGTAATTCACAGGGTCATCAAGAAGAGCCTGTTATTTCTGTTGCTATTCCAGGTATATCAAAAGATGAATGGGAGTGAGGTATTGTGACTGATGACACGTTCGCCAGGATAAAAGACAAAAAAGTTAAAGGATGGCCTAATAGACAATATGATCTTTTTGAGAATCCCAAACTTTTCTGGGTCTTTAGGCAATTAGTGAAATCCACCTAGAGATTTGTGGAATAGAGTTGCAGACTTAGCCCATGATGGACATCCGGTAAGGAATCTCAAAAAGGCAGAACTCACTATTGGTTCCCTGGTATGGACACCTTGATAGAAAACAAAGTGAAGGACTGCATACATTGGGCACATTTTGATAAGAGCAAATCTACTAGGAAAACCCCATTATCACCTGTAGAAATTCCCTGGGACAAACTGGCACTGGACATTATGAGAGCCTTGAAACACATGCCGTGGGAAGGGAAATGTATGTTGGTCTTCCTAGACTATCATTCCCACTGGATTGCCACCAAAGTAGTATGTTCCATCACCGCAAGAGTACTTCTAGAATTTCTCAATGATACATTTTGTGTTGAGGATATACCCAGCACACTGGTTAGGAACAACAACATCCAGTTTCACGTTGGAAGAGATGAAAGATTGTTTGCGTAATTTGTCCATCCAACATTAAAAGGCAGCATTATATTGCCCAAGTGCTAATGGGTTAGTGGGATGTGCTAACAGAATGATCAAAGAAAGCATGCAATTGGCTTCAGTATCTAACAAATCTTTGGAAAAATCACTACGTAATATGCTATGGTCTTATCCCACTACACCCAATGCAGTCATAGGAATATCTCCCGTTATGTCTCTCGAAGTAAGGGTACCAGGAGACAAGTTATCGCCTATCTGGTTGGAAGGAGGTGAACCAGTATGGGTGCAGAGAGAAGATGCAAGGAAATGTATTAGGCTACACCAAGAGAATTAAAGAGTAGTCTACAAAAAAATACATGGGCCAACAAGGAGGAAGTAGGTGATACAGTCAAACTAAAACTTCCTATCCTCCTTAGAGGTGAAACTAGTTGTTATTCTAGCCAAAGAGAATCGTACAGGTGCATACAAATGCGGTGGTGTTGGATGATGGAAAAACAAGGAGTATGGACAAATTGTCTAAGTGTCATGAAGCACCAGAAGAGTAATTTGAAACTCTTGAGCAGCTTGAAACAAAAAGGGACATGTGTGGTAATAGAATTCCAGAAAGAGCGGGAAAGTACCTCGGGGGCACAACAATTATATTGTCATCTATTCACCCAGGAACTATCCATGCACTCATCCAATCACGCAGGCATTACCCATTCACTCATCCAATCACTCAGAAACTATTATGCACTAATAGATTCACTCAGGCACCACTGTCTGCACTCATTGTAAAATCCATGCATCAGTTGTGCACTCATTCCATCATCCATACACCAGTCATAAACTCATTCCAACATATATACATACTGTAAACGGCGGACTCAATAGGAGTTTTTTTTTAAGGCATTTGTAAAGTTTTTTCTTTTTAGTTCTTTTATATAATAACAAAAATGGCAACTGTGATAGCAGGAACTGAAAAGTGCACTGAAAAATGTACAAAACATATGAAAAGGGAAAAGAATTAGCATGTATGCTGTTTTGCAGCATTGTGAATAGCTGCAAGTCACTTCTCACCAGTATTTATAACTATACTACAGTCCATGCAGTATGTGGCCATTCTTGACAACTCTGGAGACATATCTGTTGCTGCAGTCTGCACCTCAGAATGGACTTTCTGGGTGGGAATTGTTGCTGTTGGCACTGAAGTAGATGGACCTCCAGCTTCCCTCTGCTTGATCGCCAGTTGGAGAGGGTTTTTATGATAGGTTTTTAGATGGTATAACATGGACGTTGTCTCACATGAATATTTCTTGTTGTCCTTCCAGAGAGGGTCTTGTTGGCAGCTATTTTTGATTCCTCTGATGGGATTTAAATAAAATCCCATGCCACATTGGCTCTCTTTTGTGGAGGTTCCTCTTCTTCCAAGTCTTCAGTTTCCACCTCCTCCACATCCTGGTCCAGTTGTTGTTCCTGCTGACCCCCATCTCCTTGCTGTGTTGCCATTTTTTATAATAAAAAAGGCCAAAAGCTTTGCATAGCAAAATGATTCCACCTGCTCAGAATGAAGTTCTATGAAAGAAGATTCAAGAAAGAGGAGTGGGTGTATACTTCCTATTGATTTTGCTGAAGAGTATATTATCCAATGATATTCCTCATGTGATATTTGCAGTGAGCGATATGTTTGTGGTTTAAAAATGGAAAGAATACTATAACAGTAAACCGCTATACTAAACTTGTTCACAATTCGTCTACATAAATGTTTCAAAGTTGTTGAAAAACATGCGCTATCTACGATTACTGAAGGCTTCCATCGCAACTTCCGTTGCCTTTGCGGAATCGGAAAACAGTGTTTGAAGGCGATTATTCTGTAAACTCACTACAAAAATATGAGTTTGAAAAGTACACTAAGAAAACTCTACTGTTCAACATACTGTAGAATATGTCTATATATATATATGTTTGACACTTTGTAAAAACCCACACTCTTCGCGACTACCAACATCATCACCGTGATGTCGGTAGTCACGAATACAATTATTTTTTGTAAAGGTGGGTTTCTTCTAATTTGATCACAGAAAGAAAAGTTAAAACAATATTTTACTAAATGTTTAGAGTTAAACTTTATTTAAAAAAATGTCTTAAAGTATCTTTTCAAGTATGTGAAATATGTTTATTGATGACAGAATCTCCACAATAAATGCAACAATGTGACGCTGAATTACAAAATTGTTAAAACTAAAACCAGTTATTACTGTGTTTTCTGATAAACACATTTGAAATAAAAAATTAGAGGAGTATTATATAAATATAATACACAAAATCCAATTATAAAAAGAAAGTATTAAGATCTTAGAGGTTCACTCTCAAAGAAATGGACGTTATAATTAAGAAATAGATTTTTTTTTTTAAATGTAGAAAGGTTATAGGGACGTTATAGTTAGGCTGATATTTCACTTGTACAAAGCCAGAGAAATGCAGCAGTTATAGTTAGCTGAGCTAACTATAACTTTTGGGCCCACAATGCACTGCTTATGACCTCATTTATTACATCACTCATGACATGGTCAGTGGCATCGCTGATGACATCTCAAATGACTTCACTGATGACATCACTTAGGACATCATCTGCATAATCTCTGATGCAGCCACTCATACCACCATGTAACCTTTTATACACCCACTCCAACTTACACACAACCATTGATATGCCCATACCAGTAATTACATACCCACTCACTGATTCATAGGTCTACACACACATACACTCAGTCACCCATTCAAACACTCATGCACCAACTCACTATAGAGTAATTAAACAGCCACTTACTCACTTACACACACCAACTCACTTATTGATACAGATACTAGCACACACTTAATCACCTATACAGTCACTGATGCAAGCTCACACTCAACCATACATCCACTCTCACAATCACTCACACACACATACAGTCACTTATATAATACAACACTCACCTATACTGCCATTCACATATGCAGTTACTCACCCATATGCCACTGACACATCCAGTCACTCACAAACACAGCCATATACACACTCACTCACTCACCCATACAGCCCCTCCCACATGCACTCATCAACCCATACAGCCAGTGAGTCATCCACTCACTCATCCATGCAGCAGACACTCATACACCCATACAGGTACTCAGACAACCAATCAATAATGTGCAGTGCATTCCAGAGGCCCGAGTTATAGTTAGCTGAACTAACTATGACCGCTGAATTTCTCTGGTTTTGTATGAGTGAAATGTCCAACTAACTATAACGTCCCTGCAACCAATGTTTTTTTCAGTGAATTTCAAATGTTTTTTTATGCTAATTTCTAACTATAACATCCCTGAAACCTATGGCTTTTTCAGTGAATTTCAAAGGTTTTTTAAATGCTAATTTCTAACTATAATGTCCCTGAAACCTGTTTTTTTCAGTGAAATTCTAATGTTTTTTGTGTGCAAATGTCTAAGTATAATGTTTTAAAAAAATCAAATTCTTTTAATTGATATAAAAATATGTTTGTTTATTTTATAATATTTTATAAATATATATAAAAAAAATTAATAAAAAAACTGGATTCACACACCCTTTGTGTACCAGTCTCGTTTGGTGTGCAGATTCAAGTCGCCATATTGGTAAAGTCGAGTAGCGTCCGGGGTTCGAAAGTGATCGGTGTGTGAAGAACGGCTCTGCCTAATGTTACGTATGCAGATGCAGAAGTCGCGCCGGGCTCGCGAATTCGCCGTAAAATTTTAAGTTTAAAAACTATATATATATAACTTTGATTTCTATATTAAAGCAAGAGATTATTATATGTAAATATTTAATTCATATATTTATAAGTAGAATAAAGATAAATTATTCTTAAACATATTTTACAAATTTGCGACGGGTGCACGCTGTGTGTGTGCTGTCTGCGTGAATCTATACGACTTTAAAGAAAAAAAATTCTTTGGTTGAGAAGCTTTTCCTTCTAGAAGTTAGAAGACCCCACCCAATTTCATCATTCCTTTAAGACCTTTGGAGGAGAAACACCTGCTGTGTTTTTTTCTCTTCAATATTCTGTGGGGTGTTTTTTCAGGCATCATTTAAAAATGTCTTCAACATCTGTACCACCTCTTGACAACCTAGAAGAGGAAGATGAACAGGATCGATGTTCTCCGATAAAGGCAAGTGTAGTATGGACCTTTTTCACCTTCCCTCCTGGAGAGAAAAAAGTAAATGCTAGAAAGGTCACTTTCTCACCCTGTGACCAAGTTCTATCGAGGAGATTAGTAAAAAAGTACTCCTGTGGTACTTCAAGTTTGCTCAAGCATTTGCAAACCATCCACCCTCATTCGCTGGCTCGGGATAAAAGTGAATTGGAGGAACAAGACCTGCATGACAATCAGCAAGCCACTACATCCTCTGTTGTTGACTCTTCTTCCTGAGGACCTGATATGAGGCCAGAATTTGCTTGTGTGGAGCACCGCTGCATTAAATGCAGAAAGACATTTTGCTATGGGGAGCAGTCTATGGATAGTGTTGTTTTTGTTATACGCAGCCATCACTGCTAATTTTTTGGCTTTACAATGTTTTTGTTCGGCAAAAGTTAAGACAACAGTTGTGTCACTGTTTCCTGTTTTTTTTTGTTTTCTGGAAAAAACACCCCAAACATTTTAAAAAGATAAAAAATACAAAAAAATATAAAACAACAAAACAAGAAAAAAAGAGTTCTTTTCATAACTTTTAATGAAGGACTACTGCCCTTCATTAAAAACCCTCTACCTCTCTGCACTTGCCAAATATAAAACAGCAATCCTTGATGCCAAAACCGCCTATTTTTCTACCAAAATCACGTCAGCTGAAAACAAGCCCAGGGAGATTTTCAGCATAGTGAATGATCTAGCCTTCTCTGACAGAGCCTCACCCCAAATTCCTCCATCCCAGTCTTTATGTGCCCAACTCAATTCATACTTCCGAGACAAGATTGTTACCATCAAGGCTAACATTCCTCCCCCCTCATCTGCCTTCGTTGATCCCCCTCCCCCGACCGTCCCATGTTGTCTTACCTCTATTCCCCCCCCTTACCCAGGAAGCTTTCTTGGAGATTCTCCCCAAGGTTAAATCAGCTTCCCCCGCAGATGTCTGTCCTGCACGCATTCTGCAACAAATCTATTCCTTCTGCCCTGAACCCCCCGTCACTTTCTTGAATAACTCTTTGACCCAGGGAGTCGTGACTCCTGCACTCAAATCTGCCACCATAGTGCCAATACTGAAGAAGCCTGGCGCGGACCCATCCATCTCAGCCAATTATCGCCCCATTTCCCTACTGCCCTTCCTGGCCAAGGTGCTAGAGCGCCACGTCACCGCGGCACTCAGCGCCCACGTAGAGGCAAATGGGGGACTGGCTTCCCGCCAGGCTGGCTTTCGTCCCAGGCACTCGACCGAATCAGTCGTGGTATCGGTCCTAGATAAACTCAGGAAGGGAATGGATCATAACCAACACCAGGCGCTGGTGCTCCTGGATCTCTCCGCCGCTTTTGACACGGTTGACCACAACATTCTCTTGTCCCGTGTCAGGGCGGCCGGAATCCAGGGAACAGCCCTGGTGTGGCTCTCCTCCTTCCTGAGGGACCGTACCCAGGCGGTTCGGCTGGGAGCATTCACGACCACCTCACTCCCCGTCACTTGTGGTGTCCCCCAGGGCTCTTCTCTTTCTCCTTTACTATTCAACCTTTATATCTCCCCTCTTATTTTTGCTCTTCAGCAGCGGGAGGTCACTGTATTTAATTATGCAGATGACCTCCAGCTCATCTTTGATCTTTCTTCCTCCTCTCTCTCTGTTTCCAATTTTCAGTCCATTATGATTTTTATCAGGGATTGGATGAACCACAACCACCTCAAATTGAACCCGGAGAAGACCGAGCTGGTTCTCACTGGTGGTTCATCCAGTCCCTGGAACCCCCATTTCTGGCCCCCCACTCTTGGTCCCGCCCCTACCCCTTCAGTCACAGTAAAAACACTGGGAGTGAAAATGAACAGTCACCTCACTCTCCACTCCCAAATCAGTTCCGTAGTCTCCTCTTGCTTCCTCACCCTTCGAACAATCCGTACCGTCTCCCGTTTTTTTTCCCCCCAGGCTCTCAAACTGATCATGGCCGCATTGGTAATCTCGCAGCTGGATTATGCTAATGCCCTCTATAATGGCATTCCGGCGTACAGCTTACGGAGGCTCCAGGTGGTGCAAAACCACGCGGCCCGGCTTATTTACGGTCTCCCACGCTACCATCATTCCTCCCCTCTTCTTAGGGAGCTCCACTGGCTGCCTATCAGGGAGCGTTCCCTTTTTAAGACCGCCTGCATGACCTTCCAGGCCCGGCAAGGCACTGCTCCGGCCTTCATCTCTTCGCTGATAAGCGAATATGTCCCCTCTAGAGAGCTCCGGTCCTCCTCCAAAGCTCTCCTCCTAACCCCACGCTTTAAGCGAAAAAAGTGGGGTGGTGCCAATTTCTCCACCTTGGCCCCCACCTTTTGGAATTCTTTGCCTGATCACCTACGTTTTGCCACCCACTATGTCTCTTTTCGAAAAGACCTCAAAACGTTCCTGTTCAGACAGGCCTTCCCTTCATAAACTCGCTCACCCCTGCAACCCTCAGTAATTCGGACTTGTTAGCGCCAAGAAACCGCTCGGTGGACGTTGCGCTCTACAAATGTTTTAAATTAAATTATAACTACCTTATCTGTTTAAAAAAAGAGAAATAATTGTATGACAATGTCTGGGTGATTCCATCAGTACATATCTAGGGCCCGATTCATAGAACTACCTTAAGATAAAATCATAAACTTACTATAATTTTTGTATTCACAGAAGGCACTTACTCATTTTGGTATTCACAGAAGGCACTTAGTCATCAATGAGTAAGGGCCAGATGTAGGAGCCCTAATACCGGTCGGTAATGGCCGAATTCGGCCGTTACCGACCGGTATTTGGGTTTTGCAATGTAGGGGGCTTAAAATTACAGAATCGGTATATTTACCGATTCGGTAAAATTACCGAATCGGTAAATTATCTAATCAGAAAATATACCGATTCTGTAATTCTAGATGTAGCTAGCACTTCAAAGAGTGCCACAGGCCCTTAAGAGTCGGTATTTTACCACACAATCCTATTGTGTGGTAAAATACCGAATTCAGGTGTGCATGCACATCTGTGCATGCACACCTGTGCCATGTGACACACAGACATGCCCTTAGGGCATGCATGTGTGCCACATGTCACACAAGCCTGTACTTGGGGTGCTAGAGGGTGTCAAAGTGACACCCCCTGCACCCTTGCAGGATTCGGTATTTACCGATTCGGTAAATACCGAATCAGTATTGCCCATTGATTCCTATGGGCTTCAAGGCCCATAGGTATCAATGGGCAATACCGATTCGGTATTTACCGAATCGGTGAATACCGAATCTTACAGATTCGGTAAATGTAAAAAAAATTACCTACATCTGCCTACTTCTAATTTACCGATTCATAAATACCGAATCGGTAAAATTCGGTATTTATGAATCGATAAATTAGAAATACCTACATCTAGCCCCAAGTGCCTTATGTGAATACCAAAATGAGTAAGTTACTCAAAATGAGTAACTTACTCATTTTGGTATTCACAGAAGGCACTTACTCATCAATGAGTAAGTGTCTTCTGCAAATACCAAAATAAGTAAGTGCCTTCTGTGAATACCAAAATGGTAGTAAGTTTAGGATTTTGTCTTACGTTAGTTCTTTGAATCGGTACCCAGAGCTTGAGTGATTGACAGAGTGCATGAGTAGTGTGTGGGTGATTGCATAAGTGCATGGGGAATGCCTGGGTGATTTTACAAGTGCATAGGTAATGCAGGAGTAATTGCATGAGTATATCGGTAGTGCTTGGGTGATTGTAAGACTGCATGTTTAGTGGTTTGGTGATAGCATGAGTATATGGGTAGTGTCTGGATCATTGCATGAGTTCATCAGTAGTATGTACATGCTTCCATGAGTGTATGGATAGTGCGTGTGTGATTGGGCAAGTCCAAGGGTAATGCTTGTGTAATTGCATGAGAGCATGGATAGTGCCTGAGTGATTCCATGAGTGCATAGGTACTGCTTGGGTGATTGCATGACTACATGGGTAGTGCTTGGTGATTGCATGAGTGCATCAGTAGTACATATGTGCTTCCAAGAGTGAATACGCTATGCTATGGTGACTTGTATAGCGCACGGCTGCCTCAGCAAAGGGGCGTCCCGGCGCTGCGGAAGGACAGTGTACAGTGAGGTGGAGACGCTAAGGACGAAACTATTGTTGGAAGAGGTGTGTTTTGATAGCCTTTCTGAAGACTAGGAGATCTTGAATCCCACGGATAGCTTCAGGGAGACTATTCCATAGCTTGGCCGCTAGGAAACTGAAAGAGCGGCCGCCCACTCTAGCCAGTCTGGTGCGGGGGATAGTCGCAAGATGCTGCCCCTCTGACCGGAGCGATCTCCTAGGGATGTACTCTGACAGGAGTGGGCGAAGCATTGGGGGGGAGGAGGTTTTAAGGATTTTGAAAGCGAGGCACAGTGCTTTGAACTGGACCCTTTTGCCCACCGGGAGCCAGTGCAGTTTCTTCAAGGTTCCCGATACTGAGGAATGGCGCGGGAGACCAACCAGAGCCCTGGCGGCCGCATTCTGAACTCTTTGCAGTCTAGTAATTTCAGCTAGATTAGCCCCTAATAGAAGGGAGCTCGCATAGTCCAGTCTGGAAAGAATGGTCGCCTGGACGATAAGTTGGCGAGTGCGGCAGTCGAAGAACTTCAGAATGGGCCTGATGTTACGCAGGACGCCAAAGCATGTGGCGGCAACTATTTTGGTGTGGTGCGTGAACTTTAAAGCAGAGTCCACCCAAACTCCCAGGTTTTTGACACATTCCTTAGGCGTAGGGGGTGGGCCTGAATAGGTAGTGATTGAATAATTACATGTGATTAAAGGAGTGCATGGATAGTGACAGGGTGATTGCTGGACTGCATGGGTACTACCGGGGTAATTGAACGGGTAGTGTCTAGGTGATTAGAGGACTGGAAGTGTAGTGCACAGTTGATTGTGGCAATGTATGGTTACTGCCTAGGTCATTGCAGGAGTACATGGGTATTGACTCAATGATTACAGTACTGCAAGGAGAGTGCCTGGGGAATTTATAAGTGGTTGGGTATCAGCAGTGTGATTGGATAAGTACATAGTATTGGCTGGGTGATTGGAGGAGTGCATGGATAGTGACAGGGTGATTGCTGGACTCCATGGGTACTACCTGGGTAATTGAAAGTGTGAACAAGTAGTGTCTAGGTGAATAGAGGACTGCATAGGTAGTACACAGATGATTGTAGCAGTGCATGCTTTGTGCCTGGGTCATTCCATGAGAACATGGGTACTGACTGGATGATTAGAGTGCTGCAAAGAGAGTCCATGGTGAATTTATAGCTACTTGGGTATTGGCAGAGTGATTGGATAAGTACATAGTACTGACTGGGTGATTGGAGGAGTGCATCAGTACTGACATGGCTATGGCTGGATTACATGGATAGTACCTGGGTAATTGAAGGAGTGAATGAGTAGTGTCTAGCTGCTTATAGGACTGCATGGGTACTGCACTGGTGTTTGTAGCAGTGCATGGCTACTGCCTGGGTCATTGCATGAGTACATGGATACTGACTGGATGATTAGAATACTGCAAGGAGAGTGGATGGTGAATTTATAAGTGCTTGAGTAATGGCACAGTGATTGGATATGTACATGCTACTGGCTGTGTGATCAGAGGAGTGCATGGGGAGTGACAGGGGAATTGCTGCACTGTGTCGGTACTGGCTGGGTAATTGAAGGTGTGAATATGCAGTGTCTAGGCGGGTAGATGTTTGTATGCGCAGTGCACAGGTGATTGTTGCAGTGCATGGTTAGTTCCTGGGTCATTGCATGAGTACATGGGCACTGACTGGATGATTTTAGTCATGCAAGGAGAGTACATTGTGAATTTATAAGTGTTTGGGTATTGGCACAGTGATTGGTTCACTGGATGGTACTGGCTGGGTGATCAAAGGAATTCATGGGGATTGACAGGGGTATTGCTGGCCTGCATGGGTACTACCTGGGAAATTGAAGAGGTGAATCAGCAGTGTCTAGGCGGTTAGAGGATTGTATGGATACTGCACTGGTGATTGTAGCAGTGCATGGGTAGTGCTTGCGTAACATTATCTTACCTTTTTTGAAGTAGATATGAAACTGATTGAAACATTTGTTCAGTTGTTTTATTATAATTTAAATTTAAAATATTTCCAAACTTTAGAATTAGTTTCTGTCAAATAAAATAAAAAATATTGTTATTACAGATAATAACACAACATACTTTAGAAACACAACATAATTTTTCAATTACATAACATATTCAGTTTGACTTTTTTGCTGTTTTCAGATTCTCTTGAATTTCACCATGCACAGTGATTTCAATCTTGATCATCATGTTACAGCGGGCAAAAAAATACAATCAATATGATTATTTTAAAAAAAACAAGTCATTCTTTAAAATATTGACACCAAATTCAACTATCTGTTCACATTTTCTAAAATAGACACTCTCATTTACATTGCAAATATTACAAAGAATGAATATTTGAACTGCTTCTTTCAAAAACAATTTTCTAAATACAATATCAAAAAATAGAAATGATAATTGAAATAGTAAATCTTCACATCTTACCTATAGGCTGAATGATGTTTCCAAAATCATTTGCATTGAAAATATCCAAAATACATTTCTTAATTCATATCGATATCTTCCCACTAGGCTGAATGATATTTCTGAAATCGTCTGTATTGAAAATTTCCAAAATAAACTCATTAATTCATGTTGACACCTTCCCAAAAGACCGAATGATGTTTTCAGAACTTTGGCATAAAAAATATTAGGTATGAATATGGTAATTTAAAAGGCAACCGACTTTTGAATTCCAAATGGGCATCATTACTAGGTGTCCGTCTTTTATTGCACTTTAAATACACAGTATAGTGTCCAGATGTTGTATAAGGTCCATCGTGGAAAATAATTGCCACTGCTTTGAACGTTCTTCCTGATATTGACAATTGGCTTGCCACAAACATTTTTATTTTAGTTTCCAATTTTCTTCCATCTGCTATATCCAACTTTGCATCATTAAAATGGTATATTGTCCAATTAATTCTATAAATAATGTTGAAAACTTTTCAGATTTACAGTGACTATATTCCAGATTTTGATTAGCTGATTTCACTAATTCGTTAAAAGACACTGTGTTGCAATCTGGTATTGTCAAATATATGAATCTGTCAGTGTCAATTTCAGTGGTAGAAGAAAATGAACAGCTATCACATTTATGGCCCCATCTGTAACGTAGTCCAAACTGATTTTCAATTTGTATTCCTTCATCTTCCAATAATGCAAGCATAAACATTAGAAATTTCTGAGCATCTTGCTGTACATTCTGTGTAAATTGTCAACAACCAGAACATATATCTAGAAGATGCTGAGTGCCAGAAGCACTATGGATTTTAGTTTTATCAGTTGTCAACTTTTCATAAATAGAATGAAATAATGAACAGAATCTTTCTTCTCGATTCTCCATAATTTGTTGTTGAAGATTTTCTAGAAAAAATATGACATTCACAACTACATTAGCATAGCAGTTGATACCTGAACTGTTTTCTAACTGATATCCTACAATATCTTCAACAGTCTCCTTTTTCTTTTTGCTTGCAATCTCAACAGTATCTTGATTTTTTTCTTCTCTATAACTTCACTACAGATATTCTCATATCTTCTTTTTCAACCTACTACACGCTTTTCAAATACAGGATATTGACCTAAATTAGAAGCATATGCTCTTCTTAACCTATTATAATCGTTTACACAGTTTGCATCTTACTACAGAGTGTTTCATATGCTCCTTTTCAACATACTACACGCTTTTCATCTACAGGATATTCACCTAAGTTGGGAGCATAGTCTTCTTAAACAATTATACTCTCTTACACAATTTGCATCGGCACTATTCTTTCTCAAATCAAAATCAATCAAATACAATCCAGCTAAAGTTCTGACTTGGGACAATGCAACATATGCCATACCCTCTTTAAACACGGTACTTCCAATGTTTACCATAGCACTATCTACACTTAAACCCTGAGATGTATGAATAGTCACCGCATATGACAAAGAAAGAGAAAACTGTTTTCTATGAATATACAAGTGTTTTACAAGTGAAAAATGAACAGCACAATGCCCAATCTGTTTTACTTCTTCAATCTGATCAAATTTAATCTTCAAAAATCCAATTCCATCTCTATTTTGATAATTAACAAATTCAACAACTTTTCCCATTGCTCCATTTACTAAACCTTTTTCCACATCCAAATTAAACTGTAAAATTACCCAACAGTTTTCACATTCATATACATTCTTTTCTAAACCAGCAGTTTTAGAAATAGATTTTTTCAAAGAATTCAATTTTGTTGCTAATTTTTCTGTCGAAATAATAGTAATTCTTTCGTGTTCTATTTTATTATTGACTTCCATTTTTATTATTTGTTGTTTTTCCAGCTTTAGTCGTTCTTCATTGAATGTTGAACACTCTTGCAGTGTTGGTATTAAGCAGATTATAGATTTCTTTTCTCCAATTTTTTTGTATATTATTTCCGGAGCAACATTTTCATTTGTAAACAAGTTTGTAAGTAGCTGGCTTTGCAAAGCTTCTTTTGCATGTTCTGTCAAAACACCAATTCTTATATCTTGAAGGATGGTCTCATAATCTTTATCAGTTGCCTGTCGCATATTTTTAATAAGTTCTTTGTATTCAAAATTTGACCAAATGTTGACATATCCAATACTTCCCAAATATTTCCTGGTGTCTTCATGCAGAAGTGTTTTAAAAACTGGTTCCCCTTTTACATGAGCCAACTGTGTTACATAAGTCAATTGTACATCAGTGGGTAAGTACAGGACAAGATGAAAAGCGATTGGCTAATTTCATGAGTGCAAACATACACATCCACTGCATGGATAACTGTATAAATAGCAATTGAAGGGATTCACCAGTCATTGAGTACTGCCTAGGTGAATACCTGAATGCAGCAGAACTGCATGTATGATTTGAAGACTGCAAGGGTAGTGTGCAGGTAATGAGATGACTACAAAGCAACAGCCTGCATCATTGCATAACTATAGGGGGTAGTACGTAAGTAGACCCCTGAATGATTCCTAGACTGCAAGGGTAATATCTGGAGGATTACCGAAGTGGATAGCAAGTGAATGGGTGATTTAATAAGTGCACAGATAGTGCCTAAGTGATTGCATCAGTACTGAAGTAATACCTAAGTGATTACAGCACTGCATATGTAGCCCCTGCATTATTGTAAGAATGCATGGTGGGTATTTGGGTGTTTTTGTAAGTGCATGACAGTGGGCCTAGCCCACTACAAAGCAGCACACTATTACATACGTCATCTGTAAGTCACTGGGTTAGTGGACAAGATGAAAAGTGACTGCCCAATTTCATGAGTGAAAACATACATATCCACTGCATAACTGTATAATAGCACGTTATATGAGCTTCTATGAAACCACACTTTTATACTGTATCTTCACCTTTCTATCTAAAATTAGGCAGCATCATTCAACTATACTTTTGTACAAAATAAAAAAAGAAGCCTAATTAATAACATCGTATATGATCATCTTTCAAAGCACACATTTGTGCTCTAACTTCACAAATCTATCTAAAATTAAGCGATATCATTGAACTTTACCTTTCTACAGACTAGAATAAAGAAGCCTCATTAATAACACCTTATATATGCATCTTTCAAAGCACACATTTGTGCAACATCTTCACCATTTTATCTCAAATTATGCGGCATCATTCAACTATACCTATGTACAAACTACAAAAAAGAAACCTAATTTTTAATACCTTATGTGTACATCCTTCAAAGCACAGTTGTGTGCTGCAACTGCACCATTTACACTCTGGACCCTACCACAAAATGGACATATGAAAATACATATACAACTACAAAGCTACATGAGACAGAACTTCATGCACTACTTATTTGTTAGAATCCACCTCCAAACTTAAAGGACCAGCAAAAATTATGTGGTATAGTACAATTATACATATCCACACATTAAAACAAACTACCATAATCAGTAATCCATATTCAAATATACACATAATACTATACAAAATGTATGTCAAACAACAGTTAACTGCATTTGAATAAACTATAACATCTGTACATTTAATAATATATTTCAAACATTAAAATTCATTAATAATATTTTTCCTTTAAAAATAAAGGTAACACATAATATACCTTCCAATTGTATAAATTACCTTTCAAATTGATTTGTAGAATATAAAATATCAGAAACTAAGAATGGATTTTTTATGCACACAATCAATGTGTGGCACTTCTCTCAGCAATGGCAAAGCTTCCCTCTCGTTTTCCACACAAATACATGTAAGTAACAAATCACATTGCTTCCCAGAGTATTTCAAATTCTAAAACACATTCCTATTGGTTAAACATATCAACCCATTGTGACTCCACCGTACAGCAAAGTGATGGGACTGTGAATCTACATGGGAGTTCAAACATACTACACATACATTTACCACTATTTTTTTAATCATACACCACTTTTAAAGATAGCACTGACTTGGGAAATGTCACTGTAATAACATGTGACTTTTTTTAAAATTACAAAATCACACTTTAATGCAGCTTATCCTTTCAACTGTACCTTCCCAACATTTTTTACTAACCAATAAGAAGTAAACTGATATCAAAAAAGTTAAATGCGCCCTACTTTGAATGTACAATGTTCTTAAACAGCCAATCATTTCTCTTCTTTTTTTAAAACTGCATCTTGTCCACCATTTTAGATACCTCTCATTCTACCAAGTGACTACCTCAACTACAGACATCTTTCCATTACTTCTAGACATCACTGCAAGATGCTTACAGTGTGGATTTTGGACACAGCTATGTTTTATGGTGCTAAAGGTATACTGAATGTCGAGGTATTGACAAAGACCTAGCTTTGCAAAATGTGGACATTAAATGGATTGCACAGAGAGGATTAAAGTGCCACCAATTGATGCCTTTCCATCTCCATGATCTCATGGTTGTGCACTGTGGTGGCAATGACCTAGGCACATTGACTGGGGTAGGTCTGGAAATGCTAATGAAGGACACCTTTGCACAATTGATGTTGCTTTTACCTCAAACTGTCTTTGTCTACTCTAACATATGCCAAAAACAAAAATGTAACAGGTCAAATCAATTTTGTCCACAAATTGAGAAAGCTAGAAAAAATGTCAATAAAGCTGTTTCTGCTTATCTTAGAGACCATAGAATGGGATCATATAACAACAATCTACATTTTTATATGGAGGGCATCTACAGGAGTGACGGAGTGCACTTTACAGATGACAGAAACAGAGTCTTTCTCAACAACCTAAAGCTCTGCATCCGCACTTACATGTAGTTACAAGAAACTCATTATAAACACAAGGGCTCTTTTTAGAGCCACCCAATACCTCAAAAGTTCATCTTACCTATTAAAAACAAACATTTTCTTTTATCTTCAATTTTGCATAGAGTCGTAAATCCAACGCTTTTACACTGAGGGGCCGCACTGGACGCAATGGAGTCACGACTCCAAGCACGCAAAATAAAAAAAAAAGAATGCCCCCTATTCTAAATTGTTTAATTCCCGAGGCATGCCCATGGGGAACCTGGGGGAGCCCCAAAGCCCAATCGGTCCCAGCCAGCTCCCCACCTCCTGTCAGCTCCTCTTGTGGAAAATCAATCTGCTTTGGATTTTAGAAGCGAAAGCAGGAAACTTGCTCTCGCTTCCAAAATCCAAACCAGTGTTTGCTATGACAGGGCGGGAGCGCCACTGCTCCCGCCCTACCATAGCAAACACCAGTGTCCCGGGATGGGCACCCCGGGACACTGCATGAGCCAGCCCTGGGGGGTGGCGGTCCCCAGGGCCATCAAGTGCTCCAGCCCCCCCAAACAGGTTAAAAAAAAAAATAGTGCCCCGGGGAGGTGGTGGTCCCCGGGGAAGCATGGGGGGATTGGGACCCCCCACACATTTTTTTCACAGCTCCAGGGAGGTGGCAGTCCCCGGGTCTGCTGGGCCCCCACTAATTAAGTGGCAGTGCCCCCGGGACCCGGCCCACCCAGGGGCTTTTCGTAAATGAAGCACAGGAGCCTGCGCTTCTTTTTGTAATATTTTGGCAGGATTCGCGACCACATTGTGATTTCTACAGTAATTTTTTTTTAATTCTTTTTTGGGCCCTGGGGGTCCTTGTGGGACCCCCTGAGCAGGCCTAGGGGATCAGGGGGTTTCTAACCTGCCCCCTTTTATTGTTTTGTAACCTCTTTTTCCTGTTTTCTTGTGACTCAGTTCTACCGAGTCACAAGATGGCTGCCAACACTTCCTGGTTTGGAGTGTTGACAGCAAATCAGAAGTCAGCTCGTGCTCAGGAGGAGTCGCGACTCCTCCTCGGTGCTCAGATATCAATATTTTTCCTTTTTAAATTTCTCAGAAACTACTGAATGGATTTACACCATTTAAAAAAAGGCTCTTTCTGAACCAAGGGCTATCTTTTTGCCAAATTTGGTGTAATTCCGTTCAGCAGTTCGGGCTGTAGCCTGTTCCAATTTTTCCTATGGAAATGAATATGGGAAAAACGCGTTTTGGGACCCCCCTTTTTTTCTCAGCCCACGTTTGACGAATCACCCCGAAAGTTCCAAGATAGGGCCGGCTCCTGCAATGTCCCAGAGTGGACATTGCTGTTTGCTATGGCAAGGCCTGCCACAGCAAACTCTGCTTTGCTTCATTGAAGCGAGGGCAGGAAAACCTGCTCTTGCTTCAAGGAAGCAAAGTAGGATTGCTTTTGCACAAAGGGAGCTGCATGTCAGCTCCCCAGAGCAGCAGTGCGCCAGGAACTGTGTGGTGTAAAAAGGTTGTGTGGTCTCAGACTGCCTCTCTGCAAACCGGCTATGTGGCGCTTACTAGAGGTACCTGGTGGGCTAGTTGGCCCCCAGGGACCCTCAGTATTCACGGGGACTTAATTTTCCAACTTACAACGATTCCAGGGTTGCAGAGTGGTGGGGAAAGGGGGCGTGGCCTTTGTGCAGCTCTCAGCATTTCCCACTGTGTGGGGCTTACTGGAGGTAAGGGGTAGGCTAGTTGGCCCCTAAAGGACCCCCAGCAGCAAAGGGACTTCCATCCCCATCCAAGAGAGCACCAGGGAGCGTGTTTGCAGAGTGGTGGGAAGAGGGGGCGTGGCCTGCTATGAGAAATTAGCAATCCTGCTATGTGGAACTTACTGAAAGTAATAGAAGGGGTAGTTGGCCCCCAAGGTTGTCCTTGGGGGCCAACTGCCCCTCTTGTTACCTCCAGTAAGTCCCACACAGTGGGATTGCTAAGACGTCTTCAGAGGACATGCCCCCCTTTCTCCACCACTCTGCAAATGTACCTGCTGGCAGTCTACGGGATGGGGGATGAAGTCCAATTTACTCCTGAGGGACTTTGGGTGCCAATGAGCCCTCATAGTACCTCCTCTAAGCCCTATGCAGAGGTGTTCCTGAGCGCAGGTCGGAGGCCCAACACCCTTTCTTCACCACAATGCACATGTAACTACTACTTAAAGAAGCATTTTTCTGCACCTCTGACTTAGAGGTAGTATTAATTCCCCTGCCATATTATGCACTAGGGCCTTACAGAGGAGGTCATGCCAATCACAGGGGTACCCCAATGCATATTGTTCCCTAGTGTATGTAGGTGTTTTCACTGTACTTTTAAGTGTCTTTTAGCATTGCACTGGCTCTTGGTCTGGTTAGTCAGATTCAGTAACCACCAGTACCCATCAGCAAAAAGTTGGGGGCACAGGATGACATTGCAACAAGGCCTTGTTCTGCTTCTCTGTTGGTTCTTTGTGCACATCTATTGCTTCTTTCTGCACCTTTCTTTGTCGTTCTGGACTTCTGTTACCTCTTTCTGTATTGCTCTTGCTTCTTTCTGTGCCTTTCTGCGTCTTTGTGGACTTCTGTTGCCTCTTTCTTCATTTCTCTTGCTTCTTTCTGCACCTTTCTTTCTCTTTCTGCAAATATCCTACCTCTGTAGACATAATTAGAAATTAAAATTCTAAAAACCTTTGAAATTCACAGAAAAAACACAGGTTTCAGGGACGTTATAGTTAGAAATTAGCATTTAAAAAACCTTTGAAATTCACTGAAAAAGTGAACTTGACCCACTCATGCGAGTGAGGTACCATTTCTATCGAGTGGTAGGAAATTTGTAGATCCGCGCAGATCCCAGAACTTTCTATCACAGAAATGTGAGGAAAATGTGTTTTTTACAAAGTTTGAGGTTTGCAAGGGATTCTGGGTAACAGAGCCTGGGTAGAGCCAGACACGTCACCCCATCCTTGATTCCCCTGGGTGTCTAGTTTTTAAAAAAGTATAGGTTTCCTAGATTTCGTAAGGTGCTGGCAGGCCTACCCACACAAGTGAGGTACCATTTTTCTCTGAAGACTGTGGGGAATGCGGGGTGGGTGGAATTGTGTGGATCCACACAGATCCCAGAACGTTCTATCACAGAAATGTGGGGAAAATGTGTTTTTTAAACTAAGTTTGAGGTTTGAAAGGGATTCTGGGTAAAAGAACATGGTGAAAGCAAGACAAGTCACCCCAGCCTGGATTCCCCTGAGCGGCTAGTGTTAAAAAATGTATATGTTTGCTAGGTTTCCCTAGGTGCCTTCAGAGCTGGGGTTTAAAATCTGCAGCTAGGCACTTTGCAAAAAAAGGGTCAGTTTTCACTGTGAAAATGTGGCGTGTCCACATTGGTTTTGGGCCATTTCCTGTGGGTGGCACTAGGTTTACCCACACAAGTAAGGTACCATTTTTTTTTTTTTTTTTAAAACCTTTATTGGCATCAAAAGGATATACAAGTCTAGGCCTACAACCAAACCGGCCGGCCGCAATGTGTAAAGCAATCAGAGGTTCCAAGGCAAACATTACAGAATCAATCAGCACGAAGCAGAGGCAGTACAATCGTTAAAAGGGGAGAAGAGACTTAGGAACCAGAGGGCCAAAACACAGGAGCAAAAAAAGGTTACTTTTATAATATGGGGATAAGGCGTATGACAGGCTCACTTTCAATATAGAGACGTCCGATGTCCCAGAACCAGCCTCAGCGTCAATAAGGGGGTAAGGGGCCGCAGTACAGGAGAGACAACATAATGCACACAAGAAGATCAGGATAATTGAGACATAATCGACACCTGAGCATTATCGTCGTCACATGCCCACCACCCAAACCACAACTAAGCCAGAACAGAGGGATCGGAGAAACAGCACATCAAAACCAGCCCGTCATAGTGACCTCTAGGAAAAAGGAGGGAGGGGGGCGGGGACGAGGAAAAGAGGGGGAAGAGGGGGGGAAGGAGGGGGAGGGGGGAGGACAAGGTGGAACAATGAAAAAAGGAAAAAAGAAATGAAATATAAAAACGAAAGGAAGAAGACACGTCGACACAGGCGTCCCGTGGCGGGAATACAGGAGACAACAGGAGTATCAGCACCAGTGAGGGTACAGCGATCGAGAAGAAAAGCCACCGAACCATAAAAGGAGGGTTAACGACGCCACTCACCCCACCCCGAACACACCACGGGAGGCCGGGACAGACGCGGCTTTACGAAAAAGAGATACAAAAGGGCCATAGAACCATAAAACAAACAACAAATAGAACCCAACCCACCCATCCCACCCTGCACCCCTGTAGAAGGCTATGGCCTACCCTTCAGACAGCGTGCCTGTCGCCCTAAACCAGAACCCGAAATATAGCGAGAAGGAAAGAGAGAAGAACGAGACAAAAAAGAAACAGAAACGGAAAGAAGAAAACAGGAGGGAGGAGCATAGGAACAGCAATCAATATGGCCGGCCGCCGCCCTCCGCCCAACCAAACAATCACAGCAAAAACAGACCAGGACGACACCCCATCAAGCGCCATAAAACGTACAGAGAAGGGGACCTCCCACCTCTCCACGGGTAGAAACAATTGCGCCACTAAGTCATATACCAAGAATCAACCAAGAGTCGTGCATATCACCCCCATCCCTTCCGAACCACAAATCCCACCCACCACATGACAGTGTAAAATGAGATACTAAATACAAGACCAGCATACAATCGAGAAAAATGGTGACTACCATAACAACATGGGGGGTAAATCGGTCCGCAAGGGAGCAGAATTCC